>NC_092687.1:6622138-7268388 GCF_964275005.1 Diadema setosum
CACCACCCGTTTTTTTTTTTTTTTTTTTTTTTTTTTTCAAATTATATCTTTTTTCACTGCCAAGGCTAAAGTGCACGAGCAATCGAGTTAGTGTCGTCAGAACACGCTCATTGACCTCGTGTTTCCCCGCACAGTGAGCCAGGGTAAAGGCAAAGTGAGTAAAAATGAGCATTTGGTGACTACGAAGTTTTGTCTTTTTTTAAGTGTCTTCATGTTCTGTAAAATAAAAACAATCTGGATATCTCTACACCATTGCATAATCTAATTTTCAAAAGAAACTCTGATAGTACCAAATATTTTCCATTTCGTGAATACGTGTGAAGCTGGAAGAAAAAAAAAATCATACGATTCTTTTTTCTAAAACCTATTTGTTTCACGTTTCTTATGATTATACCCTGTGGTTTATCTTCTTTTGAAAAAAGGTGGATTCCAACTGAAACATACTGGCGATACACATCTCAAAGGACGAATTCGTCAATGAATCAAATATATGCACAAATTTTTTTATGGATTCAGTGATCGAAGCAATATTAGTTTGTTTGTTTTTTCTTTGTAAGTACGTCAAAAGTTACGAAACTTTTATTGCCACCATAAAACATATAAATATTAAACATTTTGAAATTAAATGGGAAAGCTTGCACGACTGCAGGTTTATGTTTAGGGTTTTTGTTTGTGTTTCTTCGAAACATTTCATGGTCCTCAATCTATGGCCACATGCCTCCATTTCCGACCTTTCCTTTTTTATGATTCAGTCACATTTTGCCCATGTACTTTTGCAACTAGTATGTTTATTGATTCATGTAAACAAATGACGTGTATCTAAATTTCATTTGGAAATGAATATTTGCACTGTACTTAATTTGTTTATATGAAATTGTCATATTATATGCTTTGGCCGGAAATGAAATAAAAATGAAATGAAATGAAATAAAATGCCACCTGTCCGACAACTTACTTGGCTTCTCCCGCAAAGGCCAACCCACACAGTCCATTTTTCTCTGTTCATACAACACTTAGTTTACAGCGACAAAATCATGCCTTAAATATGAAGAGAGTAAAGTGGATAATGTCTTAGCCTTCGTGGGGGAGACCAAGTTATCGGCAACGTGGTCATGTTGACCATAAAAGTTTAGAAGAAACCATGAAAACACAAACCTGCAGTCGTGCAGGCTGGCCTGTTAATTTGATCACATCCATTGCCAGATCTCATCATTCAGTGAGACATCCATTGCAATTTGTCACTGTTGTCATTAAAGTTCATATCCTCAGTCATGCATGACATTTCGTTACTGACACCACTTCGTGGTGCCAGTGACGAAATCCATAAATATCATTTATCATTTTGTAATGTTGACACATACAATCATGTACGTGTACATGTACTTATGTTGTACGTGAAAAAATGTTTTTCCAAGTTCAGTAAATAAATGAAAAAAAAAAGTGACGAAAACCGCTTTTCGAGAAAAACGCAATCAAAGTTTTACAATGTTTGAAATAGTCAACTCGAGTGGCTTTCTGTAATCAAACTTGATAAATTGTACATGGACGGAAAGAGCAGCATTTCGTCTTTACAGTCACATTGCAATTTTAGATAATGACGGTGAAATATTGCGACCCCGTGGCAGGACACAATTGTGTCATTTTGTGGACGAAATCTTACGCGTAAACCGCAGTTCGATTTTGTCCACGAAGTGGCATATTGGGTCACGCGCCTAGTGTGTCCTGTGTATTCGAGAGTACAATAAGAGGATTTCTGAGATGCGAAATTGAAATGGCTCTTGCAATCGGTTTTTGGAATGTATATGATTTATTGTCCAGGGAAGCAAGAAGGGTATTTCTTTCACCAACCACTATGATTTTTTTTTTTTCAAATCGAGGAGACAATATTTCAACATCATAAAGGTACAAACATCTGTCTGCCATTTCGTGAACGAAATCATGCGCGCAAATCGTTGTTTCATTAATTAATTTAGGTTGCACGCCGGCACGACGTACCATACGTGCACCCTGTTCATAACAATGAGGTATTCGCTCGTGTTGTAATCTCCGAAATTACTTTCAATCATTCGTGCAGCCTTCACAGTGAAAATGTAAATATTTTCGCAGTATTTTTTTTTTTTTTGGAAAATGTTTAATTTTGTTATAAACCCAAAGGCCCGAATTCACGAAGGTGGTACAAATGAAACCATGCTTTAAACCATGGACAAAAACCATGGAGCGCCAAGTGTCGCACGGAATATTTCGTTACGAAATTGGTCATTTCGTAGACAAAATGACCGTTTCGTTAACGAAATTATCATTTCGTGGACGAAATGTTCATTTAGTTACAAAATGTTGTAATTTCCTTACAAAATAATAATTTCATCGACGAAATGACTGATTTCGTAACGAAATACTCCGTGCAACACTTGGCGCTCCATGGTTTTTATCCATGGTTTAAACCATTGTTTCATTTGTACCACCTTCATGGATTCGGGCAAAAATGTCTTCTTGGCTATGTTATCACAAGTATGAACATTTCATGTAATAAACAAGCAGTGTTGCTGCTTTTTTTTCAGGGTTTTTTTTGTGTGTTGATATGATTACAAGGGGTTGATTCCTAATTAAAATCATTCACCGCATCTGTACATTTACTCCAATGTATATTGAGCCTTTCTTTCTCGCGTAATTCTATGTTTCACCATGCTCACAGTCATGATTAACGTCTCAACGTCACATGCAGACTTTGTTTTACACACTTTCTCGTTCTTTCTTTCTGTCTTTCTCTCTCTCTCTCTCTCAATAAAGTAATTGCATGCTTATGTCATCTCTCATGTTCAGTCTTTTTTTTTTATCATACTTCATATTCTAAAAGAATTCTCACTATGTTCATTCGTTTATACAAAAAAAATAGCAAAACAAAACTGCGTTTAAAGCAAATCCCCATAATGATAAAGGTTGAAAAAAGATTGTATGAATACATAATCAAATCGATTTTATTTCGTTCTTCACTGACAAAAAAAATGGTCATTTGACATAGCAATTCAAAATGATTTTTTTTTTAACACTGTTTCAGACTCGAAAAGGTTCTTCCATTTCAATCATGTAATGTAAATTGAGTATTGAAAAACTGACAGTTCATTTCAGAATTATATTTTCAGTTTATTGTAATAACATAATCATATTCTGAAGGTATTTGAAAGAAAGATAATTATATCTTTATGCACATGTTATAATTTCAAGCAAATTACATTCTAACATAGGCTAGCTGCAGGTGCACAACAGGTTAAATATCCGATTAACACTACAGTACTTTCTTTGTTGTTGTTGTCGTTTTTTCATCTGGTTTAATCTAGAGATAAGCAGAAGAAAATAAATAATATTCAATGGAACATATACCTGCATCCCTTTAATTAACATCAACGTCCATTACCCTTCATATCAGCACCTAAAACCCATCAGCGATCACTATTTCTAAGTTTAATAAACAGATCATAACCTTGAGCAGTCTATCATGGCTCATGAGGTGAATTAATTGAATGAATAGATTGATATTTGAATAAAAGATACAATGATCTAGAGATCACAAAGATGAAAATAATTCAAGAAAAATGAATATTTCTGTGGAACACATACCTGCATCACCTTAATTAACATCAACGTCCATTACCCTTCATATCAGTACTTACAAACGCATCAGCGATCACTATTTCTACGTTTAATCAATAAATTATTAACTTTGAGCAGTGTATCATGGCTCATGAGGTGAATTGATTGAATGAATAGAATAATATTTTTTTTTCTGAATGTCCAATATAAAAGACAACCTGAAAACCAGAACTATTCGACAAACTAACCATTCTCTTTGTCACCTAGCAAATTATACTAACATGTTTCCTTCAATCTATCAGTTGGACCCTCTTCGAGTAGTATATGTAGTTATGCATTGTACTTGTTAAATAATGTCTTGTCAAAATATGAAATGATAAACAGTAAACCCATAACTACGAAAAGGAACTGTATGTCGAATGGCATAAATAAATTCCAACTTTAATACGAATTTTTATTTATTATTATTTTTTTTTACAAATGAAGTATTTATTAATATGGTAATAAAGGTAAAAAATAAATGACTCAAGAACTGTTCTTTTGTTTAACTGATTGAATACACAGAAGTAAATTGAATTAATTAAAAGCTAAGGGATCCATGTTGCACCACAAAATCAAGATGCGTAATTAGATTAACACAAACATGTAACTTACAACCCTCCCATGCACTACTGGAAGTAGAAGGGGACATCTATTTAATTAAGTGTTTATCAATGTGTTAATAAAGTTAAGAAGATGCAAATAATTCAAGAACTGTTCTTTTTTTTTAGCTGATTGAATACACAGAAATAGATTTAATGAATTAAAACCTTAGTGGTCCGTGTTGCACCACAAACATGCAAATTACAACGCTCCAATGTATTACTGGAAGTAGAAGAAACATCTATTTATCTTTCGTTGTTGTTGTTCAAATCTCAATTTGTCATTTTGACTCTACGTCTGCCTTCATCTCTACTGTGTTTGTATCAATAATGTATTAGGAAAATGTCTTCATTTAACATTACAGGTTGTGTACACTGACATTCTTGCCATAAAAACATTAAAATCAACTGGGTTCGTAGATTTTGAAAATTTTTAAATTGAGTCTAGTGGCTTGTTCTATGTGGAAGGGGGACACCCCTCACGCTATGGAGATTTTACCTTTTTAGAAGTGAAATTCAGCGATCTGATGCACATTTTGGGTGAGATATTTGGACAATTTTCCATCAAAATACCAAGCAATTTTTCGTGTAAAAAGACAAATGTTGGGGGTGGAGAAGCACCCTCAACTTTTATTTTTGATAGGGGTGCTATGCCCCCCTGCTCCAGAAAGTCAGGGGTGCTGCAGCACCCCTAGCACCCCTGGCTCCCAGACGAGACAGCCTGTCTCGTCTCGAGTCCAAAACAGTGGCATGTCTACTCTGGTACGCATAGGAGGAGCTTCACATCGCTTGTCAATCAAAGAATATAATTCTATTCCAAGATTGTCAGAGATGATTACGGAAAATCGCAAGCAGCTAGCGCCAATATAACCACTTTGATCGCGAGATTGATGATGATGCACTGTAGATTTTCAGTGAGCTGCTGGTGTATGGGTTCTCTTGAACTGATGGGGCATTGTGCTTTAATAATCAGTGCTTTCACAGCCAGATTGAATCGCACCTTAGACACAGTTTAAATGGAGCAGAAATTACATTTGGTAATACTCGTAGTTGCTTTCGTAGGAATACGATATAGTCCTTCTGGTAAGTAGCATATATAAATTTCCTTTTTGGGGGGTTGGTTTTGTTTTACTCCTTTTAATTTATTTGTTATCTCATTTATGTTAATGCCAGTTACCGCTAAGTTTATCGAATATTTTCTGAAGGTCGCGCTGTTTTGACACTACCAACTGTTCTTAATGTTACGGATGAAAACAAACATCCAAAATATTCCATTCTATTCAGTTCGTTTATTTCCATTTCAAATCACAAAAGACCGTATTAAACATCCAGTGTTACAGATGAATCATAAAAACAATCACATACGAAAAACCACACCAACGACATCAGAATTACAGTCATAGTGTTCCAGATTACAATAGGCAAAAAAAAAAAAAATAAAATGGAAAATGGTGTACACACAAAAAGCCAATAAGGCCTGTAGGCGAGCGTACACCGTTGTTATAAATCATGTTGAATTGGAATCTAAGATCTAAGATCATAAATCATTTGTATACAGAAGATACACACAAAATTACATAAAACAAATACATAATTGACCTTACGATCACACTGTCTATAAACAATTGAACTTTTAGTTTTTTTTAGCTGATGGAATCTTCATATAATCAATCAAAATTAACCAGCCTGAAGAAAGTACATAGCAAAAATAATATCGAGGCTCTGATAATGACCCCTTTGTTATTCATCTTCCTGACTGTGTTGATTCTCAAATACACCATAAGTTATTAGAATCTTGTATTACAAATACAATGGAAATCAGGTATATTTCTTTCTTTATTCATTCTCCTATATTCTTCGTTTACCAAACTGGGTCGGTCTATTCAGTTTTAAGAGAAGCTCTGCACAAATAGCTATAATTATTTTGATGTTTTTACATTACGAAAACACAGACACATAGAAACACATTCTGATTGTAATCATTGTGTAGAATAATTGTGATGCAGGGATGTACACACAGGTTGTAATATGGGAATATGTGGGGAATTCCCATTTACACAGAAGCATATTCTATATTTCTAGCGATAGAACTTAGTCAATCCCAAGTTCGGTGAAAATCTGACTATGCGTTTTCAAGAACACAATGGACATGTAAGAATTTCGCCACAATTTGTATTCCTCCCCCCACTCCCCGGTCTCCTTATCTGCTTTAGATAATTTTGAAAATATAGTCATTATCTACTCTGTCATATTATAGTAGTTTTTTATAGCTGTTCAGTTGAGAATTGGGAGAAGATTCCTAAAGATTCCTCCATTTGGGAGGTTGTCAGTTTGCCCACCCCCCCCCCTCCCCCTTGAGGATTATTGTGCACATTTAAAACGAACATTTTCCATACATGATATCTGCACAGTTTGGGTAAAAATCCGCCCGTTTGCAAACTTGAAACAACAGTCACCAATGTACTTACTCATAGCACAAACTAGGCTATTATGACCATTGCTCCCGGTTTTAAAGAACGTTTCTATAAAAAAAAAAAAGAGAGAGAGAAAAAGGTTGCGTGTATCTGCTCCGTAAGCCCCATTGAAACTGGTTTATCACGTGAAATGAACATTGAAAAAGTGCTCTTTGATGAAATGACTGTAATCATGGAAAGAAATTCAGGTTTGCTTTTCTTTTTTTTAAGCCTTGATTTTTGTCCCTTAGACAAACACGTCAACACAATACCGGCCCCTCGACCATTTTGACAGACGCACTTAGTTCAGAACAGTACGTCATTAGTATAATAACATGGTAGTGGCTGTCCTCTGTTAGGCAGCGTGCGGCCATTAAAAGATCAACACGCAGCTCTCGACCAATGAGATCGCAGGGATTTCACTACCCGTTCTATAACATATATTGTCAAGCAGCAGCGGTTTGAAATTCCAAATCATCCTGTTGCTTCGTCATTATGTTAGTAGTACCCATTTAAAACATGCGAATTGAAAGTAGTCTACACTGTACGTTCTGTTGAAAGTAAACGCTAATTGCAAAGCTCTAACAAATATATGATATAATATCCATAAGTAAAATGTTTTTGCCAGCACTTAAGCAAGGAAACCATGCTAACACTGTACTATGAGCGAGACTAAACACATATATAAGTGAAAGAATATCATAAAATGAATAATATAAACAATAGAAATCAAATACAAGAAAGAAGAAAAAGAGGTTAAACTTAAGACGAGCCGTTAAAGAACTTTTCACCTAAAAAAAAAAAGAATGAAAAATAACATTTGCCTGTTAAGAAGTTTTCATTGTAAACAAAAAAAAAAAAAAATCATGTTGTTGTTTTACATTCTTTTTTGCTTTGATACGTTTTTCCTCCAGTGTGGAAGAAAGAGTAAGCAATATTCTGTTCGGTCTGTCTAACTCCCTGAATGGTGTTAACGGCTTTTGCTTGTATATGCAGTGTATGCAGTCCAATTAAACTATTTCCATTCTGCAAAGGGATGAAACAAAATAAAGTATGCCTTACACTAATCGTTTATAGAGTGTATAAAAAGATTCGACTAAGTAGAATACCTAAGAACCACTGAAAAGTAGGGCTTATAAAACGTGAATCACTAAAAACGTTATATGTTACTTGATATCATTCAAAATCTATTCGCGACCAGCTGAAATACAGCTGTTGAATCTACAGCAGGCAACAGGGACGATCATTTAATCAAAAGTATTTATTTCAGAGTACAAAAAAATACAAAAATACGTACCATGGACAGATAAAGATGTGACAGTCTTGTCAGTCCATGTTACAAACGATTCGATGTTGTTACATAATTTATTGTATTGGGGTAATGTACATTGGAAACAGAAATTAGACTGACATCCCTGAAATGTACCCTTTTACTGTGTAAATGCCTATATACACGTACATGAAATATGTATCCCCGTCACTCACGGCGCTTCTCAATGCAGGTGGTGCTCTGTTGTATACATGGATTTCTCCTTCTGGGTGTATGTGTACTGTTTTTCCAGCCATTACATTTAACATTTCCATTTCCATTCTCATCCGTGTAATATGCACATGTATATATCTTATAAATGTAATTATGTTGTTACTCATCATCACATGTATTTTGTTAATGAACTTTTTTTTTATTACTACAAATTTGTTTTGTTTATGCATTGTATATAATTTTTCCTGTTTATTTAATGGAAATGAAAAATAAAGTTCAAAGTTCAAAGTTCAAACATCAACAAAAATAGATCAGACTAAACTTTAAATCTCCTGTAATAATCAAAATATACTAAAATATTCCAAAACTATTACCATTATCTTGTTTGTTTATTATTGGCAGCATCGTGACGTTGTACCAACTATTATAACTGAATGATTCGTGATAATAACATATATGTTACCGTGCATCACAAAACCATGAAAAAAGTTGCACACACTGATTTTGTGCGAGGACTGAAAATAGGTGAAATGGGTCAACCTATCCAACCTTGACTTTTCATATTTTCTGAGAAAGCAAGTCTTCGTCTACATCATGGTAAAATTTGGGATCATAAAACGAAATGAAAATCTTTAGCGGAGTTTTGCAAAAGAAAAAAATATATATATAGTTGAGACAATGTAGATAACAGAAGATGTCGCATGAAACCGGCAGAGTTGTGAAGCTTTCGACCGTGGCCTTCCTCAGCTTTAATGTCTGTTTGTGAAACGAAATATATGTTTTTGAGCATAACAAATCTGAAGTCATATACACAATATATTAAATATAAGTTGAGCATGAGTTAATAGTTACATGACATACTTGGCAATATTTTTTGGCACTTTGCAACACATTCAACAATGTATAACTGAAAATGAGTGTATAGTGAGTATATATAGCATACAAACATAGCAATAAAAATTATCAAACATATATCATAAATAAACTAAATAATATGATTACCTGCTAAGCAGACGTTTGCGTTGCCTGGATGTCTTGTGGCTGTCTTGTGGCGGGATGTGAGTGATCATGTGATATTGGGGGAAGGTTTGTGTGCGGTGGTGCATGTCAGGCAGGAGTGGGGTAGTGTAAAGAATTAGGTTCAGTGTTACAAGTGTGTCAGTCGTGTCAGCGCAGATAAAGAATTGTTAACAATATTACGATACAATGAACATTCTCGTGGTCATTAACCCCTACAGCTGATTTACCAACAATCAAAGTAGCAGGCATGGAACCCGGGTACAGATAGAGTGTGGATAGAGAGTGGATAGTGTGTTGCCACTTGTCTCTAGGTACATAACACAGAAATATACAATATACACATTATTTTATATACCAAAATTATTGCTGAAACAATCTTCATACTCTTGCCACATAATATAACAAAATTGTGTCGCACAGTATAATCTTTCTGTGTACACCTCTACCAATCTATCTATTAATCTATTCATAATTCATATTTATATATATTCATATTGAGATCGTATATATAAATATATATATATATATATATATATATATACATATATATCCATATACATATGCATGCATACATACACATAGATATCATATACACACATATATGATTGCTGTAGTACATAATTCCTTCTATCCACATTATATAATAACTGAGTATATAACAATACCTATCAGTTAACCAATACAACATCAAAAAATCACAATCCTTTACAAACATTCTATCTTTTCCGTAAATACAGTCTCATTTTACATAAAACCCGGGTACAGATAAAGAGGGGATGATGTTTTGCCACTTAGAAATAAAATATATGCCAAAATTATTGCTGACAAAATCTTCATGCTATTCCCACGTGATATAACAAAGCTATATCGCACAATAATTATTATATATACTGTTTCTCTGGTGCACAACTCTACCTCTCTCTATCTATAATCATCATTTCATTATATGATATGTATAAGAAATGATGATTATAGATAGAGAGTATGTCATGTAACTATTAACTCATGCTCAACTTATATTTAATATATTGTGTATATGACTTCAGATTTGTTATGCTCAAAAACATATATTTCGTTTCACAAACAGACATTAAAGCTGAGGAAGACCACGGTCGAAAGCTTCACAACTCTGCCGGTTTCATGCGACATCTTCTGTTATCTACATTGTCTCAACTATAATTTCACTTAAGATGACAGAGGCGTGCGGTAGGAATATCAGCATCATCACACACACTATAACACTATATATATATATATATATATATATATATATTTGGTTGTTGTTTCTAGCATTTTTTTTCTGGAACGCGTGTTTGTAGAATATTGTGATTTAGTGTGTCTTAGAGTCCCCTTTTCATTTCTGAATTTTCTCACTTTAAACACTAATAACAGCTCAGTTTTGAATAATATATTGCTACTGCTTTACTGCTACTGCTTTAAAGATTGGTATTAGACATGGATAGAATGTGTTGATAGAGCATGATAGATTTCAGTTTAATCTGATAATCCATTCATTGTTCATGCCGCGGAGTTTCACCCCCTTTTTTTTTGTCAAAATGTGCGACGTCATAAGATCTCTCTTTTCACGTAGGAGTGTATTTGAAAGTCGCCTGAAATCACGTGCGTTGTGTGTCGGCATTGGTCTGCACATTTTCTTTTTCTGTTTGATAAGTCGTTCATTCTATCCTTACAAAAAAAAGAAATGAACGGTGGTTCCATGTCATGCCAAATTCCCATGCATGGTGAGAATGAGAATTTCATAAAGCCTACTTATAATTTGAGATGTTCATTACCATGAGAGAACCCTCCGATTACAGTCAAACGTCTTGGGTCTCTCATTTTTTGTTCTTTATGTCTTTTTGCTTCGTTGCTGTCGTCTTTTTGGGATTTTTTTTTTTTTTACAACTGTCATTGTCTTTTTTTTTCTTTAATAAACTGTGAAAGTTTCTGGAGTCCTGTCCAGTAAGGAGCAAAATGCAACTTGCCTGGTGACTGCCATCAGCTGTGGAACGCTTACTCTCCCTAGCGGGGAGACGGTCACCATGGTTCCTAAGTTGATTAGTGATGAAGAGATATCCATGGTGGGGAACCATCCAATGCTGAATAGAAAACGGAGGTACATCTGTCGTATCCCGGGTGAGTCGAGTTACGCTCTGCAGCACAATTGTTCCTAAACGTGAATTTGATACATGTAGAACGCTTTTGTCAGCTTACAATCATTAATGGAGTGGAGTTTTAAAGGGATGATACAGTTTTAGTTGGCATGGGGCTTCAGGTTTCTACCGTTTGTATATGACAATGAGAAACCTCCTATGAAATATTAACGAGCATAATACTTCTAAGAGGTATTCAAATGTTATACGATAGAATTAGTTGTGAAATAGATTAGTTGTGAAATGATTGAGGTATTAAAAAAACAAAGCGAACTTGATAAGAGGTCGATCAAACCATTCATAAGGATCGCTTTGTTTATAGATATTTCGGCCATTTCACAAGCAATTTTCATCAAATTAACTTTGAATTCTTCTAGAATTGAGTGTTTTGTAACATTTCATAAAGTGATTTAAGTATCTCTCAAAAAGTTCAAATCTGAACCCTCACCTCTCAGCCAATACTCTGCCATTCCTTTAATCGTTGGAAGTAACATTTTATTATTTCAATCGTCTTACCATATGTTCACATGTTTCATTAGGATTTTTTATCATGTCTTTCAAAATGACACTCATTGTTCCATTATGCTCGTCGTCGTTTTAGCGAAGCTGATGATTAGTTTGATATTGGAGATGACTAGTCTGTCTGTAAATAGATAATATATGTTGAAACAGGTGATTGACGAGCTTGAATTTTCATAGGTATCCAGCTTACTGAACTGTTTACTGCCCCCCCCCCCTTATTCCCTGTTTGATCTGTCAATTCAGCGTGTGCCTCTGCTCCGTGTAAAAATGGCGGAACGTGTATTGAGACTGAGACAGGCTACGATTGTTCATGTACGGATGATTATTTTGGACCTCAATGTGGTATGTTTAAAGTTTCTTCTCATTTCTAATCTCTACTTACCCTCCGCTTTCTTTTCTCTAATATTTCTTTCTGAGCGAGTTCCTAAACGGATAACTCCATCAAGAGTATGTCCATGAAATATATGTACATGAGCGTACACAAAAAGTATGTGTATATTGAAAGCAAGAAGAAACACAGAGAAAAAAAAATCACACACATTTGAATACATGAAGAGTTTGTTCGCAAAAACCGGTAAGTCCATTTTTGAAGATTTTGAAGTACGGTCTCTGTCATAAAGTATAAAATAACACCTTTGAAATGATGTATTGATCACTACATATAAACGTATATTTTTGAAGTTATGGTCAAAAGAAGCAAAATTGTTCTTATTATTCTCTTTATTTTTCTTGACCTTTAATCGCAAATATCTCCATTTGGCAAATATGGACTTATCGGTTTTTGCAAACAAACTCTTCACATGTAATAATGTCACTATCATTAAATTGACAAGTGCTGCTTCTTTTTGGTCTTTTAACTTAAACTTTTTTTTTCAGTACTATTTATATGTAACTTTTTTGGCAAAATTGACGAGGAAACGGACTGGAGTTGTTTGGCCCGGTTGTTTGCTCGTGTGTTTTTGTTTTCGTTTTGTTTTTGTTTTGTTTTGTTTGTCGCTCCTAATAAATGCAGTGGCTCTTAAAGAGAAAATACACCCCAAAAATAACGTTGCCATACCATCAAAATGTTTCATGCATATTTTATATGGAATTTGGCTAAATTTCTATTTTTAGCTTTTGCCCACATAGGCCCTATGTCAGAGCAGGGTGGTTTTATGATATTATTCATACGCTTGAAATAAGAGATTTTTTTTTTTGTCATTTCTATATACAAAATAAATAAGAAATTGTGAGAGGAAGATATCGTTAGCTGATCGAGATTTTTTTTTCCAAAAATAAAAACTTCCTTATTTCTTATCCGATTTTGGTTTTGTTTTATGTATGTATCAATTTGTAGCAACTATTTTTGTCTTTCATTTGAAGTTACATTTCGTATTTCTATTCAAAGGATGACTTTCTTCGTTAAAGGTAATTGCAACACTACAACTGCATTGCGGGTTTTTATATGGCTAGATGTATCTTATCCTTCGTGGTAAATGAACAACGCCGAGTGTTGCAAATATTTGTCCATTCTTTCATTCAACATATTTATCACCTGTGATATACATGTATAAAATGAAATCTCCTTGTAATATCCCTTAATTCAAAATTATAGCATGCCCGGTGATTCACACTGAAGATGGGGGATCAGGACCGAGGCAGTTCATCTTCCTTGATGTCGAACTCTCCGAAAGTACGGTGGTTGTCGACTTTGAGGTCAGCGCCAATCACGACGCAAATATCGCCTTGTCCAGGGAGAGCCTTGTCGACATGTACCTTATTGGTAAAGCTGAATCTCTTTCTGTATCTCTCTTTTGTATTGAAGTAAATTGTACTGTATTTGAGCACATTAAACGAATTGTGTATATTATAAATATATGTATAATTATTTATTTGTTTATATATTCATTGTACATATAGATATATTAAAAACTATGCAAAGGTTGTGATTATGGATTCTTCATTTTACCAAAATGCGTACATGAGGTACCGATATTTTTTCATGTTCATTGTTATCTTTTTTTTTCTTTCTCGAATCGATGGAAGATTCTCTACTGGGGGCAATACACTTCGCATAGTAGGTTTGGAGGGAGCTCCACACATGTAGGGTCCTTACAACGAAATAGACAAAATAAACAGTCGTACATTCATACCAATACGACTCTCTCTTTAAAGGGCGTTGGTCCGTTGATTTCATGGTCCTGTTTTCTTCTTTTTCTTCTTCTTTTCTTTCTGCATGGGACCAGTTTTCGGCTCAGACTGGAACACCAAGATTACGGTAATACGAAAATGTACGACACTCCCCAACACTGAATGCCACAGAGTCACAGTGCCCTTTTCCAACCCTGGACTATCAGGCATTCCAACTTACGACCACTTCTGGTTGACCATTTCTGAGGGTCGTCTCAGGATCTATCGCCATGGCAACCAAACACCCATCTTCGACGGGACAGACCCGGACTCTCCTCCGGTCAACCACATCGGGGTGTGGACTGGGTATGGCTCAGAAGGATACTGGAAATTTCACTCCTTTTGTTGATAATTTTGGCATGCACGTACACACGAATATTAAAATAATCTGAATGTATGTGTGTTTGTTTGTGTATGTGTGTTCAACATCAGTTCATTCGAAAGAGTAATAGCAGGGTGGATACCTTAATGAATTCATGTTATATTTGGATAGTAACAACTATATGAAATTCAAAACTTGTCAGCTTTCGAAAATTGGCATCATTTTGCCTTTCTTACATTTCTAAATAATCCTCTTTGCGTGAAAACTTCAACGCAGATTTGTTATTGAAATTGTTAGGTATTTGCGGCTTGCATGCTTACATTTTACAAGAATAATGATTAAATTATGTTGCAGTTTTAAATCTAAGAATGTTATGATTTTGAAAATCTCGAATCTATCAACCGTTCAGAGATTACACATTTGTTTACAAAATTTCTTAGGACTGGTCCGGAGTTTATGAAACTAACATTTGAAGAAATTACGTACAGCATAAAAAGTTAAGATGTGAGGTCTAAGTATACGGCTATGATTTTTTTTTCTGTTTTTTTAGATTGAGCATCATCTTTCCTTAATTGATATTCATGTACTATTTTCATTTTTTTTTTTTTTTTTTTTTCATTTTACACATGCATGTTCACATGCATGTTTTTTTATTTTCATTTCCAATCAAACACAGGTAATACACTTTGACATGATTACATATATTGAAACATAATAATACATATTGGTTCTTAAAAGAACTTCATGGAAATGGAAATTGAGGGGCTGCTAAAAAGCGAACTTGTTGATTGCAGTCCCCTCACTTACGTTACATTACTACAATACATTAATTATATATGACTTTATAACACAATACAACGATACATGTACCGTACAAGCTAATCATTGAAAGTATACAGTTTTCATTCAATCAAATCGGATGGTTACATGAAGTACAGTGTATACGCTTTCACATGTATACACATACACATAGACATAGACATACACATACACATACACATAGACATAGACATACACATACACACATACACATAAACATACACATACACATACACAAGCACACACACGTACCCCATACACATACGCACACACACGCACGTACACACACATGTATGCATCCACATACATTGTGCACACACAGAAGAGAGTAGGGAAAGAGAGGGCGGGAGGGGGAGAGGGAGAGTAGAGAGAGCGAAGGGCAGGTCAACATTCTCGATACAGGCAGAAGGAAAAAGAACAACAATTCCAAACAGTCAAACTAATCATGGGGTACATATGAGCTAATCAAATATTTCTTTAAATTACTGGAGAATGATTTCAAACTAATGGAATCTTTTATATTTTTCTCAAGGGAATTCCAAAATTTTGGGCCACTGTAGATAAACGTGGATTTTGTAAATAGAGTTCGGGTAAGGGGCAAATGATATTCATCTGTTTGACGAGTGGGGTATTTATGAATATTTTTATTCTTATTAAACATATTTTCAAATTGGCATCATTTATTTTGTGGTTATTGGAATTGTTACCAAATATCTTGACCACAAAATATTATTATATAAGCTACGACATTACGGGGTTCGGGGTACTGCACTTACATGGTTTGACAACTATTTGTTATGTAGAAAACAATTTGTTTCCTTTGATTCAGTATCCTCCAATACATTACCTGTAACATGTGGAGTCCCACAGGGTTCAATCTTAGGTCCATTATTGTTTCTAATCTACATTAATGATATTTCAAACGCATCATCCATGTTACAGTATATATTATTTTCTGATGATATAAATGTGTTTTACTCACATACTGACCTATACCACATAGTTACTACTCTGAACAATGAATTACCGAAAATATGTACATGTTTTAAGAATAATACACTGGCACTTAATTTAAGCAAAACTAGTTTCATTCATTTTAAATGAAAAAAAAAAAGTTGGTTTACCAGAATATGAATTGTATATTGATGGTACACCTCTCGAAAAGAAAACACTTAACAAATTTCTCGGTGTGTATATAAATGAAAACCTAAAAGGGGATGATCATGTAAAACACGTTATTTTGTCTGTATCCCGAAACGTTGGCCTATTAACTAAGCTTCAGTATTGTTTACCAACTCATGTATTGTTTACCGTGTATAATGCTTTGATCCTGCCGTATATATCGTATTGCAACATTATCTGGGCAACCCACAAATGTAACACACACCGTATACTTCTTCTGCAGAAAAAAAAAAAACAATTCGAGTGTGCAGTCGAGCTCGCTCTCGAGATCACACAGACCCATTGTTTTTGTCCAGCTTAAATACCCTTAAGATAAATGACATAAACTTTCTCCAAAAAGCTGTATTTATGTTTTGCCTCAAGTCAAACCTCTTGCCTCCAATATTTAACAGAATATTTCGGTCAAATTCAAAGATTCACTCTTATTCTACCAGATAATCCGCAAATTTGCATTTATTTAACCCCAAAACTGCACTCGCGCATCAATCTATCAGACACTGCGGCCCTGACACTTGAAATTCGCTCCCAACGAAATTAAAAAATGACCACTTTGTGTTAAGAAGGCTGTAAAACTTCACCTCCTTAAGCAGTATTCCCCAGGAAAATATCGTGCACCTCAAAACGAACATAAAGTCGCACACACTGATTTTGCGTGAGGACTGAAAATAAGTGAAATGGGTCAACCTAGACGAACTTGACTTTTTCATATTTTCTGAAAGAGCGGGTCTTCTTTTACATTATGCTAAAATTTGGTATCATAAAACGGGCAGGAAGGTGTCTGGTAACTTTTTGTTTGTTTTGAAGTGCAGGGTCACATATGTATAAACAAGTACGTGATATATGTGACCCTGCACCTCAAAACAAACAAAAAGTCGCCAGACATGAATTTTTTTGTGAAGACCATATTCTAAAAACGGCAGACTTTAAGCTTTAAAATGATGTATAACTCAAATCAAATGGACTCTCCTAACCTATCTAAATATTGGAAAGAAAGCACAAACTCAGGAAAAGTGTGAACTGAGAAAAGAGGCTCTGAAGGACAGTGTCTATTCAAGCGCTTAATCTTTACCAAACCTTGCTGGCTGTGCGATGAATGGGACAATAAACAGGAAGTAAACCACCAGAGTAACAACAATGAAGGGATTATTAGATTAAACTGAAATTAAGCATGCCTCATTAACACATTCTGTCCATAATTAATGCCAACTTTCAAAGCAGTAGCAATATCCTTTCAAAAGTTATTAGAGTTGAAAGTGAAGAGTGTGGGCAAGGTTTTTCAGAAATGAAAAAGGGATTCTAAAGACACACCTAATCACACTATTCTACCAAAAATGTTCGAGATAAACTGCTAAAGAAACACACTTTCCTGCCCGTTTTATGATACCAAATTTTAGCATACTGTAAAATAAGACCCGCTCTTTCAGAAAATATGAAAAAGTCAAGTTCGGCTAGGTTGACCCATTTCACTTATTTTCAGTCCTCACGCAAAATCAGTGTGTGCGACTTTATGTTCGTTTTGAGGTGCACGGTCACATTATGATGCATGTATGTGTGCATACATATATCGATCTATTTTATTTTATATATCCATAAACATATTATAGATATGGGTATGTATGTGTATGTATAGGATAGGTACATAATATTTATTATGTATATTATGAGCATGTATATGTATGTATGTATACCATGTGCCTTACCATATACTGTGCACATTTAACCGCGATATATTTTGTTATTTTATGTAAGATAGTCACATGTAAGAATGTTTTGTATCCATTTATTACTATTTTCATAGTGCATATTCAGTTAATAATACGGCAAAGGCAACTGAACGTGTTAGATTTAGTAGAGACGTATTTATTATCATTACTGTGAAGTAGTTGTAAAGTAGTTGGAGTGGTACATAATACACTCTGTAATTTTCCCTTTTCCCCCTACCCTTCCCCCTTTCTCTATCCCTTGTTCTATCCAGAGTAGCTAAGTATAGGGTCTCCATACCGTCAAGCCTCGGCTTATTTTGGAGACCCATCTGTTTAAGTGCCCTAAGTTGTTTGTATTTGTTTTATCTTGTACTAAAAACTATGTGTTGATATACTGTTTGTCATTATGACTTGTACAAAATCATATCTGATGTAACGGAATTAAGCAGAAATAAATCAAATTAAATCAAATCAAATCAAATCAAATCAAATCAAATATTAGTTACAATCTGTTTCTGGCATTCCCTTATTCAAGTTCATGCACTTGAGTATATTGCTTGGGCTTGTATAGAATCAATTAGTAATTGGAGTATCATGACCATGTAACACTTTTTATGGCAATATGTGAAAACATTCGTGAAAAAAATAGACTTTTCCAAATGACGGAACACTGCCATTTATTTCAGCAGTCAACGAGGTAAATTTTAGTTTCCTTTTAAAAAAAAGCGCGTTAACCATGTCAACCCTTCGATGATAAAGACAATGGTCTCTAAGACAGGTCTAGCGGTTATATAGGGCAAATTGAATCTTTCTGTTCTCAAAGAAATGCAAACTAAAAACATGTAATAGTAATATGAATGATTTTTGTTGTAATTAGATGGAAAAATTTTATCCCCGGTGTCTGAAATATCATTTTGGCATAAGGTCAGAAAAACAAAAGACTTGTACGTGTGGAGCATTCAGGTTACTCTTTTACTGTTAATAGTTGTTAATTAAAATAGCTTAAATGTGAGATCTTAGTCTCTGACTTATTATTTTTTGAGACAACGTGGGAAAACAAAATGTGATTTTTTTTTTTTATTTCAAGATCATATATCACCGTTATTCTTTCAAGTTGTAATCTTCAATATCTTCATTCAGTAGGATTTTCTCCTCATTGCACATGCCACACTGTCATAATATTAGCGTGTATGCGCTTTGAGCACTCTACAGATTGGATATGGTGAAATGTAAGTCATATATTGTATTATCATTGTTGTTATCATTTTCATTATTGTTATTATAAGTAGTAGAAGTATTTTTATTATCATCATCATTATTATCATTATCATTGTACTAAGGAGAACGAGTTCTTGCTAAAAATCTGTCCTCACAATAATAATTATATCGCCAGCCTCTCCTTGAGTTATTGATTATTGTAACACAGCCACTGATAGCCTCGACAGCTAGTCTGTTTGGTACTCGTAAAGACTAAAGTCACACAACAGCCCTCGAAGAAATCTTCGCGATCTTTGGTCGTCGGTCAACACTGGCAGCCAAACTTCTCGACCTTTAAAATCTCCAAATTTCGGTCACCCCGTTATTCCCTATACGTACTATCTCTCCCTGCCCCTCACTATTGTCTCTTCCTAAAGAAGATTAGGGCCAGTCACTCTATGACAAATGGACTCTTCGATCTCAAGTTATGACGGTAGATGAAAGTTATGCAATTATCAAAATCATGATCACTAATTAGCTTTAGAAACGGTGTTGCAAGTGTTATGTGTATATACAGTGTAAGCGTTATCTACTATGGTGTAAAAACAAAAAGCATTCATTACAAACATGTTTCATCTGAAGATTCCACAACCCCTTCATTACAAAGTGATATATACTTGATTTAATATTTTTAAGTATTTTCATGTATACCATTATAGAAACGAAACCTTGTTTTATTAAAGACTGGAAATGAACATTGAGGGACAGCACAAATTATAGTATTTTTTTTTTCTTTTTCAGTTTAAGACTCCACCTTACAGTATCTACCCCCTATCAGAAGGATGGTAGCGTTTTACCTCATCTTGCATCATTTTGGGCCAAACTTCCTCCTCTTTTGCTCCTGCTCTTCAAGATATCTTGAACATCTAAACTCCTGAAAGCCTTAAACCCTTTTGTTCTGAAATCTCAGACTATTTGCACTTAATCCTATTTGTCATTATTGCTGAAGGGTGTGATTAGTAATAATATGTGTACCTGCTTTTGTGCGCTATTAACCCGTTCCCTACCGGAACCTGATTACCTATGTACTTAGTCTATATAGATGTAAGAATTCAGTATGGAATGGGTATATGGATGATATTTTGCTGTATATCAGACATTTACAATTGCATTAAAATAAGTCGATAAAGAACATGTGTTATTACACTTCACCGATTCCTAAAGGAGTTAGACTAATCTGCTTTTATGATCATAAGTATTGACACTTTGGTAGATTATACATAGTCATCTGTTCGTCCGTTCAGTGCTGCTCCGACGCGCGTGGTCCTTTGTTTGACACTTTTTTTTTTTAGTGAAACGTCACACGTACTTTGGTTTCCATGTCTAAATAAAGTGGCATTGCCAGGACAATCAGGTAGACTCAATGGAGCTACGTAGTATCTACCTGTGGCAGCAATATCACAGTAGACTCACAATGTATTCGTTTGAAGCTTTGCTGAACAGATTGTGCATTTGCCATATCATTATTCTATTACTTTGCATGCGTTTATATTTCAAATGTCATACAAGTAGGCCTACTTAACATTACGTTCTAAAATGAATTGATTTATTCCTGACCAAAGAAACTTTTCCTCATTTCATAAACCACGTCTGTATAACATGAACATGATTGATTGTTTGATTTATCATTTTCTTTGTCTTCTGCTCTTTAAAGAGAGAGGACGTTTGAACATCTCAACTTCACGAAAGTCGAGAACATTAAATTTTCAGACAGTTCACATGCTAAAGCAGCTGCAACCCAACTACATAGATCACCTCGACATCTGTGGTTCAAATAATACGTCTTCAACAGTAAAAATTGATCCTTTTTGTAATGGCTCCAATAGATTCAGTTGTTGGGGAAACCCTTTAGATGGTTTTAGACATTGTTGTAGACTGACACGATGAGTTCAGACATGTAATAATTATGAAAGTAGAATTGCCTTTGGCATAACTGAGTCATAATGTTGATATAAGCCCTATTGTGTTTATTAGTATATTATAACCAAGAAACCTATTTTAAACCACTATAATCATGAAACCTATTTAAACCACTATAACCATGAAACCTATTTAAACCACTATAACCATTAAAAACCATTCCATTTCGCTTCAAAGACGTCTACATCGTAGTGCTTGTTTAACATGGTAGTATTGATGTAGCCACTTCATGTTGGTGAGCATAGTGTGGAGGGTGCTAATGAAAGCGATTCACCATGCGTTTGTGCAAGTACTTACTGTGTATAGACCGAAAGGTGTGGATTATGTTGAATGTAACAGTTGGTGCGTGTCTCATTACGATATGTACAGGGGCCGCGGAACGTGTTTCATTGTGTGTGTGGGGGTGGGGGGGGGGGGGGGGGGAAGGGGGCTGCGGAGGAGGGGGGTGTCCAGGTAAAGCCCTCCCCCCCCCCCCCGTTTAGACGCGCCGGTGGAATTTGATGCATGTTTTCGCCTGTTTTATCGACTTGAAACAGTCCCACTTTTTTAAGGTAGCAACACATTCTGATGTCGATTATTATTGAACGATTTCGCTATGATATGGTATCATTGAATACACTTATTGTATTAATTCTTGCAATGAATTTTATGAACGCTGTTAAGCAATCAAACAGAAAAGTCATGTACCCAAGGGTGTACATAAGGAATATTCGTCTTCCCACATGAAGGTGATTTTAACATTTTCAGACCTAAAATTCAGTGATCTAGCTGGTGCAAACTTTTGGTGCCATACTTGGAATTTTTCTACCCCCCCCCAAAAAAAACCAACAAACAAAACAAAACAAAACAAAACAATAATATTAATGGAAATAATTCGTTTTTTTTAGGGAAGTGTAAATAGCAAAATCACGGAATTAACTCTTATTCTGCGTGCGCATCATCTGTGTGTGTGTGTGTACAAAGTGTAATGAGGTAGAGGGGGGTGTGGGAGGGGGATGCCCCCTCCCACTCGACGGAGCTTTTGCGTTTTTAGAATTGAAATAAAGCAATCTGGCGCACATTTCTGTTCAAATATCTCGAAATCAGAGAAATGCAAGTCTGTGAAGAAGACATAGCAGGATGATGTGGGAGGGGATAACCCCTGTTCTCCCTGCTACATGAGGGAGATTCTGTATTTTATGATTGCAGTTAAACGTTTTGGTACACACATTTTGTGGCATTTTCTGCTTGTATGCACGGGGGGGGGGGGGGGGGAGGACGAAAGGGAGAAAACGTTGGAGAGTGTTGTCCCCACCCTTCCCGTACGAGGGAGCTTTTGCCTTTTTAAAGTTGAAATTGAGCTATCTCGTATACGAATATTTGATGGAACATTTTGGAAATTATCAAAAAAAAAAATTATTGATTTTTCCGTATGTAAGTGATAAGTCTTGTGCACTCAGAATCATTCAGAATCTTAACTCTTTATTTGCCATGGTGGAAACCCCCTGTGTGCCACGTTATTCTGAGACACGAAGGTAGTCATGCTTTGAGAAAGAATTCTGTTTTTCTAATCTATATAACTTCTAAAAATTTCTGTTAAGCTGGTCATAATAGTGAGGAAAGTTGAAGAGGAATGTCAATATTTGCTTTGATATAAATTGTATGACAAATCTATTTCCATCTATTTTTTTTTTTAATGACCAGTTGCTACATTACTGTAAAGGCATGACTTTTGTACATGAAACCGTGAGAGAAACTTAGAATTTACACGCAAATTTAGTTGGGAACACCGCTTGATAGTCAATCACCATATAGAATGCAAACTGTATGTAAAAGGAACAAAAGTGTGAGAAAAGCTTTTATTGTACCGCGGGATTAGGCGATTTATCGATCGGTTTAAAGGGTGTGTACAGTTCTGGTCAAGGTGAAAATTTAGCCTTTAACATTTTGCAAGATATTCAGAAACCACTCTATGAGATGTCAAAGAGCATGCAATTCTAAGGGGTATTAAAAGTTTATTTGATGAAAATCGGTTTTGAAATGGCTGAGATATCCAAAAACAAGGTGAAACAAAGAGATCCTAATAAAAGTGTGGCATGTTGCCTTTTATTATTAACACTTTTTTTGGGATATCTCAGCCATTTGAAAACCAATTTTCATCAAATAAATGTTGAATCCTTCTTAAAATTACATACTTTTTCATATTTCATATGAGGTTTCTCATTATATTACTTAGGAATGTTCAAAACATGAATTCCCACCTCAACCAGTACTGTACAGTCCCTTTAAGCGGATAGTGCGTTTGAGCGGAATATGCGAAGTTGGCACGCCGTCGACTGAGTGGGACGTGCGAACGTGCCACATAAAGAGTTAATGTAGGAAGACTGCCCCCATCGCCCCCCCCCCCTCTTTTGCTACGAAGGTGCTTAGACGGGAACTTTATGTAAGGGCGGAATCTTTGGAAATTCAAATTCATGGGTGTCTCCCAATTTTTCCCCCTTTCCGTTATGAGAAAAGAAATAAATGAAGAATATTTTCGTCTTCATTTTGTCCCTCATATTTTTTCCCATTTTTTCCCTTTCTTTCTTATCATTTCTTTTTCACGAACGAAAAGTGTGGGCAGCCCCATCCCCCAACGCCCCCCCCCCCACCCCCGGTCCCGCTACCCCTGATGTATGCAACTATTTTATTTTCTGAAAATCCTTCCGCTACTAGTATGTTTTCCACTGACGATCTCCACCCTTCCATTAGGTTTCGGAGCTGCATAAACGGCAAATCAAGGCTCTTAATATTATAAAGCACGTTCGGCTATGAATCTCGTCTTTGATGTGACCAGAAAGCTGGACAAGTCTGACTTATCAGAAGCCAACTCATTGCTGTATATTTTATAAGACGAGTAAAGACTTGTGAAATAATTATGTATTTCTGTATATTTTTTTCTCGCATGCAACAGCAAACATTTAACGCCATCATTGTGTCTATTTGAGTTCAAACTTTCCTTTTTTGTAAACTTATACCTTGACTGGATACGTGAATACGTGATGCCATCGAAATGATTCAACACTCGATTCCTTCGTAATATTTCGTGTTAACGAAAATAATTTCAAATGAAATATCACATTTGATGCAAACATGATAATAATATCAAATCCGAAATTAAGCCACCAATATAAGGGAATATTATTAATTTTCTCGATTGACCATGTTAAAACGTTGACGGTTTATTCAGTAGAAACGATTTTAATAAAACTATTGTTGATATTTTGTCTATATAACAACACTACATGTTCGATTACACAAGTAAATATTATTACATTGGTTGTTTCAACCCCTAACTCACATTTTAGAACTTTTTTAAGCACTGAAGCTGTTTTGTTCTAATCTGCAAGACAGTGAATATAACGGCTCTAAAGAGGGGGATGACGGAAAGAAGAAAAAAAATATTACGTACATAATTAAATGTTATAAGTGGGCACTCGGTCGCAGAACTCTTAGTTAGGTCGGTTATTATTTACTACAAAAGAGCAGCAGGTCGTGCAGCGTTAGCCAACATTTTCACACCGGACCGGCAACAGGGGTCAATTCACTTTCTTTATTATCCGATCACATTGTCGATATCTCTTGATGAGTGCCAGCTACGTCAACTAAAAGATATCAGAAGAACCACGAGTTGACGGTGGATATCACAGGGTTATTTGTGAGGATTCAGTGAAAGAAGCAATATTAGTTGTTGGTTGTTGTTGTTGTTGTTGTTTTTTTTTTTTTGTAAGTCAGTGAAAGTTTGCGGAAAAACAGAAAACCCATTCAAAATTTACCAAGGTTGTATTGTAACCATAAACATAATATGTGACCCTGCACCTCAAAACAAACAAAAAGTCGCCAGACATGAATTTTTAGTTAAGACCATATTCTGAAAGAGCAGACTTTAATTTTAAAAATGATGTATAACTCAACTCAAATGGACTCTCCTAACTTATTTAAAATATAGAAAGAAAGCACAAACTCAGGAAAAGTGTGAACTGAGAAAAGAGGCTCTGAAGTACAATGTCTATTCAAACGCTTAATCTTTACCAAACCGTGCTTGCTGTGCGATGAATGGGACAAAAAACAGGAAGTAAACCACCAGAGTAACAACAATGAAGGGATTATCAGATAAACTGAAATTAAGCATGCCTCATTAACACATACTGTCCATAATTAATGCCAACTTTCAAAGCAGTAGCACTATCCTTTCAAAAGTTATTAGAGTTGAGAGTGAAGAGTGTGGACAAGGTTTTTCAGAAATGAAAAAGGGATTCTAAAGACAACCTAATCACACTATTTTACCAAAATGTTCGAGATAAACTGCTAAAAAACACATTTTCCTGCCCGTTTTATGATACCAAAATTTAGCATAATGTAAAAGAAGACCCACTCTTCAGAAACTATGAAAAAGTCAAGTTCGGCTATAAGTCGACCCATTTCACTTATTTTCAGTCCTCACGCAAATTCAGTGTGTGCGACTTTATGTTCGTTTTGAGGTGCACGGTCACATATGAACACGTATCCTCGTGCTAGAGTCACACACGGCCGGATTTCGTACCGGGTCCATTTAGCGCTTTGTATCCAGTGGAAAAGGAGCTCTAAAAATTATTTCGAGATGATTGTCGAAGGTGCCAAACTGCTCGCCCATACAGGCTCTATATAACCAACAACGAATGGGATGATCGAAGAATAGGTGTAAATATCCTGTAAATTTTCAGGTTGTTGCTGGTGAGCGGATTCTCTTCAATTGTTTTGGGCATTTTGTATGGTCAGTGCTTTCACAATTGGATTGAGGTCATCTATAAGACGCAGCTTAAATGGAGCGAAAACTACAAGTGGTTTTCCTAGTTACCTTCGTAGGAACATATTCTGGTGAGTATCATGATTTAGTTTAAGTTTTTGTTTTTGTTTTACTCCAATTCATTTATTCATTTATTTCGCAATAAGTACCAGTTACAGCCCAGATTTATACAATTTCCGTAAGTTGCGAGTTTTCACACGTTTATGGTGAAACAGTTCCTACATCTCGATGTAATCATCAAACCAAACAGACACAGTCCTCTGATAACCACATGTCAATATGATATCGATGCGTTGATATAAACCTTTGTGTTGTTCCTTTTCCTGACTGAAATAACTTATCAATTGCACATGAGTTATTATGATCTTGGACTACAAAATTATTATAGCGGAGACTTGACAAGATTAAATCTGTGAATTTAGAGTTATGATATCTCATATCATTTTTTTTTTCTTGAGAATACAGAGTAGGCCCTTTCAGTTTCAAGAGAAACAACCCATTTCTGTATAATAAATAATATATATAAAAAAGAAAAGAAACACTTGCAAAAGGTCTTATACTCGCATTATTTAATGCCATCTGATTACGAAAATCGCATTAGCTTTACAGGCCAATCAGAATCAACACACAAGCAGCTGAGCATTTGTTATGCTAAAAGCTATGCGAAGCTTCATGTTTCGCCTTCAAACCCCTTCTCTCGTACGGGTGGCTGTGTTTCATCGCTTGTGTGTCTCTTCCCTGAATATAAACACAAATTATTCTTCCTTACCCTCCCCCGAAAAAGGAGTGTTATTTTTTTCTTACTTTATTTTTCTAACGGATCTTATATTAATCCCTCTTACACATACATCACACTATCACAGTAACATGTAAAGAAATTATCAGGGCTGATAAGAAAGTTTTAAAAGCAGAACTACCCTTTTCTGTTCCAGTGCCTTTTTCTATTTCAGTTGAGTTTTCTCTTATATACATGACACAGAAATCGTTGTTAACTTTCATATGTCTGACGTTCATGCCCACACTGTAGCATGACATGCCTTGATTGTCATACTGCATGATTTGCAAATACGAAACAACTGAATGAGTTAATAGATGGTAAAATTTCGTTTCAGACCTGGTTTCAGGTTTTGTATCTCTTTATTATTTTAGATGAGATAATGAGAAACGTAGTTATTAACTGTGGAAGAGCACGTAGTTCCAAGAGGAATTCAACGTTGATTTGATGGAAATTTGTTTTGAAATGGCCAACATATCCAGAAAAAACAACGATTTGAATAAAAGATATGGGACCCATCTTTTGTTAGGATGCTTCGTTTTACTTTGTTGTTTATGTACCTCAGCCATTTCATAACCGATTCTTATCGATTAAACGTTGCATTCCTCTAAGAATGGTATGCTCTGTAACATTTCATAAGTGGTCTCAGAGTATCTTTCTAAAAGTTAAAAGCTCAATTCTCATCTCAATCATTATTATACAATCAGATCGCAAAGGAAGTGATAGTTTGTCTCATTGTCTGACACTACAAGTTGATTATTTGCTTTATATTCCACATCTAACCGCGCAGCACTGAAATAAAAATGCGTTGCACTATGAACTATCAAGACTATAGTCCACAGTGCAACGCACTTTTATTTCGCGCGTACTCATCTCGCGATAGGACTGCATGGACTGAAAAGATCAGCGAAACAAAAGGGACTATCAACAAAGAGTCTAACGAACTTTCCTTCTCAGGTGATGTGATGGGCAAAACTACACTTTATCTCGTGATCAGCTATTGACCAATCCCATAGCAAGATTCTTAGCATGTGGACTATAAAAAGCAAATAATCAACGTTGGTGACGGTGATGGGACAAATTATCACTTCCGAGGCGATCTGGATGTAGCTATCTTTCCGAAGCGCAGCTGAGGAAAGATAGCGTACACATTCAGATTGCCGAGGAAGTGATAGTTTGTCTCATTTCCTGAAAATGAAAGTTAATTATTTGCTTTATATTCCGCATCCATGAGGTCCTAGTTATTCCCATTTTATTCCACATCTCACACCGCTTTAGCTGTCTTTAGGACTGTATCCTTAGGGCTTGGCCACGTAGTTCACTTTAGACTTTTCGAGTAGATGAAAAAACAATAAATTTGCTCCGCGCACCGCGCGGTACCGAAATAAAAGTGCGTTGCACTGTGGACTATCAAGTTACCTAGTTAAATGATAGTCCACAGTGTAACGCACTGTTATTTCACGCGTACTCATCTCGCGTTAGGACTGTATGGACTAAAGAGATCAGCGAAACAAAAGGGACTATCAACATAGAGTGTAACAAACTTTTCTTCTCAAGTGATGTGATGGGCAAAACTGCGCTTTATCACGTGATCAGCTCTTGACCAATCTTATAGCAAGATTCTTAGTATGTGGAATATAATCGTGCCTATTTGCAACGATATGTACACTCTAGCAATTAGGTTTGTCAAGTTTCTTAAAAATCTGACCATGAAGTTGAAGAAGAATATTGAAATTTGAACGTTGGACACCAACTTGATTCTCCCACTCCATTCCCGGATTTGTCAAGAGAAACCTTTAAACTATCTACAGTCTCCAATCCTACTCATAGCACTAAATGCTGCTTGTCCCTTCTTACTCTAGAGAGGAAGACTCAGAAGGATTTTTGTTCTATTTTTGGATCATTGTCTCCCCCCCCCCCCCGGGCATTTTGCACCATGAGGCCCCAAGAGAAGAATGGTGGCCATTTATATAAATATATAACCCTAGCGATAATCCCTGCCATGGTTGGTGACAATCTGGCCATGCCTTTGCAACAAGAAGATGGACATGTGGAAATCTAGCCTCAATTTTGTCCCGACTATCTCCTGATCTTCAATAGAAATGAATTTGAAACTGTTCACCAATTTACTTACTCATAGCACTAATTTAGTTTATCATACTCTGAGGTTTGAGATAGCACAATTTGTAACGATTCTGTAATCTCCCCCCCCCCCCCTTGAGAAATGTGCACATTTGTACACGTATAAAATATGTTGCACCATGATTATACGTATATACGATACTTGCCAAGTTTGGTCAAAACTTGACCATGCGTTTTCAAGAAGAAAATGAAAATGTTAATAAGGACCCCCCCCCCATAAACTCCCAAGAGAGAAGCCCCCGATCCGCCAAAAACCAAATCCGCCAAAAAACAAACCTGAACTACAGTAACCAGTGTACATAAATTACTAACATAGCTCTGTCACTCTGGTTATAGGAGATTTGTAAAGATTTCTTTTTTTTTTTGGGGGGGGGGGGGGTGAGGGGTGGTTGGCTAAGGTTAGGTTTCAATGTCAGGCCTTTACATCTCGTATCGTATTGCCTTTGTTCTCTGCTCAAATATCCACAAATCAAACAAATCTCATAGACGCAATATCCTATATGTTCACTGATCCCGGCAGTAATTGTTCTTTTCAGTTCCATATTTTACTCCATGAACACAATAAGATTTCGAACAAAGAATAAAGGCACGCGAACAGCTATTCGAAACCCCCCATCATTCTGATTGATTCGCCATTATGTGACCTCCTACCGCCTACCTCCTACCTCCGCAATACTCAACTACCTGGCCATGCCGTAAGAGTACCGTAATTGTATAATATAGTATGTTATTTTCCTTCAATGTGTCAACAATATATGTATTCGTGATACTGTGTCTTGTATGTGTAGGGCCTCTGACAATGACAGTGTTTGTATCCACTGACAGAGCTACCCTACTGAAACAAAATGAAAAAAAAAACCGATTAAGTAAAATGCAGTCGTATCACTTCAACACATCCTAAGTGAAGCTGTGTACGTTCTGATGAAAGTAAGCGTTAGAATCATATCATCGAAACTTTCATCATGCTAATTGCTCTACTCTGATAATTTTATAAGAATATAATATTCATTAACAAGCGTTTTTGTATGTGTTTTTGTTTTTTGTAAAGCTCCATATGAGTATATCATCGGAACTTTCATCACGCTAATTGCTCTACTCTGATGATTTCATAAGAATATAATATTCATTAAAAAGCGTTTTTTGTATGTGTTTTTGTTTTTTGTAAAGATCCCTATGAGTATACTTTGAATGGAAGCAATGTAACACTACACTGTGAGCGCAAACTATAATCATTTGTGACCGTGCACCTCAAAACGAACATAAAGTCGGACACACTGGTTTTGCGTGAGGACTGAAATTAAGTGAAATAGGTCAACCTAGCCGAACGTGACTTTTTCGTATTTCCTGAAAGAGCGGATCTTCTTTTACATTATGCTAAAATTTGGTATCATAAAACGGGCAGGAAAGTGTGTTTTTTTAGCAGTTTATCTCGAACATTTTTGGTAGAATAGTGTGATTAGGTGTGTCTTTAGAATCCCTTTTTCATTTTTGAAAAACCATGTCCACACTCTTCACTTTCAACTCTAATAAGTTTTGAAAGGATAGTGCTACTGCTTTGAAAGTTGGCATTAATTATGGACAGAATGTGTTAATAAGGCATGCTCAATTTCAGTTCAATCTAATAATCCCTTCATTGTTGTTACTCAGGTGGTTTACTTCCTGTTTTTTGTCCCATTCATCGCACAGCCAGCACGGTTTAGTAAAGATTAAGCGCTTGAATAGACACTGTACTTCAGAGCCTCTTTTCTCAATTCACACTTTTCCTGAGTTTGTGTTTTCTTTCCAATATTTAGATAGGTTAGGAGAGTCCATTTGATTTGAGTTATACATCATTTCAAAGCTTAAAGTCTGCGCTTTTAGAATATGGTCTTAACTAAAAATTCATGTCTAGCGACTTTCTGTTTTGTTAATAAGGACCCCCCCCCCATAAACTCCCAAGAGAGAAACCCCCGATCCGCCAAAACAAACCTGAACTACAGTAACCAGTGTACATAAATTACTAACTTAGCTCTATCACTCCGGTTATAGGAGATTTGTAAAGATTTCTTTTTTTTTTTTGGGGGGGGGGAGGGGGTGGTTGACTAAGGTTAGGTTTCAATGTCAGGCCTTTACATCTCAGATCTTATTGCCTTTGTTCTCTGCTCAAATATCCACAAATCAAACAAATCTCATAGACGCAATATTCTATATGTTCACTGTTCCCGGCAGTAATCCAGTTCCATATTTTACTCCATGAACACAAAAAGATTTCGAACAAAGAACAAAGGCATGCGAACAACTATTCGAAATCCCCCATCTTTCTGATTGATTCGCCATTATGTGACCTCCTACCGCCTACCTCCTACCTCCTAACTCCGCAATACTCAACTACCTGGCCATGCCGTAAGAGTACCGTAATTGTATACTATAGTATGTTATTTTCCTTCAGTGTGTCAACAATGTATGTACTTTCAATGGAAGCAATGTAACACTGCACTGTGAGCGCAAACTATAATTCTATTACGTAATACTCGTATAAGTCTTCAGAGGTTAGCATTTCCCAGGTGTTTAAGGCAGTGAAGTCACATAATGAAATTCAAAGTAGGTAAAAATTCCAGGCAGTCCCAGTTGGCTATAAATACCCGTGTCAGTGAGCAGTATCTTTTTCAAGTGTGACGGCAGTGAATCATACCAGGGAGGTGAGACACCTCCCTGATTATACATCTCAAACTCCAATGTCTAGTGATCGGGAAGACGACGCTACCTCTCAGCCCCCATCCCCGCGGGAGATCAGGGCATGGAAGGCCGCCTTGAAGCTCAACTATGCTCTCTATAGAGAGACCGAGAAACTCTCCGCTTCATGGATAGGGCGGCGGCACACCGTGGTAATGACAAACGGCATGCGAGCCATGCCAGCTAGTGCAGGAGAGCTTCTCCTCCCGGCGATTAGTCCGGACATGCGAGCCATGTCCGCGGGGACAGGGGCGCCTGCCCCGCCCATCGAAGACTTCAGCGAGCTAGCCATCTCCATCGGCAGCTCATCAGACGACGATATTCTCATGTCAGCCTCCTTCCCGGCAAAACTGATTGCGTTGCCCTGTATGGGTGGCCTTGACTCTGCCCTTGTGGTTATGGTCATTTTGACAACCGAATTGATCCGGATGCCATGCCCTAAACAGCCAAACTCTTTCAAAGCCTGGTACCAAATTTGATTTTAACTGCAATTCTGATCTTATTTGGGCCAAATTAAAAATTGGCTGATTTGCTAATGAAGGCAGTCACACTGCCACATCAGAAGGTAAGCCTCTATAAAATCGCGAGGCAAATGCTCAATTTGCCATCGAATGCCCAAGCAAGCAGTTCTCACACCAAAAATCGAGAGCAAAATTTGGGCGATCCTCCTTCACGAGGCCTTGGGTCTTGTGAGCTCCCAACTTCTACAACAAAATGTAGTGAAGGGACTTCTCTAGATAATATATAGATAAATAGATCTATAGATAAATCCTTTCTGAAATTCACAGATCATGCACGGATAATCATCCATGCAATTGACACAACGAGAATTTGAACAACTCATGTCACCATCGATGGCCTGACACTCCCGGGCTTTGCTTATCGTATGATCTGAGCATGCACCATCGAGGTATCTTGAAACCCCTTCTCAACCCTTCTCAACAACACTTGCGCAGCAAGTCGATTCCACTTGGTAGAAAGTTGTTCAGAAAGACATCTGAGAAAAATTGACAAGTGTCACATAAGCATACATCGTGGGTCATGAATGTCTCTATGCAAGCCAGCAAAAAAAGAAAAAGAAAAAAGATGAGTACTGTCCAAAATCGTTCAGTGCTGGAAATCTCAAGCTTTCCAAAGATGACTGGTCAAAATAATTCCCGAGCCTTGGATATTGGCCACAATATATGGCTATGAAACCAATAATTTCATTTCAACCCCATACCAATAAATTTTTCCTCTACAAAGTGTACATTCTACCGAGGAGGAAAAGGCAACCCATGAAGAATTGTCTCCGAAGATTCTCGCAAAGCAAGCTGGTATTAGAGTGATTCCTCACATGGAGTATCAACTCTATTCTAGCGCTACCAAAGACTGGCGGTCTAAGTCCAATCATAAATTTGAAAAACTTGAACAAATTTGTAAGATACGAACACTTCAGAGTGGAACAGTTTCGCTTGATTACGGCCTTAATTTGCCCCTCCAAAGGTGCATATTTATCGGTACCCGTTCACCTTGTTCATCAAGCATAGTCTTTCGAATGGAAATAGTATTTTTACTGCATTCCAGAATTCAGTGCCTTCCATCTGGCCTTAATTCGACCCCACAGAATTTCCTTAAAGTTATGAAACCTGTCTTTGCCTCGGTGAGGAGTAGTGGCATTAGAACAATCACCTATTTCGATGATATCCATATTCTTTCTCACACAAGAGAAGAGTGTCTTGACAAAGCCAATTTTATGATCAACTTGTCACCCTTAAAGAGTTTCAGTAAGGATTTCGACAAATCCAATTTGCAACCCAAAGCACGTCGAGACCTTCCTTGGTTCTCATATTAATTCCCAGCAAATGATTTTCAGATGATTGACAAGGTTACTGCCCTTGGAAATACACCAATCTTGTATATGGCAACGAAAACAAATTTCGGGAGTTTAATGCTTTCCACAAAGAAATCTACATTCTCGTCACTTGGGACTAGAAAAAATAAATCAACTAATGCTCTGCGTAAAGCAGAAGATGACTTCGACACGAAGTTTGGTTTCGTTATCTAGTCATGCGATACAAAATATTCTTTGGTGGTGGCTGTCTCGCAAGACAAAGAATTATTTTCCACCCTCATTAGCATGATAATTTCAAGCGATGCTTGCATCTCAGTATGGAGAGTAGTTAATTCTGAACAATGACAATTCCTCTGCTCAGAGAGTCTGGAGTGCCAAACAGAATTCCCCGCATAGCAATGTGTGTGAACCTCTTGCAAATTCAGAACGGTCTTGAAGCCCTGTGTGGCTCGTGTACAAAAAAAAAAAAAAAAAAAAAAATGTGCTTATTCATAATACGGTCAGACATTATTTTCTACAGCTAGTAGCATATTCTGACCCGAACGAATTCGCGGCCAACATTGGAATTGGTGTCTAGCAATTTGACATCAGCTTCACATCCAACAGATGTAGATAATTCTGAAGTTTCCTGCTTGTCTCGCAGAGACATGAACAACTAATTACTATTTTACATGTTTTTCACCACATAATCCACAAACTCTACATATAGATTAGCAACGCTGCGCGCTCCTCATGCCAAATGGAAGCCAAGTTTTATTGCCCTGAATTTTGATGCCTTTTTCCTTATCCTATCAACGTTTTCAGTCCTCCACAAGCTTCAACTGAACAAGGTGACCTGAGCAATCCTCACTGCCCCAATGGTGGCGGCAGCCATGGGTCTCATTATCGCTCGAAATGCGAATAGCCCCACCCCTATTTGTACTTGTACTCCACGGGAAAATTCTTGCCCCACACCCTCACCCACCGACGAGCCTCCAGCTCACACTAGCCGCTTGCATGGGCGCTCTCTGCTAGCGATGACAAGTGGCAGACACATCGCAGCACATTGCAAAGCTCCTTTCATCATCATGGCGAGACAATACCAATAAACAAAACAAATGAGGGTGCTTGAAGACAGTAGCAATGTCTGTATTCTGAACAATCTTGTGATCCTTTTTAACCCATCTACAGAACACGTCGTCAACATTCTAAGCCTACAGCATAGCTTTTCAACAAAGCCCACTCCACGATTAACTCATAGACCTGCTCGGTCTTCCATACTACCTGAAACCGAGAGCTATGACATAGGCAAACAGCCCCTATAGTCAGACGTATGAAGGGCGTATCTAAATCCGACCCTCGCAAGGCTAAATACAACAAGACTTGGGATGTTTCAGTTGTTTTGAATCACTTTTTATCGTTTCAAGATACCTATGAACTAAAGATTCCTTCAGTGCCTTGAGCCAAAAACAATTTTCCTAGCTCGTTTCGGCAAAACGTACACAAATGCTGAGACATCTAGTTCTTATGACATTACCGGAAGATGAGGCCACGTTTGCACATTAGAGATATGAAAAGTATATCTCTAACCAGGTAATTAAAGCGCCTTCTTTTACCTCCAACCCTAAACTCTGTGTTCCGATCAACTCTTCACGAGTATATTATTAAATGCACAGAACATCTCCAACGAGCAAGTTCAGAAAGCAAACTCATAATTTCTCCGAAACATCCCAACAAATCGGTGACGACAAGCATCTTGGAGCGGAGGCTGAAAGCCAGTCCCTCGCAGCTGCTTGTTGTATAAACACTTAAAATATAACTAATATACTGTCAATAGCTGTACGTATACATCCCTGTAACACTCTACTGACTGCTGCATACAATAAGTATGAATGTATTTGTTGCTATGGGAACACGTACCGAGTTTGTTCTGTCTTCGAGATCAGTATGAAAGGGTACCACAGGACGTACCTCGTGTTCACATACATAAGGAATTGGGAGCACAGTCATCCCGCGTTCATCCCAGACTCTGGTCTGGTAAGACATCCAAGGATGCCAATATGAAAGGGGTATCACATTCTCAGCTCATAACTACAGAAGCGCCGCAACTTCCAAACTTTCGCGCATGGAGTATAAAGGTCTTAACGAAATCTTGTCCACAACTGACTGGACGAACGCTGGTGCATTTTGAACCTTCTAACAATTGATTCCACATTAGTTCAACAATTCTCAGTTCTGCTGAGTTAAAAAGATACATGTAAATTGTGATAGTATGTGTATACCTGTATATTAGTATCTCAATTAAGAACAATGTCCTAATCCGAGTCAGATAAGACACAAGACCATAAACCACGTTACGTTGTGCATTGAAAAATGGCGACACATTACTCGGCCACTCGTTTAGGAGATTCGCTCCACCAAACTGATGAATTTAAACTCTAATATCAACCCAAAATGCAGTGGACTTGCCTCTAATTATTGCTCCAATATTACTATGCCGAGATGAACTGGTTAATGTCTAATTCTTCCTTGAAATGTACATGAATTAAGGAACATGATTATGATTATGTCTTGATTGGAAAATCGGTACAAGAGGTCCATTTGAATTGTCTGTGCGTTATCATGCTTAATCCTGCTCCAGTTAAAGCACGCAAGGTATCAAAATGATATCATACTCAAAACCTATGCCTTGCACCTTATACTAGTAGGTTCTCAAGCAAACTTTGCTCGAGTTCTTCTCCTGCTCGCGACAATGTGTGTCACCATCGATAAACACTCTCTATGCATGAGGAGTCATGACCAAAGTTTCAACCTTGTTGTGAAAACTGTCCATCATCCTTCTTGTCCTCTTGCCCTCACTCATGCCACAGACTGACTTCTGTACGGAACTTTGAACATGCTAACCTCTGAAGACTTATACGAGTATTACGTAATAGAATTCCTAAATTATACAAGTAATAAGAAATATAATTAGAATTCTATTAGTAATAATGAAGTATAAGTCGAAGAGGTTCCCACCCAGCATCTCATTTAATCAATACTCTTCCGTTCTGAACCCTCCCTTTCCAACACTGTACAGAAGTCAAAACTGGTGGGCCCTACTGTATGCTGATGTTCTGCTTAATTGCTTGACATGAAATGTCCATACGTATAAGAATGCTCCGTGCCTTTGGAACAGCAATGATTGTGCTTTATTTATTGCTTGTCTGTATGATGAGAAGGACCAGTGAGCTAAATGTCTGCATTGCACCCAATACTGCATGGTGTTGCTGGTCTGTCTATTTAAAGCCGTATTCTCTTTGAAAAGATGCTTACTGCTCACTGACACGGGTATTTATAGCCAACTGGGACTGCCTGGAATTTTTACCTACTTTGAATTTCATTATGTGACTTCACTGCCTTAAACACCTGGGAAATGCTAACCTCTTCGACTTATACTTCATTATTACTAACAGAATTCTAATTATACTTCTTATTACTTGTATAATTTAGGAATCATTTGATTGAACCTTCGTGAGAATTCGTGTGCTGTTTTCTACAGGCTCCTTCAAACTGAAGTTTACTCTAGAAATTTGTCTTTGATTTCGATTTGATTTTAATACTGGTACGGCATCGGTCTCATACTCGACGCTCAGTAAAAAGCAATAATATGATTTAAAAATATGAATAATATAAAAAAAAATGATCCGGTCCATTTATGTTTGTATATACATTGAGACAGCACATAATGTTGTCACCTTGCATCTTAAAAAACCAAGCAAAAAGTCGCACGTCCTGACTTTACTTGAGTACTTAAAGTAGGTGAAACCGGTCTTTCTATGTTACTGCCAAATTATTTTCTATTTCTGCATTTTTCTAAAGTTTTGGTACGTCTAACACCCTGACAGGCATTAAGGGCTTTTGCTTCATTTGGTTTTGTTTTTAATTCTGTTTTATCAATTGGCATATTGGTAAGAGTATTGTATAGGTTGGTACAAGTAGGACCTACGTCGTATTTAAAAATATTTTAAAAAAAGGCCTTGATTATTTATCTGCTACTGGCAACCACACCCCCTCAAAAAACAACAACCAACATCAAACAAGGTTCGTCGACTTCATTCAGTTTATCATTTCCATCCCACAATACAGTGAAAATATACCTTACACAGATCACATCGTTTATCACAAAGTATATACACTGTAATAAGTTAAGTGATATGAGAATAGCAATGCATATTTTGCAAGGTTAAGTATAGAAAAAAAAAAGTGGTCCGCTAAAACGCAGGGATTGTAAAACGTAAATCTATTCAAGTAGAACTAAAATATTGCCGCTAAATGTACAGCAGGTAACAGGAACACCAACATCATACACATGAACTAATTCAAAGTACAGGAAATACAAATTCAGATTGACCCGTTCCATACGGGAACCTGGTGGCCTGCGTAGTAAGTCTATGGATATTTTAAAATGTTGAATGGAACGGGTTAAGCTACGAATGTTACAACCTGCAGACACTGTTAGTTGGACCGTGTGTACCCATAAAAGAAAAAAAAAATGAGCCAAACGCAATAGTTCATACATGCATAAACATATACAAATAGCCTTCTAAAATTCAGAGATTAAATAGATTTATTTTATTAAAACAAAATCTCAACAGTGGAGACTAAGAAAATCAATGCAAAATTACGAATTGAAAAGTTATTTTATGAAATAATATCCACGGCAGCACTGAGGCTGAATAACAGACATTTTACATGAATCACCGTGTTACATTGAAATAAAATGATTTACGCTTTGTATATAGAATATCGATCTTTAACATTGCACTAAAACATTGACATTTACTGCAAATAAAAGCAAGTATCAAAATTATGATTTCGATTACGATTAAAACGTTTGTTGTTCATACTTTGGGAGAACCCTTAGATTACAGTCAAACTTTAATAATATTATTGTTTGGTTTCTTATCTTCTCGTTGTTGTTCTTGCATGAGATGGATTCATATATATGCGTTATTGTTTTGTTTTGTTTTGTTTTTCTTTTTACCATCTGTTTGTTTGTTGTTGTTGTTGTTTTTTCATTGACATTGAAAGCTTCTGGAGTCCTGTCCAGTGAGGAGCAAAATGAATTTTGTCCGGTGACTGACACCAGCTGTGGAACGCATACTCTCCCTAGCGGGGAGACAGTTACCATGGTTCCTAAGTTGATGAGTGATGACGAGATAGCCATGATGGGGAACCATCCCCTTCTACAAGGGAAAAAGCGGTACATCTGTCGTATCCCAGGTAAGTCGAGTTCCGCTCCACATCACAATTGTCCTTAAACATGAACTCTACAAAGAGCAGCTTTGTAAGCTTACAATCATTAATTTCCAAATGACGTTTTTATCGTCGAAAGTGATAAGGCAATATTTCAATCGTCTTACCACAATACCATATGATCACAACATAATTATGTATCAATGATTATAAATATCTTTTTTTTTAGTTCTGTCGAATTGAAACCCGTGGTTTCATTTGTGTTTTTTGTCCTTTGTGCAAAGCTGTCGATAAGATTAATATGATGGAAAACTTTTCACTGTAAGAAGATAAATGTTCAATGAAACGATTGATGAGCTTAAATTTGGCAAGTGATTGGTCTTAATGAAGTGTTTATTTTTTCCTCCAATATTCCCCGGTTGATCCGTCAATTCAGCCTGTGCCTCGGATCCGTGTCAAAACGGCGGAACGTGTATCGAGACTGAAACCGGCTGCGAGTGTTCGTGTACGGATAATTATTTTGGACCAAAATGTTGTATGTATACTTTCTCCTCATTTTTCGTCTCTGCCAACCTCTTGTATCTCTCTCTCTCTCTTTTTTTTTTTTTACTGCTGTCTGATCGAGTTTCTAAAAAGGCAATTCCATGAAAAATATGTTCACGGAATACATGATAAAATCTATATTAGTACGTCTGTAATTTTCTCAAAAGTATATGTATAATGAAAAAAAAAATCTCAGATCTGCATACATAAAATGTAAATATCATTATTGACTATTATTTTCTACCCTGACTCTTTTCCATCAGTTTATATGTAAATTTATTTTCCCCAATAGACGAGGAAACTGACTGGAATAACTTCGGTTTGTTTGTTTTGTTGTTGTTGTTATTATTGTTATTATTATTATTATTATTGTTATTATTATTGTTATTATTATTATTATTATTATTATTATTATTATTATTATTATTATTATCATCATCATTATTATTCAGTTCCCAATAATGACATTGGCTCTTTAAGTAACGCTATACTCTATAGCGGTTTTGTATCTTATTCTGCCAGCCTGGTAAATGAATAACGCCGAGTGTTGCAGATATTTGTTTTTCATTTAAGTTAAAGGGATCGTATAGTTCAGATTTATAACATTTTTGATGACATAATGAGGAACCTCTTTCGAAATATGAAAGAGCGTGTAATTCCAAGAGGGATTCATTGTTTATTTGATAACAATTCATTTTGAAATGGCTGAGATATCCAAAACAGAGCGATATTGTTAAAAGGTGGGACCCACTTTTTATTATGGTCGCTTTGTTTTACTTTGATTTTTGATATTTCCGCCATTACAAAATTGATTTTCATCTAATTAACTTCTATTTCCTCTTAGAATGGCCTTCTTTGTATGATTTCAAAAGAATTCCTCATCGCCACCGATATTATACCATCCCTTTAACATGTTTATCACCTGTGGGCATATACTATGAAAACTCCTAATAATATCCCTTTGTTCAAAATTATAGCATGCCCGGTGATTCACACTGAAGATGGGGGAACAGGACCGACGCAATTCACCTTTCTCGGTGCTAAACTGTCCGAAAATAAGTTGGACGTCGACTTTGAGGTCAGCGCCGATAAGGACGCAAATATCGCCTTGTCTAGTGAGAACAGAACCCTCGTCGACATGTACCGAATCGGTAAAGCTGAATCTCATTTCCTCTTTTGTTTTTTTACTTTTACTTTATTTACCGCATGGAGCAGACTGTGTTATATATATATCTATCTATCTATATATATATATATATATATATATATATATATATATATATATATAATATACATGTATATATAATTATAATATATGTGACCCTGCACCTCAAAACAAACAAAAAGTGGCCAGACATGAATTTTTAGTTAAGACCATATTCTGAAAGAGCACACTTTAAGCTATAAAATGATGTATAACTCAAATCAAATGGACTCTCCTAACCTATCTAAATATTGGAAAGAAAGCACACACTCGGGAAAAGTGTGAACTGAGAAAAGAGGCTCTGAAGTACAGTGTCTATTCAAGCGCTTAATCTTTACCAAACCTTGCTGGCTGTGCGATGAATGGGACAATAAACAGGAAGTAAACCACCAGAGTAACAACAATGAAGAGATTATCAGATTAAACTGAAATTAGGCGTGCCTTATTAACACATTCTGTCCATAATTAATACCAACTTTCAAAGCAGTAGCACTATCCTTTCAAAAGTTATTAGAGTTGAAAGTGAAGAGTGTGGACAAGGTTTTTCAGAAATGAAAAAGGGATTCCAAAGACACACCTAATCACACTCTTCTACCAAAAATGTTCGAGATAAACTGCTAAAAAAACACACTCTCCTGCCCGTTTTATGATACCAAATTTTAGCATAATGTAAAAGAAGACCCGCTCTTTCAGAAAATATGAAAAAAGTCAAGTTCGGCTAGGTTGACCCATTTCACTTATTTTCAGTCCTCACGCAAAATCAGTGTGTGCGACTTTATGTTCGTTTTGAGGTGCACGGTCACATATAGTCTATTAGGGTGTGGGAGTGCGCATATAGGGTTAACAACATTCTGCCATGAGCATGCAGGGAAGTGTTGTAACAACAATCTGCCAAGCGCACGATAATGATAAACTTATGATATATATATACATATATATATATATATATATATATATATATATATATATATGTGTGTGTGTGTGTGTGTGTGTGTGTGTGTGTGACCGTGCATCACAAAACGAACAAGAAGTTGCAACCCTTGATTTTGTGTGAGGACTCAAAAAAAAGGTGAAAAGGGTCAACCAAGTCAATCCTGAGTTTTTCATATTTTCTGAAAGAACTGTCCTTCCTCTACTTTATTCTTAAGTTTTGGATCATAACATGAATGGGAAAGTGTGCTTTCAGCAAATTTTCTACAACCTTTTTTTTTTTGGGGGGGGGGGGAGAGTAGAATGATCAGGTATGTCTTAGAGGCCCCTTTTCATTTCTTAAAATCCTTTGCACACTCTTCACTTTCAAGCCTAATAACTTGTGAAAGGATAATGCTACTGCTTTGAAACTTAGCACTTATCATGAACATAATGAGTTGATAGAACATACTCAATTTCAGCTTAATTTGATAATCCCGTCATTGTTGTTGCTCCGGTGATTTACATCCTGTGTTTTATCCTTTTTACCGCACAGCTAGCACGGCTTGGCAAGGATTAAGCGCTTGAATAGATCCTGTACTTCAGAGCCTCTTTTCTCATTTCCTACTTTTCCAGAGTGTGTGCTTTCTTTCCAGTATTTTGATAGGTTAGGGGAGTCCATTTGAATTGAGTTATACATCATTTTAAAGCGTAAAGTCTGTTCTTTAAGAAGCTGCCCTCAACTAAGAATCCATATCTGGCGACTTTTTGATCGTTTTGTGATGCGGGGCCACATGATATTAAGAGCTTGATTCCAAAAGGTGGTAAATCCATCATTTTCCAATAGATTTAGCGCCTTTTGGGAGCAAGCTCTTCGTGTAATAATATATATATTTGAAAATCACGATTTTTCATTACGCTCTCTTGGCGTAGAACGCAAATGGTGTAGAGATAATATATGAATGTCGGTTACCTACGTAATAGGAGATCCACTTCTCATTTTGTTGCAAAATGCAAAGTCAACCGCTATTATGGTATAATATCGGTGCGTTGCAAGTGCTCTCAAATTGTTAGCAATGCTCATGAAGTTTAGCACACACATATTGGTTTTGGGATGGAGATTTTCAAGAAATTTTACATTGGCCTTTGAGAAATTTGCAAGTCAATTCTCCAGGACTCAAAAACTGTTTCCATGGTAACAGCACATTACAGCGATTGATAAGGAAAATATTGGGGATCGAAACAGTTCCTCATTTTTTCAAGCAAAATGCTTACGAAGCGTGGCACACAGATATTAGTGTCGGGATAAAGATGTGCAAGACATGTTTCGAATGTGTTGGAAACTGTGTTGCCATGGTAACAAAACATTATGATAATATGTACAAGGCATATTATGGCAATAAATCGGGAAAATACTGTGCAAGGTAGAATTTTCTCATATTTTTTTCAAGCAAAAATCTTTGGTACATACACATTGGTGTGGTGGTGAAGACTTTTTTTTTAATGTATTGGAAACTGCGTTGCCTATGGTAACCAAATATCATTAAAATAAATCAGGTCAAAATACTAGAATTTGGATCAAACTAATTCCTCATGTATTGATGCAATGGTCATGCAATTCGGCACACATGCTGTTCTTTGGAACAAAAGAAGCAGGACACCATGTTTCGAATGTGTGGAAACTGCGTTGCCATGATAACGGTATATTGTATTTCTTGCCCTCCCCTTTTCATCCCGAGTTCTTCGAAAGCTGGACAGCCTCCAGAAGCTTACTGTCATACACGATGATTTAGATCAGCACGCAGTAGACGCAACGCTGGCGCTGCAGCCTGCATGCTTATAGCAGAGTCCGCATCGTGCGTGTATGTGGTTCTACATAGTTACTGTACAGCATGCATAACACAGCGTAATCAATGAAATCACCCGACACATACATGACATGCTGATTTGTTATTGTGGACTTATCTGCTTTTGCAACAACACGAGACGTGGACTTATTAGTTTTCTTGCCGCAAAACACTGATCACTGTTCGCTTATAAGCACCACATTCGGCTTAAAATATTCAAACAGATTTTTCTAATGAACTTTTCTAAAACCTGGAGTTTTCTCCCGTTGCCATAGCAACTTACTTGTTCTATTGCTATAGAAGTCAAAATTATTCCCTTATTTCTTCTCATGTTCTCATGGTAACACATTGTTTTTGAAAAAAAAAATACACCTTTACTCATTTTACAGTAGCAAAGGTGCCAAAAGTGACCAAAAATTTATCGACTTACAGCCACCTGTTCAAATGCAATCGAAATGGGGATGATAAACAATCTCTGTTACCATGGTAACTCTTAAAAGTTCCGGAAACTACCATGTGTTTATAATGACATAATGTAAAAACTTGAAATAAGTGTCTGAAAATATCTCTTTCAGTTTAAAGCTTTGTTCCATTAACATCTTGGTTATACAAAGTCACATTTCCCCTAGGGCATGGTGATTGCTAAAGCAACGACTTTGCACAAATATTGATAGAACAAGAGCACTGGCATCAACTATAGCTTATATCACTAAATACACAATGCTCCAACTATGGCTCACTGAAACTGAAACTTAGTGGTCTAGCGTTTACTATGATGCCTGTTTAGCAATCACGAAGCTCCAAATATTTTTTTTTTCCATACTCGCTTGAACATCCACTGAACGTTCAAACGATGTATATACAATAATTGATATAAGAACAATAGTTTCTGTATGAAAGGAAACTATTTTCTGGGACGACGTCCTAGCCCCGAACCCCAAGCTGTAATGCGCTTGCATGACGGTTAAAATGATTGTGCATCTTATGTGATTGAATGACCTATAATTCGAACTTCCATCTTCAAATGTAAAGAATATCAACCTGAGAATCCGACTCAGTCGACGGGGTTCCAACTTCGCATATTCTGCTCAAAACTCGCCAAAACCGATCGATAAATCGCCCACTGCTGCAGTATAATGAAAGCGCTTTTACAGGGTTTTTTTCCTCTTACATAATCTTAGCTTGCATTCCGTTATTGACTAGCAATGTATTCCGTACTGGATTTGGATGTGAATTCCAAGTTTCTGTCACCGTTTTGTGTGCAGAAGCCATGTCCTTACAGTAAATTAGCTGCTAGTCATCTTAAAAAAAAAAAAAAAAAAAAATGTATAGATTTTTTCATACAATTTACATTAAAGGAAAGCTTGGAATTTTCTCTCCAATTTTACTCACTATAATTATGTCCAGCTTAACAGAAATCTACAGAAGTAATATAAATTTGAAGAATAGAATGTTTTCTTAAGGCATGACAACGTTATTGTCTCAGAATAATGTGGCACACAGGGCTTGGGGGCTTCCACCATGGCACGTGAAGAGTTAGATCACAGCATATGTCGATTGATTTTCATGAAAAATCGACTTATCGGTTTTTGGTAACAGATCTTCATATATTTCATCATTTAGATGCAAGAAATGTTGCGTCAAGTTTTAAACTTCCAGGTCATTGAGGCATTATATAGGTGTAAAGACAGTAAAGGCAGTGATATTCCACTGGTACAGACGTTTTTTTTTTTTTTTTTTCTTTCTTGTTTTTTTTTTTGTTCTTAAGCTTTCGGTCAGATAGGCCATATAGGCCATCATCAGAATCTAAACAAAGACAAAGAATGACAGCGTGTGTGCAAATATAAGGAACAGGCACACACATACATGTTGCGATGAACAGCCGCTAATATGTGAGTGATTACATGGATTATAACACACACAACCAAACCAACAACAAATCACGGAAACCCTTTTAATCCATCACAAAACAGCTGTTCAATAGCCCATCGCAATATGTATAAATGTTAGCTGTTTAACTATATGTTATTATTTCATAAATATCAAAATGTATGAATGTATGTGTGTGCGTGTCCTGTATATTTTGCAGACGCCATGAATACAGGACCTTTGTACAGATACTGTTATATATTATGAAGCCGTGTTATGTAAGTTATTTCTTAGAATATATAAGTCATTATTTACAATATCGCTGGCATTGGCATACGATGTCGTTCTGTGTCTTCGCTAAGATCCTGATAAAGGCCTATACAACCGAAAACTTAAAAAAAAAAAAAAAACAGAAAGAGAAAGACGAAGCTACCTCTGACTGGACCTGTGAAACACTATACTCTTTGTTCGCCTATCGCATATTATTTATATAAAATTATATACAGATAGTACGATCTTTGTATTTGAATCTCTATTATAATGCAAACATATTAAGAGTTCGGTTTCAAAAGGTGCTACATCCATAATTTCATGTTCTGAGAAAAACTTGATATTTTTAATATCATATTTAGCAAACTCACATTAGAATATTTCCCCTATCATATTATTATATGATACAACACTAAAACCACTCATTAAGAAAATACAGGTCCATACATTTTTTTTTTTAATGAATTAATCATTTTTATATTTTTGTGGATGATGTTCCTTTCGAAACCGAAAGTGGATGTAGTACCTTTTGAAACCGAAATTTCACATACCAGAGAAAGATTCCGTTTGATGTCCTGAGATGTTTCGCCGAGCTATTTTCCAGCAATGGTGTTGATGTGGATTGAATGCGAGGTCAAGCGGGCCTAGGTAATTAACAATGCCCTGCCCTATTTAGTAGCCATGGGGAATAACAAACCAATGTGCACAGCTAACGCCCCACATCTCCTTTGCTGACCAATATTTTGAATGAATGATTGTCATTGGTCATAAGCAGCAAAAATGTTACAATAGGGGAGGGGTCACAAAGACACAGCGCCCCTATACAGGATTGGTCAACCAGGCACAGGAAAAATTAAAACATTATACCGTATCCATTATGTTTCCTAAGCCCCTTTTCTTACAGGCTTTATTTCTCATTTCCCTTCTATACCAGCACTTTTATTTCCTGTTTTCTTCATTTTCTTTTTATTTTCTTTCATTCTGACCAGGTGATTTGTCTCTCCCTTTTTCTCTTTTTTTCCCTTTGCTCTTTATCTCGTGACTTCTTTTTTAGTTTTCTTCTTTGTATACATTTTTACCTATATTTCTCTCTGTAAATTCTGTGAATTCACAGAGAGAAATATTTTCATTTATTGCTTGATCAAAATGTGATGAGGTACACTCTTAGAAAAAAAGGTTCTTTTGAGCACCATTAAATGGTTCTCAGCACTGTCACAATAGCGACACCCTTTTAGGTGCTCGTGAGAACCTTTTTGAAATGGTGCTTGTCGGCACCTTTTGCAAAAGGTGCCCATTAGAACCTTTTTCCCGATGAAATGGTGCTCGTGAGTACCATTTAAAAGGTGCTCATGGGCACCTTTTTGACTAAAGATGGGCACCTTTTTGACTCTTTTTCAAAAGGTGCTCACGGGAACCATTTCATTGGAAAAGGTTCTAATGGGCACCAATGTTAAAAGGTGCTGACAGGCACCATTTAAAAAAGGTTCTCACAGGCTCCAAAAAAGGTGTCGCTATTGTGACAGTGCTGAGAACCATTTAATGGTGCTCAAAAGAACCTTTTTCTTTTTTCATAGAATGTAGTATGTGAATTGATGTCTGTGTATTTTTGATGTGTTTCACATGCAGTGCTGGTAAGGTGCTTCACTGGCACCATTCTTAAAGGTACATTACCTATCTGCATTGAAAATGTGCATCACAAACTCATTTGAAATGAAATGAATTCATCTGAATTTCATCTCATCAGTCAAACATACGTTCAAAACATGTACATTAGCAATACATTAGCATGTCATACATTATCATTGACACTGGAAAAAAAAGAGCAAGGATAACACACCCATGCACACGCAGTTTCACAAGCATGAATACATGTACATGACATTCACCAATATTTTTTCATGAAACATTACTCAATAATTGAAAACCATAGAAATTTGCTCTTTCACAAATTCGCAGAAATGTATTTATTCACCTTAACTTTTACAATCTAAAGGTGAGGTTTGTATTTGTCATGTTATAATCTGTCAAATATTCTTAACAAAATATTTTCATTTGTTTACTAATTCTTTTTCAACAATATTTGTCATTTGTGTACCGAGCAGTTCTTGAAACACCATCACACATCTCTGTACAGATGATATGAAATAGCAAGAGGTGCATCAGGCTTTTGAAATACATAACAAAATTTCTAATTCTCTGTGAAATAATTTCTGCATGGATGAGATACAGTAATTGTGTCAGTCTTAAGATAGGCAGAAGTCAAGTACATTACTTAAGAAGTATGAGGAACTTTTTCCACATGTTTGCCAGTTTGTTCGGTGTTGTTGTTGTTTGTTTTTCTTTTAAAGCATGCTTGTCCTAAAAGCAACTACAAAGGGCAGGAAAACAATTCCAAATTCCATTAAACAGGACCTTTGGTATTGTCACAGAAAACATACATTATATTGCTGGTATGATACTTGGGATAGGATAAGCTTTACACTTCTTCACTTCACATTCATAACGTCGAGTACTTGAATTAACTTATCTTTGTTTGTATACGAGTGACCTTTTTTGTTGCTGTTCTGCAATTTGAAAGCACCACAGACTCATCTATACAACTGTAAATACAAGAAGAGTATCAATTCAGGTTAATCATGACTTCTGACAATTTACAGCATGTCCTACGAAAACACACACACACACACACACACACACCCAAAAAGAAGAAAAGAACACATTGTTTATAATGTGAAGGATAATAAGAATCCCAAGGGGAAAAGAGTTAGGATACCACACCCACACAGTTTCACAAGCATGAATGAACAAAATTCCTCAACCATGATCTAAAATATGTAACATTTGGAATCAATAAAAAATTACTTTTTTTTTTAAAGCAGAGCAACAAATTCATTAGAGTAAACTATATATGATGCAGGCCTAAAGCTGAGGTTTGAATTTGCTGTCCTATAACCTGCCTATGACAATAATATGTTGTTAGCATTTGTCATTTTGTTCACCAAATTTGCCAACAGTCTTTTAAACACCACCACCACGTACATGTACATTTTGTATGTCTGCAAAAGCAATATAAACTGGTGACAAGAGGTGCATCAGTGCTTTGAAATAAATTACATAATCTTCAATTCTCTATACACAATACGTAATTCCTGCGTGGGTATAAATGCAATACGTTTTACTAGTCTATGTGCAAACTTTAAAAGTGTGCAGAAATCGACCACACAATGACTGGAGAAGTATAACGAGCATTTTCCGTTTGTGCTTTTAAAGTTTAGAACTATGAATGACTCCACTTCTCAGATTGGCATCTGGTCTGATCTCATTATGTCTACCCCCCCCCCCCCCCCCCCGCAATACAGTTGATTCAAAGCTGTTAAATGCACATTATAGTGAAACATTATCACTGGTACATTGTAAGTTGCAAATGAAGAGTTTGTTTGCAAAAACCGATAAGTCCATAGTTGCCAAATGGAGATATTTGCGATTAAAGGTCAAGAAAAATAAAGAGAATAATAAAAAAAAATCTTTGCTTCTTTTGACCATAACTTTAAAAATGTACCCTTATATGTAGTGACCAAAATATCATTTAAAAGGTATTATTTTGTACTTTATGACAGAGACCGTACTTCAAAATCTTCAAAAATGGACTTATCGGTTTTTGCGAACAAACTCTTCAAATACTGTATTGGGATCATAACAAAACATATGTGACCCTCCATCACACAAACCAACAAAAAGTCGCCTGACATGAATATTTGGTTGACGGCAGATTCTGAAAGAGCAGCTATAAAATACACTATAAGTCAATGCAAACGGACTTACCTATACCCTATCTACATATTTCTCAAAGGTTTTCTCTGGCAGCATCAGCGTTTTTTCTTTGACTCAGCTCACTCTTGGCTAGCGTAGGTTTCTGGTCGATGCTGTCAACGGGCTATCGGGCTAAAATTGTCATTCTGATCGATGTATTCTTTTGGTCACCCAGATCATTCTTGACTAGCCAAGGGTTCTGTTTGATGCTGTCAACGGGCTATCACGGGCTGTCATTCTGATCGATGTATCGTCTTAGCCACACAGCTCATTCTCGACTAGCCCAGGTCCGGTTTCTGGCTGATGCTGTAAATGGGCTATCCCGGGCTCTTATTCTGATCGATGAATTCTTGTGGCCGCCCAGCTCATTCATGGCAAGTGTTAAGCCTACGGTTCTGGCCGATGTTGTCAACGGTCTGTCACAGGCTGTCTCTCTGATCAATGTAGAGTCTACCTTTTTCCCAAACACGTACGTTCTGCTTCATCGTCCCGGCCGGAGTTTCTTGTTCCGTGGTTTCTGTGCATGTTGGTGTGTCAACTTCCCTGACATATGAATTGAAAGAAACAATAGACCTACACCGCGTTAATAAAACAAAGTCATGCTATAATTCGATAAACAGAACACGGCATTACATGACGTGACTCCTTACTTAGAACAAGCCTGAAAACATATTGAAGAGATTTTGACGTAAAAGTTAGGCCTACTGGGCTGTAGACAGACCTCTATTGCTAGTATTGGCTCTAACGTTAACAATGACAGTTATAACTTATAGAACAAAAGTTATTGCATGTAGAACGGTTACCGGTAGTAGACCTTACCCCGGGGCGCTCCTTACAGTTATCTTTGCCTTCGGCGTTCGGGCTGTGTTTCGGAGTTAGCAGACTCTATTTTTAATAGGCATACACGTTACATATGCAGGCCTAGCCAAGTAACTTAGCCCGGCCCAGTCGCTGTAAAAACGCGACAGCCCTGCTCCGGCCCCGCACGGCGTCTGTTCGGGCTAGCCCATGGGCTATTGCTATGCCAAATTTCTAATTGTAAAGTGTTAGGCCTAACATGTTATTGTTAGATCTGGATCTACTGTACCTGGTAAACATTACACAAGATAGCAGCTTCGATCAAATTAGATCTAAAACATTAACGTTAGGATCTAGCTAACCGTTAAAGGTTAATCACTGACTGAAAACGAAAACTGAGTGATGAATCTAATTTGATTTTGTACCAACGACTGTCGATCATCTAAAAATGAGATAAAACCACATTAAAACTAAAAATCTTACCTATTCTCCTAAATTGTGATGACTGCCATGGCGAGAATGGAATTGACAGTGACACGTTTCCAGTCCACTTCAGGCAAAATTAATGTCTATAATGTTAACGTTACCAGGTGCCGTTCGTTATGGGTGTGATACTGGTGATGCATAGACCTAAATGTGTAAGTGTCTACCCGGGCCCGCCACACGTACATAGCTAGCTGCATGCATGGTATTGCATTGGCACTCTCCTGCCGCTGTGGTGGCTTGCATAGGCGCAGCCAGGCAGCACAGGGCTAAATATAGCCGCGGCGCGTGCCGCGGCGGTTACATAGTCCTACAGTGCAGTACTAGTATGTGTACGTTTACGCGTACGCATATCTGATCGAGCGCTAAAATTGGATCGTGGCAGCTGTCAGTTGGCACGCAGCCAAGAGAAGTCATTAGTCTACGATAAAAAACAATATGAACTTTTTATTATCACAGCAGTAGAAACACATACAATATTTTTGTACCAATACCACAGTTTTGATGATTCTTACATCTGGCATTTGAATATACAGCAAGGGGAAAAATGAAAGTGGACCTAAAGATATTGTTTGACCTGCAAGAGTACCACAAATAAAACTCGGGGACTGGGTCGCATACTAGCAAATGGTGACGAACGGAACCATTTCGATTGGGAACCATTTATAGGTGCTCATCGGAACCATTTTGTGAGAACCATCTGATGAGAACCATTTTGGAGCCGACGAGAACCATTTGAGAACCTTTTTTTCTTAGAGTGTAGGCACATATATATATATATATATATATATATATAAATAGATATATGAAGACTTTGTTTGCAAAAACCGATAAGTCCATATTTGTCAAATGGAAATATTTGCGATTAAAGGTCAAGAAAAATAAAGAGAATAATAAGAAAATTTTTGCTTCTTTTGACCATAGCTTAAAAAATATACCTGTATAGGTAGTGAGCAATATATCATTTAAAAGGGTTTATTTTGAACTTTATGACAGAGATCGTACTTCAATATCTTCAAAAATGGACTTATCGGTTTTTGCAAACAAACCCTTAATATACATATATATATATATATATATATATATATATATATATGTATATATATATATATATATATATATATATATATATATGTGTGTGTGTGTGTGTGTGTGTGTGTGTGTGTGTGTGTGTGACGGAGGAATGACTCGCAGACGTTGCAGTAATGTTCACTATGGCCTTTTATTTTCCCAAGCTTTCGACTGTGTAACCGTTCTTTTTCAGGGGCTTGATGACATATAAACATAAAAGCAGAAAAGCAACAAATTTGCATGCATTTGAACAGAATAAGGCAAAATAAAGATAAAACGGAATATAGACAACAACAAGACATTCACACCAATTTTGCATACATTTATTTTGAACAGAATGAGGCAAAAACAAGACAAAAGAAAATCAAGGAAATCAAAGAAATATAGAAAGCAATAGAAAGGCAATATTATCACATACACTTGCAGTGAAAATAATAGAACAGTAGTAGCAGTATGGTATAAGCAATAATAGCGGTAATGATTGGAATGAAATCATTGGAAATATGTACATACCCCCAACATAGGTTAAAACACACTAGTTACCTTTTAAGGCGCTGGGATATGCTTGCTGTATGTGGTGTGGTGTCAGAGGGATGAGGGTGAGGGGTTCGCAAACGTATTGTGGGGGTAGTGAAGTGTGAGGGGTGATGACACACGTGGCTTGGAGTATTTCTGACGTTGATGGCGCAAAAAACTTGAATCAGATTAATCATTATACTCAACTTCTTTCTTACATTTTACCCAAAATCATATAGTGAATGTGTGCATGCAGTAAAATACACACAAACTTTATTAGCAATGAATATGGGTGGATGTGTACATTCGTAAGTATGTACACATCCATATACATCCATGTATCCATATATACACATATATATACATACACTCTCATGCACTTGCATACATATATACAGTTATCCACGTGCTTTCAAATTATACACACGTATTACTAAAACACACATGTGGATAAATACAAAAATGTGCTTCTAATACAGAAGCAGATATCCATACATGAACATATCATATCATATTATACATGAATATACCATAATCTGTCCAATCCTAGACACATCTTCAATCCTGACTCCGAAACATAAATATTATTCATATTATTTTATTCAACGCCTTCATACTTGACACTGTAAACATAAATGAATCCTAAATAATCATCAACATTTTTCATAGGTTCTGGGTGCTAGGTTAAAACAGGGCCTATGGAATTAGAGGGGGAGGGTGGGTGCGAATGAAAAATTAAGGATCGGCATTAATTGCATGTGGGCGTAAGGTGTGTAATTTGGATATTCAGTTTCTCGTTGGAGTATGATATGGCTTTCCTTCTTTTTGATGAGTTTGATGCCTGTGATTTCTACATCCTGAATTGAATGACTTGGTAGGTTAAAGTGTAAGTTTTTTTTTTTTCCTTGATTTTCTTTTGCCTTGTTTTTGCCTCAATCTATTCAAATGTATGCAAAATTGGTGTGAATGTCATGTTGCTGTCTATATTCCGTTTTATCTTTATTTTGCCTTATTCTGTTCAAATGCATGCAAATTGGTTGCTTTTCTGCTTTTATGTTTATGTCTCATCAAGCCCTTGAAAAAGAATGGTCACACAGTCGAAAGCTTGGGAAAATAAAAGGCCATAGTGAACATTACTGCAACGTCTGCGAGTCATTCCTCCGTCACACATACCTAAAGATAATGCAGCACCCACAACGTACGAGGTCAAGCCCGCTTCTCCTTATATGAAGAGTTTGTTCGCAAAAACCGATAAGTCCATATTTGCCATATGGAGATATTTGCGATTAAAGGTCAAGAAAAATAAAGAGAATAATAAGAAAATTTTTGCTTCTTTTGACCATAACTTCAAAAATGTACCTTTATAAGTAGTGACCAATATATCATTTAATAGTTATCATTTTGTACTTTATGACAGAGACCTTAATTCAAAATCTTCAAAAATGGACTTATCGGTTTTTGCAATCAAACTCTTCATATATATATATATATATATATATATATATATATACATAATGTACATATATATGAAACCTCATGTTTACTCTATACATCACTAACCAGTAACTAGCCGAGGGGGAGGGGGGGGGGGATAATTGTCCCCCGGAGAAAATTGCCCTTATACACCACCCAGGGTAATACATTTGCCTTATTTTCTAGCAGGGTTGAAAGGGAACTCCACATATCACTATCTACAACAAAATAGACAAAATAAAGTGTCGTATATTCACACCCATACCGCTCTCTGTGTATAAGACATTTAAACTTTCTTATATTCGTTTTTTCTTCACTTTTCTTCTTCTACTTACTGAATGGTACCAGCTTTCGGTACATACTTGAACACCAGAATGGCGGCAATACGACAATGTACGACACAGCCCAACAGTGAATGCCACAGAGTCGAAGTGCCCTTTTCCAACCCCGTACTATCAGGCATTCCAACATACGATCACTTCTGGTTGACCTTTGTTGAGGGTCGTCTCAAGATCGGTCGTCATGGCAACCAAGTCCCCATCTTCGATTGGACAGACCCGGATCCTCTTTCGGTCAACCACATCGGGGTGTGGACTGGGTGGGGCTCAGAAGGATACTGGAAATTTCACTCGTTTTGTTAATAACATTGGAAGTGTTGAACATGTATGTATACATGATCGAGTCTGAATGCTATCTAAATATATAGTGATTTATATTACGATATGTGTATATATCTATATCTATATCTCTCTATATATATATATATGTATATATATGGGTGTTTGTGTGTAATATGAAAACCAATTCATTCGAAAAATTAATAGCAAGGTGGATATCTGATTTACGACATATATATGAAGAGTTTGTTTGCAAAAACCGATAAGTCCATATTTGTCAAATGGAGATATTTGCGATTAAAGGTCACGAAAAATAAAGGGAATAATAAGAAAATTTTTCCTTCTTTTGACCATAACTTCAAAAATATACCTTTATATGTAGTGACCAATATACCATTTAAAAGGAATTATTTTGTACTTTATGACAGAGACCGTACTTCAAAATCTTCAAAAATGGACTTATCGGTTTTTGCAAACAAACTCTTCATATGGAAAGTTAAAGAAATTTGTCGGGTTTTGATAAACATCCCATTAAAGTGTTTTGAATTGACTTCATTCGTCTCTTAGACGTTTCAAATAAACCTCTCTGTATGTGATTCAGCATCACAAAAGCAACAAAAAGTTTGCAAACATGTTTTTTTATTTCTTTTTTTTTTAGTTAAGGGCAGATTCTGACAGAGCAGACTCTCATCCTTCAAATGATGTGTAGCCCAATTCAAATGTAAATACTGGAAAGAAAGCACACGCTCTGAAAAAAAAAAGTGTGAACTATGAAAAGAGGCTCTATAGCAAGGTACAGTGTCTTTCAAGCGCTTAACCTTTACCAAGTCGTGCTAGCTGTGCGATGAAAGGGACGAAATACAGGATGTAAACCACCGGAGCAACAACAATGAAGGGATTATCGGAATAATCTGAAATTGCCCATGATTAATGCCAACTTCCAAAGCAGTGGCGTTATCTTTTCAAATGTTATTAGACTTGAAAGTGAAGAGTGTTAAAGTAATTCAAGAAATGAAAAGGGACCTTTAAGACGAACCTGATTTTTCACCCTCCCCCCCCCCCCCCGGTGGTTCTAAAACTGCTGCAAACACATATTCCCATCCATGTTATGTTCCAAACTGAAAATAACGTGAGAGAAAAACAGCTCTTTCAGAAAATATATTAAACAAACTCAAGATTGACTCAGTAGACCCTTTTCACCTTTAAGAGTCCTCACGTAAAACCAATGGGTGCGACTTTTTCTTGGTTTGTTATTCACATACTCGCATAAGCTTCAACGTAGTTTTGTAGAATATAGTCCTTTATATAGGCTTTTGCGGCTTGCATGCTTACATTTTCGATAGAGTAGGATGACGAAATAACTGCAATTTGAAAGTTAGAATGTGTGTACAGTTCTGGTCGAGGCGAAGATTCACACTCTTTTATTGGGTAATATAGAGGCCGTAGTGTACTTTTTTTTTTTTTTTGGAAAAGGATCAGAACCTATTGTGAACTTCCTGTGTAAATCATTTTTAGCTTTGAGTAAGTAATAGACTTTCTCAAGTGTGTATTTCTTTTTTGGGAAAACTACCTGATGTGCTAAAGCCCAATTATAGCGTTGTGTTGCTTTCGGTCTTTTCGAAAGATTATTGTAAGAATAATCTTTGGTTTATCATGGATAATATGCATGGTGCAGTTTTGATATGGAAGTATATTAAGTTCATTAGAATTATGATTGATGGGTGAAATATAATTATATTATGGTGAAAGGTTAAACAAAATGAATACAGGGGGCATGTATCTTGAATACAAAACGTGTCTGAACAGTTGCACATCAATATAATGAAAGGATGACACGTTTTTATGTCATACGATATGAGTTTGGATGCAATGTTGTTTGTTGTTTGTTTTTGTTTTTGTTTTTGTTTTGTTTTTAACCGGAGTATATCCGTTTTGAAAAAAGAATCCGAGCATATTATAATAACAAAAAATGAATTTTGGCGTAATGCAGGATTTGTATTGCACAACTTGCTATGGTTTAATAGATGAAAACTCATGTTTTGTGATCATGGAATTCAAATTTTCATTTTGATATAGTATGTATTTCCTGTGTGTTTGATATGATCAGATAGACAACTTTACCGAGTGTTATGAATGTGACATTTCATGGAAAATTACTGTCACGTTTGTAAAGTTTCGTTCTCTTGTGAACACACTTGAAGATCAATTAATTTGTGTAATGAAAATGATATATAGGGAATTTATTGACATTAGAATGAAAATGTATTGTTTTCGATTGTGTCGTTGACCGTGTTTCTGACAGCAAGTGCCGGCAGGTCTGAAGTAAGAATATCCATGATTTTGATTATTTTGCAAAACATTGCGGTGTAATCAGGATTAACAATGTTATTGGTTATAAGTTTTTTTTTCCCTTTTTCAAAAAAAAAAAAAATTAAGGAAACGCCAACAAGATATTGCTTTGCCTAACAGTGTTGTTCGGCAATATGATGTATTGTGTGACAAAATGATATATTGTTTACAATTGTGTTTTTGACCATGTTTCTGACGACAATTGCCGTCAGGTCTAAATTGAGAATACCCATAATTTGATTATTTTGCAAATCATTACAGTGTAATCAGGATGAATATTGTTACTGGTTACAAGTTATTTCCCCTTTATTTTTTTTTCCAAAAAAAATATATATAAGGAAATGTCAAGAAAGTATTGCTTTGTCTAGCAATAGGATATGTCGTTTAGCAATGTGATGTTATTGTCTAATAATAAGATATTGTTTGCGGTTGTGTTTTTGACTGTTTTTCTGACAGCAAGTGCCGTCGGGTCTGATGAGAATATCCATATAATTTTGATTATTTTGCAAAACATCACAGTGCAATCAGGATAAATAATTTTACTGGTCATAAGTTTTCTCCTCCATTTTCAATATATATATATATATATATATATATATATATATATATATATATAAGGTAATACCAACAAAATATTGTTTTGTTTAACAATATGATATGTTGTGGTATGCTTTAATTAGAAATCCTTTAAAATTAGAGATAAATTGGATTTATGTAACTGTTCGGATTTCTTCCTTTTTATTCATTGTTTGTTGGTGTTGGGGAATTACGCAAACTTGATATTATGATGTAATTGATTTGATTTGATTTGATTTTATTGTTCCACATTTCAAAACATCAAACATGATACGATCGATTGAACATAAGATTGAACATAGCGTCGCAAATTACAAAAAATACAAGAGAAGACAATTTAACAAACATGAAATGTGGGGACCTACTAAAAAGCAAAGCTTGTAATGTATAGGTCCCTGTATATATGAAAGTGTTGGTTTTCTTAAACAACCTAGAAACTGAAACTATGAAAGGAAGGAAAGGGACGTAAAAGAAAAGAGAGCAAAAAGAGCAAAAGAAAGGAATAAAGTATACGAAAGCATAGCGAAATACAAAGTAGCCACCTGTAACGCGTTTACAAGACTCCTTGTCACCCGAGCAACACAGTTACGTAACTGTAAGAATGCGCAAAAACGCACATGATACCTAATGATTCATTAATTCAGGAATAGCCTTGACATAAATGACTCAGTAAAAAAAAAAACAAAAACAACAACCAAAAGGCAAACATGGAATACATATGATAAACAACGAATCTGATAAAGAAGAGGGAGTTCAAATAAAATTGCATGTTGTATTATTAGATATAAGCCTGCACAAGGGATTTTTTTTAGTTTACGTTTAAAACAATCCAATGACAACGATTCAGTAATGTCGGAGTCAAGGCTATTCCAGAATGTTGGACCTGTATGTACTATTGTTTTAAGAGCAAATGCAGTTCTCACGGGAGAAAAGTGAAATGAATTTTCCTGTCTTGTAGGGTAGGAATGTATAACTTTATTTTTTACAAACATGGGAGTGATAGCATAAGGAAGCGTAATGAATGATATACAAGAATATTGCAGTGATATCTTGTACACGACAATAGTGAATTTCATTTTTCAGTGCAGAAAGGCTATGCAGTTGCGAGTGCCCCCCCCCCACCATATTTACACAATGGAACAAAAGGTTTCCAGGGGTTCCAACTGATTGTGTCTGTAGTGTGTATTAACTTTATTTGCCTGTATCATATTTTCAATATGTGTAATCCTTGTTGGGTTGTACTTTGACCAGTTGCGGAATATATTGCATTTTATAAACGACCCCCATCCATTTTGTTTTTGAGATGATTATTACTACAAGTCTGACCCCCCTCTTAATTGTGACAATTTTTGGAAAAGTTACAAGTTTTTATCCGTACGTTAGATCTTTATCGCTTGTCTGCATCATTCTGCCAAACTGTTGTAATATGAAGTACAGTACTTGCTTGTACTGTACAGCAATTCTTCACTTGTACGGTCCCAGTATCGTCTGCACGGAACCGAACTCTTTCCTTATCTGCCTACACTCGCAGCCACGCCCACGTCAAACACGCACACGTTAAGACACACACACACACACGCACACACACACCCAAATCTCACACTCTCAAGCACAATCATACTCTCGCATGTTAAAACACTGCTTACACACGCCATGCATACACACTCTACCACTGTTATAATGATGCCATTGGCGGCATTGGTGTGGAAATATGTTTCGTACTCAGACCTTCGGTGTGCTAACAAGTGCCTGAGAAGGTAATTGGCCTGGGGTTTTTGGAGCTATTCTGTACTTATCGTATATTATTGATGATCCGAAAATTGATCGAATGTAATAGCCAAGCCACTTTTGTCCTTGTCTAATGTCGGCTCAAATGTTTGTGTATGTATGTTTTTGCTGTCGTCTCGGAAGCCCACAGAGACACTGGATTTATTCTTGTTATTATGTTTTGTGTGTTCTATGTCTTTTTCTGTCCATGCTTCTCAGTGGTCTTACTTACCTTATTCTGCCCTTTCTCGTTTCACGTTCTACGTCTCTTCAGCGATCTTCTGCTTATCATGATTTTGGCGTCATTAACACCCATGTTCATAGATTACTCCAGCGTCTTGCCACATTCCGGCGACTGGGTATTTTCTTGTATCGTCCACTTTCACGACATCCTAGTTTTGTTAATAACGCAGACTTTTAAAAATTCGTCTCGTATTTGTAATTATGGCTAATTTTCTGAATGCTCCATTTCATTCCGTATCGAACGATTACTTTTTTGAATTGTTTAGGAACACAAGCTTAGATTCTGACCCAGTTAGTGGGTTCACCAGTACACGAACCACCCCTTACGATAATTTTGTTACCGATAGCCTGAATACAGCTGCAAATGAATTGCCTCATGATCTTAGTAATGATTTCACTCAAAATATGTTGTGCAATAATATTACAGTGAATCAATGCAAAGATATGATTCATAATTTTTCTGAGGACACGTTTTCTTTGTTACATTTAAATATAAGGAGTTTGAATAAACATTTTGATGATTTAAAATTTTTATTAGAATCTGATGAAAGCCAGACGCTATCCGTTATCGGATTAAGTGAGACATGGTTAGCTTCCAATACAGAAAATCATTTCGCAATTGAGGGTTATAATTTGTTTGTTAACAATAGGCTTGATAAGAATGGAGGGGGCGTTGCATTGTACATATCACGTTCCTTTGATACTATTGTTCATGAAGATATTTCTAGAATGGACAATGTTGTTGAATCTTTGTTTATAGAAATTCTTACCCCAGGATGTAGAAATCTTATGGTAGGCATTATATACAGACCTCCTAATTCAAACGCCAATGATTTTTAAACTTATTTTTCAGATCTTGATATTTCACACGTTTTCCGAAATAAGGATTGCTTTTTACTCGGCGATTTCAATATTGATTTGCTGAAGTCTGAGCATGATAATATCTCTAGTGATTTTCTTCACACACTTCTGTCCTCGTCCTTTCTTCCTCTTATTTCTAAACCCACACGTGTTACAGATCGCTCTGCCACCCTCATTGACAACTTGTTTTGTAATATTCTATCCCTCCCTGACTCTTTTATAATTCTTTCAGATGTGACTGATCATTTTCCAATAATGACTTGTTTTACTCTTTAAACACCAGCTAATATTAAACCTATTTCACCTCTTTTGTTTAGACGTTTCACCTGAAAAGTTTGCTAGTTTTGATGTGGCTCTCGAGAATGCTGACTGGTCAGGAGTATTTGGCAGCGATGATGTTAATATTTCTTTTTGTAATTTTATGGAAACTTTTAATCATCATTTAGATGATGTAATCCCAAAACAAAGAAATAGAACAGAGTATAAAAAGACACCTAGATTACCTTGGATTTCCAGATCAATTCTTCGTTCAATTAATAGGAAAAATCGTTTGTTTTGTAAGTACAAATTGGAAAAAACTGAGCGATCGAAGAATAGATATACATCATACAAAAATACTTTGACAATGAATTTACGTTCTGAAAAGAAAAGATATTATTTTAAGCAATTATCGAAATATAAGTTTAATATGAAAAATACTTGGAAAGTCCTAAAATAGGCCATGAATGTTCCGAGTAAACACTCTGACATTGATAAAATTAAATTGAATGATGAATTGATAAATGATCCTCTTCATATTGAAAATATTTTTAATTCTTATTTTTCAAAAATAGGCGAAAATTATGCTCAAAACATTCCTGCAACAGATTCTCATTTTACTGCATTTTTAGGTCAGCGTAATTCTGATTCCATCTTTTTATACCAACTAACAGATTTGAAATTATTGATGTAATTTCCTCTTTTGAAAATAAACGAAGTTCTGGTTATGATGAGATAGATAATTTCATACTTAAGGGTGTTATTTCCTCGATCGCTGACCCACTTGCTCATATATTTAATTTGTCAATTTTTAATGGTGTGTTCCCTGATAAAATGAAATTAGCTAAAGTAATCCCAATATTTAAGGCAGGCGATAAGTTCGAAGTCAGCAATTATCGCCAAATTTCATTATTATCGTCATTGTCTAAGGTCTTAGAAAAACTTATTTACAAGAGAATGATCAATTTTTTTGAAGGTACATGACGTTTTTACGAATTTTCAGTTTGGTTTTCGTGAGAAACATAGTACTACGCATGCTCTTTTGCATTTTGTTGATAGAGTTGTTCACGCAATCAATAACTATTCTCATTTAGTTAGTATTTTCTTGGACTTCTCCAAGGCCTTCGACACTATCAATCATGATATTTTACTTTATAAGTTATCGCATTATGGAATACGTGGGAAGGCCTTGGAGTGGTTCAAAAGTTATTTAGTTGATAGAAAACAATTCGTTACAATTAAAAACAATGATTCCGTTGTCAGAGAAGTTAAATGTGGTGTCCCACAGGGAAGTCTCTTATTGGAGCCGTAATTTTTCATTATTTATATCAATGATTTTTGTCGCGTATCCGACGACCTCTCTTTTATTCATTTTGCAGATGACACTAATGTATTTTTCGCCCATAATGATATTGATTTTCTCGTTGATAAAATTAACATTGAATTGAAAAAAGTGACAAACTGGGTCAGGGCCAATAGGCTATCACTCAATGCTCAAAAACGAAATATATGCTTTTTAGTAATATTGTTGATAGTTTAAGTACAAATATAGTATTAGATGACTCTCATCTACAAAGAGTCTCACATATCAAATTTTTGGGTGTGAAAACTTTCCTGGAAATCACATGTTGATAATGTCTGCAATATAAATTCACGTAATATAGGCATTGTAAATAGATTGAAATTTCATATTCCACAAAAATCATTACTTATGCTATATTCGTCGTTAATATTGCCTTATCTTAATTATGGAATATTAGTTTGGGGCAACACGCATCAGAATTTATTAGAGAGAGTGTTTCTTTTACAAAAGAAAGCTCTCCGTGTTATCTGTTATTCCCCTGTACGTTCTCATACAAATATGTTGTTTGCCTCCAACAAGCTCTTAAAAATTGCAGATTTGTTTTTGTTTAATTTAGGGCAATTTGTGTACAAGTATTGTAATAACTTGCTTCCGTCTATTTTTGACTCTATGTTCCTCAAAAATCAATCATTTCATGAATATCCTACTAGGCGTTCCAATGAATTTCACTTACCTCTTTTAAGAACGATTTTTGCTAAAAACACACTTATTTATGGAGGCCCAAATTATTGGAATTCTTTGAATCAAGGCTTAAAAAACGCTCCATCCATATATTCTTTCAAGAGGAGACTGAAGTCTTTTTTATTGCAATCGTATGACTCTACAATACCGAATTAACCATTTGGCCTTTTTTCTCAGAATTATACTTACCTGCTCACTTTGTCCCCTCTTCGAAGAATTAATGGTATCTTTCTCCTGGATGTTCGCAATGTTGTCACCTATGCCATTTTGCCCATAGCGTCTTGAAGTTGACTTTCCGTATGTTACTCCTGTTCACACGTCCCTTTATTTTCTATTTTCTTGTCTTTTTTTCAGGCGTCAAAATATTACTTTTCCCCTACAACTATCTTCTGATTCTCTTGGCATGCTTCTGCCGAAGATCGCTGTTTCTGTTGTTCTGTATCTGTTTCTCTTGTGCATTCTTGTCTGCTATTTTGTCTTCAGTTTGTCAGTCTTGTCCATCCCGTTTTGTCTTGTACAACCTTTTTTTTCAGTAGTGGTCTCGTTGTCTAGTCCTGTTTCATGTTTGTTCGCGTCTATGAAAGTGTATATCTGGTAATCTATTTTCAGTGGGCTTCCAGACTTCTTCCACTTTGTTATCTTTTGTATCTACGGTGATTCGATTCCATCGATGTTCTTTTTCAGAGGGGCCCACATACTACAAGCTCTGTCTTTTTAGTGGGTCCCTCCATTTTTCGCACTTTAAGCAACGGTATACATGTACTTCACTTCGATCACTTCTGTTTCTTTTTATGCCTCCGCCACGAAGTGGTGCCGGAGGCATTATGTTTTCGGGTTGTCCGTCCGTCCGTACGTACGTCCGTACGTACGTCCGTCCGCTTTCGTTTACGCGATAACTTGAGTAATATTTACTGGAATTTTACCAAACTTGGTCCAAGTATGAAGTATGATGGGGCAATTATTTGATTAGATTTTGGGTGAAATCAGCTAAAGGTCAAAGGTCAAGGTCAAATCATGAAATTGTATCCGTTTACGCGATAACTCAAGACTGCATCAAGCAAATTTCACCAAATTTTGTTGGAGGATGATGTATGATAAAAAAATTACTTGAATAGTTTTTCAGTGAAATCGGACAGAGGTCAAAGGTCAAAGATAAAGGTCAAATCCTAAAATTTATCTGTTTGCGTGATAACTCAAAACTAGATGAAGCAGCTTTCACCAAACTTGGTCCAAGGATGATGTATGATGGGACAATTAGTTGAGAAGATTTTAGTGACATTGGCAAGAGGTCAAAGGTCAAAAGGTCAAGGTCAAATGCTACAAATGTTGCATTAATTTCCCCCATATCTATGCAATACCCCAAAGGTATTTTCTTGAAACTTGGTGTGGACATGTACTACTGCGTAAAGATTCTCCAGAGAGAGTTTCATGTCATAAGGTCAAAGGTCAAAAGGTCAAAGGTGAGGTGAAAATGTTGCAATATCTCTTTTCTCGCAAATGTTTCAATGTATCTTCGTGGAACTTGGTAAATATGCATGTACTGACTGACAGGGATTATCTAGGGAATTTAGGGGTCATGGGTCAATAGTCAGGGGTCAAAGGTCAAGGTCAACTCCTCAAAATTGTATTATGTCCCTCATATACTAGTATATGCAGTGCTTGCATTATTAGTTTCAAAACTTAATACATGCATTACCTAATGGAGATTCTCCGGGAAATTTCCAGCCAGAAGGTCAAAGGTCAGAGGTTTAGGGTCAAAGGCCAGGTTTCAACCCCCCCCCCCCCAAAAAAAAAAAAATATATATATATATATATATATATATGTTTTGTACCATCATTACACTCTTTCTTCATATCTTGGAAATTACTCAATGCATTTAACAAACTAATAAAAAGGTCCATCAGAATTCAAGTAAAAATTCTCAATTCCCCAAATATGTGTACCTGCACTCTTAAAAGAATTATAGCAAACCCAGATCAAGACATTTCTGACAGACCTGTCATTTCAATATTTTGCCAGTTATGTGAAACTGTCATGGATTACACATTGTGAAGACATTGTACTATACGCCTATTGGGAGAATCATGCATTTTTGCGGAGGCATCAGTCGCCATAGCGACATTTCTAGTTTACTATACAATGTATGATTGCTATAGGTCCTCAATTGTTGTACAGTCTTTTCATTTCACTATCTTCTATTTACCTTATTCTCTGTTATCAAAAGAAGTGAAACATATGTTTTGTCGAAAAATGAAATAAACTTTGAAGTGAATTGAATTGAAGATTTAGCTTTTAGCGTTTTGCGAGATATTTGGAAACCACTCTATGAGACGTCAAAGAGTTTGCAGTTCCAAGGGGTATCAAAATTTTATTTGATGAAAATCGTTTTTTAAATGGCTGAGATATCCAAAAACAAGGTGAAACATAGAGATCCTAATAAAGTTGTGGCATGTCGCCTTTCATAATTATCTCTTTTTTTGTATATCTCAGCCATTTGAAAACCAATTTTAATCAAATAAATGTTGAATCCTTAAAATTACATGCTCTTTCATATTTCATAAGAGGCTTTTCATAATCTCACTTAGGAATGTTAAAAACATGAATCCCTACCTCAACCAGTACTGTACAGCCCCTTTAAGGTTGTCAAAATTTAAAAAACTTTCATCAGCAGTAATCTTGATGTGGAGTTGCATTCAACGTTTCTGTACACAATACTTTTTTTTTTGAACTGCCCTGAGTTCATGAAACTAACTTTTGAAAAAAAAAATAGGTAAAGCTTGGAAAGTTGAGATGTTGATCTCTCTCCCTCTTTCTCTCTTTTAAATACTTTCTAAAAGTGCATATTGTTGGAAAGGTTTAATCCTAGGATTTGTTTTATATTATTTTAGTAAGGTTAAAAATCTCTGTTATGTGGAAAAGAAAATTCTTGGACGCCCTATAAGAATTGTCAATGTAACCTTATCATAATGTAACATTTTCGTTTCGTGTTTGCTTTTATTTGAGACAGTTTGGAAGACGAATTTGGTGATTTCAGTATCCAATTACTGTCATTATTTCTTTTGTCACGTCTTAATCTTTATGTCACTATGAAGACCATGTCGTTCTGTGATTCGAGGAAGGGCCTTGGAGTGGTACATAAACTATTCATCAGATCGTAGGCAATTCCTCCATGCATTCTGTCTCTTGTGGTGTACCCTAGACAGCTTATTTGGGCAGTTAACATCCCTTGTTTACATCAACGATGTTTAACTGTCCTCAAATATGCTGCAATTTGTATTACTTGCTGACAATTCGAACAAACTCTTTCATCTCATAGTGAATTCATGATATAAATAAATGTATGTGTTTGCAAGTGCAGCTGCTGTACATGAACACCTACGATACTTTTACATTGTTACTGTTTGCATTTGTACCAGTGTTTCTTGACATTCCACAGGGAACTTCTTGTACAAATCGATTATGCTATGTAATTTGCAATTATCTTGTATTATAAAGATATGGAAAAATGAAATTAAATCAAATCAAATTAAATCCCACTCCACAAGATATTCTTCTCACTGCACATGGCATACTGATAAGATCTAGTGCTTGCTCATTCAGTCCTCACAATCTATTTTACGAGGCTCTTCTTGAATTATTGATATGTAACACAGCCATAGACATGGCATCCAGGCGTCTGGTACTTGTAGAGACTTCGCACACACAGAAGCCCTCTAACATGTCTAAGAAACCTTATAATTTTCATTTGCAAAATGCTGGTATAGACGTTGGTTCCATAGGCGTTATGGAAGATTTCAATGTATGATATCTATCACAGATTGATTTTAGACAGCTTCAAGTATTAAGTATATATTATGAGCTACTCAGAATGTGCTAAAATAGTTCCGTTTTTTAAAGGCAAGTTCATTCCTGTTTCTTTTTGTTTTGTGTTTTTTTTTTGTTCAAACGGTTTATATGAATATTACAAAGTGATAATATACTTCACAAAACATTGTATCATATAAAAACGCGCTTATTTTTCTTTAAAAGGCTAGAAAAGAGGAACTAATGCACATATGCAGTAAAGTTATACTTCATCTGAGACCCCTCAAATTGCAGTACCCACCCTCTAACTTTTTTTTTTTAATCTTTTGGCATTTCAAGCAAGCTACTTTAACCCTTGCCGTTATTGTTGAAATGTGTAGTCTTGGTACATATAACTGCTTTTGATATTACGGATGAATGGAATTATGCCGCAATTTAAATATCACACAATTGCATTGAAATAGGGTAGATTGATAACATGTGGTTTTACGCATTACAGACTCCTAGAGGAGTAAGGGAGTAAGGCTCATTATGATCCTTTTAGGATTAGAAGAACTGACACTTTGGTAGATTGTACTCTGCCATCTATTCATCTGTTCAGCGTTGGTATGCCGCGGGTCGTGCTTTGTTCGACGCTTTAATTGCCTGACTTTTAAAAATGGCTCGTCACATTTACATCATGGATAAATCTGAATCAAGTGTTGTTTTTTTTTGTTGTTGTTGTTGTTGTTTTGACAATTAGGTTGACTGCTTGCTCAGCCTTTCATCTGTGGCAGCAATATCACAATAGGCTCAGAATGTATTCATTTAGAACTTTGCTGTGTAGATCGTGCATTTGTCATAGTGTAATATTACTTTGCATACGTTTATGTTTCAAATGTCATACATGTAGGCCTACTTAACAGTATGTTCTAAGATTAATTGATTCATGATCGACCCCTGAAGCCTTCCCTCATTGCATGGACTACATCTGTATGAGCTGATTATAAGTTATTATTTTAATTTATTTTTTCTTATTCTGCTGCTTTTCAAAGACAGAGGATGTGTAAAACATCTCAACTCTACGAAATTTGTAAACATATTTCAGACATATCTGATACGGGCAAACCCGACTACACTTCTGACATATACGGCTCAAGTAATACGTCATCAACGGAAAACCTTTTCCTTCTCTGTAATGACTTATAGAAAGAGTTGTTTTGGGGAAACCCTCAAGAAGGTCCAGTTTACCTTTTGGGAGCAGTGATGTGGAAAATGTTCAAGATATCGCCTTTCATGCGTATTTGTAGGTCTGTTGTACCACAAAACACCCTCACATACAAAATTTACACAATAAAGCCTAAAATATAAAGAGATATCGGTGTCTTTCTCAATAAACCGTAACTGTAGACGGTTTAGTCTGGAAACATCTTTATTATAACTATTGTTCACATTTTGTGTATTTAACTAGACTTACCATCGATTATACGGATTCAAATTTTCACAGTGGTTGTTTCTATCTCTAACTCACATTTTAGAACCATTTTAAAGCACTAATGTTTGGTTTTGTTTCATCTGCAAAGGGTAAATTATGCCTTTAAGATGGTTTATGACATCGATAAAGACTCAAACGATCAGTTCTGACATGTAATACAAAAGTAGGATTACCTTTGACAAAACTGAATCATATTGTCAATATAGGCTCTGTTGTGTATATTAGTGTACTATAACCTTGAAACCTATTTAAACCACTATGTAAAACCATTAAAAACCATTGCATGTTCCCTTTAAAGACAGTGGTCTATTGCATAGTTCTTGTTTAGCCTGGTAGTTACCATCAATGTGGTATTGAATGTGACTGTTAGTGAGTGGCTCAATACGGCTTGTATGCAACTATTTCATGCCCTGAAAATCCTTCCGCTGCATGTTGATGTGTGTTAGTATGTTTTCCACCGAAGATCCTTCCCCATCAAATTAAATAAAAAAAAAAAAGTTTCGGCGCGGAATAAACGGGAAATCAAGGCTCTTGTCAAACACGTTCGGCTATGACTCTTTGACGTGACCAGAAACAGGACATTACTGACTGATCAGAAGTAAAATGGGAGGGTGCCCAGGATTTATATTGTCATGCGAACGTCGATGTTCGCATAACATACTCTCCGAATCTGCATGTATTACATATAGAAAACGCTCTTTTCACGTCCGAAAAAAAGGAATGCTAAGGGAATAGAATATTTACCATTTATACAAACATAAAATATTAAATGAAATACATTGACTTTTGTGTTTCCCCCAAACATTTCTACCAGAAATAACATTAGGCGATGGTGCGTCGTCCAATTCAGTTCACTTCAATTCAATTCAATTTTAAATGAATTCATTTCCGTATAAAGTAATACAAAATAATTTAGATAACGCTTACATGAGTACATAATATTTAAAGGAACTTTGAATCACGTAAGTTTCAACAAAACATGAATAAAGTATCATAATGATATCAGCTTCTTTGGATAAACAATCATCCCCCCTTTACTTATAACTTGTGAATACCTGTGAAGAAATTATTATAGGTCTCTCTTTCTCTCTCTCTCTCTCTATTTATGTATATATATATATATATATATATATATATTTATGTATATATATATATATATATATATATATATGAAGGATTTGTTTGCAAAAACCGATAAGTCCATTTTTGAAGATTTTGAAGTACGATCTCTGTCATAAAGTACAAAATAATACCTTTTAAATGATATATTGATCACTACATATAAAGGTATATTCTTAAAGTTATGGTCAAAAGAAGCTAAATTTTTCTTATTATTCTCTTTGTTTTTCTTGACCTTTAATCGCAAATATCTCCATTTGGCAAATATGGACTTATCGGTTTTTGCAAACAAACTCTTCATATATATATAGCTATTATATATATATATAATACATATGTTTGAATATATATGTGACCCGCTACAACAAAATGATCCTAAAGTCGGGCGAGGTCGACTATTTGAAAAGTGCATGACACAATTTCCTAATCGTTCTGCTTTAAATTGATATATAACAATAATTATAAAAATAATCGGCTGCGGAGATATCGATGTTTAAAAGAGAGCATATCGAGACGTCTGGGAAATTACTGTTTCGAGAAAAACGCCCTAAAAGTTTTCCTTTCCACGCAATCGCCATCAAGGGACACGCAAGTCAGTTTTCAGCTCCGGACAATAGAAGGTAAACCCTAGCAACCCCCGAAGAGTTCATTCAAGCACAGCGTCGGCGGTCTCCTTACCGACCAATCAGTGACCAGGATGTGAGAAGCGGCTGAGCATAGAGCACCCCGCCAGCACGCACCAGTCGACTGGGCAGTGTGCGAGCTTCACGCTTCGGTTAGCAGCAAGCAGCAAACTGACCAATGAGATCACTCTGGTCGGTGTTAGGGGCGAAACCTATCTGTGGCGCTGAATCCAAATTTTCAAACCAGTTTCTGCTTCGCTGAAACGCCAAAAAACATGGCTCAGAACAACGCTATTTTTGGGTCTTTATTTTTATCATTTTGCGTCAAATTTCGACAAATGATAGAAGACATGTCAGACTCCAATAATATGTCAAAATCTGAAAATCGTAAGTTTTGACCAATTTTAATGCTCTGACTTCAAACTCGATTTTCACGGCTTCGACCGTGCGCGACTTTAGGACCTTTTTTGTTGTAGCGGGTTATATATATATATATATATATATATATATATATATATATATCCTAGTTGTTTTTTATATAAAAAAAGACCAGGTGGAGCAGCACCAGCGGCCTATGTTTTTGCACCGGGGCCTATTCTATTTCTTTATTCTACGATCACATTCTCGAGATCTCTTGACGAACCACAAGGTGACGCTTGGGGATCACAGGGTAAATTTTCAACTGATTGTGGGGAAAAAAAAATCAAAGTGAAATTCCAGTCAGATCAATCTCTGCAGCAAAACATACTACACCTCCTATTGTTTATTGTATTTTTGTATGTCCCTATCAGCAATCGAATGTATCGATCGATTATATCGATTCATAATATGAATATGGGTATATACGTGTGTGTATAGGATAGACCTATAGGTACATAATGTGTGTATATTATATGAGCATGTATGTATGTATACGATGTGCCTTACATTACTGCGCACATAAGATAAGCACGAAATAGTTCATTTCATGTCAGATAACCTTATGTATAAAATACTTTGTATTCACACATTACCATATTTTTCATAGTGTATATTCGGTTATTACTCCGGCAAAGGCAACTGAACGTGTTAACTTTAATATTATTACCATATTATATTTATTATCATTACTATTATTGTAAAGTAATTACTCTGTAATTTTCCCTTTTCTCCCTTTTCCCTTTTCCCCCTACCCTTCCCTATCTATCTCTCTCTCTCTCTCTCTCACACACACACACACACACACTCTCTCTCTCTCTCTCTTTCCCCTATTTTATCCAGAGTAGCTAAGCATAGAGTCTCCATGCCGTCAAGCCTCGGCTTATTTTGGAGACCTTTCTGTTTAAGTTCCCTAGGCTGTTTGTATTTGTCTTGTATAATTTTACTAAAAACCATGTGTCGATATACTGTTTGTCATAAATGACGTGTACATAATTATATCTGATGCAACAGAATTAAGCAGAAATAAATCAAATCAAATCAAACCAGGCAAAGCCAAAGTGCGTAAAAATGAGCATTTGCTGACTATGAAGATTATTTAAAGCGTTTTCACGTTCTGTAGAATGAAAATATTCTTTAGATCTCTACACCATGGCTTTTTCCTATTTCCCTAAGGATTTCTGATATTAACAATTATCATCCATACAGAGGATTTTTAGAGCCCAAATGCAAGCGTTATTTTTTCGACGCACCACATAACCTCCAACCCACTTAAAAAATTTGTTGAACTCGACCAATATTTTTTGCTGAGGCGACCAATATTTAAAATATTGGACGGCAAGAGGGGGATTCCCCAAAGTTTTTTTTTTTTATATATATAAACTGCACCGTGATTGGTTGAGATATATACGAGATGACCTGAAATATGAAGTAAAAACATCTGTGATTGGTCAATCACGAATTAACTATAACATCGTTTCTTCTAAAATTCTGTGTTTATACAAGCAAATTTCAAGTATCAATCAATCAAAATATCACTTTCATAACAGGAAATCAAATTTAGGTTTGATGAAAACAAGATTCTATCTTCTTCTTTTGTTGTGCATGCAGGCGCAAGACGACGATTGATCAGCTCTGCTCAGCGCTGATGCTAGATTGCCCGCGCGCAGTATACAAATTGTAGCCGGGCGCCGCTTGCATTTGCATGCGCGATATGCATATTACAGTTACTGTACATGTACTTACTGTACGTACAAGTACGTTATGTATTAAGTACACAGTAGGACTTTGTTGAGGTAGTAGCCTAATTCGATCTTTCACGATCTACGGTAGATGTGACGTGAATTGTTTCTCATATCTCGGATACAAATACATCTAATTCTGGTCTGAATTAGCTAGATCTCGGTCTAACAGTAACATGACGACTACCTTGGATACATAGATCACTGTGTTATCAGAGACTGAAGTGGATTAACTTGCACTGAAGAGTGTACATTTACCATAGCCCATGTCAGAATCAAGTAGAGTAGGAGACCATACAACACTCGGAGACAGAAAGGGTAGGCCTAAGTGAAAACATTCTTTGCTAAAATCCTCTGTAGGATAATAATGATAATATTGAATGTCCTATTTTCGGTTAATACAAGGAAATATAGGACTCGCTAAGCAAATTATTAGACTCGTCTTCGACTCGTCCAATATTTGTGCATAGCTCGTCCAATATTTCCTTATATTAATCTCAAGGCCATCCAATATTATATAAATATTTGTATTTCGTTAATACGTGTAAAGATGGAAAAACAACAACATACAATTCTTATTCCTAATTTGTTTTATTTTTCAAATGATTAAACCTATTGTTTATAAGCAATATTAGTTTGTTGTTGTTGCTGATGATGATGTTGTTGTTGCTGATGATGATGTTGTTATTGGCGTTGGTGCTGTCAAATGTTTTAAGTCGTTGAAAATTTTATTAGAAACAGACAATCCATTCCATGTTTACGAAAGTTCTATTGCCACCAAGTTAACAGTTGAAAGTTGAAAGTTTTAAGATTAAATAGGTCAGCTTGCACAACGGCAGGTTTGTGTTGATGGTTTGTTTTGGGGTTTCTTCTAACATTTCATGGTTCATAACCTTTAACATGGCCACCTGTCTGATACTTCTTCTAACATTTGATGGTCCATAACCTTTAACCTGGCCACCTGTCTGATACCTTGGTCACTAACACATTTAAGGCCTACTTACACAGCTTGTCTATTTCTCTGTGCTCATCTTCAACACATAGCTTGCAGCGACAAAATTCATATCTTGAATATGAAGAGAATACATGAATAATGAGTTAGCCTTTATGAGAGTGACACGTTATCGATAACGTGGTCGTGTTGAAGGTTAATATTACGGACTATGGAAGGTTATAAGAAACCCTGAAAACACAAACCTGCCGTCGTGCAGGCTGGCCTGTTTCAATAATTTAATCTCTTCCATTGCCACATGTCATCATTCAGTGAGTCCTCCATTCTTACTACATGAATATACTCAAACTTCGAAAAAGTGCAATTTGTCATTGTTGTCATTACAGTCCTCGTGCTCAGTAATGCATGACATGCGTCAACATAATTTTGGGTATCAATGGAAAAAGGAAGAGTCCCCCCCCCCCCCGCTTTCCTCACTGCTAACATTGCGCTCTCCATTGGTGACAATTATGAAATAGTAGCTCTCCAAAGCTGGATTGCCTTTTTTTGATACGCTCTGTAGAATTATTCTGAAGCAGCAAAACCGTTGTTGCTGTTTTTTCATCTACAAATGACAAATTGTGGCTTTTAGTATCGATCTTAAACTTTCCGATATTTTGCGAGTCCGAACGCGGCTAACGTATACGCAGACAATAAGATCCAACTCGCAGTGGGTGGAAGTATACTGACATGAGCATAGTAATATTGTTTCAAGGACTATCTCTAGGCCTCTTCATTTTCCTCCCTTCCACTATAATCATACTATATGTATATATATGTATATATATATATATATATATATACATATATTCATATATGTGACCGTGCACCTCAAAACGAATATAAAGTCGCACACACTGATTTTCCGTGAGGACTGAAAATAAGTGAAATGGGTCAACCTAGCCGAACTTGACTTTTTCATATTTTCTGAAAGAGCGGGTCTTCTTTTACATTATGCTAAAATTTGGTATCATAAAACGGGCAGGAAAGTGTGTTTTTTAGCAGTTTATCTCGAACATTTTTGGTAGAATAGTGTGATTAGGCGTGTCTTCAGAATCCCTTTTTCATTTCTGAAAAACCTTGTCCACACTCTTCAATTTCAACTCTAATAACTTTTGACAGGATAATGCTATTGCTTTGAAAGTTGGCGTTAATTAGGGACAGAATGTGTTAATGAGGCATGCTTAATTTCAGTTTAATCTAATAATCCCTTCATTGTTGTTACTCTGGTGGTTTACTTTCTGTTTTTTTGTCCCATTCATCGCACAGCCAGCACGGTTTGGTAAAGATTAAGCACTTGAATAGACACTGTACTTCAGAACCTCTTTTCTCAGTTCACACTTTTCCTGAGTTTGTTCTTTCTTTCCCATATTTAGATAGGTTAGGAGAGGTCATTTGGTTTGAGTTATGCATCATTTTAAAGCTTAAAGTCTGCTCTTTCAGAATATGGTCTTAACTAGAAATTCATGTCTAACGACTTTGTGTTTGTTTTGAGGTGCAGGGTCACATATATATATATATATATATATATGTGACCGTGCACCTCAAAACTAACATAAAGTCGCACACACTGATTTTGCGAGAGGACTGAAAATAAGTTAAATGGGTCAACCAAGCCGATCTTGACTTTTTCATATTTTCTGAAAGAACAGATCTTCTTTTACATTGTGCTAAAATTTGGTGTCATAAAACGGGCAGGAAAATGTTTTTTTTTTTTTTTAGCAGTTTATCTCGATCATTTTTGGTAGAATAGTGTGATTAGATGTGTCTTTAGAGTCCCTTTTTCATTTCTGAAAAACCTTGCCCACACTCTTCATTTTCAACTCTAATAACTTTTGAAAGGATAGTGCTACTGCTTTGAAAGTTGGCATTAATTATGGACAGAATGTGTTAATGAGGCATGCTTAATTTCAGTTTAATCTGATAATCCCTTCATTGTTGTCACTCTGGTGGTTTACTTCCTGTTTTTTGTCCCATTCATCGCACAGCCAGCACGGTTTGGCAAAGATTAAGCGCTTGAATAGACACTGTACTTCAGAGCCTCTTTTCTCAGTTCACACTTTTCCTGGGTTTGTGCTCTCTTTCCGATATTTAGTTAGGAGAGTCCATTTGATTTGAGTTATACATCATTTTAAAGCTTAAAGTCTGCTCTTTCAGAATATGGTCTTAACTAAAAATTCATGTCTGGCGACTTTTTGTTTGTTTTGAGGTGCAGGGTCACATATATATAAATATATATATATATATATATATATATATATATATATATATATGTTGATAAGGTAGTCCACGTGTTGGCAAGATAAAAAGATAAGTAACAAAGCTGCAACAAAGTTCATGCTGTATTCACCAACGGTTTATTTCTTCACACAAATTTTCGAGCGTCTCGCCGCCCTTTCTCAAGGGCGGCGAGAAAGGGCGGCGAGACGCTCGAAATTTTGTGTGAAGAAATAAACCGTTGGCGAATACAGCATGAACGTTGTTGCAGCTTTGTTTCCTATCTTTATATATATATACAAATTTATATATATACGGTGCGTATAAAAAGAAAAGTAATCTCATCCATGCAATGAGACATGAACTGTTCCTTCACAATAACATGCACACCCGGAAAAAAAGTGAAATTTGTCATTGTTGTCTTTAAAGTTCATGTGCTCAGTCCTGCATGACGTTTGCCAACATAATTAGGCTTTAATGGAAAGAGGAAGAGTTCCCCTTTCCTTTAAAATACAATCAACATTCCGCTCTCCATATCTGACAATCATAACAAATAGTCCTCTAAATGTGGATTACCTTTTTTGACACAGCCTGTATACAATGTATATATCTACTTTAAAACACTATACTGTGTAAAAACAGAACGCAATATTAATTGAGCGAAGGTTTTAGATACATGTTATTTACTTTCTTCATGTAGTCCTTAATTGTATGTGCTTTCGCCGTTGCCAAGATTTATTGAATTTAAAGTGCAATTTGCATTTCCCAAGATTTCAGATCACATTACAAACGCAAACTAGCAACAGGAACGCACCCAAGCTCAAGCAAAGGATTTTATAAAAAAAAAAAAAAACCTATTGACAGTAAAGGAATTTCGACAAACAAACAGGCATAGATATAAACAGGCGTACGCACAAACACACACACACACACACACACACACACAAACACAACGGTATCGTTTTGATAATAAATCGGTCTCGTCTCGTGTCTAAAACAGTGGCATGTCGACTCTGGGATACATCGGAGGAGCTGCTGCTGCTGCTCCACATCACTTGTCAATAATAGAATGTGATTCCATTTCAAGGTTGTCCGAGATGATTACTGAAAATCGCAAGCAGCTAGCGCCAGTATAACCACGTTGCAGCGGACGATCGCGAAATGGGTGATGGTACCCTGTAAATTGTAAGTGGGCTGCTGGTGTACGGGTTCTCTTGAACTGATTTGGCATTGTGCTTAATCAGTGCTTTCACAGTTGGATTGAATCGCATCTCAAACGCAGTGTAAATGGAGCGGAAACTACATTTGGTAATACTAGTTGTTTCCGTAGGAATACGATATTGTCCTTTTGGTGAGTAGCGCATATATACAGTACTGTATTTCCTAATTTAAGGGTTTGGTTTCGTTTTACTCTTTTTGATTTATTTTCTTATATCGTATGTTAATAGTGCCAGTTACAGCCAGGTTTATCAAATATTTTCTGAAGGTCGCGTTTTTTCAACACTACCAAATGTTACAGATAAAAGCAATAACCCCAGATATGTCCTTGAGATCTTGTTGTATATAAACAATGAGATCTTAGGTTATTTTAGGTAAAGGTATCTTCATATAATCAATCTAAGGCACCACAGAAAAACCTGTTAGAGAGATATCTTCGTCGCGACGATGTCGCATTGTGCATGTTTGATGATTTGCATATGAACAGGCGTCACGTGCATATGAATAAGCAACCGTGCATATGAATACACGTACTTTCTATTCATACCTTTGTTTATTCGTCCCGACGATAAGCGACGATAGAGAAAGGATTCCCTTTCACTAATCGTCGCTCTTCGTCCCGACTTACTAGCTATTTTCAAAGTTCGGCTTCTATTGTGCCTTGCGTTTCTTTTTGTTAAAAACGTCGCATATCGTTCCCGACGAATCATTGTTCAACCGTCGGGAAACGTCCTGACTATATGGCTTCGTTTCAATGCCATTCGTGTTCAAGTTTGTTTTGTTCAGCTTTACTTGTCACAGCATAAAGCCCGTTATCCGTGTGATCTAAAACGTCGCATATCGTCCCGACGAATTACCATTACTGGCATAACAGGCTGACATTCCGTCTTTTGTGCAAATGGTAGTTACGGCGATGTGAAAGGAGACTTGACCGCAGTCGATAGACATTGAATTTGTATTATCTTGTCTTTACGCGTAGGAAACACGGCGGAGAGATTTTGTCCGGTTTACAAACGAAAACTTGACCATCGTTGCAAAACTTATTTGCTGGTCGCCGTTCGTTGTCAAACTCCGACAACTTCTGTCATATTTTTTGCTGTAGAATACATTGATTTTTTTTTTTGGTATTTGACACAACATTGAATCAAATATTTGTATTTTAACAACGTGTTTACCTATCTATTCTGTTGCGGCATTTACTTCCGCTGGTCGTTGGCCTTCGCGTGGTTGTAATCATTGTTAACGTTTATGTCGTCTTGTAAAATTTTAGAGCGGGGGGAGAGATTCTGTCCAGCGTTCAAACGGGAATTCGACTGCAGAACTTGTTTCAGCTGTCAATCCCTGCTGACTGTTCTCATTGTTTGTTATGCTAAAAAAGGGATATTGATTTCATGTTGTCAACATACCAAAAAATGTCAGCTGCATTCGCCTTTTAACCTTACTGTAAAGGCGGATTTTTTTTTTTTCACCCACTTTGCGCAACCAGAAACTAGCGCAAAAAGAAAATTATGCGAATGTTTTCACTTGTCATTATGTTTCAGGAGATGATGTCTTGGTTTCGGTAAAATACGAAACTCTCTTTCACTGCCGAGTGCGAAGAATTGGTCACTAAGATGGTTGATGGTAGCTACGACGACTTGTAAGGAAACTTGACTGTTATCGAATTAATTGTTAAGCTTCAGGTGGAGAGATTTTGTCCGACTTCCAAACGGGAACTAGACTAACATTCTTATACTTATTTCAGCTGGTTGTCTTTCTTTGTTAAACTCCGTTGACTTCTGTCATTTTTGTAGCTGCATAGAATACATTGATTTCTGTGTTCTTTGACACATCATTGAATCAAATCTGTGTATTTTAATACCAGGTTTACCTTTTTACTTTGTTGCGGCATTTACTTCAACTGGTCGTCAGCCTTCGTCATGGTTGCAATATAATTGTTAAAATTTATGTCGTCCTGTAAAATTTTAGAGCGGGAAGAGAGATTCCGTCCAGCTTTCGAACGGGAATGCGACTGAAGAACTTGTTTCAGCTGTCCATCCCGCTTTTGTCGATCCCTGTTAACTGTTCTTATTGTTTGTTATTCTTAGAAAAAGAAACAAAACAAAGAAAAAATTTGATTTCATGTTGTCAACATACCATAGAATGTCATCTGCGTTCTGTAAAGGCGGATTTTTTTTTTTTTTCGCCCACTTTCCGCAACCAGAAACTAGCACCAAAGGAAAATTATGCAAATGTTTTCACTTGCCATTATGTTTCGGGAGATTATGTTTTAATTTCGGGAACACACACACACACATACAAAATAAACCACACACACACACACACACACACACACACGCAAACACACACACACATACACACACACACGGAACTCTTTTTTTCACGGCCGAGTGCGAAGAATTGGTCGTTATAAGCCCCTTTTACACTTTCACGGATTGCATCACGGATGACCACGGATCGTCGGTCCGAGGTCATCCGTATTATTTCCGGCATGACCGTGTTGACTTCGTGAAGTCATCCGACATCATCCTTGATCATCCGGCATGTCCGCCGAAAAAAAAAAATGAGCTTGCTTAATTTTTCATCCCGGACATCACGGATGGAAATCAATACAAACTCTTCCTTGTCGGCACCATCTACTCCGTGTTGCATCCGTATTCCTTTCTTGTAGGCACCGGCTACTCCGTGTTGCCTCCGTGAAGACATCGGAAAGTCCGTATTAGCATCGGCTCCATCCGGGATGAGAAATTCGTGTACATTTTGCGAATACAAGCTCAGAAAGTCAATGAAATTTGCTCACATCTTCACCCATCAGTACAGCCAATCGACTCCTCTATAGTAGGTTTATATCGCATGAGAATCTTCAGTGACCCACACACATCTTCTTGCTGTTTTTTTTTTTTTCGGGGGGGGGGGGTTGATTTGTCTTAGTTTGTTTTGCTTTGTTTATGTTGTTATGTTCCCGCAAAATGAGATTTAGCAACAAAGAGATATGCCTTTATGATGTCGACAAGCAGATGCGTATGTAATCTGCTGTAGATTTTCGGGTGTGCTTGTTACATATTACTTAGCTCTGGAAGCATGTCGCCCAAGAATGATAAATTATCAAAAGAAAAAGCAAATGTAATGTGTCAACTTTTTGGGGATATCCGCGTAAACACCGCGAAGGGACCAAGTTGCATCCGTGCTCTTCCTTGATATCCGTGTTAGCTCCGTATCGTTTCCGCTGTGGTCCGCGTTCATTCCTTGTCTGTCCGTGTAGGCACCGTACTTGTCCTTGTAGCTTCCGTACTTGTCCGTGTAGACAACCAGTTGGGACCGCATTCACACCGGCATTGAAAGGAAAATCGATATTTTGCATGCCGGAACACCACGGATGACGATCCGTGGTCATCCGTGAAGCAATCCGTGAAAGTGTAAAAAGGGGCTTGTGATGATATTAAAAGATGGTAGCTACGAGCTGTAAGGAAACTTGACTGTTATTGATATAATATTGTTTGGCATCAGGTGGTGAGATTTTGTCCGACTTCCAAACGGGAACTAGACTAACATTCTAATACTTATTTCAGCTGGTCGTCGTTCTTTGTCAAACTCCGTTAACTTCAGTCATTTTTGTTGCTGTAGAATACATTGACATTTGTGTTCTTTGACACACCATTGAATCAAATCTTTGTATTTTAACACCGGGTTTACCTTTTTATTCTGTTGCGGCATTTACTTCAACTGGTCGTCGGCCTTCGTGATGGTTGTAATATAATTGCTAAAATCTATGTCGTCCTGTAATACTTAAGAGCTGGAGGAGAGATTCTGTCCAGCTTTCAAACGGGAATTCGACTGCAGAACTTGTTTCAGCTGTCCTTTTCCGGCTGAGTGCGAAGAAATGGTCGCCAAGAAGGTTGATGGTAGCTACGACGAGTTGTAAAGAAACTTGACTGTTATTGATATAACAATACATTGTTAAGCTTCAGGTGGAGAGATTTCTCCGATTTCCAATGGTTTGTTTCATTTAACATATTAAAGATATTTTCTTTCAGTTACATGCATTCTTTCAAATGTTGGGGTAAGTTTACAATTATGAATGAGTATCTTATGCTTTGAATTGCACCATGTGCCCATTTCTATGCAAGAGCCAAATTTTCCTTTTCTTGAAGTTGTTGGACACCTCAGTGTCTATATAGAATAGTTATTTCAGGCTAGAGAGGCGCATCAATTTTGAACTTTGTGTTTGATAGGCTATTGTCATCTTAAAGACGACTTATAATGTCGCTCAAATCGACTGAATGGAGCAAGCCCTCTTACGATGCATGCTCGGATCTACAAAGACTTTATGGTCTAGTGCTCCGACATACCCAACAAAGAGACGGGACGAAAAGCATCGGTGTCTGTTTTCTCTGTTCTGTCCTCACCCTTTCCTCTATTCTTCTATCATCCCTCCTCTTCCATGATGTCCTCGCCTATCATATTATAGGCTAACACTAGAGGCGCCTGCCCCCGGGAAAGGCCGAGACCTCACCGGCGTCGGCGGGCGGGTCCTCTACCTGCTTGCCGACGGGAACGGCGTAACCCTGCATGTCGGTGCAGGAGTATAGGCAGGCGATATCTTTTCTTAAAACGTGTCCCCTTTCTTTCTCTGTAAATATCTCGTTTGTAAATATTGATACATACATATATATATAATTATATAATAATAATAACAATAATAATAATAATAATAATAATTATTATTATTATTATTATTATTATTATTATTATTATTATTATTATATTTTGTAAATAATTAGACGTAGTGTAGGTTTTTATAATTGAATTTAAGTGTATATTTAAATTGAATATATTTTTTGGAGTAAATTGCCCACCCGGCACACCCGGCAGAGAGCTCCACAAAACTAAAAGAACAACAACAACTACATCGGTGGTACACAGGATGTGGTTGCTTAGGCGACGCTTTCTATTGTCGGGATGGGGATGATGATGTAGGCGACGCTTTCTATTGTCCGGATGGGGATGAAGAAGGTTCTTTTATAACGTGAAACGTTCAGCGTAGCAAACTTAATCTCCTGAAAGTAGATAGCGGCAGTCCATTCAAAAAGAAACTGCCGCGTACTGTTGACGTGCTTGTACATTATACGAAAAAGCTATTCTTGCTTGTTGTGATGACTACACGCTGGCACAGCGGTATTCACACTGTTGCTGATCACTTGATGATCTGACAATTAACCTACATGTTGCATAATATTTCAAATGGGCCATTGGAAGTTTGACGGAAATTTGTATACATTGCTAACCATTCTCCTTTCGTCCGTGTATATGAATTCGTCAACATAGAATGAAATTTGAAGATTTGGCGCCTAATATATTTGAACCGAACTTTGGAATATGCTTCAGGTTCTCTTCCTGCAGATGTTAATCACACAATGTCGATCAAATTATAAGACAGTTAATCTTTCTGAAGCGGTGGACGTACAAAATTGTCATGTCAGTGATCATCCTAAGAATGATGTGTAAAGAAGACGAAGTTTAACCTTGCCTTTGGTTTTGTATTGTTTTACCGCTTAAGTTGCAACATGCGAACACAAGGTTTTACTGTAAAACGAGGAATAATTGCGTGCATGATAATTTTGCAAATTTCCCGAGAACCAAGAGATTAGCATGCGAGTGGAAGTTCTTGCCTACACTATATGCATTGAATGCCAGCGACAATAAGCATAATTTATTATTCCACGGATACTTTAATGATATTAAGAATCGCAAATCTTCAGTATTGCAGGGATGAGCCATAAAAATCAAGCATAATCATGACTGTTTTATGCCAAATAACTTTTTTTTTTGTTTTTTTTTGTTTTTTTTTCGTTTTTTTGTTTTTTTTTTTTTTGGGGGGGGGGGGGGGCGAGGGCGCCGTGGCACGGTGGATATTTAAGCTTCACGACTCCCTCGAAGGACCCGAGTTCAATTCCCTCCCCGCAGCGATTACGTCCTATTCCGTCCTATAGCAACTCTATATAGGGCAATAACAGGCGGGCCCTCTGATAGCTAGAGCACTGATAGCATTGAAGAGGCTACTCTAAATAGAGAATACTTTTTTGCAATTATCATCATTAATATCGTTATTGTTATTGTTATGATTATTGCGTGTTTTTTTTGTTTTGTTTTTTTGTGGGGGGGGGGGGGGCTACTATTGCTACAATATCATTAGTCTTGCATGAATGCGGTTAGGATATGTTCTACCTCCTATCTCTTTGTAGCATTCATCTATCATCTTCACAACAAATTTCAAGACATCATTATGTTTCTGTCATGTACTACTGTAAAAGTTGATATTTTCGCGCGACTAATACTTTCGCGTTTGGCCGGGTAAGAAGAGATTCGCGTATTTTTAATTCCGCGGAATAAAGACATCACGCACAGGAACATACAGCAAGCAAAAAATATTCACGTGCTTTTATTTTCACGCTAGTTTCTGGTTGCGCGAAATTCGCGGAAATTTCAACACAGCGAAAATTTCCACTTTTACAGGTAGTAACTAATTAGTAGAGATATTCATTTCACTTTGAAATACTGCGATAGTAATTGACATAATCAGACAATGATTATTTTTTTTTAGTATGACAGGAAGGGCTCATCGTGAATCCAAAACCCAAAGAGAAGTGCGATTTGAAATGGCTGAGATATAGGTGCCCGCCTTTTACAGGGATCGCTATGTTTCACTTTGTTTCTGGATATCTCTACCATTTCAGAACCGATCTTCACCAAATGAAATTTGATTTCCTGTCAGAATTGTATGCTCTTTAATATTTCTTTCTTTTCAAAGTACGTTGTGTCTGTAAAAAGGCTAATAGCTGAATCCTCATCTCAACCAATTATACTATTTCATGCTTAACACCAGTCCTTGAATATACTTCTCTGCCCCTCGAAAAAAAAAAAATGCGGACAGTTTATCAGCATGTAGCACATTGATTTGATGAAACTGCAATACTGAGGCTGTACTTTTTTACATGTTTAGATTAGTTTCTTTTTGATAGCAGCGGAATAGTGTGCGATGAAAGCCGACTTATGGATGTTATCATAATACGTTATCGAGTCTTATACGATACACTGTTACCTGTAATCTTTAATTATAATTTTGCGATTTTCGTCTTTTACGTTAACTTTCAGTATATTATGTATCAAAATGGACATGCGCCATTTAGATGTTAAATAGAGTTATTCTTGACTTTAGATATTAAATAGAGTTATTCTTGACAACGGTTTGTTACATTAAACATATTCAAAGTGCTTTTTTTTCAGTACCATGCATTCTATCAAATGTCTAGTAAGTTTACAACTAAGAATTAGTATGCTTAGAATTGCACCATTTGCCCATTTTTATGCAAGAGCCAAATTTCCCTCTTTTTTGTACGCGGTGGACACCTCAGTGTCTATATAGAATATGAGAATGATAGTTATTTCAGGCTAGAGGGGCGCATCAATTTTGAACTTTGTGTTTGAAAGGCTATTGTCATCTTAAAGACGACTAATGATGTCGCTCAAATCGACTGGAGCAAGCCCTCTTATGATTCATGCTCGGATCTATAAAGACTTTATGGTCTAGACATTTCCAGTAGTATACGCGAAAGAGACGGGACGAAAAGCATCGGTGGTACACAGGATGTGGTCGCTTTCTATTGTCGGAATGGGGATGAAGAAGGTTCTTTTGTTATGTGAAACGTTAAGCGCGTGGCCATCTTAATCTCCTGAAAGTAGCTAGTATTATAATAGGAGTCCATTCAAAAAGAAACTACAGCGTACCATTGAATTGTATATCAGAAAAGCCTACAACCTGTTTCTTTTCTCGGACGAAACGCTATAGCAGTCCTGCTTAGCGACGGCGTTCACGCTCCATCTCACGCACTACCATGAGAAGGAATAGCGATACCACGCATGATACATGAAAACATGTTTAAAAGGCGAGAAAACTAATGAGGTTTAAAGTTGACTTCTCCTTCCTCTTTCAATGAAAACAGAATAATTGAATAGATCTATTGAAGCGGATTGTCACTGCTGCGAACGATCGCCACAGCATCGTTAGCCTTGCGAGCAAATCAAAATCCTAATACTTTTATTTTTGCCTGATAATATGAGTAGTAACCCTTTAAAGGACTCGCAAATTCGACGTTTCAAACAGTATAGTAAAACAATAATATGTATTTCAAAAACATTTGGATGCGTTGGGTGTTAGCATTTAATAGCATCCATCTGCATTTTATTTTCCATCCGTATTGCACACAGAAACGCAAGCAAACATTATACTGTGAAAACGCTGTAAAGCATCGTATCATGATTAAAAGTGTATTCATTCTTCTTTTATTTTCAGCCTGCTTGAAGTAGTAGTCAAACCATGTGATTAGTCAGGCAGCCAATGTATAAAGATAGTCGTTACTCAATATTCGTTTGATTTGTTATTGTGTGGTTACGATTACGAACGTTGGTTATGAGTCCGAAACACTCGTTCATATTGAACTACATGTATAAAGGTCAAAGCTGTTTCGATAGTATAGCTCGGTACGAGTTCAAAACGCAATCGAAATCATCAGAATGCTATCATAGGCGGAAATTATAGCTGTGGAAAACTTGTATTAAATATAGGTCAATAAATATTGCCATATCCAATCTCCGTAAAAAGTTTTGATTCATGCCATCTTCTGAGCATTTTGAGATATTTTGCTTGTGTTTTGATTATGTTACGATTTAGGTTTGAACTATGAAAATTGAAAGGTGTGGTTACCTCAACGATGTCGCAGTTCCATTAACCATGATGGGTAAAGGGAACTCATGACTTTATAAGACTAATCCTTGCTAAATTGAAGATCAGTTCTTTAAACCATCACGTATGTCTTGTAAATAGATACGTCTGTAATCATAACCAAAATGCCTTAGGAGACAAAAATCATCCAACGTTTATAAGCGTCATCCGACAAATTTACAATTGACAATGCGAATGTATGATTGCCCCATTTACATGTAGCTGTAAGCTATCTTTACGTTGAAGTTAACTTCCCACCTTGAGAAAAAGAAAAAAAAGTCGGGTTTTCGCTAGAGGTACTTATTAGAAAACGGTATAAAAACAATTGTGTACTATACATCAAGAGATAACCTATACAAACATGAAACACACGCATATTCTGTTCGTTATATGCATGGATCTGTTTATTTGTTTGTTTGGTCATTATTTTAATGGCAATGATCTTGTTTTTCTTAATGGCATCGGTCTTGGTCGGGGGAAAGATAACAAAAAAACAAACAAACAAACGTATGACTCTGTTATCAGATCAGGATGATTGCGAGAAGGATGTAAATGTATTCCCGCCTTTTTTTTATACAGGCAAACAATAAAAGCTTTGTATGCTATTATAAAAGCCTGGAGGCAAAAGGCAGTTTCAACGTTCAACTTATAGTAACCATAGTTTATCCAGGGCTCGACACTAACGGTGGCCCGGTGGCCCGGGGCCATCAAAAACGCACATCGGGCCACCAACATTTCAGAAATGAAGACTTTGGTGGCCTGATCGGGCCACCAAAAAAGGACGGATGTTTGCCTTTGGGCCACCAAAAATAAAAGTTAGTGTGGAGCCCTGGTTTATAGGACATAAAGTAAGTTAGCGTCTCACTGACTGTGGTTCTTTTGTTTTGGCAAAACATGAACACAAAGGGGGTCTGAATTTGTTTTGTACATAATACTTGTAGCAGACATTTATGCCGATTCTCCAACAGCATCGCTCCATTACGTCACTTCCTGCTATCAATGGCGAAGAAAGGATGATGGCTGCTTGATTATCCATTCCTTGAGATTGCAGGAAGCTCACCTTTCTTGTGTGTGTGTTTCGTTGTGTGTGGTTCTGTGGTACTCAGTTACAAGGCGTGAAGGTCCGAGTCTTTTCATTCTGATCACACATTTCAATACAGGCAACTGATTCGAGTTTCGCAAAGCTGTTGAGGCAAATTCTTTGCACACTTGATCTCTGAACTGTCAGGTATACGTATATACTACACGAAAAACATTCTTATTGAACAAACACATTTTGTGTAGCGACAAAGCTTTCTGTCATTTTCTCAAATAGGCCCTATACTTCTAAAAGTGCTCAGATGAAGAGATTTCACAAAGAGAACACGAGTTAAAAATGGGCATCAGTTATTGTTCCGATTTCTCTCCCTGCCGGCAATAATTTATTCAATAAGTCTTTGGACTGGGAAAAGTACACATATATATTTATTTGGCGAATCAGCGGAGAGTTGTCGTAAGTTCGCTATTTTGTGTTTTAGCTGTTATAAGATATCTCACATTATATATATATATATATATATATATATATATATATATATATATATATATATATACATATATATATATATATATAAAGTACGATATATATATATACTGAGTATATATATATATATATATATATATATATATATATATATATATATACATATCGTACTTTGTGTCTACACTTTTCGAACGCCATTGTGCGTCATGCCAATCACCACTTCATGAAATGTGGCGCGTGTATATCGCCGATCAGAGTCTTGCTCAGCTCATCAGTATTGCGCAATTCTAAAGCCCTCGCCGCCGCACGCTCTATGCCTTTTGTCTTCAATGGGGTCAAGAGCAATGCTCATTAGCATCTTATGCTCTACAACGGAAGCGGAGCCTCGATCGGGCTAACCTCTTGTCAAGGCCCTCTCGCTGTATGGTGAAGAAAGCCCAAATGTAGCTGAGTGGGGTTGCGCGCTGGCGCGGTCGGCTGGGCTCGCTTCGCTTGCCCATTACAGCGAGAGGGCCTTGACAAAAGGCTACGATCGGGCAAGAACAATAGGTGCAAAGCGCACCGTAAAGTCGATGGTTGGAAAAAAAAATTGTAACGGAAAAAAAAAATGTCTCAAAGCAACCGTGATTTGGGACACTTTTACTAATTTTTTCACAGTGAAATTTTCCGAACAGATAAATAAAACACCAAGGAATCATTATCCGTCATAAAATAACTTCCCTATTATTTTGACCCCCCCCTTCATTTGGCTCATTACAGGAAAACTCCACGTGCGACATAGTACTCATTTTGAGAGAGCGCCATGTGCACCGAATAGACGTCACCTACTAGGTTGCAGTGTGAAAAGCTTAAACTTCTTTAGACGAGTATGGGATCATTTTCTTTCTTTCTTTCGTTCTTTCTCTACATATGTAAAATAACAGAGAATGTGCGGAATCAAACACAAAATCCTTACGTTTTGTTTTCCCGTTACCCGACTATTGCAATAATGTCGAAAGATAACTTTTCAACGAGAAATGACAGTGTTTGAGACAGAAAAAACAACAACAAAAAACGGGAAATAAAGATTTGTTGGATTTTTTTTTTCATCACTGGGTAATACTGTTCCGTAGAATCTTTGGTTAGAGGGATTTAGCATTGCGTGCTGGCCAACGCGGCTCTAGCTGAAAGTCGGGGGATCGCGGTGATCGAACAGCAATTACTCGTTTACCTTCCTGTATATCAAACCATCCTTTGAACTACTGCGTATTGAAAGTAACTTGTAAAGGATGGAGAATAAGACAGTTTGTTTTGAACAAAACAAGCACAAGTGTGATGATGGCACAATACCAATATACACACTGTCTCGAATAAAGAGAATCAGGCGCTAGTGTGGGGCCTATTTTCATACCCATGGGGACTTATTGAATTAAACAATGTACCAACTTGCACCAAAATAACGAGAACGCTAAATATAGAATTTCCGATCACCTTCGTAAATTTGAACCGAACCCGTTATCGCGAATTACGGCAAATTGCATGGAATCGATCAAAACAACTCGTGACTAGTTGTTCGATCTGAAATTGAAATTAGCCTCCTACACTCTTAAAAAGAAAAGGGTAAATCAACATTTAAAAGGGCTGAGGAGTGACAGCGTTTTTAAGGTAATGTTGCATTCACCCTATATATCCAGCTGAATCCAACGTTAGATGTGCTAGATACAGCTAGAAAAAGGGTGAATACAACATTTTGAAAACGCTGTCACTCCTCGCCTCTTTTAAAACGCTGTTTTATACCCTTTTCTTTTTAAGAGCGTAATGCTACGTATTTTGGTTGAGCAACCGCCTCGACAGACCAACGGACATTATGCGCAATATGTAATCATACAGCCAACTTCACTTTCAGATTGTGTAGGTGGCGGTCGTCGCAAAGCGAATAACTTTGGAGCTGTATTTGTTTATTTATTTATCTATCTTTTTATAGCATTCAGTTACATATATAAACCATCCATTCAATCCTAGATTGGAACTACTTTCTCGATGTTTTCCTCTCTATCTATCTTTCGGTATATGCAATGCTGAATTTCGTGTAGGATATTATTTTCTGCTATTACTTTTCGAACAAGAATCCGCCTTAGGGCTGGGTTCCACTGCCGATCAAATCTGCTTGTTATGATCTATAGTCCGACAGAGTGTTAAAAAATATCGTGTATAGGAGGAAGCCAAAACCAATGTCGATCAAGGAGATCGATCACATCCAGATCGATTCCGATCGCGTCCTTGTCGAGAGAGATTTGATTGGCAGTGGAAATCCATCGTTTCCATACTTGACTAAAGTCTTCATGTATAGTGGCTATTACAGGGCCTACAGTTCGGGACCTGGAGTCAAACTTTCGTTTTATAGGCCTATACTGATGGTGTTACGCGTGCATTGATACATAATACAAGTATTTCCTTCCTTTGTACGTTAGCATGGGGACGATTAGTGAAGTTCACCACGATAATAATGAAAGGCTTGACCGTCAAAAGAAAGATGACCCTTTCCCAGGAACAATGAAAGCAGTGACCAGCTGTCTTTGAAAGACACCATCCTGGCGGAACAATACAAGAAGAATCGAATAAGACACGCTGATTCAACACCACACACAACGAGACATGTTTTAGACACAGCTCGCAGAGGGTGCACTCGCTTGTGAGTTGGGGTATCCCTCTTGCCAACTAGCTAAGAAATCATGTAAGCCATTTTAATAGTGTAAAATTTGTATGAATTTTACATACTAATTTTGGTGCAAACACCACACATCACGGACAGCTTCTTAGTGTAACTGATTAGGCCTATGATAACACAAGCAGTTGTATGGGCATAGTATTCGCGCTGTTACGTCACTGATAGGTAATCACGGGACGGAGACACTGATTTGGTCTATCAACAAACATCAATAAGAAAAGCTATCTTTTTCGATTCTCTGATTAGATAGAATGATGTGGAATCGGGTTCTTTAGTGTGATCACTGTAAAGGTAACATGCCTAACTAAGACTTGACTCATTTCAAAAGAGCGCGTACCCTATTATGTGATCCCCAAAATTCATAAAGAAAGGGGGAATGGAGTAGGGGATATAATAGGCTTTACCAAACATGCCAAATGGAGCAGCATCGCGCTGTCGACGATGCTTTTAACACATGTCCGAAATCATTAATTTTCCTTCAAAATATATGCAGCTGAGAGTGATCAATTTCACTAACATAAAAGTCTTAATCTCATTTCGTTCTGTCCCTTCTTTTTCATTAATAGAAACCATAATGATGAACGAGGATTCAAATCCTTAGGTTGTGGCATTTCTATTGCGTTTGACGGTTAAATTGCGGTATTGTGAAGGTTTCCAATTGGTGGGACATATAATTCGCTGTAATTTAGATCAGCTGTAGAACGCGGGCATCCAATATTGATCATTATTTTAAGAAATATTTGTGAAAGATCGTGAAGATATCTTACGATACTCAAATTTACATAATCATACTACCAAATACCCAACGTCGAAGAGCTCTGCAAACTTCATAGTTGTGTTGATGATATTAAGCGATGGTCTCGCGATAATCATTTGAAATTGAAATTGAATTCTGTTAAATCAGAATTGTCAGGCGGGCTAGTTTTCTCACAAAAATTTATCTCCCAGTCCGTCAGAGATCTAGGAGTTATGGTAGATAAGCATCTGAACTAAAAAACAAAACAAAAAACAACCGAACAAATAGAATAACACACACATTAAGAACTCATGTCGTTCTGCTGCTTCAGGGGTATTTGTAAAAAATAAATTATTAATATCCGTAAGTTATCGGAGCAGTCTTCCACCGAACGTCTAATTCACGCATTTGTTACTTCTCATCTTGACTACTGCAATTTCCTTCTTGTTGGTCTCCCTGCTTCGAGTATTGCACCAAATTCAAAATTCAAAAGACAGCTGCAAGGCTTGTAACCCTGACAAAAACATCTGACCAAATTACTCCAGTTATCCAATCCCTCCACTGGCTCCCCATACATCAACTCTCACCTTTAAAATTGTCCTCATTGTTTACAATATAAATATTATGGATTAATCCTACCTCCCTTCCGCTCCTCCACTTCAGCCTGTTCTCTCTCTTCTCTCCAATTATCACGTGGTCCCGCACATACCCGCTATGGTGATATAGGACCTTTTCTGTATTTCCCCACCCCTTTGGAATAAACTCCCTCTCTATATTCGTATAGCTGAAAGTGTTGATAAAATATGTTCAAATCATTGTTGAAAACTTGTCTGCTTACTCAATCCTAATTTTGTTGTTGTTGTTGTTGTTGCTGTTACGTACATAATGCTGTATCTTAATCATACCTCAATATTTTTAATGTATATATCGGGCATCCTTTCTCTTTATAAGATTATTGGTGCTGTTCGTTATTCCCAGGTTCGCTATTCCGAAGGGTCATTAATCTGAAACACACAAATTTCCTATACCGAGGTTCGTTAATCCGAAAATGAAAAGGGTTCGTTAATCCGAACATTGTGGCGTTATTCCGACGGTTCGTTATTCCGGAGATTCGTTAATTCGAAAATGAAATTCGGAATAACGAAGCTTCGGAAAAACGAATCTTCGGACTAAAGAGTCTTGTGAATAACGAATCTTCGGACTAAAGAGTCTTGTGAATAACGAACCTTCGGAATAACGAGCTGTTACCAAGATTATTGGACATTGGCAGGCTATTATGTGCGATGCGTTGTAATGTGCTGGATTGTAAGCAAGAGTAAATATGTTAATTTTTCTTAATTGAACAACTTCACGTACATTAAAGTGTAGAGAGTTATATATGCCTACGCATGATCATCTTGATCTCAGTGGACTCAAAATATGATTTAGAAGACATCCCAGTTCATCTGTACCAAATCTGTTAATCCAAAAATTACACGAAGGTTCGTCATTCAAAAAGGCGAATTATCTATTTATGCCGAAAAATAAACGTATGGCTCATCCTGCATGATTTAGAAAATGAAATAAAGTCTCATCCACAGTTACAAAATAAGGAGATATAGTTGAAAAATAAACAAAATGACCGGATTTCACAGCACACTCACCCGAAAGAGGAATACGTATCACACACGAAACCGCTTTCATCAATATTGGAGCATTGTACTATACATGGTGAATGTATGCTTTGCGTGAATCCAGTTTCCGAAGATAAAAGCTATACTCTTGATAGCTTAGTCAGGGGAGCACAATTGACTGAAAAAAAAAATCATATCAATGAGATACTTCAACAGACTAAATAGAGAAACCACAGGCCTGCTTCTTAAAGAGTTAGTATTGATATTATACGCTCGATTTATTTAGTGCTCCACTGTGAATCGAGCGTAAAATACAGTTTTGGTTATTGCTGAAAGCAAAACAGAAGAACACTTCGAATCGCAGCGTTTATTATTATATCATTATGCTTTACTTTAATGTAGCTTGTAGATACATGCATAGTACTTCCCGTGTCCGAGGCACTCGGATAGAGGTCATGAACTTCATGTCCAGTGTTATCATTTTTAGTATGTCGGTGTAGTTCATTCTTTTAATGCTAGATTTCATCAGCCCCCCCCCCCTCCCATGCTGACTCTGATATATCAATACCCGCCTTCACATGTGCAAAATAGCGCGTTATTGAACATGCTCCAATACTCGAGGTTTTTTTTTTCCAACTTCTCAGACAAAAGAGCGTACACGCGAGGATTGTACACTTTTTGGTTCAGACGCTCCAGCCACCCTCGGAAACTTGAGTTTTTTTGTTGTTGTTGTTTTTTTTTTTTTGTTTTTTTTTTTGCAACCGTTCACACGTACAGAAAATAACCCGCTAATTGCCAATCGATGAAACTATTGTTCTTGTGCCTCACAGTGGTGTGGAGAGCACGCTGTTGTTAATGATGGGAATAAAAGAACTCAATCAAGTTTCTAAACCCGACCGTTCAAGTACTGCCGGGGCAAATACCGCGCTCGTTCAGAAATATCAGCAAGATTTCTGAGGTTATGCATCGCGCTACTGGTTCGCACTAATTTTCTGTTGTGTGTGTGTGTGTGTGTGTGTGTGTGTGTCCACATGTGCAAAAGACTGGAGTTTGCTAAAGGGTAACAAAAATTGAGTTCTGTAACATGCTAATTTGTGTACGTGTGAACCCCCTATTACAGGTATGTTGTAAGACTTTTGTTGGACTTTCCTACAAAAGGAGGTTTGATTCTAACCTGCTCGCTTGCTGTGTTCTATCATTTATTTTGCAGTAACGTGTCTGTTTGTATTGCTGGTATGCCATACGGAATATTGTACCATGAATCCACCTTCCTGGGGACCGTTTCATGAAACTTTATGTCAGTGATTTACACTGACAACTGTTAAAAGCTACTGAAATCCTTGCGTCTGATTGGCTGATAGCAAATTTGTCGGTGAAAACCTCCGACGAACTCGTTGATGAAACGCCCCCCCCCCCCCGAGTTGATCTACTTTGCGATTCGTTTGCTTTGTATACGCCCTTGAACGGGTGGCGGTTTTTTTCATCCCTCTCTCTCTCTCTCTCTCTCTCTCATGTCAAAAAAATAATGATAATATAAAAAAGGTCCCGAATGCTGAAGAAAATATCGCTTTCCTAGATGCCGCTGCAACAAGCCGAAGTTTATAGTGTAAGAGCTATACCTACCCAATTACACAACAGTAGGCTTACATAATATCATGGCAACATTATTGAAACTTCTTTCGATCTCACACTCATAAAATCTGCGTACCACTGCGTGTGAAAATTAGAATGAACATAACGGACATATCAACTGAGAAGTTCCTCTAGATACTGTCTTCTTCCCGACTTGGCGATCATCATACAGTAAAAGACGTGACTTTATTTGTATCGAATGTAAACTGTTTACTGTAAACGAAAAACACTATACGGGGTGCCTCCTCCGTTTATTGCCTTTGCCGTAACCATGGAGCTACTACGAAACCAAACAAGAAGCACGCATGGACGGCGCGTTTCATTGAACTTGATAACCACGTGTTTCGCACTTCGGCACATATTGCACTGCGCGAAACGTAGCGATTACCGTACTTGTGGCGGACTTACTGACTTTGGTCAAGGAATGAAAATGGAATACATTAAGAAAAATATTATGATATTGAAATACCGACATCATGAAAATGTTTGGAAACAACGAATGATGGTGGAGTATAGAAATGAAAATGCCAAACAAAGATTTTCATTCGCTCATAGGGAAGCTCTCTAGAAGAGATGAAAGCATCTCCCCTCGTATGGCAGTATAAGTTTCCCCAACAAGCTGAGGTTAGTGAGGTATACACCAGGGCTCGACACTAACGGTGGCTCGGTGGACCGGGGCCACCAAAAACGCACGTCGGGCCACCAAAAAAAGTCGGATGTTTGCCTTTACTTTTGGAAATGGACAGCGGTAACAGTCGACTCTTTATAACATGCTAAAATAAATGTCAGATGTTGTTTTTATTTTTGGAAATGAATAACGGTAATATTCGACTCCGTACGGTACTAAAATAAATGTCGGATGTTTGCTTATACCAAGGATGCTTATACTTTTGGATTTGAATAACGGTAAGATTCAGCTCCGTACGGTGCTAAAATTAATGTCAGAAATTCGATTTTGCGTTCGGAAATGAATAACAGTAATATTCGACTCCGTACGGTGATTAAATACATATCGCATGTTTGCTTTGACGTTCGGAAATGACTACTAATGATATACAACTCCGTACGATGATCTAAATGCCGGATATTTGCTTATCCGTTCGAAAGTAAATAGCAATAACATTCAGCTCTGAAAGATGTTAATATAAGTGTCGGAAATTTGCTTTGACGATCGGAAATGAATAACAATGATATTCAACTCCGTACGATGATGAAATAAATGCCGGATGTTTTCTTTCAAGCTCTGGACTTGTAAAAAGATAATAATGTACGTTCATCACTTTTTTTTTTTCATGATTCATTCAAGAATTTCGGGAGTCTGACAGCCATCGGATCTCGTTACGATGTTTTTGTATTGTCTACAGACAAGTATGGCAAACATAAGAGCAAGGCTTCATAGAAGATGAATTACCCTGGTGGCAATCATTGAACGACAATTTCAATTCAATGGGCAATCGTCGGGACCACTCGCGATGTTAGAAAAAATAAACACCTCAGCATCGAGCAATTTCTATTATTGAATGAGAAATCGTCGGGACGATGTGCGACGTTTCAAACTCATACCAAACGGTGATTTAAGTTCAATGGGCAAGCCTAGGGACGATGCGCGACGCTTTAACAATTACTAAACGCGTCTCTGACCAGTGATTCAAGTTGAATGGACAATCGTCGGGACGATAAGTGCGACGTTTGAACAATTATGGATTAACAAACTCGCCGCGGAACGGTGATTTAAATTCAATGGTCAATCGTCGGGACGATGAGCGACGCGAAACCATCACCAAAACCTTTACAAAACGGTTAGTCAAGTTGAATACGCAGTCGTCGGGGACGATGTGCGACGTTTGAACAATCACTGAAACGCTTCGCCGATCGACAAAAGACCTCCTTAATTGATTAGTCGCGACGAAAAGAGACGACTTCGTTCCGACTCGTCGGAACCATCTTTTGTTGATATTTATAATGAGCCAAAAATAGCGCAGTAATGAGCACATGAGGCCCAAAATTTGGATCGTCGGGGACGATTGGCGACGATCTTTTGTCTCATATCGTCGCGACGAAGATATCTCCCTAACACAGTTTTTCTCTTGTGCCTAAATCAACCAGCCTGAAAAGAGTACAAACCACAAAAAAGTCAAGGCTTTGATAATGACCCTTTTGCTGTTCCTCTTCCTGACTGTGTTGAATAATAGTCAAAAGTACACCATAAGTTATTAGAATCTTGCATTACAATTACAAAGGAAACCAGGTAAGATTTGTTGTTGTTTCTTTTTCATTCTCCTATACTCTTCGTTTAGGAAACGTAGGTCTGTTTAGGTTCAAACGAAACTCTGCACAAATATTTATAATTATTATACGGTTTTTACATTACGAAAACGGAGAGACGTAGTTTAATACACATCCTAGTTATGATCATTGTGTAGAGTAAGTAATACTGATAAATAGTAATATGGGCCTAGTCGGAAATGCTCATTTACACAGATGTATATTCAACATTTCTAGCGATATGACTTAAACCCTGCCAAGTTCGGTAAAAATCTGATCATGCGTTTTCAAGAACACAATGGACATGTAAGAATTTCGCCACAATTTGTCCACCCTACCCCCCCCCCCTCTTTATCTGCTTTAAGGAAGTTCCTCAGTTGAAGTTAAGTCCATGTCATTTTCTTCAAACTTTCCATACCGTAACTTTGACCCATCGTAAGCCCAAATATGTAAATAAAACCATAAGTTCAATTGCTTGTTTTTCTTCTACGGGACTTTGAAGAATGGCTAATCTGCCGTCCTACCAAAATGACAGCATTAATAGATCAAGACCATGATTGGCAACAAAATCTGCAATGACAAACTTAAATCATCATAATTCTTTCAAAATCCACCATATTTTCTCCAATTTTTCAAGAATTACAGAAAAAAGTACCCAAAACGAAGAAAAGATTTCAAAGTTAGGGTTTACACTCTCATTCTTGAGCAATCAGCGCCCTCACGCGGCAGATAAAAAGAAATCTCTCAAATCCTTCTCATCGACGTTTTCTGTTAGTGGTGAGCTAAAGGACAAAAGGTTCATAAAACTTATGCTGTACACTCAAAACCCATGTCATTTTCACGAAACTTGACCGAATTGTAGAAGGTTTACTTATTCCAGAATAAGAATAGAAAGTGGTAGGTTCATGCGCTCGTTTTAGTGCTAGCAGTGCCCCCATGCGACATATATCCTCGTAAGTCCCAAAAATCTGGTCAGGAACCTATGCAGGGATGCCCTGACAGGGTGGGTTCATAAAACTTATTCTGTACATTAAAAACCCATGTCATTTTCATGAAACTTGACCAAATTGTAGAAGAAGGCTTACTAATTCCAGAAAAATGATAAAAAGTGGGGGTTCATGTGCTCGTTTTTGTGCTGGCAACACGCCCATAATGATAGAAATCATCCTAGGACCCCAAAATCTGCATGGTTAAAAACCTATCGTGGTGATGGGTGCCCTTATTAGGTGGGGTTCATTAATGTCATGCTGTACAAAACCCATGTCATTTTTACGAAAATTCATCAAATTGTAGAAGAAGGGTTAATTGATGCAGAACAATTGCAAAAATGGGGGGTTCATGCGCTCGCTTTTGTGCGGGCAGAGTCTCCTTGCAACAGAAATCATCGTGGACCCCCAAATCTGGTCAGGAACCAATGCAGGGATATACCCTGTTAGGATGCATGAATCTCATGCGGTTCACTCAAAACCCCATTTTCTTTTCTTAAAAAAAAAGAAAACAAACAAAAAACGTGTCACAATTGCAGTGATATGGTGGAAAAATATTCAGAAAGGAAGGTCCATGTGCGTTTTGGTTATTGTTTCCCTTACACAGCCATAATGATATTCTGTGGACGCAAGCACGGAAAACTCCACATTGCCATGTTTGTTTGTTTGTTTGTTTGTTTGTTTCATCCATTTGCTGTAACCACGTGCAAAAAGTGATAATGGAGGAAGAAGAATAAATATAAGGAAATGGGAGTTTTGGCTTTAGTCTGACAGTCCTCCAAAGGAAAAACAAGTCTTAATATGATGACTTTGATTGTAGATTGCATGTGTTTGTTGTTGCAGTGGTTGGAAAAGTGCGTGTTGTGAACTATGGAGATATACCTTGAGTACCCCCCCCCCTGAAAAAAAAATTCTTTAATCCTCCTTTTGTTACACCAGATTAGGTAATCAAAAATTAATATCTGAATGGTGAAAGTGATAAATACATGTTCGGTAATACCTTCGTGACCTTTTACAAGTTGTAACCAAACATCAAAAAAATATGTTGTATTAGTAATAACAAGTTTAGATCTAATTTAGATTTTAACAGAGATACTCATGTTGTTTTAGTTGTTAGACCTAAAGATGAAATGTGTGTCATAATATGAAGAGTTTGTTCGCAAAAACCGATAAGTCCATATTTGCCAAATGGAGATATTTGCGATTAAAGGTCAAGAAAAATAAAGAGAATAATAAGAAATATTTTGCTTCTTTTGATCATAACTTCAGAAATGTACCTTTATATGTAGTGACCAATACATCATTTAAAAGGTATTATTTTGTACTTTATGACAGAGACCGTACTTCAAAATCTTCAAAAATGGACTTATCGGTTTTTGCAAACAAACTCTTCATATGTTTGTTGTTGTTGTTGTTGTTGTTGTTGTTGTTGTTGTTGTAACACCTTTTCTAGTAGACTAGCAGTCCCCGACTGGGCCTATGGACCTAGGTACCTTAGCACTCGACTTTTAGTAACCATATTGATGAACAGAATAATGAACTGCATGTCACAAAACAGATCAAAGGATTGAAAATGGAAACAGTTGAGTTCCACTTCCAAGCTTCCCGATTCCGTCTATCAGCGTTGTGCTACCATGACCATCTATATGTGGCTTGGACTGCTGAACTTTGCATAGTACGTACAGATTGAAACGCGTACAGTCGGCGGCACGCGAGCCGAGCGAGGCCGCCCAGCGCGGCCGCGGTGGGGAGCAGCCGCCTGCGGCTGTCGGGTATCCGTACGTACCACACTCTAGCTCGATCTACAAGCAGCTGCTGCTCTCAGCTAACTCAGCTTATCACACGTGCGTGCGCATCTACGCTCCACAAACACAACTGAGGAACGTCCTTAACTCTTTATGTGCCTCGTTCGCACGTCTGGCTCAGTCGACGGCGTGCCACCTTCACATATTCTGCTCAGCAAACAAAGCCGACAAAACCGATCGATAAATCGCTAATCCTGCGGTATCAAAGCGTTTCTCGCGCTTTTGTTCCTCTCACATACGGCTTGCATTCTGTTTGGTGATTGACTATCAAGTGGTGTTCCCAACTAGATTTGCGTGTACATTCTAAGTTTCTGTCACTATTTTATGTGCAAAAGTCATGCCTTTACAGTAATGTAGCAACTGGTAATGCAAAAGAAATATTGAAAATATAATTATTATACATTGTATATGGAAGCAAAGTTTGGCATTCCTCTTTAACTCTGCTCACCATAATGTCCAGATTGATAGAAATTTGTAGGAGTTATACAAATTGAAAAAACAAAATTCTTTCTCAAAGCAAAGCATGACTGTACCTTCGTATCTCAGAATAACGTGGCACACTTGGGGTTTTCACCATGGCACATAAAGAGTTAAACAGTTTTGAAAATATGGTCACCAATCTACTCAGTCATATAGTACTAACTTAGCTTTACACTTGAGAATAAAAATAGTAATAATAATAATAATAATGATAATAATAATAATAATAATAATAATTGCATTTACATGGCGCTTCATACTGACGTTTCTAAGCGCACTTTCCTACTCATACAAATAGACTAGAAAACACAATAACATTAACAAAATCAGCGTTAACAGTAACAAAAGAAGAAGAAAGAAAAGAAAAGAAAATAAAAATACATGTGATGCAATGGTACAATAATTGATAACTGTGTGCGCCTCCAGAAAAAAAAAATTACAACTGATTAAACAGGTGAGTTTTAAGAAGAATTTTAAATGATTCGACAGATGAGGCATTCTGAATATAAAGAGGGAGTTTATTCCAAAGAGTGGGAGCAATGGAAGAGAAGGCTCGATCACCATAACGGGTTTTTGTACGTGGGCCATGAAGTAATTAGAGAGAGGAAGATGAACGGAGGGATCTGGCAGAAGAGGAGGAGCGGAGAGAGACTAGGTTTTGAAGATATATGGGTGCAAGATAACGTGTGATTTTGTACGTCAGAAGTAGGATCTTGAAAATAATACGGGAATGGTGTCATGCACCAACAGAACACCCGTCAGCACCGACATAACATCTGTCATACACCGACAAAACATTCTTGGATTAGCACCGAATGACTGCGACTGCTCACGCCATGTTTGCCAACTCCAACTCTCATGTCCCGAATGGACACTTTTATTCCACCCCACCCTGGTTTCACCAAGGCACATCACGGTTCTCCGTCACACCTCCCCCCAACAAGAGGAAAGTTATGAATGTAACTTTTCGACTATAAACACCTTCGTTGTAAGGCTTACTTCACTGTTCTCTTGCTTACTACACGTATTCAGCTCACACGATTACAAACTCAAATAGTTTTGTGTTGTTTTCTCACAACCTCACCTGGCATACTACACTTATAATTACTGATTTTGAGCCTTATCAGAATCAGTTAACTCCGGCATCAACATTGTCCACTTTTAGAACAATATATGAAACTTGACAAGCCCCCTACAAAACATGTAAATACACAAATCAACAGTCTACAGTAATACAAATGTGAAACTGTTTTCAACGGGTGCAAATACGAGTGCACATAATCTGGAAAAATTACACCAGATGTAATCAATCATTTCTCCAGTAGTATCACTATTTTGACTGAGACTGTGCTTTCTGGTAGTCTCGACTGTAATTATATCTTCACATATTTGACTAATAAACTTCAGGCATGAATAATATATATATATATATATTTTTGGTAACAATACACTTCATCTTTAAATGTGAAAACCAACGACATACACTTCCTGAAATTGTTCTGACTGTTGCAAAGATATGTCTGTTTCTCCAACACAAACTTTCACTGGAGTTTCACTGAATGTGGTAACAGCACACATTTCTTGATTATAACAAAATCGTATTTAAACACGTCAACACATGTGTACATCTACTCAATGTACTTGCTAATACATCTTATACTTATGTCAACTCTGCGTCATACGTTAGCCAAAACGACAACAAAATTTTGAACATCGGACATTTCTTTTTGTCCCTTCACACATATGTACTGTCACGCGATAAGATGTTGTAATATATGTGCAAACTCTGGAAAATATCGAGATCATACTCGACACACAAATGTGACGCTGTCACTCTGTAACGAAATACATATACAGGTTATTAATTTACAAAAGTGACATTATAACATGTTGGCTTCTTTATGCCTCACTGTCACTCAACACTTTTCATTTTTAAAAAACAACACAAATTCTTTTGTTTGAACACAAATCGGTTGGCATAATTATGACTCATAATTTGATCAACAGTTTTCATGTGACTGGCCGGTTGTGTTTTGCTATACTGTTTTTGCATTTGCGAGCATTAACTCTGTAACGTATCGGTACACATACAAATCTGAATCCTTTGACTCTTTGGTACATTGAATGAAATCACAATACATGTAGAAGTGTGCAACTGAAGCACAACTTTCACCGTAATCTTACACACCACAGATATTGTATCCTGGCGCTTCCTGTAATGTTGGGTTTTCAAAATATCATACAATGTTTGGCGTGTAACACATCATGAACTTTTTCAAGCGATGTCTTCTTATAAAGACAGAATATTGTGTACTAGTACTTTCTCATACTTCCTAGCATCACTCACATATACTGTTTTCGCTTAAAACAAATATGATTAACATAAATACAATTTCTTCCTTCACAGATCCTTGGGAAAGGAAGAAAACTGAACGAAAATACATAAACATAATTATGTATACTTTGTCATATACAAAAAAAAATCAACATCAGTTTCTTGTCTGTTTTGAGTCCTGTTTGAAATGTTCAGCTTGATGTAGGTTTCACTGTAGATTTGATATAATTATCGTTCGGCAACATTATCAGCGCGCACAGTTTCAAACTCGCGACGAAGCGTCTGCTAATTTGCTGTCCTTTCCTGCTATGTGCACAATTCTCAGTGGGTACGGTTGGAGAATGAAACTCCAACGGAAGAGACGCTGATTCTTGTGCTTGAAGCGTTCTAAGAATGTCAATGGGTTATGGTCAGTGTACACCACGATGTCTCTTCCACCGTCCAAATACGCTTCGAAATGTTGCACGGCTAGAACTACACTGAGGCATTCCTTCTCCACAGTTGAATACTTTTGCTAATGGCGATTCAGTTTTTTGGAGAAGAAACACACGGGTTTGCTGTGTCCGTTGTCGTCATCCTGAAGTAGCACGGCTCCTACTCCTCGGTCACTAGCATCCGTAGCCAGCTGGAAGCTCCTCTCGAAGTTTGGTGCGATGAGCACGGGATCGTTCATGAGGACGGCCTTCAGCTTCTGGAACGCATCCTGGCAGCTCGCCGACCACTGGAACGTTGTACCCTTTTTCAACAAGTCCGTCAAGGGCACCACCAGGTGACTGAAGTTGGGGACGAATCTCCGGTAGAATCCGCACATTCCCATGAAGCGCTGAAGCTCCCGTTTCGATGACGGCACTGGGAAGTCCACGATGGCTCGGACCTTGGCATCTCGTGGTGCGACGCTACCTCGGCCTACTTTGTGACCTAGGTAAGTCACACAAGCTTTCCCGAACTCGCATTTGGCCAGATTCACCACGAGTCCTGCATGTGACAACCTCTGGAACAGCTCTCGAAGATGAGCAACATGCTCCTCCCAAGTATTGCTGAAAACCAACACATCGTCTATATAGACAACACAGTTATCATGACCACCAATAACTCGATTCATCATCCGTTGAAAAGTTGCGGGGGAATTTTTCATCCCGAAGGGCATGACACGACACTGGTATAACCCGGAGGGTGTGACAAACGCCGAGATCTCTCTTGCATCTTTGTCTAATGGCACCTGCCAATACCCTTTCATCAAATCCAATTTGCTGACATACTCAGCACTTCCTACCCGATCAATACATTCCTCAATCAAAGGAAGCGGAAACGAATCAGTCTTACTTATGGTATTGACCTTCCTGTAATCTACACAAAACCTGGACGTTCCGTCTGACTTTGGGACTAGCACTACCGGGGAACTCCAGTTTGAGTTACTGGGCTCTATGATTCCATTTGCAAGCATGAAATCTACCTCCCTATCAACCTGTTTTCTCTTAGCAGGATGAATCCGATATGGATGCTGCTTTATGGGTGCATTTTCACCAACATCTACTGTATGAACAGTGTCTTTCGCACAGCCCAATGTATCACTGCAAACCTCCGGAAATTCTTGGAAGATGTCGACAACATCTTGCCTCTCCGAATCAGACAGATGACTAAGCAGTAACTCTGGATTTTCTAGTGCCTTTGAGTTCTCTACTCGCGGAATCATTCCTGACTTGAAACTCACACTCTGAGAATCTGGAGCATCAGATTCAAACTCTTCTGCACTTTTCTCAGCACTGTGTAGGACACTCTCACTCACAACTGCACCTACGTCTTCTACACGTTCATGGTATTTCTTCAACATATTAACGTTACACACTCTCTTGGTTTTTCTACGATTAGGCATGCTCACCACATAAGTCTCCTTCCCAAGCTTCCTCTCTACTTCATAGGGACCACTGAATTTAGCCTTCAATGCATCTCCTGGCAATGGAAGTAGAACTAAGACTTTGTCTCCAACCTCAAACACACGACTCTTTGCCTTTCGGTCAAAGATTTCCTTCATTGTCTGTTGCGAAGACTTCAAGTGTTCTCTCGCCACTTCATTCGCTCTCACAAGACGCTCTCTGAACATGGAGATGTAGTCTAAGGCATTGGAATCTTTCTCTTCCTCATCAGACAACAGCTGCTCCTTTACAACTTTCAGGGGCCCTCTTGGCTCATGCCCAAACACCAACTCAAAGGGAGAGAATCCAGTGGATTCATTAGGCACTTCACGAGCAGCGAAGAGAAGAAAAGGGATCCCTTTATCCCAGTCCCTGGGATTATCCTGACAGTAGACCTTCAGCATCGTTTTAAGCGTCTGATGGTACCTTTCTAAGGCCCCCTGTGATTGCGGGTGATATGCAGACGACTTGATCTGTTGAATACCAAGCTGGTACATCAACTCCTGAAAGACACGAGACATGAAATTGCTACCTTGATCCGACTGTATTTCTTTTGGTAGCCCATACCTAGTAAAGAAAGTCAACAAGGCATCCAGAACTGACTTAGCAGTTATGCTCCTCAACGGAAATGCTTCTGCGTATCTCGTGGAAACATCCATCACAGTCAATAAATACTGACATCCTGACTTGGACTTCGGCAATGGACCAACGCAATCTACCATCACACGGCTAAATGGCTCCTCAAAAGCCGGAATAGGAATCAAAGGCGTAGGTCTAATGGCATGTTGTGGTTTTCCTACCACTTGACATTCATGACACGTTCGACAAAATTCAGACACATCCTTTCTCATCTTGGGCCAGAAGAAGTGAGTTCTGATTCTACACAAAGTCTTCTTGACACCCATGTGTCCGGCCATTGGAATTTCATGTGCAAGACGTAGAATTTCCTTTCGATACGGCGGAGGAACAACTATCTGGTCGACAACCGTCCAGTCCTCATCTGCGGGACGATCTGGAGGACGCCATTTCCTCAGCAAAACACCAGACTTTACATAGAAACATTCTGGCACTCCCTTCGCCTCATCTACAGTCAATGCACCCTCTCTCAACTTCAACAAATCCTCATCTTCCATCTGTGCTTTGATTAAAGCTGGCTAACCGAACACACCTTCCTCCCAACTTTGTTCTCTTTCATCTTCACTAGTCACCTTTCCAAAGAATGTGTCACCAAGAGAAATTTCACTTTCAGACTCCTTTCTCTCACGCTCTGCTTCACTTGCTCGAAATCTTGTGATAGCACATGTTGGAAATACTTCTGGAAATTCATCGACAAGTTTTCAGTTTCCTGCTCGTACACTGGGACTTCGGAAACAACCGGAAGGACACTCACTCGACCTCCTGCAAGGTCATTACCAAGCAAAAAGGAAACTCCATCCATAGGGAGAAATGGAACAATTCCCACAATCACTTCCCCTGAAATCAGTCCACTATCCAAATTCACTCGGAAAAGAGGGACCGCCTGAGTTCCTCCATTGACATCATGTATCAGTACCTTTCTACCCGTGTTACAATCTATGGGCATACCCTTCACATCTCCTACCATGAGGGACTGTGTAGCTCCAGTATCACGAAGGATGACTACCGGTACTCTAACTTCAGCAATGGTTACTGTACCCTTGGAAATGAAGTCCTTGTACTTTTCATCCACACCACTTGAACACCTATCTGTCATTTTTAAGACACTGCTTTTCACAACATTTGGATGACGCTGTTCATCACTTACACTTGACTTAACAAAACCATTGGTGGCTGTCTGGTTTGGTTTCTCGTTTGTTTCAGCATTTGAACTGTTCTGTGGACGTGTGTCTGCATGGACTAAACCATGTGTTGCTCTTTGCTTTTGTTTTTCTTTTGCTTCATTTTGTTCCAGCAATCGCCTACATTCAGACTTAATGTGACCTGTTTTCCCACAGAAAAAGCATCTCACTTCTTTGTATTGAGGCCGTGGCGATTTTGGTCGCTCTTTCTGTGATTCAGTCTTTACTTTATCCTTGCGTTCACTATGACTACTGTGCCACTTTTGAGTGTCAGGATTTCTAAACTGATCAAATTTCCTCTTTCCCTCAGGACTTTTTGTTTTCACTTTATGTGTCAACTCATACTGGTCAGCGGTGACTGCTGCACTCTTTACATCATGTACTCTTCGATCTTCCAAATATGTTCTCAAATCTGGAGGTGTCGATTTCTTGAACTCCTCCATCAACACTATCTCTCTCAAATTGTCATAAGTGAGATCTACTTTCATTGATCGAACCCATCGATCAAACAGAATTTCTTTTTCTCTCTGAAACTCTACGTAGGTCTGTCTCGAACCTCTCCTATATCCTCGAAACTTTTGCCTGTAAGCTTCTGGGACTATTAAACTGATAGGCAAGAAGGACTGCTTCCTTAACTGTGTCATAGTTATTTGCCTCCTCATCCGAGAGAGCAGACACTACTGAATGTGCCTTGCCTGTGAGCTTTTGTTGTACTATCATAGACCAATATTTCTTCTCCCACTCCAAATTCCTGGCTATTCTCTCAAAGGAGAAAAAGAAAGAGTCTACATCCTCTTCATCAAAGCGGGGGACTGTGTTTGCCATTTTTGCAATGTCAGGCGTCTTTGATCTCGACATAGTAACATACATAGGCCTATCCCCTGGGACGCTACTGGCCTGCGCCTGGGTCAACTCAATTTGACGTTGCATTAACTCTTGTTCAAGTCTCAGATTTTCTGCTTTCATTTTTTCTTTTTCTAACTCCAATCTTGCCAGTTCTAGTTGTGTGGAATCTACCCTCATCTCATTAGTAGTTGTAGTACTTGGAACAGTTTTTCTACCAGCACTCTCAATCTCATCTGTACTCTCACTCTGGTCTGTGTGTTCATATTCTACACCACCCAGTTCAAGCTTCTTCACCAGAACTGCGAAAATTTCTTTCTTTCGACTACACTCTCTGATATCAGCATCTACATGAGTTGCAACCTCAATCAATTGGGCTTTCACTAACCCTCTCAGTCTACCAAGAGTGACGTCTTTCACAAACTCTGCAGCATCGAACTTGGCTGCCATGATTATTCACCACTAGCTTTCCGACTGGATTTCAAGACTACGTCGCTAACGCAACTTCGTACCGTACACTCCACTGCGTACCGAACTACGAGAATAGTCTAAGCAATTCAGACCGGACACACACTCGTATATCTCGAGGCCAATTTCCTCGTAAAGCCACATCTAACGATGCTAATCCAAATAACCAGAGAGTGACACACTAATCTGATAAAATGACATGACGGAAACGTTAATACGTACCTTTCCTTTCCAGCAATCAATGCTGCAACCCTGGTATTCAGCTAGCGAGAAGATGTCCAGTACAAGTGCGCAAAACATACTCATCGCATCACTTCGCGAATCGCACTTCCATTCACAACCACTGCTAACGCAGCCCCATTACACATACCGTGCAATGTCACGCAGTATACAATACCGCTACGAACAGTACGAACGACACCGTTACGTTCGCTACTCTGTGTACACATCTCACATGAGTGCGAACACTACACATAACTCCATCGGGTATCAATACTTACAACGATGTACCAAACACCGAAATAACTACCCAAAAGACAGCTTGTTTTTATGTTCATTTCCCGGACAAGCCCCCACATGTCATGCACCAACAGAATACCCGTCAGCACCGACATAACATCAGTCATACACCGACAAAACATTCTTGGATTAGCACCGAATGACTGCGACTGCTCACGCCATGTTTGCCAACTCCAACTCTCATGTCCCGAATGGACACTTTTATTCCACCCCACCCTGGTTTCACCAAGGCACATCACGGTTCTCCGTCACAATGGACTGGAAGCCAATGGAGTGAGCAGACAACAGGAGATATATGGTCATGTCTCCTACTAAGGGGGACTAATCTAGCGGCTGAATTTTGGATACGTTGGAGAGGGGATATGTGAGAGAGAGGGAGGCCGGCAAGGAGGTAGTTGCAGTAGTCCAGATAGGAGGAGACGAAGGCATGGACGAGCCGCTCAGCTGATGATTGATCCAACAGACGCCTGATCTTCCCTATTTTGAAAATACCCCATGATGCAGACTTACAAATGTTTGTGATATGGTGTTTAAGAGTTAAGTGTTTGTCCAAAGTAAAGCCAAGGTCTCTAACACAGTCAGAGACCTTAAAGGCATAATTTACCATTTGCAGATGAAAGCATTAGTGCTACAAAATAGTTCTAAAATGTGAGTTAGGGATAGAAACAACCACTGTCAAAATTTGAATCCGTATAATCGATGTTAAGTGTTGTTAAATACACAAAATGTGAACAATAGTTATAATAAAAAAATTTCCAAACTAAACCGTATACAGTTACGCTTTATTGAGAAAAACCCTGATATCTCCTTATATTTTAGGTTTTATTGCAAATATTTCATATGGTAGGAAGTTTTATGATACAACAGACCTACACATATGCATCAAATATGATATCTTGAAAATTTTTGAAATCACTGCTCCCAAAGGTAAACTGGACCTTTAATAATCCCATCCCGAGTAGTTAGATCTGGTAGAGGAACTTTGCTGCTAAACTGTGTTGAGAAATGGATGAGTTCAGATTTGTCTTCGTTCAGACGGAGTCTGTTGGCAGTGGACCAGGCTTTGATGTCGTTAAGACATTCTCTCAGTGAATTAACAGCAGCAATCCTATCGCCAGGTGACATAGTAAATTTGAGTGTCGTCAGCATACATAGCATAGTTGATTCCATGATGACAATTGATGATTCTGGCGAGTGGACCTGTATAGAGGAGAAAAAGAAGGGGGCCGGCAACGGATCCTTGCGGAACTCCGCAGCTAATAGGACTAGGACGTGACCAGGTCCCATTGATTATCACCCTCTGCACGGTGTGCGATCTTGAAGAATTTCTTGAAGAATTGGGAGAAGATTCCTAAAGATTCCTCAATGTGGGCGTTTGTCAGTTTGTCCTCTCTTGAGGATTATTGTTCACATTTAAAACGAATATTTTCCATACATGATATCTGTGCAGTTTAGTTAAAATCCGCCCGTTTGCAAACTTGAAACAACAGTCACCAATGTACTTACTCATAGCAGAAACTAGGCTATTATGACCATTACTTCCGGTTTTAAAGAACGTATATAAACAAAATCTGAAAATCTAAACAAAACTTGCGTGCATCTGCTACGTATGTTCCATAGAAACTGGTTTAACAGGTGAAAAGAACATTGAAAAGCATTCTTTGATGAAATGACTGTAATCATGGAAAAAAAAGTCATGTTTGTTTGTTATTGCTTTTTTATATACGCCTTGATTTTTGCCCCTTAGACAACACGTCATTTCACGTCACGGCCCCTCGACCATTTTGACTGACGCACTTAGTTCAGAACTGTGCGTCATTAGTATAATAACATGTTAAAGGAGACCTCCGGATGATTTTCAAATTTTTACATTTGAACAACTATAAATTAGTTATACTGAGGATATAGTTTCAGAATTTATGATAATTGGGATGAAGAATAAGAATATTTTCAAAATTTAGAACAAATTGCAATGAACAAGGATGATGACATAGCAGAGTCACCATAAGAATGCATGAGTTGGGGCTCAAGGAAGCAGAACAAAAGAAGAAGAAGGCATGCATAATTATACATAGGTGAACTCGCAAGCAAGCAGTATTGTTTGTTCATTTTCCATCTGTGAAGATGGCTGGATAGCCCATATTCAGCTATGTTAAGCTGGTCTTCCATGGGGTCCAGTTGGATGTGAGGTGGGACCACTTCACCGGGTTAAACACCCTGCTCTTTGCGATGAATGAATGAAGCGGGTTCTTTTACGTGCATGAGTTGTTACCCTCTCATACACGGGACCTCCATTTTATGTCCTATCCGAGGGACAGAGTGTTTTGCCTCTTGCTAGAGGGGACGGTATGCTTACACACAACATTGCTCAGTCCAGACTCGGGTTCGAACCCGGGCCGCGTGATCGTGAGGCAAACGCGCTGCCGACTGCTACATTTCTGAAATATGTGAACCTCCTATGTCATCATTCTTGTTCAGTGTAATTTGTTTAAGGTTTTTCAAAGTATTGTTTCTCTGCTCAAGAACCACAATAAATTCCACAAATCTATACAAGGAGTTGTCGATTTATGTACTACATGATGTGAAATTATGAAAATCGTCTGGAATGTCTCTTTAACAGTGGCTGTCCTCTGTGAGGCAGCTTGCAGCCAGTAAAGATCAACACACAGCTCTCGACCAATGAGATCGCAGGATTTTTGCTACCCATTCTATAACACTCATTGTCAAGCAGCAACGGTTTGAAATTCCCAATCATTCTGATGCTTCATCAATTTGTCAGTGGTACCCATTTTGAACATACGAATTGAAAGCATTCTACGTTCTGTTGAAAGTAAACGCTAATTGCAAAGCTCTAACAAATATATGATATAGTGTCCATAAGTAAAATGTTTTTGCCAGCACTTAAACAAGGAAACCATGGTAACACTGCATTATGAGCACTCTCGTGATGGCCGAGGCAGTCCTATGGCCATACCATATGAAAACCTGTAATAACTCAGCTTTTAGAGGAGAATTTTCGTAGTAGTTCACAATCGCAGCTTGATTTAACTTTTGTGAGCATTTGCCTGCTGATTTCAGCTGGGTCCTTTAGACTGGCGTTTACTAGAGAAATTTTACTTTTATTTTGATTTGATTTCAGTACTGATTCTGCGCTGGTCTCACGATTGACACTCAGAAAAAAGTTTCAGAGCAGATGTATTCATATATCTATCGAGACTAAACATTAAAGTAAGAGAATAACATATAAAATTAATGAATAATATAAACAATAGAAATAGAATGCACTAAAGGTGAAAAAGAGGTTAAACTAAAGATGAGACGCTAAAGAACTTTTCACCTAAAAAAAATGCGGTAAAGAAGTTTTCGTTGTAAAAAAAGGGGGGCTTATTTTGTTGTTTTATCATTCTTTTTTGCTTTGATACGTTTCTCCTCTAGTGTGGAAGAAAGAGTAAGCAATAGTCTGTGTAGTCTGTCTAACAACCTGAATGGTGTTAACGGCTTTTGCTCTACATTTTTTTTCGTCTTTTTTATCTCATTTTCATGAATTGGTAAAAGTATAGAGTAACACAGACACAAGACTTCAGTCGTCTGAAAAAAAAAAACAAACGACGTGAGTATTCGTTTATTTTTGGCAAGACAAAAACAAAAGAAGAAGTGTTTATGCAGTCCAATTAAACTTTCCTTTGTTTTCATTTTGCAAATGGATGAAACAAACTAAAGTATGCCTTACACTTATCGTATATAGAGTATATGAAAAGTTACGACTAAGTAGAATACCTAAGAACCACTGAAAAGTAGGGTTTATAAAACGTGAATCACTCAAACGTTTTTATGTAACTTGATATCATTCAAAATCTTTTCCCGTCCAGCTGAAATATAGATGTTGAATCTACAGCAGGCAAAAGTTACCAAAAAGTTTATATTTCAGAGTATACAAAAATACAAAAATAGTACGTAACATGGACAAATAAAGGTATGACATTTTTGTCAGTCCATGTAACAAACGATGCAATTTTGGGACAACGTTATCTCTCATTAGTTTAATTGTTCTAACATATTTCATTGTATTGGGGTAATGGACATCCGAAACAGAAATTAAAGTGACATCCCAGAAAAATACTTCTTTAATGTGGAAATGCATATATATACATGAGTTTTGTATCCCGGTCAACCGCGCTTCTCAATGCAGGTCGTGCTCCATTGTATACTTGGATTTCTACTTCTGGTGTACAGGTATATTTCAGTCATTACATTTAACATCAACAAACATACATCAGACTAAACTTAAAATCTCCTCTAACAATCAAATTATACCAAAATATTCCAAAACTATTATCAATATGATTATCATTGTGTTTTTTTTTTATTATCGGTAGCATCGTGACGCTGTACAATATCATTAGTGGATGATTTATAATGATAACATATGTTACCATGCATCACAAAACAATGAAAAAGTTGCACACACTGATTTTGTGTGAGGACTGAAAATAAGTGAAATGGGTCAACCTAGCCAATCTTGAGTTTTCATATTTTCTGAGAGAGCAAGTCTTCGTATACATCTTGGCAAAGTTTGGGAGCATAAAACGAAATTAAAATTGTATTTTTAACAGTTTTTCCTTAATTTTTTTTTTTTTGGGGGGGATTTTTTTCTAGCAGTTTTTGTTTTTGAACGCTTCTCTCTAGAATAATGTGATTAGGTATGTCTTAGAGTCCCCTTTTCATTTCTTAATTTCCTCATTTAAAACACTAATAGCTTTTGAAAAGATAATGCTACTGCTTTGAATATAAGTATCAAATATTGATAGACTGTGTTAATAGAGCATGATGATTCATTCATAGTTCAAGCTGTGAAGATTCACTTTCTTTTTTTTTGGTCAAAATGTGCAACGTCATGAGATCTCTCTTCTCAAGTAGGAGTGCATCTGAAAGTCGCCTGAAATCACGTCCGTTGTGTGTCGGCGCCGGTCTACCACATTTTTTTTTTCTTTTTGATAGGTCGTTAGAATATTGATTTCAAGAAGGCTTACTAAAACTTCAGATGTTCATATACAATGAGAGAATCCGATTGCAGTGAAATTTTATGTCTTAGGTCTCTTATTTATGTTGTTGCATTTAATGAATTCACATTCTGTATGACTGTTTTGTTTTGTGGTAGTTGTATCTGTTGTTTTCACAGCGTCACCTTGTTCCTTTAATTTATTATTCAATTTGAAAGTTTCCGGAGTCTTATCCAGCCCGGTGACTACACTCAGGTGTCGAACGCTGACTTTCTCTAGCGGGAACACGGTTGCCGTGGTTCCTAAGTTGATGAGTGATGAAGAGATAGCCATGATGGGGAACCATCCCCTGCTGAATGGAAAGAGGGGGTACATCTGTCGTATCCCAGGTAAGTCGAGCTCCTCTTCTCAATTAATTGTTCCTAAACGTACAACTCTTTGAGTAATTGAAACTGTACAAGCATGTTTTGTTTTTGTTTGTTGTTTTTTGCTTTTTTGTCTACCGCTTAGCGTTTTTCTTCTTTAGCACGACTTTGCATTTTGCCGATATGCATGTATCATCTTTATTTATTAACTTTCATTTACATAATTATTGTTAAAGGATGGAATGAAAATAAATGAATTGAATGGAATTGAATTGAATTGAATTGAATTGAATTAATTGAATTGAGTCGAACTGTGCCAGCAGCTTTGTCAGCTTATGATCATTAATCAAGTGACGTTTGAATTGTCGAAAGTGACACGGCATTAAAATTCAACCGTCTTACCACAGGGTAACACTTATGGATCCTTTTGTTCCACTTGGTCAAGGATCACGTGGTCTACTTCCCAGTTCGTCAAACACCACTATGTGAAAGTCATTTTGGTTACTATCAATTTTGTCTACTGCCCGTTTATTTTAATCCTCGTTTGTTTTAATGACTAGCTCGGCTAACTGTTGTTTTGTCTAATGAATTATAATTTGAAAATTATCGTTATGTCGAGTGACCGGTTGTCCAATTGCCAATTCGTCTACCAGGTTTTTCTCCAGTTACGTTTAATATCGTATGGCGTATTGTCAGCTCGACTGAGTTCCATTTTGTTTATTTATTTTTTTTTTTATGTCTATCGACATTTCGGCTTGTTACAGCGCGGTCTGATTCCCGACCGATCTTCAATACACTATAATAATGGTCCATTCCACTTTCGTCCAATTTCGATTACATGTAATGATAAATAAACAAAAAAAAAAATCAACCCAATGGGGTTATACAACTGATTAATTTGTGTAATTTCGATTACATGTAATGATAAATGAATAGAAGTTAAAAAAAAACGGTCAGCCCAAGGGGGTTATACGCCTAATTAACGCCCACCTCGATCCCACTCGTACATTCACCATTGCTCCCCCCACCATTAGTGTTTATTCACAGGCATTTGAATCTGAAAAGACATCTGAGCCAAAGACTGAAATGAAAGAAACGTTTCTTTTGACAGAGACGATGCACCATCTTACATTCATCATAAAATTGTCCAGACATCCGATCGTACTGATTTGAAAATGCACATGATTAGGTGGCGCCGGTGACGATGGGAGCAAATACAGACCTTCGTTCATATTCCACATCCATACTAGGTCCTTGACTAAGTGAAATTCACACTAATTGGTCATTAGACTGAGAGTTTATTAGACAAGCTGGTTAGTATACAAATTGATATGTAGCCCAACTTGATACGAGAATAACTGATGTAGCCTTGCCGAAATGGTGATTAGACAATGCGTTAAGACTACATAGCAATACATTAAGTGGATATTAGAAGGCATCGCCCAGCAGTGTAACCAGACGAGCAACTGGTAATGAGGCTATTAAAAGTGACAACTGAACTGTTCATAAGATGAACTGGTTGTAGACGAAATAGGACTAGACCATGTGGGTTGATACTAAGAGGGTATTAGACGAAGTGGGGTAGAGCAAGTCAAAGACCCCAAACTGACACTCGTGCTTTCATTTATGTTCACTGTCTTCCGAGAGAAGACGGCGATAATGTTGATAGGATGGGAGAACTTTTAGTGTAGGAAGATAATGTATAATGCAACAAATCGATGAGTTGATTCAGTTGTTAACTGTGTGTGGACTCTTGTTGTTGTTGTTGTTGATGATGATGATGATGATACCATTATTTTCACTCTTTTTGCATCCTCTGTTTGGTCCATCAATTTAGCCTGTGCTTCGGCTCCGTGTCAAAATGGCGGAACGTGTTTCGAGACTGAAACCGGCTACGACTGTTCATGTACGGATGATTATTTTGGACCACAATGTGGTATGTATACAGCAGTCGTTAATATCTCATCTCAAAGAGGCTATATTTCCCTTTACTTATCTCTAGCATTGCCTTGTGGGTAAGCTCCTACAGGCATAACTCCGTCAAGTACAAGTTCATGAAACAGATCCATGACATAACATGCTTTTGTTTATTCTTTAAAGGATATGATTACGATTTAATTAATGACGAAACAACAAGCCAACAAACCTATATGCACATGCATGATATGCTTAAATATGATGATGCAAAATGACATGACTTCCTGTTTGATATTTCATTGACGTGTAATTTCTGGTCTAACACCGATGAAGAAGACAAATATTGAGTCAATGTACCTTTTCACTTCATATCATTTTTTTACAAAGCATCTATTGATGACAAGGATTCTAAAATACATTAATATCGATGACACTATGTATTACTTGCTTCTATCAGTCTTAGCCTGCCTGTTGAATGTGCAAGGGAGGGTGTGGCAGATTTAATTGTCTCTGTTTTCTTCATAGGAAAATGTATACCATATTTGTACATTTTGCGAATACTCCTAATATCCTCCTTCGACTTGTTTTAACGTTATAGCATGTCTCCTGATTCATACGGAAAACGGTGGGCGAGCGAGGAAGCGGATCGTCTTTCTAGATGTCAAACTGTCAGAAAGTTCATTGGAGGTCGACTTCGAGCTCAGCGCAGTTCAAGACGCGGAAATCGCTTTGTCCCGTGAAAACACCAGTCTCGTTGAGATGTACCGCATCGGTAAGGCTGGATCCCTTCTGGAGCACATCGCATGTTTGACGATTTCTAATGCAATTACCCATTTTGCAATACCAGATATTTCAGATTTAATCTTCCGGATGAAAAAAAAAGACAGTAATCAAAATTCATGAAATCATTTTTCCGATATTTTACATACAAAAATATTACGTAAAACTTCGTTATTTTATAATGATTTTCTTAAAAAAAAAAACATTGAATATGACATTTATCTGCTTTAGTATTCAAGCTTTTGTTTGTGTTTTGGTCAATTCATACAGATCTTATATAGGCAATTTCACCCGTTTACTTCCATGGTCATTTATTTTATTTCATTTGTTGTTGTTTTTCCATAGGCATCCGTGCTCAATAGAACACTTTCAAAACCTTATTCTGTCTTTGTCTTCGAAATCGATTTTTTTTTTCAAGTTCAATTCATTTTTATTTCCATTTGTCGACAATAGCGTAGATGTACAGTGTATACATCACCTTCTTTAGTGACAGAAATACTGGAACAAGACAATGTGGATAGAGCAGAGTAAATAATAAAAGTTGAGACCTTGCAGGAACGAAGCATTGTAATGAACACTAAGTAGTCTAAATCAAAGTGAGGTTTTATCAATATGCATTGTTCGAAGAAAAAAAAAATTGAGGGACCCACTGAAAAGACAACAGAAGTTAGAAGGCATTTGGAAATGATACCAGTGGTAACTTATCCAATAACTATTTCATTAGGAGATAAAAATAGCTACATTCTTGTCAGTATCTCTGTTACGTTAGAGGTCTCTCTCTCTCTCTCTCCACAATGAATTTACTTATCATTTATGTTCTCCTAAACGGGAATTTCCCTCTTCATATGAAAAGCCCACAAGAGGGTTTACTGATTCGTATTGTTTCTTTTCGCACGTCGACCCAAAAATTTAGATTACAAAATTATTACTCATATAACTAATAGATCGTCCGCTCTTTTATTGTTGTTTTTTTAAGAAACATTATATTAAAAGGGTCGTCTGTAAATCAGGGGGAAAAAAGAAAAAAAAATGAAAAAAGGTTCCTAAATTATGAGTGGGTAAGCCGATATGGGCATGTGTACGTGTGTACGGGGGGGGGGGGCGGCTTTATACGTCATAATTATGTCAGCAAAACACAGTAACACCAGTCACATACCCAGAATCGTATACGTGTTTTTTTTTGTGTTTTTTTAATAGTGTGTTGAGACTTATCAATGTTCCTACAACTTATTGTATTTACCTATTGTTTGGTACCAGTTTTCGGGGCATACGGGAACACCCACCTCTTGGTACAGCGAGAATGTCCGACAAAGTACAGCTCATTGCTTAACTGCCAATCAGTTGCATCAGCGTACATCCCCAGCAAAATGCTTTCAGGTATTCCGATGTACGATCACTTCTGGTTGACCTTTGATGAGGGTCGTCTCAGGATCGGTCGCCATGGCAACCAAGTCTCCATCATCGACTGGACAGACTCGGACCCTCTTCCGGTCAACCACATCGGGGTTTGGACTGGGTGGGGCTCAGAAGGATACTGGAAATTTCACTCATTTTGTTGATTCATTTGTGTCATGTATTAGAAGAGTCTGGAAATCCTTTACGTGAATAGAGTTTAAAAAAGACCGTGACTGAATGCTGAATGCATAGGTGACCCTGCTTCACGAAACCAGCAAGAAGTCGCAGACATGGATTTTTAGTTTAGCACTAGCTGCTTCTAAAAGAGGAGATTGTAAGCTTTGAAATGATGTATAACTCAATTCAAACAATTGTCAAATGGACTCTTCTAACTTATTTGAATATTTAAAAGAAAGCACAAACTCTGGCAAAGTGCGAACTGAGAAAAGACGCTCCAAAGTACAGGGTCTGTTCAAGCACTTAATCTTCTGAAGTTTTGCTACCTTATCAATGAATGGACAAAAAAAAAAAAAAAAAAAAAAACAGGATGTAGAACACCATAGCAACAACAATGAAGGGGTTATCAGATTAAGATGAAACTAAATGGCTTACAGATTTTGTCCATGACCAGCACCATCCTTTCAACAGTTATTAGAATTGAAAGGGAAATGTCTATAGAGTATGTTTAAGGAATGAAAAGGGACCCCGACATTATGACAGTGGCGTAACTACGGGGGCATAGGGGAGGGGGGCACGTGCCCCCCCCCCCATCCGCCGGTAAAAAAAAAAATAAATAAATACCAAAATGGTAAATTCAAGGGTTAGTAAACTGCTTTTGAAATCGACATGAAAGGTTAATCATTATAAATATTTTTTTTTTCCAAAATATTTTTTCTAAGATTTCTCTTAACCATAATAAAAGGGGTATAATATAGTGTGAAACAAAAAGCCCGGAGTCGACAAAAGATTGTGATTCAGCGTGATTCCTGGTTGGCATTCTGAATATAAGCAGGATGTACGCAGTGTACTCAGAACATCCGAACGGCAAAAAGAGTCGCTGCAATGTTGCGCAATGTGATGTAGAATGTACACCTTTGTACCTTAAGCTTCGTTATATGAATCAAAGCTAGATCAATGATTTTGCAGTGTTGCATTACATACTAGTCTATATTAAAATGCCTTGCATTGCCAATTATAAGACTTGACCTGGGCTATTTCCTAACATTTCCAGGTATATAAAACACACACACACACAAACACAAACAATTAGAGGATACTCTAAAGTGCAGATTTTGGACATCCTTCCCCCGCTTGGTCACTTTGACGCCCCTCGCTGGTCGTACCTTCCCCAAACATGAACATAAACCGACACCCTTGACTATCAGTGGCAGATGGGGGGGGGGGGGGGGGGGGAGAGGGTAGGCGCACCGGGCGCGCCCCCCCCCCCCCCCCCCCGCGCCCCCCTTATTTCCAAAGCGAAAAAATATTGCTACAAACGGCAGTTTTGGGACTGTAAAATGTCAAAATTTTCAAGCTCGCTCGCATTTAATCGTTATGCCATTCTCCTGATGTTGCTGCCAGTAATTGCCAGCAGTTGCGCCCAGTGCCCTCCCCCCCATGTTTTCCAAAGCGAAAAAATATAGCTTACAAACGGCAGTTTTGGGACTTTAGAATGTCAACATTTTCAGGCTCGCTCGCTCCGCTCGCTCGCATTTAATCGTTATGCCATTCCCCTGATGTTGCTGCCAATAACTGCCAGCAGTTGCGCCCTTTGCGCCCCCCTTAATTTCCAAAGCGAAAAGATATAGCTACAAACGGCAGTTTTGGGACTGTAAAATGTCAACATTTTCAAGCTCGCTCGCATTAGTTTGATTGTTACGCAATTCTCTTGATGTTGCTGCCAGTAATTTGTCGTTTTACACCGTCATTCCATAATCCATGTAAGGAAAACTTACAATGTTGCTCAATGACTGCGCTGTGGAATGTATCACATTCCGTTATGTAGTGTAGTCCCCATTAAGTTTGCAGACTGACAGCGCACGCACACACGCACACATACACATACACAGGCATGCACGCACAAGCATACACACCCTTTCCACGAGGTGCCCCCCTCCCCAATGTCTTGACCCACGGTACACCACATACCTAATAAAACTGTTCTACAAATATGTGTTTGAAACATTGTTAAAAGCCCAACTTCTCATTCCTATTATGATTCCAAACTTTAATATAATGTACAGGAAGAGTCTCTGTTCAGAAACACAAAAATCTCAATTTTCAAGATATTTTCTCGCATGTATAGGGCTCACACCTGTAAATAAAATGGAATGTCCCAGACCCCTTCACAAATTCGTATCAAAAATACCAAAGTAAATTAAGAAAAAAAATGATTAAAAGTAATTAATGCAGTTTGGCATAAAACTGAATAGCTGCAGATATTGAGTATGAATTCCTCTACAAACCGTATTTTAGTTTGAAGATGAAAGCTTTTTTCATGAAATTTGAAGGGACTATATTTCATTGGGTGCGTGTACTGAAAATAGGTGATTTTTTGAGTGACAAGAACTCGATGTCTGGCTTTGCGAACCCTTGGACAGAGTTTGAGCCGAAGAACCTGCCTTGGAAATTTGATGGATGACAGGGTATAGCTCACTTATCCAGGTTAGTGAAGATGAAACACCTCATTTCTCCCAGCTATTTTACAGAATTTTTTGAAATTTGAATTTTAACACACGTCTCTATGGGGAATTATTTACCCGTGTGAGCCCTATATATGAAACCATTCTCTCACGTCCAGCGTCATACCGACATCTACGATGCAGTCTGAAGTAGCCACCAGTTGGAGGCGAAAGTACTCATGAAGGTACAAAGTAACTTTTGTAAATGTGAAAGAAAAAAAAAATGACATTTAAATCACCAATGATATTAACCTCATTCAGGATTTAACGAAAATCTCAAGATTGACTACGTTGACCGATTTTACGTATTTTGAGTCCTCACGTAAAGTCTGGACGTGGGATTCTTTTTGTTGGTTTTGTGATACACGGTGAAGGTTAAGATATGATATTCATTAGAGAATGTGAAGGTGGATATGCTTTGTAATTTATTTCTAATTTGCAAAGTTAAAGACTGATTTGAAAGTCTCAAGTTGTTAGTTTTCAATCAATACGTCAATAAGTTATTGTGTTTTAAAATTCGATAGTCTTTCGTGAATTCATCCCAAGGAATCTTTTTGTATTTCAAAACGCTTTGACGCAGCATGTTTAAAATGATAAAAAAAAAGAAAATCGTAGATGATTGTCGCTTGATTTTTTACAATCAACTAATCAAGATAAAACGATAAAGGCATTTAATCATTTCAAAGGTTAAAAGTGTCAATAACTCAGTACGTCAAATTAATCAACTCTTCTTGATGCTGACTCTCATTATGTTATAGGTGTGCCCATTCACTTTCATCAGATTTGCATTCGATTTAACAATGCAATCGTTAAAGTTTGAGTGAATTTGGATAATCACCGAGATCAACATTCAAAAAAGTAACTTCTTTATTCACTTCAATTTCATCAGCATGCCATTTCATGAGTTTCCCAAATAAGCATGTAAAAAGGGCGTTCAAATAAAATTTAAAAAAATGCACGTGCGAAATTCCCGTCAGCATTGCCGTGAAGAAGGTTAACAATTCAAATTCACGATAAACGGCAAACATTTACAACATGTACAACATTATTGGCAGTGTTTTCGTTGTTTCTTTTCCTCTTTGAAGTCATTCATCTTCCTGAAAACGCAAACGTAATGTATCTTGAAATACGACTTTTGCCTTATGATAGCTAATATACTTCCTATGACAAGTTGCATAACGCCTCTTTGAAACACATACATGTACATTATTCATGCACGACTTTAACGCTGCTAGAGAAGAGTGTACGTGAATGTCTCGAATAAAGAAAGACTTTGTGGGCGAAGCTTTTGCCAAATATAGAAAGACTATATCACTAGCTAAAACAATTGGGTGAAACAGGTCTATACAGTTGAACCGATTGTGGATGGCAACGGACACGGAAAATGTAGGAATGGAGTCAAAATGTAAATTTGAATGTAGACAAAATTTTGAGATTTAGCCATTCCCTTAATGCTGCATAGATACTGTAAGGGGGTAATTTGAAGGTTGAAGACAAGATTATGCAGACAATGCACTAGATAGACTAATCTGAATAAATTAAACTTTGAAATTAAAATGTAATTGTGGGGGAATATACAGTAATCCGATATAGGAACAGAGCGGGAAAAAAGGCCCATAGAAACGCAAGAAACTTTGTATGGTGATTGAATTTGAAATTTCAAAGTGTGAAGTTATATTCCAAAAAATGAAATTGAAACTGTCATATCTGGAACAAAATTGAACGTGTATCCAGCTAGCGCCATATTGAATGCCAACTCTGAGTCGCTAAATTAAATTAATGTCTCGCTAAGAACACACTTATTTATATTGGCCCAACGTATTGGAATTTTCTGAATAATGACATAAGAAATTCACCTTCTATATTTTCATTTAAAAGGAGATTAAAGTTGTTTCTATTACAATGTTATGTTCCTACAGAAGTGAATCAGCCTCATGGCTCAGTTTAATTTTTTCCGAAGAATTTTGATTACCAATAATATACTTTCACATATTTTCTCGTCCCTGTTGTCCTGAGACTCTTACTGAGTAGATTCAATTCTACTTGTAGTACCTCCGCATCTATTTCTCTCTATTTTTCCATATTTATGTATACCTTCCTCGCATCCCAATATTTTTTCGACATAGTTCTGTCGAGGATCGCTGGATCTGTTTTTCCTTTCTGTCCGCTGTATTGTCTTCCTATTATGTCAACCTTGTCTCGTTCTGTCTTGTATTGAAGTCCCCTTTCATAAGTTTTGTCGTCTCAGTCTCGTTTAATGTTCATTCGCCTGTGTATGTGTGTCTGTCCGTTACTCTGTCTTCTTATTGGGCTTCCAGACCTTTTTTTAATCTGACTTTATTCCCGATCTTTTTTCCCCTTTTTGCATCAGTTCATTTTCTATTGACATTCTGTACCTGAGGGGCCCACATTCTACAGGCATTGCCTTTTTAGTGGGTCCCTCCATTTTTCGATATTTTGTGTAATGTTATATCGTCTATATCACTTCAGTCAATTTTCATTACAACATTATTGTTACCCCAAGGTTCCACAATTATGTTCCCTTTTCAATTTTACTTTGTTTTGATTATGTATCCTTATTCTCTGTTACCAATGAACGTGAAATGTTTATGTTCTTTTCGAAAAATGAAATAAAGTTTGAATTGAATTGAATTGAATTGAAAAGTGATTTGAATAACATCTAAAAAAAAAAATGACATTAAATAAATGAATGCTCAAGAATCAAAATGAACCGTAAGACTATGATAGAGCAGTGGCCAAAATTGCTTGAATTTGAAACCCTTTTCATTAATTCGAAATCTAATCAGATGAAATTTGGCGGGAAAGCCAACATTTATGTTGCATACCATTAGAAGTCATTTTCAAACCTGGCGTTCATGAGCCATTAACGTTCGAAAAACTGTTGCACTGCTTATCAGTGCAAAGTATGATGATTGTTATAGATGTAAGCTCACGTATGATTCTTCTCTTCGAGAGCTTTGACAGTTTTCGGTTTGTTAAAAAAAAACAACACAAATACATTTGTGTTATCTATCTTTGGTTTAAAGTCTTTACTTGATCGATATTCATGTATTATTTTTTTTTTTTATGAATCTTCACAAACATAACAGTTACACTATATTTCCAGAACTCACTACTTCAAGGTTACACATTTCTGAGTTTGTTGCATGAGCTGGAAGAGTAGAAATAAGCAATAGCATTATTGCACTCCCATACATGATCATCTGGTTTGTCCCTGTAGGAACGACAACAGGATTATCACCCTACTAAATTCCTAACTAAACAATCCCACCCACCCCCCCCCATAAAAAAAACAAAAACAAACAAACAAAAAAACAAAACAAAACAAAACAAAAAAGAATGCACTCTAGACCTTTTCAACTCCATGATGTAGAGACGGCGATCTATTAATCCGTTCCTAACTGGAGCCCGGTATAGGTTCCTGAATTATGTACACACGACTGTCTGCATTCGTGCCCTACAATCGAGATGATGGTCCTCACCCTTTTTTTTTTGTGTTCTTACCTCCCCTTGTAAAAAGTCATTAAAATTCATGACCAATCCTTAGCAAAAGACATGACCGTGCAGTGACATGATATTATATTAATAATTTTCATGTTAATTAAATCATGTTTTAATATGGAGATTCGATTCTAGATTGCATTACACTGGCTTTGTGGAAATTAAATTCCTTTCATGATAACGGATGGGTCAATGAGCATTATTTTTGTTTTGACCTTATCACATGTTTTTTTTTTTCTTTTAATTTGGACGAATTTGAATTTTTGATACCACTGGGATGGGCATCATTATGTAGGTAATTGTCTCTCTAGTGACCTACTCTATACATGAATACATATCGAGGCCACTATGAGAACTTCAACTAAGTACATGACACAACTTGGTCATTCAAACTTTTAGATGTGATATTCTGATTGTGTTATTGATGTGACGATGCAAAGTGTAAGATTATCAATTCAAAGACCTTAAAAATTTTCGTTAACTGAGTGCTTATAGCACTTTTATATTGCAGTTCATTTTCTAAAATGCACGTCTTTTTTCCGGGGGGGGGGGTAACAGCGTTTAAATTTCTGTCACTACTCTATGGAGTATAATATTTTAAACAATGGATACAATAATATCGTACAGTTTATCCCTTTTTATTTACTGAAGTGGTGTTTTTGACAGGTGAAGGCAAACTGCATGGATCTTGATTTTATATTGATATTATATCATTGATGTATAACACACATCCACACCATTTCCTTTCAATGCAGACTTTTAGAACGAAACCTCGACTTCTCTTTAAATCACATAATTTTAGAGGTGATTATTAAACATGAAACGCCTGAATCAGGTATTTACCCCTCTGATGGGGGGACCCAGTATTTAATTCAATATTTATTGTGATAATGGTTTCATTGGATTCATGGGATAAAGGTTTCTAATACTACAAATCATCTAGGTTATCTGTTGTCATATCAGTTTGTAAAAATTGATAGATGCCTGTTTCAAATCCACTTTGTTAAAAACCCACTCTTCATTAAAAAAAAAAAAATCGCAATGCAATGCGTATTATGGGAGTTAACGATTACTTTGTATAGGTTTGTGTGTGTTTATTTCCATGTCTCCGTGTGTATGTGTGCCTGTGTGTGTGTGTGTGTGTGTGTGTGTGTGTGTGTGTAGTTGTGCACACACACAGCTAAGCATGAGTTAACAATTTTTCATCGTTGCAAAAAGGGGCATTTCTACATTCCTCGTTTTAACGAAAGGATGAGGGGAGATATAGAGGGCGTTGCCTCTTCCAATTCGCCGTTGCTTGAATTTTTGCATATCATTCCGCATGTTTGGCTACTTTGATGGAATGTCTCCTTTCCAAGCAAAGGATACACTTACTAGCAAATGAGTGTCTACCAGACTAATCGCCATCAGCGCACGCCTCGCCGCACAGTGTGCCCGAGAGAAGCCAAAATGTAGAGAATTCCATATATGTGTATAAATAAAAATGAATTGCCGGATACGGAGACAGATATGTGGCCAACAGACAGACAGATGGACAAAAAGGTAAAGGGAGCCGAAGATAAATTGAAGAGTTTGTTCGCAAAAACCGATAAGTCCATATTTGCCAAATGGAGATATTTGCGATTAAAGGTCAAGAAAAATAAAGAGAATAATAAGACATTTTCTGCTTCTTTTGGCGATAACTTAAAAAATGTACCTTTATTATGTAGTGACCAATATATCATTTAAAAGGTACTATTTTGTACTTTATGACAGAGACCGTAACTCAAAATCTTCAAAAATGGACTTATCGGTTTTTTGCGAACAAACTCTTCAATTATTCAACGCACACACGTCTCCAATGATTGCCAAGTGCACAAAGCGCAGACGAATCATTTCGTGGCTGTAATTCCCTGAGTAATATGTTTCTACCATAAACGGAGTTAGATCTGATTTTTGAATACTAGAATCATTTCTCAACAGTAGCCGGTCGCTTGCACATCTCAAAGTTCCGTGAACTGGCTGAACATCATGAACTATCAGCGATCTTTGCCACATTGGGATGAATATCCCTATAGTGTATCACGATGGGACCGGAAGCTGCTTGTAGTTCTTTTGCTTCCTTTCCTGGCAGTTCGCCTTGGTGAGTAGTAGAACCTAGTTTTTTTTTTCTTTGTTAATAATATTAGAACTTGGAGTTCTTCTTGAAGGATTCATGTTACTCTAATTCCTTTTAAGGTCACTTGAGATAATCCATGCTCGAGCAGCAAATATATTCTGGCGAGTTAACGTGCCCTAGACATAGATGTGGCCCATTCATGGTGAGTAATACTGCTCTTATTTTATGTGATGTTTTTTAATACCCGAAGACTTTTTCTTTTTCTTTCTGAAATAGATATATTTTCAAAAATCTTGCAATCATACACAACGTAAAATAACCTATCTCTTTACTAAGAGGGGAAAAACAATTTTTTTTTTAGGGGTACAATCAAATGATGGTAATTATATCCACAAGTAATATTGTTAGCAATGAAATATCTTATAAGCAGGCAATTTCCGTTTTCTTTCTGGAACACTGGAAGCTTATTTTGATGGGGATGGACCGTTATATATCATTCGTACTAAAAACGATTCAGAAAATCAGTTTTTTGATGTTGTGATTGACCTTAATCGTTACGAATGTTTGATGTTTGCATGTTGATTCTAGGTGCTTGAAATGACATTTTCATGATTTCAAGTTTGTCCTGAATAATTGCATTCATAAGTATTTTCTTTATCGTAGGACTCACACACATGCTACTTTCTCATGATTCGCAAGTTTTTGTTCTTTGTTTTTTCTCTTGAATATACCTTTTGGTCTGTGACGGTAAATATAAAAAAAAAAAAAATAAAGAATCAAGGCGAATTTCAATTCATCTACAAAGTTAGAACAAATAGAAAAAATAGAGTCAAATCAGACCAAACGATTTAGGTCTAGTGAATAAAAGCCTAATGAGCGACTACTATTTTTTTTTAACTTGCGGTCCCATGTTATCGCTAGAAAATAAACAACTAAGAATAGAGAAAGTGTTGCCCTGTATATTCTGCAACATTGTATTTTTCATGAAATGTATCAATCATTTATAATATTTTAGAGTCGTCATATTCCATAGAAGTCAAAAACATTGCAGCAAACATTTAATGTTTGTCTACTGGCAGCCTACAAACGCAAGGACCGTAAATTTTCGTAAGCCTATGTCTAATTTTGAGAGTGGCTCCAATTACTTTCAGTAAGGATTGCTTTATAACATTTCTTTTCTATAGAGATTAACGTTGATAATATCCTCCCCTCGAAATTTCATGTTGATAATAATGTCAATAAAATAATTATATCCTGACCCTTTGTGGTGATAAGTTTAAAGGGATAGTATAGTTTTGGTTGAGACCTAATTTCAGGTTTCTAACATTTTTGGGTGAGATAATGAGAAACCTCTTATGAGATATGAAAGAGCATGTAATTCTATGAGGAATTCAACGTTTATTTGATGAAAATTGGTTTTGAAATGGGTGAGATATCCAAAAAAGAGCGATTCTAATGAAGTGTGGGACCCACACTTTATTACGGTCGCTTTGTTTTACTTTGTTTTTGGATGTTTCAGTCATTCCAAACCCGATTTTCATCAAATAAACTTTGAATTCCTCTTAAAATGGTATGCTCTGTACTATATCATAAGTGTTTTCTTGGTATTTCGCAAACTGTTAAATGCCCAATTCTCATCTCCACCAATACTGTACCATCCCTTTAAACAACTATAGGTAAGTTTATGTTTCATTTAAGAAAAAGCTTTTCAGCTGCCTTATTAGCTAATGTGCTTCATGAGGTGTGCACATTCTATAAGGTTTGTATTTTTAATGTAACTTTATTTATTCTGAATTTTGCGTATTATGTTCTTCACTCTGATCAATTCGGTGTTTATTGTCATAAGGTTCCACAATTACTGTATACTCTTATTATTTTGCATATATAAAAGTTTACTTTTCTTATTCTCTGCTGCCAAAGAAAGTAATGTGCATTTTCTCTAAAACTCAATAAAAATTCGAATTGAATTGAAAAATAGAACATGTTCAAAATTTCTATGCGACAAAAAACATTAACAACAATCAAACCTGTTTGGGAAGTTTGCGAATACTTCAATATAATAATAATAATGAAAATGATAATGGTAATGATATTATACAACACCTATTTAGAATGTAACTTGTATGGTGTCGTTTTCTTTGCATTAAGTGAGATTATACCCTTAAGACTGTTTCTTAGTTAGTTAGTTTGTTTGTTATTTGTATGTTTTTTGTACCCTCTCCTAAGCGTCAATCACTTTTCTCTTTCCTTTTCTTTGAAAGTTTCTGGAGTCCTGTCCAGTGAGGAGCAAAATGAATTTTGTCCGGTGACTGACACCAGCTGTGGGACGCAGACGCTCCCAAGCGGGGAGACGGTTGCCATGGTTCCTAAGTTGATGAGTAATGAAGAGATAGCCATGATGAGGAACCATGCCATGCTGCAAGGAAAAAAGCGGTACATTTGTCGTGTCCCATGTAAGTCGAGTTCCGCTCAACATCACAATTTTCCCCAAACGTCCTTCTCCCTATTCAACATGCTTCGTTAGGCTGGGATTTACATCCACTGAATTTTTAATCGTCGAAAGTAATGAGGTATCCATTCAATCGTGTCACCCACGTTCGTATGCTTATCGACATTTGCTCTGTCAGATTGAGACGCAAGGTTTCATCTAATATGTTCATTGTCCCTTGAGCGAAGTTGTCAAGTATTATACTTTATGAGTTGATATGATGGAAGACTTCTGTCTCTGAGAAGTTAATGTATACCTACAATGAAACATATCTATTGATGACCTTGAATTTACCAAGTGATGGAGCTAATTGAACCGTTTACATTTAAATTGTTTGCTTGTTTTTTGTTTGTTTGTTTGTTTTTCTTTTTAATATTATCATTTTCCATTTCCGCTCCTGTTCAATTCAGCCTGTGCTTCGGCTCCGTGTCAAAACGGCGGAACGTGTATCGAGACTGAAACAGCATACAAGTGTTCGTGTACGAATGACTACTTTGGACCACAATGTGGTATGCATTGATTGTTGATTCTTGTCTCTCATCTCTACAACGTTATATTTCCCTCTACTTATCCCTACCGTTGCCTTCTGTGTGACCTCCCAAAGGGCTAATGCCATCACATCGGCGCTATTCATGAAACACACACCGTTAAAGTATTTGTTATCATTATTCCTTTTTATAGGATGAAATTACAATCATGGGAATGAAAAAAAGCACACCAACAAAATAAACCAAAATGCATATCATTGTGTACACATAGGGTAACTGTTATAGTGCAATTCTATCCCTGAAGGACGGGATACTTTGTCCCACAGTGTGAAAAAATTGACATTTATTTCTTCGAGAGTTTTCACAGTATGAACACATTGCATGTGCATCATCAATTCACAGTCATCATACAATCATCTTTTGGAAAATCACGCCAAAATGTGAAACACAGTGCGGTTTATTTCTTCACACTGTTAAATTACAGAGTTTTTACCGTACGAACACATTGTGCATTATCAATTCACAGTGTATCGTACATTTGAATAAACCTTTTGGAAAATCACGCCAAAGTGTGAAACACAATGTCGTTTATAATCTTCACACTGTTATCTTCGAGAGTTTTCACATTGTGCATCATCAATTCACAGTGTATCATACATATGAATAAACCTTTTCGAAAATCACGCCAAAATGTGAAACACAATGCCGTTTATAATCTTCACACTGTTAAATTCGAGAGTTTCACAGTAAGAAACATTGTGCATCATCATTTCAAAGTGTATTATACATTTTGAATAAACCTTTTGGAAAATCACTCCAAGGTGTGAAGCACAATTCTTCACCTGTTCACACTGTTAAATTTGAGAGTTTTTACAGTATGAACACATCTTGCATCACCAATTCACAGTGTATATATATTTTGAGTAAACCTTTTGGAAAACCGGGCCAAAGTGTGAAATAATCTTCACACCATTAAATTCTTGCGTTTAACATATTCGAATATGTGAACACAATGTCAACACACTGTGGGACACTGCGTTCTATCAGTGTCGCTATTACTTGTTTTGACATTTAACTCATGTGTAACTTATGCTCTTACATTGCATTTTTTTTCGTAATAACATCTAACAATGTGGCTCTCGCGTGCATAGCATACAGAATTGTTTACTTGTATCTCTTTTATCCTGACTGATGTTTGTGCAACGGCGAGTGATGCAGATCTCTTTTTTTTTTCAGTTATAATGTAGCAGGGGCAGAACAATGAATTCTGTTAAGGGGGCCGCAACTAATATTTCTGGTGCCACTTGAGGGTTTCATTTCATTCTTTTCTCTTTATTTCTCTTGTTTTTAACGAAAAATAAAAGGGGGCGTGCGCCGGTTGCCCCCCCCCCCCTAGATCCGCCATTGTGTAGGGACCTATACCACAAATACACATACCGCAAATACTCCTAATATTCCCCTTACTTTGTTTTACACTAAATTGTAGCATGCCCCGTGATTCACACGGAAGACGGGGGCACAGGGTCGAGACATTACGTCTTTCTCGGTTTCGAACTGTCCCAAAGTTCAGGGGAAGTCGACTTCGAGCTCAGCGCAACTCAAGTCGCCGAAATCGCCTTGTCCCGTGAAAACACCAGTCTAGTTGAGATGTACCGCATCGGTAAGGCTAAATTTATGCCCTTTTACCATTCTCGAGCAGTTCACCTGTGTGAAGAGTTTGAATACAATATCAGATATAGCCACTTAATCTGCTGAATAATAAATACAATAAGTATACAATTTGTGTGATTATTTTGATTATATGTATGCAATGTTATATATATATATATAAATATAATTGCGTGCAATTTCGCTATTTGATAATGACTTTCTTTGAAACATTGAGTATGGCGTTATATGATTTTGCGTTCTTATATTAATCAATTCATGCAGATCTATTAAAGAGAGGTGTTTACCTCTTTACTTTCATGACCAGTTATTTATGTTATGTTTGGCATGGTAGAGCGTCTCAATTTTCTTCTTTTTATTTTTCCCTTATCTTTGAAATCTTAAAGGGGTAAGACAATGATATGAGTACATATTGAAGCAACAGTTAATCAGGATATAAGAAATCAACACATCTATGTAAATCTCCTATTTCTATTTCTTCAATTCATTTCAATTCAATTAATAATTATCATTCATTTTTTTTCCAACAAACATAACATAGAAATATCCACTTTAACATTGAAAATAGAAAATTTCTTCCTCTCTGTCTGTCTGTCTCTCTGTCTCTCTCTCTCTCTCTCATTAATCTATCAATCATTATAGGAGCCTCTTAAAGGCATAATTAACCATTTGCAGAAGAAACAAAAACCAAGCATTAGTGCTTTAAAATAGTTCTAAAATGTGAGTTGGGAATAGAAACAACCGCTGTTAAAATATGAATCCATATAATCGATATTAGTATTGTTAAATACACAAAATGTAAACAATATTTTGAGTCACACTAGTGCCATTATACCCCGAATCATAAAACTCTTTTTTCTTTTTGACAGTGTTCCCCTCTTTTCATACAAGTAATTGTACTTCCTTTCTGTATGGTACCAGTTTTCGGTTCAACCGGGAACACCCACCTCTCGGTACAGCGAGAATGTCCGACAAAGTACAGCTCATCGCCTAACTGCCAATCAGTTACATCAGCATACATCCCAAGCAAAGTGCTTTCAGGTATTTCGACGTACGATCACTTCTGGTTGACCTTTGACCAGGGTCGTCTCAGGATCGGTCGCCATGGCAACCAAGTCTCCGTCATCGACTGGACAGACACGAACCCTCTTCTAGTCAACCACATCGGGGTGTGGACTGGGTGGGGCTCAGAAGGATATTGGAAATTTCATTCTTTTTGTTGATACATTTGTGACATTAGAAGAGTCTGGAAATAATTTCAGAAATACTTTTTGTGTATTTATTATTTAAGCATGAATCTGAATGCATATATCTAATGTAACCATAGAAGTTGAGGTTTGGTATTTATTAGTGAGTGTAAAGGCTGATATCCTCTGTAATTCCTGTCTCATTTGCCAAGTTGAAGACTGGTCTGAATTAGAATTCAAAAAATTGTGTACATATGTCAATAAGGTGTTATGAGTCAAAATGCAATGGTCTTTGAGGAATTCATCTCATATTTTTGCAATTGAGGACGCCTAAATATTAGACATTAAATGATTGTAGTACGCTTTCTTACAATCAGCTTATCAAGATACAAACTGTAACATGATGAAAGCATAAATCATTATCATTTGGAAGCTGATGATATCAGTTAACTCATTGTACATCCAGTTAACGAACTCTTCTTTACATCAGCTCTAATTTTGTTGTCGTGGTTGTTGTAAATACCATTTAAAGAAGTCATATGCAAACATTGCGTTCATGAAGTTAACTGAAGATATATATTGCACTTATAACTGATTCTAGAACTCACTTCTTCAAAATTATACATTTCTGAGTATATTGCATGAGCTTGAATAGTAAAAATAAGCAATTGCACTCCCATGATCATCTAGCATAGGCCTAATCCCAAAAGGATTAACATCGCACTAAATTCCTACCTAAACACAACCCCCCCGAAAAAGTAACAACAACAACAAACAACAACAACAACAACAACAACAACAAAAATGTTCCTCTATACCGTTTAAATGGTGTGAAAGACAGCGATTTCCTAATCTGTTCCTTACGGGAACAAAGTATACGAGGTTCCTAAAATGTACAGAGGAATTACTGTATTCGTGCCCTAGATTCATGTTTATATTTCATGCTGCCCGAAAAAATGACTTTCATGGGAAGATTAAAGGTTGCTTGTTTGTTTGTTTGTTTTTTTTTATCAATATCTGTTTTCTTTCTGAATAAAAACTGCGTGTATCGCAGTATTCAAATTCATTTCGTTTTTCGACAATAAAAATAACATAACATACATCACGCTTTCTTCAGTAATAGAAATCGTATCAACAAAACAATGTGAATTTAACAGAGTATTATTTGTCTTTGTCGTAGAGTTACCGGCACCCTCGCCTGATTACAGACCTGCCCTTCAGTCAGAAAATCCCCCTGTCTTAACACAATCGAAGTGTCATAACATTGAAAATGCTTTTGTGTGTTTTTGTTACATGTCGCGAGCAGAGACACACAAAATTCACAGTTGGTCGGCAAGTGCTTTTTTCCCTCCTTTTAGATTGGAAATGCCAGAAAATGACATCTACGGTCTATATAGCGAAAACGAGATAAAACACAAAGACGAAGACCTCTTGATGGGAATGAAAACCGCTATCATTCAATGAGACAGACTCTCCGAACATTTGCCTTTCATTATAGACGTTCAACAATTTGCCTCATCGCATTCTCTTCAAAAGGAAAGCCCTCCACACCGCCCCCTCTATCTGACCTCAGGAAGTGGTCTTTAACTTTTCTCGTCCTAGTCTGGCTTCCAGACCCTTTGCCAACTGGAATCCGCGGCGACGAAGTCTCGTCCCGCGCCGAAGTCGCCGCCTTGCAGGACAAAACCACCTTAAACTATACCAGTTTTTGACGCTGGTGGCTTCAACATCCTGAATAACGACATAGTACGAGCTGAGGGTCTGGAAGCCAGACTATTCTCGTCCTAAAGAAGGCACTAATATCAATGTGCGAACATGGACATGTCGCTTTCTTGCCATAAGGTAAAGCTTCTGTGAAAAGAGCAATTAACTTATCATGTGCTAGAGGACGGTTTTCTAATCGATTAGAAAGTCTTCACCTTTTTGCTGTACTTTTTCTTGCCTGTAACAAGTCCTTGATATCCATTACTCATGGTCGATGGCATGACTACGCATTGATATGATAATTTTTGTTTTAATAAAATTATGTTAAGTGCATTATACTTTACCTTGAATTACACATGCTGTGGACAAAATTAAATCATCTTCATGATAAAGGGTTGATAAATGAGCAGTTTGTTTTTTACCATATTTTGCGTATATCTTATTTGTTATTTTTTCAATACCTTAAAGGACAAGTTCACCTTCATGGACATGTGGGTTGAGTAAGTGTAGCAATATTAGTAAAACACATCAGTGAGAGTTTGAGCAGAATCGGACAATCCGTTAAAAAGTTATGAATTTTTGAAGTTTCTGCTCAGTCACGGCTGGATGAAAAGACTACTATAGCTTGTGATGTCGCATGAGTACAACGATATAAAGAAAGAATAAAGAAAATTCAACATATTTCCATTTTTCTCGCATAACAAAAGAACACTCGACTTCTCTCTTTCAGAAGGCAGGGGGAATAATATTACCCTTAACATACGTCAGTAGCAAGTCGAAGAACTGTGCACATTATTCAAAAAGTTTTGTGAAATTCTCTTTTTATTTTCCTTATATAGTTGTGCGCATGTGACATCATACACTGTAGTAGTCTTCTCTTCCAGCAGTGACTGCGCAGATACTTAAAATACTTTTGAACGGATTGTCAAATTTTCCTCAAATTTTCACTGATGTGTTTTACCAATATTGCTGCATTCTCTCAATCCTTATGTATATGAAGGTGGACTTGTCCTTTAAAAAAAAAAAAAAAAAACATGATAGACGTAATGTTTGGGAAAAGAAAAGTCAATGGGGATGTTTACAATAGATTCCCAGCCCATACTGAAAACCTCTTTGAGATAACTGACATTTGTTTGATGGCGTCAACCTTGAAAACCTCTACACGTGGACAGTAATGCAATGGAACCTGATCATGGTTAAACTATCTCTCCCTCCCCATCTCTCCCTATCCCTCTCCCAGGATGCAATTAGGTTTTCACTGCTAATCATTCGCGCCGCTCCTTGGTAATGAGTACGAAGCCATCATCACGATCACGATTATAATAGACTATGTGTTTTGTACATTTGTATGGCACCTGATACTGGCAAGGGCATCAATTGACACTAAGTATCTTTCTTTCACCTTAGGCTAGCTTGCCATATTTATAAGGTAAAGCTTCTGTGAAAAGAGCAATCAACTTATCATATGTTAGAGGACGGTTTTCTAATCGATTAGAAAGTCTTCACCTTTTTCTGTACTTTTTCTTGCCTGTAACATGTCCTTGATATCCATTACTCATGGTTGATGGCATGACTACGCATTGATATGATGATTTTGGTTTTAATACAATTATGTTAAGTGCATTATACTTTACCATGAATTACACATGCTGTGGACAAAATTAAATCATCTTCATGATAAAGGGTTGATAAATGAGCAGTTTCTTTTGACCATATGTTCCGTGTATCTTATTTGTTATTTTTTCAATGCCTTTCATTTTTTTCATTTCATTTATTTCCACATTAAAAACAACAATCATTACATTTCAAGTCATAGTATAAACATTTTCATTGTGGGGGACCAATTAAAGCCTTTCAGGCTTGTTGGGAATTGGCCACAAAGTAAGTACAAGACTTTCTCAACTTGCAATATATAGGTACAAAATATATAGAACACAAATGGTTCACAATCAAAGCAGGATGAAGAAGGAAAAAAGAAAAGAGTAAAATACTGCAGAATATACAAAACCATGTTGCTATTACATACGGAAAGTGCGTCTAAAATTGAAGAGTTTGTTTGCAAAAACCGATAAGTCCATTTTTGAAGATTTTGAAGTACGGTCTCTGTTATAAAGTACAAAATAATACCTTTTGAATGATATATTGGTGACTACATATAAAGGTACATTTTTGAAGTTATGGTCAAAAGAAGCAAACATTTTCTTATTATTCTTTTTATTTTTCTTGACCTTTAATCGCAAATATCCCCATTTGGCGAATATGGACTTATCGGTTTTTGCAAACAAACTCTTCAATTGTTTCTGAACTGCTGTAATGATTTGCAGTTTTTCAGATCCTTTGGTAAAGTATTCCACAAAATGAGACCTTGGTAAAAATTTGTTGACTTGGCTAATTCGGTTCGGTAGAGGGGAGGATGAAAATTTTGTTGGTTTCTTGTATTTTAAGAATGTTGGCGGTTGGCGGAGCACCAACACCCACACGTCTACTCTTCATCGCTCTTCGTCGCTCATCTCATTAATATGCTTTCAGGTAATCCCTTCATTGTTGTTGCTCCCGTGGTGTACATCTTGTGTTTTTTGTCCCTATTGCGCAGCTAGCACGGCTTGGTAAAGATTAAGCGCTTGAATAAACAATGCACTTTGATACAGAGCCTCTTTTCTCAGTTCACATTTTTCCAAAGTGTGTGCTTTCTTTCTAGTATTTAGATATAGGTTAGGGGGTTCCATTTGAAGTGAGTTATACATAAGTTTAAAGCTTAGAGTCTGCTCTATAAGAATCTGCCCTTAACTAAAAATCCATGTCTGATGATTTTTGTTGGTTTTGTGATGCAGGGTCACACGCACACACACAGAAACACACACACACATATATTATATATATATATATATATATATATATATATATATATATATATCATAACTGTATATATATATATATATATATATATATATATGAAGAGTTTGTTTGCAAAAACCGATAAGTCCATTTTTGAAGATTTTGAAGTACGGTCTCTGTCATAAAGTACAAAATAGTACCTTTTAAATGATATATTGGTCACTACATAATAAAGGTACATTTTTTAAGTTATGGCCAAAAGAAGCAATTTTGCTTCTTATTATTCTCTTTATTTTTCTTGACCTTTATTCGCAAATATCTCCATTTGGAAAATATGGACTTATCGGTTTTTGCAAACAAACTCTTCATATATATACATATATCATAACTGCATATATATATATATATATATATATATATGTATATATATATATATTGAGAGAGAGGGAGAGAGAGTGAGAGAGAGAGCGTAAATATATAGAGTATATATTTATTTGCATGTATACAAAAACGTATCGTTATTTCTTCACAAGTCTTCAAAGGTCATGAGTTGTAAAGAGGGAATGGAAAATCATCGCCTCATAATTATGATATCCGGTAGAAATGTTTAGTGGAAATATGTGCGGCTAACAAAAGTTAATGTATGTCATTTAATATTTCATGTCCTTATAAATGGTACATACACCATTCTATTTGCTTTTGTTTTTGACGTGAAAATGAGCGCTTTTCATGTGTAATAAATGTAGACTCGGAGAGTACGTTATGTGAACATCGTCGTTCACATGACAATATCCATCCTACGGCACCCTCCCATTTTACTTAATAGGCTTCGAATCAGTCAGAAATGTCCCGCTTTCTGGCTACATCAAAGAGTCCTGGCCGAACGTATTTGACAAGAGCCTTGATTTCTCGTTTATGCAGCACCGAAACTTTTTCGATGGGGAAGGATCTTCGGTGGACAACATGCAAACACGCATCAACACACAGCGGAAGGATTTTTCAGGGCATGAAATAGTTTCATACACGCTGTGTCCACGCTGTAATGAGACACACACAACTGTCACATTCAACATAATCCACACATTTCAGTCTATACATAGAAAGTACTTGCACAAAGAGCATGGCGAATCGCTCTCATTAGAACCCCCATCATACCCACTATATTCACCGGCAAAGAAGTGGTAACATCAATATTACAAGGCTAAACAAGAACATACTATGTAATAGATGACTGTCTTAGAAGGGAAAATGCAGTGGTTTTTAATGGCTATAGTGGTTTGAATAGGTTTCATGGTTATAATATACTAATACACACAATAGGACCTACACATATTCACAATATGAATCAGTTACCTCAAAGGCAATCCTACTTTCATATATTACATGTCTGAACTGATCGTTTAAGTCTACAACAATGTCTTAAATCATCTAAAGGGTTTCCCTAACAATTCAATCTATACGAGCCATTACAGAGAAGGAACAAGTTTTCCGTTGCAAACGTATTGCTTGAGCCATAGATGTCATGTCAGTGTAGTGGGATAGGCCCGTATCTGAAGTCCCTAAAACAAAAATGAAAAATTCACGGAGCTTCGTTTTTGAAGAGCAGAAGCAACCGAAAAAAAAAAAAAAACTTTAATTGAACTCATACAGGCGTAGTCTATGAAATAAGGTGAGATTTTAAGGGTCGGACATGAAGCAATTAATCCTAGATCATACTGCTAAGTATGCATGTCTGACATTTCAAACATAAACGCATGCAAAGTAAGATAGCAAATGAAAGATTTTTCAGCAAAATTTCAAATGAATACATTGTGTTTCTATTGTGATATAGCTGTCACAGATAGATAGCTCCAGTTTGCCTGATTGTCCTGACGATGCATGCCATTTCATTTACACATAAAATCCAAAGCACGTGTGACGCTTCACTTAAAAAGTCATGACTTTGAAATGTCAAACAAAGCACCACGGGCGGTGGTTCAGCAACACAGAACAGATGAACAGATGGTCACGTACAATCTACCAAAGTATCAGTACCTGTAATCAAAAAAGCAGATGAGCCGAACTCCTCTACGAATCGGTAACGTGTAACAGTAAATGTTTTTCATTGACTTATTTCAATGCAGTTGTAAATGCAGCAAAATATCATCCACCCTTAACCCATTCCATACTGAATTCTTTAATTCCCATATAGACTTCAAACATAGGTAATCAGGTTCCAGTGTAGGGAACAGGTAGATATCGCACAATTTAAAACAGTCCCACATATCATTTGCACACTTCCATAATAATGACAAATATGATTATTAAAGTGCAAATACCTGAAGTGAAGATGTTCAGGGTATTCTCTCTCTTTGAAGAGCAGAAGCAAACGAGGAGGAAGTTAGGCCCAAAATGATGCAATATAAGGTAAATCGTTACCATCTTTCTTAACTAGAAGGTATAAGGTACTGCATTTTAAGGGTTGTGGAGTCTCCAGGTGAAGCATATTTGTAATGTATAATTTCTGTTTTTACCACAGAGTCAATAACACGTACATTGTATGTACATATTACACTTGAAACACAGTTTCGAAAGCTAATCAGAGATAATAATTTTGATAATTGCATAAGTTTTATCCACCTTCATAACTTGAGATCGAAGAGTCCATTGTCTCTTTAAGTGACTAGCATTAATCTTCTTTAGGAAAAGACAATGGTGAGGGAATACAAAGAATAAAGAGGTAACCCAAATTTGGAGAACCTAAAATCGAGAAGTTTGGCTGCCAGTGTTGACCGAAGACCAAAAATCGCGAAGATTTCACGATCTTTTGGCAGTGTGACCTCCGCGTTTGTCAAACAATCCTGATCATACATAAATTATCATAGTCTGATGTGTATTTCTTTAAATCGGACAGCATTTGATGATGCCTAAGACAGTGGTTACATTTTGGACAACATGCATTTTTTGACATAATCACTCTTATTTTTCAATGCTTATGATAAATTTTGCAAGTGGATATTAAAAGGTTCCTTCGAGGGCTGTTGTGTGACTTTAGTCTTTACGAGGACCAAACAGACCAATAACTCTCGTGGTTGTCAGTGACTGTGTTACAATTCAATAAATCACGGAGAGCCTCGTATAAAGTTTATTATGAGGAAAGATGTTGAGGAAGAGCTCGTTCTCCGTAGTAAAATGATGACGATGATGATGGTGACGATGATAATGATAATGATAATAACAATAATGATAATAAGAATTATATTTACAATAATAATACAATAGAAAAATCAAATCTGTAGAGTGCTCAAAGCGCATACATGCTAATATTATGACAGTGTGACGTGTGCAGTGAGGAGGAAATCCTACTGAATGAAGATATTGAAGATTACAACTTGAAAGAATAGCGACGATATATGGTCTTGAAACCAATGAAAAAACATATTTTGTTGTCCACGCTGTCTCAAACAAAAGTAGGTTAGAGACTAAAATCTCACATTCTGACATTTAAGCTACTCTAATTAATGACTATTAACAAAAAAAGAACAAACGGAATGCTCTACAAGTACAGGTCTTATTTTTTTCTTCCTTTATACCAAAATGATATTTCAGACCCCGGGGTCTGAAATTTTCAATCTAAGGACAACAAAAATCATTCTCATTACTATTACATGATTTTAGTTTACAGTTTTCTGGGAGCAGATAGACTCAATTTGTCATAAAATTATACCGCTAGACCTGTCTGCAGAGATGATTGTCTGGATCTTCGAAGGGTTGACAAGGTTAATGCACTTTTATTTTAAGCAGACTAAAATAAGAAATTTACCTCGTTGACAGCTGAAATAAATGACAGTGTTCCTTCGTTTGGTACGGATATATTTTTACACGAAAATATTCACATATTTGCAAAGAGATTATTACATGATCATGATACTCCAATCACTAATTGATTCTATACAAGCTCAACAAGTATACTCAAATGTATGAACTCGAAGAAGGGAATTCTAGAAACTGATTGTAACTGATATTCGGTAGCAATTCCAATTACCACCAATTATTACATGAATATCAATCAAGGTAAGATGACGATCAAACTAAATAACAGAAATATAACACTAATTAACCCTTTGCAGTCCCAATACAATCAAACCTATTGAAGGCCTTGAAGGAGAAAAAAAAAAGTCACAGCCGTATACTTAGACCTCACATCTAAACTTTTCAAGCTGTACATAATTTTTTCAAATATTAGTTTCATAAACTTCGGACCAGTCCTACGAAATTTTGTAAACAAATGTGTAATTCTCATGAACGGTTGATAAATTTGAGGTTTTCAAAATCTTAACATTCTTAGATTTAAAATGGCAAAATAATTCAATCATTATTATTCTTGTAAAATTGTAAGCATGCAAGCCGTAAATACCTAATTACAATTTTCGTAACAAATCTGCGTTGAAGTTTTTTTTTTTTTTATGCAAAGAGGCTTATTCAGAAATGTATGAAAGGCAACATGATGCCAATTTTCGAAAGCTGACAAGGTCTGAATTTCAAATAGTTCTTAATTTCCAAATGTAACATGAATCATTTAAGGCATCCACCTTGCTATTACTCTTTTCGAATGAGCTGATGTTGAACACACATACACATACAAACACACATGCATTCAGATTGTATATTCGTGTGTACATGTATGCCAAACTTATCAACAAAAGGAGTGAAATTTCCAGTATCCTTCCGAGCCGTACCCAGTCCACACCCCGATGTGGCTGACCGGAAGAGGGTCCGGGTCTGTCCAGTCGATGATTGGGACTTGGTTGTCATGGCGACCAATCTTCAGACGACCTTCATCAAAGGTCAACCAGAAGTGATCGTAAGTTGGAATGCCAGATAGCACGGGGTAGGAAAAGGACTCTATGACTCTGCGGCATTCAGTGTTGGGATGTGTCGCACATTCTCTTATTACCGTCGTCCCGGTGTTCGAGTGTGAACCAAAAACTGGTCCCATACAGAAAGAAGAAGAAGAAGAAGAAGAAGAAGAAGAAGAAGGAGAAGAAGGAGAAGAAGAAGGAGAAGAAGAAGAAGAAGAAGAAAAAGAAAACAGGACCATGAAAATAACAACGCACAAACGCCCTTTAAAGAGAGAGTTGTATGGGTGTGAATGCATTACAGTTTATTTTATCTGTTTCGTTGTAGGGACCCTACATTGTACATAGCAATGTGTGGAGTTCCCTCCAAACCTGCTAGGCGAATTGTATCGATCCCAGTAGAGAATGTTCTGTCGAAATCATAGAGCAAGAAAGACACACAAAAAAAGAGCTAAAGATGAAGAAATATACTACACGTTTGCACTTTGATAAAGTCAAGAATCCATAATCCCAGAACATTTACAAAGATTCATACAATGTAGGCCCTATACATACATAAATATGTGACCCTGCATCACAAAACCAACAAAAACTCGCCGGACATGGATTTGTAGTTAAGATTCTAAGCTTTAAAGTGATGTATATCTGAATTCCAATGGACTCCCCTAACCTACCTAAATACTGGAAAGAAAGCACACACTTTGGAAAAGTGTGAACTGAGAAAGGAGGCTCTGAAGTACAGTGTCTATTCAAGCGCTTAACCTTTACCTAGCCGTGCCAGCTGCGCCATGAAAGGGACAAAACACAGGATATAAACCATCGGAGCAACAACAATTAGGTGATAATCAGATTGAGCTGAAATTGAGTATGCTCTATTAACACATTCTGTCCATGATTAATGATAACTTTCAAAGCAGTAGAGTTATCCTTTCAAAAGTTATTAAGACTCGAAAGTGAAGAGTGTGCGAGGGATTTCAAGAAATTAAAAGCGGCCTCTAAGACAAATCTGATCCTTCTACTCTCCCCCAAAAAGGGTTGTTGAAAAACTGCTGAAAACACAAATTTCCATTCATGTTAAGATCACAAACTAAAGAATAATGTAGAACAGCATTACTCTTTCAGAAAATATTAAAATCTCAAGATTGACTCGGTTGAGCCATTTCATCTTTTTTTTTTTTTTTTGAGTGCTCACGTACAATCAAGGGTTCGACTTTCTGTTTGTTTTGTGATGCACAGTCAAATGAAATTATACACAATTTGTTCAATGTGCCCCAAATGTACAATTTGCTTCAAAGAGAAAGAAGAAAAGGAGCTTCAGCTTCACCAATACGGTACATGTCGACAAGGCTTCTGTTCTCACTGGACAAGGCGATATTTGCGTCATGATTGGCGCTGACCTCAAAGTCGACGACCACCGTACTCTCGGAGAGTTCAACATCGAGGAAGATGAACTGCCTCAGTCCTGATCCCCCGTCTTCAGTGTGAATCACCGGGCTTGCTATTATTTTGATTTAAGGGATATTACTAGGAGTTTTCCTACTACAACTGTATATATACCTACAGGTGATACACATGTTGAATGAAAAAATGGACAGATATTTGCAACACTCGGCGTTGTTGATTTATCACGAGGGATAAAATACATCTAGCCATATACAAACCCGCAATGCAGTTCTAGTATTACCTTTAAAGAAAAAAGTCACCCCGCATAAAAGCATTAGAAATGTAACTTCAAAAGAAAAGAAAACATAGTTGCTACAACTCGATACATACAAGAATGACACAAGTGCAATAAGAAATAAGGAATATATGACATTTTGAAGTTTCATCTTTTATTTTTGATTTTTTTTTTGACCAGTTGACGATATCTTGCTTTTATGACAAAAAATTTCATTTTCAGGTGTATAAAATTAATAATATTATAAAACCACCCACAAATGTTAACTCTGATATATGTAATGAAATATGTATATGTATAACAGCTAAAATTAACAATTTTGCCAAATTTCACATAAAGTATACACTAAACATTCTGATGGTATGACATCATCAACTCCTGTATATTCATAAGGACTGGATAAGAAATGACTTTCGAAAAAAAAAAAAGAATTTCAAAATGTCATCGGTATCTTCCTTATTTCTCATCCGACTTTTGCCACTTTCTGAAAGAAATGATGTTCTCAACTTTCGATTGAAGCTTATTTGTTTTTGGGGTGGATTGATCGCCTTTAAGAGCGACTTATTGTGAGATAAAAAAACAACAACAATCAAAGGAGAAAACAAACGCGAAGCGACTCCAGTCTGTTTCCCCGTCTGTTTTGCCAAAAAAGTTACATATAAAGTGAATGGAAAAGTCAAGGTAAAAAAAAAAAAAAAGGAGCAGCACTTGTCAGTTATAATAATAATAATACAGGGTACTTATAATGCGCCAGTTCCACATAGTTAACGTGCTCAAGGCGCAGTAGAAGAAGTAAGTTATGAAATACAAAAATCCTTACACAAACATGCACATGAAAATGAATGACACAATAATGATAATGAAAAAATATACATCATAATATACAATTCTACTGGAAAATGGTCATGAACAAATGAGTCTTGAGGGCAACTTTAAAGGAGTCAACATTCGAAATGAGACGGATAGCTTGAGGCAACTGATTCCACAGGTAAGGTCCAGCATGTGCAAACGACCGATCTCCCCATGATTTCTTCGTTTTTGGAACAACAAGCAATCTACAATCGGATGACCTTAAACATCTGGAAGGATTATAAAATGTCGGTAAATTAACATTGTACTTTGGGGCAGATCCATGTATGCAATGAAAAACAAATAGTAATAGTTTAAATACAATGCGAGATTCAACAGGTAACCAATGCAATGAGGACAAAACAGGGGTAATGTGAGTATTTCTCCTGGTAAGGGTAACAACGCGGGCTGCTGAATTTTGCAATTTTTATAACAGTGAAAGTTGAGATTGTGGTAGCTGAAATAGGAGTGCATTACCAAAGTCAAGTCGTGATGATATAAGAGCATGAACTATTTTTTTCTGTGGCAGAACGAGTTAAATACTTGCGAATAATGCCCAAATTGCGTAACTGATATCTCACGGATTTACAGACAGCAGAGATCTGAACAGACATGGACATTGTAGAATCAAATAATACTCCAAGATTTCTACATGATTTAGATGGAGCAATAACCACATCATTGTCAACCGTCAAAGAAGGAAGACTAACCTTGTCAAGTAGAACCTTGGAACCAATAAATAACAACTCTGACTTTTCCTGATTTAACTTCAATGAATGCGAGCTCATCCACTTCTTGATATCATGGATGCAAGCCTCAAGTTTCTGGATGATGTCAACGACATTTGTTTGGGTAGGTAGAAATGATGTATATATCTGGATATCATCAGCATAACAATGATAGTTAAAAGAGTGACAATGTAAAATCTCTTTCAAACCAGTCAGATAAATCGAGAAAAGCGTTGGGCCCCCGACAGATCCTTGTGGGACACCACAGTCTAATGGAGCAGGATCAGATTTTGCATTATTAACACAAACAACCTGAAACCTTTCAGATAGGTATCACTTGAACCACTCAAGAGCTTTACCATCAACACCTAATGACTTCAAAGTATTCACCAGAATCGTATGATTAACAGTATCAAATGCTGATGATAAATCAAGCAGTAAGAGAACAGTAATCTTTCCATCATCCATATCTCTCAAAATATCATTGGATAAGTTAACTAGTAAGGTCTCAACACTATGATGCGGCCTATATGCTGACTGACGGTTATCAAAGAGATTATTCTCCAGTAGATAGTCTGATAATCGTGAAAAGACAACACGCTCAAGGATCTTGGACAAAAATGGAAGGTTCGATACAGGCCGGTAATGCTGCAGAGCCTCAGGATCAAGGGATGGCTTCTTTAACAAAGGGTGAATGTAAGCCAACTTCAATGAGACTGGGACTGATGCCTGCTGAAGACTCAAATTAACAATGCTGGCTATTATAGGTGCAAAAACTGTAGCACACTCTTTCACTAAGATGGTAGGAATCGGATCTAACTCGCAGGACTTTGGTGATATGTTGCGCAGAAGGTTCTCAGTCTCAGCTGGAGTGGTAGATTCAAATAATAACAAAGATCCACTTGTTTGCAAGGGTGGTTGAGGGGTGACATCTGCATGAAATTTGCTATATATGTTACTAATCTTTGACTTGAAGAACTGGATGAAGAGCTGTGCCAAGGATTGGGCATTCACATAAGCTGGAAGGGGTGATGACTTCTTACGATTCAGGAGACGATTAGCCACACTAAATAGACGCTTCGAATCCGATCCGCAGTCTTCAATGAGACTAACATAGTAGTTACGCTTGGCCTTGCGAACAAGAGAATGAACAATCTGTCTCTGATGGGAGTACAGCTGCCGATCTATCTCCAGTTTGCCTTTGGTACGCCATTTCCGTTCAGCTTTTCGACAGCTACGCTTAGCAAGGATGATCTCATGAGTATACCATGGACTTGTGGACTGATCCCTCCTGATGCACATCTTAGCAGGTGCGACAGTGTCGAGAATGGTGCCTAGATGCGAGTTATAATTGTCAACAGCACTGCACACATCCAAGTCAGATGAAGACAACTTAAAGGCATTGCAAACATCAGCAGCAAATGCAATCCTGTCTATCGATCTGATATTTCGAACAACCTTGTATCTCCTAGTCTGGCGAGGTTTATCAAGATGGAGGTTGCAAGTAATGGCAGAATGATCAGATATGCCAGGTATGACTTGAACATTGGAATGAAATTCACACTCGGACGAGCGAAACAGTAATACATCGAGAATATGTCCCTTCTCATGGGTAGGGACATCTATAACCTGGATGAGACCATGGCTAGAGAGCAATTCATTGAATTTCTTAGTGTTGGAAGAAGCCAAATTGTCCAGATGAACATTCAAGTCACCACATATCAAAAGAGGTGTCGGACGAAAAATGTCATCATCAAGCATGGATGAGAACTCATCAGTTTATCAGTGCAATGATATTGACATCATTACATGTATACATGTTTAAAACGTTTGGTTTTTGTTTCTTTCTTGGGTTTTTTCTTCCTTTCATTATATTCTTAAAAAAAGATCGAGTGAAAATATTCACTCTTGAAGGAGTGAATACAAAAAACGGGTAAATTTAGAGTGAAATTGGAGTAAATTTTGAGGTCACTCTAAATCGAGTGAAAATGAACATTTTAGCTCAAATTCACTCCAATTTCACTCTAACTTCACTCTTTTTTGTATTCACTCCTTCAAGAGGGAATATTTTCACTCGATTTTTTTTTTTAGAGAGTACATTATACATTTTCTTAAGAAAATTGCAAACGTACTAACAAATTACCATGTATTTAATGAACATACTCTGAATGAAGTTGTCCATTTTAGGAACTCACTCAGACCGCAGTGTTTGCAAAAAGGAGAAAAGAAGATAGGTAGAGATGAAAAATGAGGAAAAACATTAAACATACTACATTGTGGCCCAGAACGATCATCCGTACATGAACACTCGTAGCCTGTTTCAGTCTCGATACACGTTCCGCCATTTTGACACGGAGCCGAAGCACAGTCTGAATTGACCGATCAAACACGGTAAAAAGGGGATAAGAAGAACACAAGAACAACAGGAACAAAACAAATTACGAAGAAACAAACTAGGGAAATTCAGTCGTTTGAATCACATTGCAAATTCAAGCCCTTCCACCAATTGCTACATCATACATTATTTTCTTATTCAGTCAGAAGTCTTAGTTTATATCAACCTAATCGACAACTTTCTAAAAGAATAACGAACATAATTGAAACCATGAGTGTCAATTCGGCAGAATTGGTGAAAAAAAGTCATATAACTACGAAATATGTGAACATGTGGTAAGACAACTGAAATAATACCACATTTATTTCCCACAATCTTAAGATTTCACTTGATTAATGATTCAAAACTGACAAAGGTGGTTGATATACAGTTTCAGGTTTAGGAACAACTCTGATGTAGAGCGGAACTCAACTTACAAGGGATACGACAGATGTACCGCTTTTTTCCATTCGGCATGGGATGATTCCCCATCATGGCTATCTCTTCATCACTCATCAACTTAGGAACCATGGTAACCATCTCCCCGCTAGGGAGAGTATGCGTTCCACAGCTCATGGCAGTCGCTGGGCAAAATTCATTTTGTGCTTCCGTGCCCCACATACTTTCAATATAAAAAAAAAAAGAATGACACTTAAGATAGTAAAAAGAAATACAAAACAAAACAGTTGTGCAAAATGTGAATCCTCTACCTGAGACAACAACAAAAGCAAGAAACCCAACAGTTATAGTTTCAGTGTAATCGGAGGGTTTTCTCTCAGTATAATTATTATGAACGTCAAAAGTTTAGCGACCCTTTATGAAATTGAGAATTTGGCAACATCAGAATAGCATAGATGCACTATTCAACTCTTGTTTTTTTTTTTCTTTTTCTTTGTTGTTACAAATACCTTGCAAGCTATAAAGCAATATGATTTTTGTACTGCATGTTCTGTATTTTGTTTTATTTTGTTTCTCTCTTTTGCTGGATTAAAACAAATGATAATTTGATTGCCGAGTTACGTTAACACTTTCACAGAGACGACGTGAGTCTTCTGTGCACTAATCTATAATTGTTATGATACAAATTGATGAAATAAGAGAAAAAATATGCAAGAGCCCTTGTATTCTTTCAGGGTGTCCGAACGACCAAATAAACCATTCTTTACTCTTTCTTTCTCATTTAAAAAAGGTATAGCAAAGCATATAGAACGAATAAACAACAAAGACAACATTTTTGTTTAAGGTAAAAAAAGTTTTCTTCTAGTTCGACATCTCTTCTCTTATTTTTTATACCGTTCTCTCTGTTTAATTTCTAGCTTTTAGATCTGGCCTTCAGATGTCAGCAGGAGAAAGCTTGCGAAGGTTAAATCAAGCTGTGATTGTGAACTACTCAGGAAATTCTCCACTAAAAGTGGTTTTATTCTTGGTATTCATATTGTATGGCCAAAGACTGCATCAGCGATCACAGTGCAGTGCTACCATTGTTTCCTTGCTTGAGTGCTGGCAAAAAAATTTTACTTATGGATATTACATCATACATTCGTTAGAGCTTTGCAATTAGCGTTTACTTTCAACAGCAGGTAAAATGCTTTCAATCCATATGTCTCAAATGGGTGCCACTGACACAATGGCGAAGTAATCAGAATAAATGGGAATTTCAAGTCGCTGCTGCATGACAATATAGGTGTTATAGGGCTCACACCTGTGAATATGATGGGATGTCCCTGACCACATCACAAAATCGTACCAAAGATATTGAAATAAATGAAAAAAAAACAATAATTAAAAATCAGAAATGCAGTTTCACCAAAAAAAGCTGAATACCTGCAGATATTGAGTATGAATTCCTCTACAAACTGCCTTTTGGTTGGAAGATGAAAGCTTTTGTCATACAATTTGAAGGGACTATATTTGATTTGGTGCATGTACAGAAAATATGTGATTTTTCAGTAAGAACCCATGGACAGAGTTTGAGCTGAAGAACACACTTGGAAATATTTCATGGATGAAAGGATATATCTCACTCTTTCAGGTTAGTGAAGATCAAAAGCTCATTTCTCCCTGCTATTTTACAGAATTTCTTTGAATTTTGAATTTTAACACGCGTCTCTATGGAGAAATATTTACCCGTGTGAGCCCTAATGAATATACATGTAATGCACACAAGTCAATAGTAGGTATTCACCCCATACAAGCTCTGCTGGTTTATGTTGATCTATTCTGTCAAATCCCTCAACCCCCTCCTCCCCCTCTCCCCCTCCTCTCTCTAACTCTGCTTAACTACACTATGTTTTCTGTTTATGTTCTGGTGGTACTAGATCTTTAGTAGTTGAATTCATGAATAATAAAGTAGTCATTACCACATAAGTTTTAATAATTGTGGTATTTCAATGTATTTCTTTGTTTTGGCTACCGTTGAAAAAGTTAAAAATACATAAAGTTAATCTGTTTGTTAAATCAAAGTCTTTTTACAGTAGGCCTACCTTGTGGACAATAAGATGATGATGATACCGTCTTATGCAAGGATAACTGTATGCAAGATTTATTTTTTGAAAAAAAAAAAAGCCCAAACGGCATCATTTTCAAGAGTGTCCCTTTGAGCATCTTTACAACCTTTCAATGTGCAATTTCTCATATGATGTAAGGGTAAATACGAAGAGTTTCTTCGCAAAAACCGATAAGTCCATATTTGCCAAATGGAGATATTTGCGATTAAAGGTCAAGAAAAATAAAGCGAATAATAAGAAAATATTTGCTTCTTTTGACCATAACTTCAAAAATGTATGTTTATATGTAGTGACCAATATATCATTTAAAAGGTATTATTTTGTACTTCATGATAGAGACCGTACTTCAAAATCTTAAAAAATGGACTTATTGGTTTTTGCGAACAAACTCTTCATATCATCAAAAACACATTCATGATGGAAAATAATCAGCTAAGAATTGTGACCTTTACTGTGAGGCTCACATCTCTAAATATAATGGAATATCCCTGACCGCATCACAAAATCGTACCAGAAATACTAAAATAAATGAAGAAAAAAATGATTAAAAATCAGAAATGTAGTTCGAATTTTGAATTTTAACACACTTCTCTATGGGGATATTATTTACCCGTGTAAACTCAATAGAATGGGCAGCGAAAATCCCGCGATCTCATTGGTCGAGAGCTGTGTGTTGATCTTTTAATGGCCGTACGCTGCCTCACAGAGGACAGCCACTGTTATCATGTTATTATACTAATGACGCACAGTTCTGCAGTAAGTGCGTCAGTCAGAATGGTCGAGGGGCCGTGACGACAAATGACGTGACGTCAAATGACAAATGATGGTTATTTTCAAAGATGTGAACAAAATATTTTAGGTCCATTATTGCCTTCACATATTAGAATGCTACTGCAAGAATTAAAATGAAGTAGGTGTATAATATGTTGCCCTTCTTGGAAAAGCAAAATGTTTACCTTTGTATGTTCTAAATGGGAACGACATTTGGATATTCCCCCTGAAACTGAACAAATGTAAAAGTTTCACCTTGTGATATTTCGTTTCACTGTGGGCATTGGGTTGAGATATATTTTCAGTACAAAGTAGTAAATAGGATTTTGTTTTTAAATAAGCAACTGTATAAGATGAAAAATGTCAGTAGTGATAAAGTTCGCTTTGTAAAGAATAGTTGGAAGATATTTTACATTTCTTTTATGAATGTGAAACTAGTAAGTCAATCAGGAAGGAAACTGAAAAATTGATAAATGAATGTTCTACAGCACAGATAAAGATTAGTCTGGAAAATATTATTATTTTTGGTTTTATTGCAAAGAGAAACGACACTCTAAATTGTGTTGTAAAATAACTGTTCGTGCAAAAGTTAAACACAAAGTCCCTAGGTTTAACTATATGAAGAGAAAAAAATATTGAATACCATGCAGATGAAAAATATATTTATTCTGTATTGGGTACTCTCAACAAGTTCAGTTTAAAGTGGCAGTCATTCCAACATTTGTTTGTGTATATGTTTACGAGAGAAATGTTAGGAACAAAAAAGAGATTATGCTTGAACACTTTGAGTTGTATTGTGTTGACATGGAGATAAAATGTGACCCTGCACCTCAAAACAAACAAAAAAATTGCCAGAAATGATTTTTTAGTTAAGACCATATTCTGAAAGAGCAGACTTTAAGCTTTAAAATGATGTATAACTCAAATCAAATGGACTCTCCTAACCTATCTATATATTGGAAAGAAAGCACAGACTCAGGAAAAGTGTGAACTGAGAAAAGAGGCTCTGAAGTACAGTGTCTATTCAAGCGCTTAATCTTTACCAGACCGTGCTGGCTGTGCGATGAATGGGACAAAAAACAGGAAGTAAACCACCAGAGTAACAATAATGAAGGGATTGTCAGATTAAACTGAAATTAAGCATGCCTCATTAACACATCCTGTCCATAACTACCAACTGTAATGCCAACTTTCAAAGCAGTGGCACTATCCTTTCCAAAGTTATTAGAGTTGAAAGTGAAGAGTGTGGACAAGGTTTTTCAGAAATGAAAAAGGGATTCTAAAGACACACCTAATCACACTATTCTACCAACAATGTTCGAGATAAACTGCCCGTTTTATGATACCAAATTTTAGCATAATGTAAAGGAAGACCCGCTCTTTCAGAAAATATGAAAAAGTCAAGTTCGGCTAGGTTGACCCATATCACTTATTTTCAGTCCTCACGCAAAATCAGTGTGTGCGACTTTATGTTTGTTTTGAGGTGCACGGTCACAAATAGTCAGTGGAGGGCTAAAAATTTTGGAAAAAATGACGCGTTGTTTAAGGGCCAAAAATGAATCAGGTGTGTTAAGCGCATAGTTGTAGCGCGCGGTACCATCTATTTGGACGTGCGAGGTAACGCTTACACGCTTGCTAAAGGGTATGGGCAGATCCAAACGCAATTTTTTCCCCTCAGTGTGGCATGATAACGTAATTGGAACCTCGTCTATTGTGTCTAAATATATAATCATGAAATCTACCTAGGAAAAAATAACAACAACAAAGAAACATGTAGGCCTACGTCATGAATGATTTTGTTTGTTTGTTTGTTTTTTTCTTTAGACATTTTCATCTTACCTGATTGGAAATTAATCCTTTTGGCTTCCCATTGAAGAAAACCATGCACCTAGTAGATTCATGGGAAAATTACTCATCGTATAACTGATGCATGCATCATTTGCTATAGGCAATAGGAGTCTCTCACCGAGTAAGCTTGCTTACATTGTCTGAACCTTTGCAACAAATATGCTATAATATGTTTGCAATGGCTTTCCTCTGTGAGGCTGCATTTGGCCAGTAAAAATATTGAAATATGGCGAAATATCCATAGAAAGGCTGTAGACATGGACATTTTTGCAACTCTTTCATCTCATACAATCATATCAAATTGGCATAATTGTTCGCAAAACATTTAAAAGTTTCAAATTCAGCCCGAAGGCTTATAAAACACGCACAACCAAACATGACTTACTTTCCATGATCACAATCATTTCATCAAAGAACCCTTTTCGATGTTCATTTCACGTGATAAACCAGTTTCAATGGGGCATACGGAGCAGATGCACGTAACTTCTTTTATTCAGATTTTTTAGATACGTTCTTTAAAACCAGGAGTAATGGTCATAGCTTAGTTGGTGCTATGAGAAAGCACATTGATGACTGTTGTTTTGATTGATTATATGAAGATTTCATTACCTAAAACAAGCTTAAATGCTTATAAACAATGAGATCTTAAGGTCATAATATGTTTTGGATGTTTGTTTTCATCTGTAGCATTGAGAAGAGTTGATAATGTTGAAAAAGGCGGCCTTTAGAAAATATTCGATAAACTTAGCTGTAACTGGCACTAACATGTTAGATAAGAAATTTAATTCAAAAGAGGAAAGCAAAAAAAAAATATCAATTTAGAAATAATAATTATATATGTACTACTTACCAAAAGAACAATATTGTATTCCTACGAAAACAACTAGTATTACCAAATGCGATTTCCGCTCCATTCAAAGTGCGTCTAAGATGCGATTCAATCCAACTGTGAAAGCACTGATTAAGCACAATGCCCAATCAGTTCAAGAGAACCCGTACACAAGGAGCCAACTGAAAATTTACAGGGTATCATCACCCATTTCGCGATCGTCCGGTGCAAAGTGGTTTTGTTGGCGCTAGCTGTTCGCGATTTTCCGTAATCATCTCGAACAACCTGAAATGGAATCACATTGTATTATTTACAAGTGCTGGAGCAGCAGCTTCCCCTATGAATTCAGAGTCGACAGGCCATTTTTTTTTTTTAGCCACGAGAAGAGACGATTTTCAAAACGATGCCGTTGTGTTTGTGTTTGTGTGTGTGAGTGTGTGAGTGCCTAGGTGCGTGCGTGTATTTGTGTATATCTACGTCTGAACGTTTGTCGAAATTCCTTTACTCTCAATCAGTCTTTAATGTAATCCTGTTCTTGAGCCCGGGTGCAAGCATTCCTGTTACTGGTTTGCGTTTGTAATGTGATCTGCAATCTTGGGAAATGCAAATTGTACTTTTAAATCAAACAAATCTTGGCAACACGGTGAAAGCACATAAATTAACGTCTATGTGGGGATAGAAAATTAATGTACCTATATATACCTAAAACCTTCGCTCAGATAATGTTGTGTTCAGTCTTTACATAGGGCCTATATGCAAGCGTGTCAAAAAAAAAAAAACCACACACACACAAACACACAAACAAAAACTACTATTTTGTGATTGTCAGCTATTGACTGCGGAATTCTGGTCGTAAGGAAAGGGGAACCCTTCCTCTTTCCATTGAAACCTAATCATATTGGCAAACGTCATGCGGTGAGTTGGCTCAGTCGGTAGCGCGTTCGAACCGGAGTCTGGACTGAGCAATGTTGTGTGTATCATACCTTCCCCTCTAGCATAGACCCTGCCATAGGGTCCATGCCTCTAGCAAGAGGCAAAACACTCTGTCCTTCGGATAGGACATAACATGGAGGTCCCGTGTATGAGAGAGTCACAACTCATGCACGTAAAAGATCCCGTTTTATTCATTCATCGCAAAGAGCAGGGTGCATGTTTAACCCGGTAAAGTGGTCCCACCTCACATCCAACCGGACCCCATGGAAAACCAGCTTAGCGTAGCTGAATATGGGTTATCCAGCCATCTTCTCAGAAGGAAATGAACAAACAAACAAACAAACAAACAAAACATGCATGACTAAGCACATCATCTCTAAAGACAACAATGACTTTTTTTTTCTTTTTTCCAGGGTTGCATGTTATTGTGAAAGCGCAATTCATGTCTCATTGCATGGAAGAGATTATTATTTTTTTTTTGTACGCACCGTATACATAAATGATTGGATGATTAAAAATGTATGGTGGAAGGGAGGAAAAGGCAGAGGCGCAGTGATAGTCCTTGAAATAACATTATGCTGATGCCAGTATTCCACCCACTGCGAGTTGGATCTTATTGTCTGCGTATTCATTAGCCGCGGTCGGACTGGCAAAATATCGGAAAGTTTAAGCTCATTTTGTTGATGAAAAAAAAACAAACAACAACAGTTTTCAGGCTTCAAAATAATTTTCCAGAGCGTATCAAAACAGGCACTCCTGCTTTGGAAAGCTACTATTTCATAATTGTCACCAATGGAAAGCGCAATGTTATTTGGGAGGAAAGGGGAACTCTTCCTTTTTCTTTTGAAATCTAATTATGTTAACAAATGTCATGCATGACTGGGCACGTGGACTGCAATGGCAACAATGACAAAAAGCACCTTTTCAAAGTTTGAATATGGATATCTTACTGAATAATGACATCTGCCAATGGCTACACGTTTGGATTTTCAGGGTTTCTTCTAAATTTTCATGGTCCATAAGTTTCAACATGGTCACGTTGTCACTCCCAAGAAGGCTGAACCATAATTCATTTTACTCTCTTCATATTCTGCGTAATGAACTACTTTGTCGCTGCAAGCTATGTGTTGAAGATGAAGTGAAAAATTCACTATGTTGGTTGGCCTTTGTTGGAGACAGGTGGCAATGTTAAAGGTTATAGACCATGAAATGTTAGAAGAACCCCCCATAAAATACAACCAACCAAACAAACAAACAAACAAACAAAAACAACAACAAACAAACAAACAAGCAAACAAACATTAACACAAACTTGCAGTCGAGGAAGCTGGTCTATTTAATTTCAAAACTTTCCTAATTTCGACATTTATTCATTGTCTGTTTTTCTTCAAAATTTTTACCACCTAAAACAGCAATAACAGCAACAACATCAGCAACACCACCATCATCAAAAACAACAGCAACAAACTTATATTGCTTATTTCACTGAATCTACACAAACATATTTATGTTTGATTCATTAGTGAATTTGTCCCTAGAGGTCTCAGTATCTCAAATATGTTTAAACTGAAATCCATCATTTTGAAAAGAAGATAACCAGCAGGGTGTAATCTTGATTATGAAAAAAAAAGGAATGAAATTGGTATTTTTTTTCAGTTTTACACGTATTTACGAAATAGAAATATTTGTTAATATCAGAAATCCTTTGGAAAATCGGAAATGGTCAAAGTGTGGAGATCTCCAGCATATTTTTATTTAACAGAATATGAAGACGCTAAAAAAAAAACCCAAACAAACAAACAAACATAGGCACCAAATATGACCGTGCATCACAAAACGAACAAAAAGTCGCACCCCTTGATTTTACGTGAGGACTAAAGAAATGACAAGAGCCTTGATTTCCCATTTATGCAGAACCGATTTCTTTCTTCTTTTTTTTTGATGGGGAAGGATCTTCGGTGGAAAAAAAAAATACTAACACACATCAAAACGCAGCGGAAGGACTTTCAGGTCATGATACACGATACGATGACACACGCACAACTGTCACATTCAACATAATCCACACCTTTCTGTCTATAGACAGAACGTCCTTGCATAAACAGCACGGTGAATCGCTTTCATTAAGACCCTCCATTATACCCATTATGTTCACCAGCATGCAGGGGTTGCTTTCTACCATGACTGCTAAACAAGAATCAAGATAATAGACAACTGTCTTTGAAGGGAAAAGGCAATGGCTTTAATGGTTATAGTGGTTTAAATAGGTTTCATGGTTATAGTATACTAATAAACACAACAGGGCCTATGATTCAGTTATGTCAAAAGCAATCCGTCAAAGGTTAATTCCGTTTAAGGCGTATTGATACTTGAGTCACAGATGTCAGCTGAGTGTATAGTCTGGTAATTTGGCCCGTATCTGAAATGTCAGAAAATGTTTACGACTTTCGTGGAGATGAGATGTTCAACACATCCTCTCTCTTTGAATAGCAAAAGAAGAAGAAGGAGAAAAAAATAATAACTTATATTCTACTCATCCAGATGTATTCTATGAAATAAGTGAAGACTGCAAGGGTCGAGCATGAATCTCTTATTCTTAGAACATACTGTTAAGTACATTTATCACATCTGAAACTTAAACGTATGCAAAGTAATATAAGATTATGACAAAAAAAAAAGTTTCAAATGAATACATTGTGAGCCTATTTTGATATTGCTGCAGCAGATGAAAGGATCAGCAAACAGTTAACCTAATTGTCTTGAAAGAAAAAAACAACAACAACAAAACATTTGATTTCTATAGATTAATCCATGTAGTAAATGTGACGGGTTATTTTAAGGTCAGGCAATTGAAGTGTTAAACAAAGCACGACGCGCGGCATAGCAACGCTGAACAGATTAACAGAATGACGATGACCGACTACAATCTACTATTAAAAGGTGTGAGTTCTTCTAATCCTAAGAACATCTTGAAGAGCCTAACTCCTCTAAGAGTCAGTAATGTATAAAAGCACACCCACGTTATCAATCTACTTATTTCAATGCAATTTTGTAATATTTGAAATGCGGCAAAATCTCATTCATCCTTGATATCATTTAAAAGCAGTTACATGTACCAAAACAACACATTTCAACAATAATGACAAGTGCAAGTAGCTTTGAAATGCCAAACAGGTAAAAAAAAAAGTTTTATATGTTGTAGAATTGACATGCTCAATATCCTCTCTCTCTTAAAAGAAATGAAGAGTTTGGTCGCAAAAAACCGATAAGTCCATTTTCTGTCATAAAGTACAAAATAATATCTTATTGGTTCCTACATATAAAGGTACATTTTTGAAGTTATGGTCAAAAGAAGAAAACAAATATCTTTATTCTCTTTATTTTTCTTGACATTTAATCGCAAATATCTCAATTTGGCAAATATGGACTTATCGATTTTTTGCGAACAAACTCTTCAAATATAAGAGAGGAAGTATAGTTTTGCCGAAAATGGTGCAAACAGTATCATTTCCTATATTAGAGGGTGGGTACTGCAATCTTAGGGGTCTCACATGAAGTATAATTTTACTGCATATGTGCAGACTTGCTTTTCTATTCTTTTAAAGAAAAAAAATAATAAGCGCGTTTCTATATAATGTTACGTGAAATATATTATCACTCTGTAATATTCATTATAAATACCGTTTAAGCCAAAACCAAGAATGAACTTACCTTAAGAGAACTATTTAGCACATTCTGAGTAACGCATATAATTGAAGCTGTCTAAAATCAATGACAAATATCATACATTCAATTCTTCCAAACAGACTTGTTTGTTTGTTTGTTTGTTTGCTTTTATTTCTGCATTCAATCAAATGCAATTTGAATGCAAACTTCAAAAAGTACAAAGACAAAGAATAACAAGTGCAGTGAAATAAATCGATAACAGTACATAAATAGATTCACATAGGTGATTGCATTGAGAAATGTTGATACACAGAAACATGAAATAAAATATACAGTATTTTTCAGTAAACAACAGAGATAATTGAATGCAGGAGACCACCATCATAAGCGATTAAGCTTGAAATGGATGGAGGCCTTCAAGCTGTCGTGACTATAGTTTAGTTACGAATCAATAGATCAATGAGATGAAATATATTGTAAGGATTGATTTTGAGCATCACTAGTTCGTATTAGTATGCCATGTGCAGTGAGGAGAATATCTTGCGGAGTGGGGTTTAATTTAATTTGGTTTGATTTCATTTTCCATATCTTTATAAAACAAGATAATTGCAAATTATATAGAGTAATCGATTTGTACAAGAAGTTCCCTGTGAAATGTCAAGAAACACTGATACAAATGCAGACAGTCATAATGTAAAAGTATCGTAGATGTCCATGTAAAGCAGCTGAACCTACAAACACATAGATTTATTTACATCATGAATTCACTCTGAGATTAAATACCTTGCTAGTAAGGAATATGGGGAAAATGAGGGGAACTTGCACAAAAAGCTCAGAGCTTGTATAATTGGCAAATTCCCAGGGTAAAACGAAAACGAGTCTTCATACGTGCGTATGTACATGAGCAAGTGTGCATAACGATTCAGAAGGTATAAGAGGACGAGAGACACACGCATTTAAACAAACAAAAAACACACAAACCCAGTCACAGACACAAAAAATCCGTGCGAAACCCAGAAAATAAACACAGGACAAAATTGTCATGAGACGAGGAAGTCGAGGTAGGTCAGTACAGCTTGTCTAATGAAATAAGATGTTGACCTAAAAGCTTGGTTGTCAGATGTATGCAGTATAATACATAATATCAGTAACGACTAAAGAAAAAGATAACTTGAATTTGAAAGCGCCAAGGATAACTGAATTTTTCTTTTCAGCAGAAAGGACATTCCACATTTTTTTTTTTACAAGAAAAAGTCCGCTTTTTGACTAGATGGATGCAAGTAGTCTGTCTTGTGAGGTTTTTTGTGTTGTGTTATTAAGAACAAATACTAAAATAGACACTTATGGGAGATTATTGCATTGAGAATTGTACTTGAATTGACCGATGTGCAGCTGATATATATCAGTAATTTTAAGAATTATTATTCTGGATTGAAAAAAAAAGTTATGAGTATGGACATGAGAATACATATAATTGATTATTCTAAGAAATCTTTTTTCTGTAGTATTAGATAATATTGATTTATGTTGATAAAGCTGCATTGCTCCCAGGTAATTGCCATTATTGAGATTAATTAACGCAGAGTAAAGCATTAATAAACTCGCAGTAGACAAAACACTTTTAAGTTTAGCTATTATCCCTATATTACGAAAAATCACTTCCCAAGTGACATCAATATGAGCATTCCAAGAAAGTTTATTGTCTACAACAGCACCAAGATATTAAGTGGTGGTAACTTTCATTCTAGGAATATCATCAAACAATTTTGAGTTGGGAGATCAATAAAAGTATTACTTAAAAACCACAGGGCATGTATTAAGTTCTTTCAGAGTTAAAGGGATACCTTCTCAGCTTTCATCCAGTAAATTACAAGAATAATCTCATCATTTAGTTTGGTTTAAAGAGTCAGAACTGAGAGTAAAATCGGATTGTCAGCAAATAATACGAATTGCAGAATATTTGAGGACATATAAAATCGTTGATGTAAACAGGGGAGTTGCTTACGATTCGATGAACAATTTATGTAGCACTATAAGGCCTTTTCTCGAATCACAGAATGACATGGTCTTCATAGTGACATAACGATTAAGACGTGAAAAAAAGAAATAACGACAGTAATTGGATACTGAAATCACCAAATTCGTCTTCCAAACTGTCTCAAATAAAAGCAAACACGAAACGAAAATTTTACTGTATGATAAAGTTACAATGACAATTCTTGACAGAAAAAAAAAAGAACAAACTGAATTATCCATACCTCCAAGAATTTTCTTTTTCACATAAAATAGATTTTTTTAAAACCTTACTAAAATAATACAAAAAACAAAAATCCCGAGGATAAAACCTTTCAAACAATATGCACTTTTACAAAGGATTTAAAAGAGAGAAAGAGGGAGAGAGATCAACATCTCAACTTTCCAAGCTTTACATATTTTTTTTTTTCAAAGTTAGTTTCATAAACTCAGGGTAAATCTAAAAAAAAAATGTTGTGGAAAGAAACACTGAATACCAATCAATATCACGATTACTGCAAGCCGCAAAAGCCTATATTAAGGACTAATTTCTACAAAACCGCGTTGAAGCCTACGTGACTATGTGATTAACAAACCAAGAAAAAGTCGCATCCATTGATTTTACGTAAGGACTCAAAAAAGGTGAAAAGGGTGAACCGAGTCAATAATGAGTTTTTTTTTCATATATTTTCTGAAAGAGCTGTTTTCTTCTACTTTATTTTCAGTTTGAGAACATAACATGGATGGGAAAGTGTGTTTTCAACAGTAGACTGTTTTAGAACCTCCCTTTTTTTGGGGAAAGTGGAATAATCAGGTATGTCTTAAAGGTCCCTTTTCATTTCTTGAAATTCTTGGAACACTCTTCACTTTCAAGTATGATAACGTTTGAAAAGATAATGCTACTGCTTTGGAAGTTAGCATTAATCTTGGACATAATGTGTTTAGAACATGCTCAATGTCAGATTATTCCGATAATGCCTTCATCATTGTTTTCGGTGGTTTTCATTCTGTATTTTGTCCATTTCATCGCACAGCTAGCACGACTTGGTAACGGTTAAGCGCTTGGATAGACCGTGTGCCTTGATATAGACCTTTTTTCTTAGTTCACACCCTTTTTTTTTTGAGAGTGTGTGCTTTCTTTCCAGTATTAAGATTTGAATTTATATGTTTATTGATATATACGTACTCATAGACTTTGAAAAACAGCCCTGAGGCTGACAGTGGTTTTTTTTTTTAAACCGTATTGAAAACAAACAGACAAACAAACAAACAATTGGGCTATTCATCATTTGAAAGATGAGAGTCTGCTCTATCAGAATCTGTCCTTAACTAAAAAAAAAGTTGCCAACTTTTTGTTGTTTTTGTGATGCAGAGTCATATACAGAGAGGTTCATTTTGAATGTCTAAAAGACGAATGAAGTCAATTCAAAGCACTTTAATGACATGGTTTATCGAAAACCGACAAATTTCAAATTTCTTTAACGTCCCATATGTATATCTTGAATTAGATATCCACCTTGCTATCAATTTTTCGAATGAATTGGTTTATATATATATATATTATATATATATATATATATATATATATATATATATATATATACATAATAATAATATAGAAATCCCTATATATTGAGAGCATTCAAACTCATGTATACATGCATGTCCGAAATTTCCAACGTTATTAACAAAAAGAGTGAAATTTCCAGTATCCTTCTGAGACCTGCCCAGTCCACACCCCGATGTGGTTGACCGGAAGAGGATCAGGGTCTGTCCAGTGGATGATGGGGACTTGGTTGCCATGGCGACCGATCTTGAGACGACCCTCAGCAAAGGTCAACCAGAAGTGATCGTAAGTGGGAATGCCTGATAGCATGGGGTTGGAAAAGAACTCTGTGGCTCTGTGGCATTCAGTGTTGGGCTGTGTTGTACAATGTCGTATTACCTCCATCCTGGTGTTCCTGAATGAACCGAAAACTGGTTCCATCCAGTAAGAAGAAGAAGGAGAAGAAATAAATGAATTTTAGAACGTTTTAATGCCTTATAAACAGAGAGTTTTATGGGTGTAAATATACAACACTTTATCTTGTCTATTTCGTTGTATAATATAGTAATATTTTAAGTGGGTATGTCAAATACCGGTTAGTGATTGGCTAAACACAATCACGTGATGGAGGCACAATGGTTATGTTCACCCATCAACGATCATATTTTTCACGCAATCGATAAGATAAATCATGTTAGCCCATAACAGATGATGGTCTTTGACTAACCTATATGATATAACTGATTTCAGATTAACAGACTTCAGGGTCTAAGGGTTTGAAATGCTATTTCGGGAGGCTATAAGTCCCTCGACTTCGTCTCGCTCCCTCAATAGCATTTCAAACCCTTTGGTTGGAACATTCGGTACGTCCCTCCCCGCCAGTCATCATCTATATAATGTTCCTTTTCAAGAGTTCCCTTTCAACCCTGCTACAAAATAAGCGAAACATATTGCCCCCAGCAGCGTATCAGGGCTATTACCCCCGGAGGACAATTACCCTTAGCTAAATACTGGTTAGTGATAAGGTGAGTAAAGATTAGGGTTAGTGTATGGGATTTAGGGCTAGAGTTTTGGTTAGGGTTAGTATTAGGTTCAGGATCGCGATTTGAGTTAAGGTCAGAGGAATGGTGTGGGGAAATTGTCCAGGGGATATTTATGCTCTTGAACCACCAGTAGAGAATGTTGCAATGAAATCACAAAACACAAGGGACATATGTTTGCATATTAATAAAGATACAAATACAAAGATCCTACTATCTGCATATAATTTTATACAAATAATGTATGATAGGCGCACAAAGAGTATAGTATTGGTATTCAACAGGTGCAGTCGGAGGTAGCTTCTTCTTTCTCTTTCCTTTGTTCTGAAGTTTTCGGTCGTATAGGCCTTCACCTGGATCTAAACGAAGACACAGAACGACATCGTCTGCCAATGCCAGCGATATTGTAAATAATGTCTTATATAATATGGCTTCATAATATTGTAATGAATGTGGAGAAGCAGAAAACCACTGACCATGCTGAATTGTGCCTTATTGTATATTAAAACCACTTGCCCTTCACGGCAAATTCTCGTTGGGTCCATGTTTACATTCCACATGACGGGTGTGCCAAGCACACCCTTCCATGTTGACACTTTCCAGGGTTTCTCCTCTCTCCTCCCTCCGTCCCAAAACATTAGGATTTTTTGGCATAACTCCACCTCATAAAAAGTACCGAGCAGGGCACATTCCCAAACAAGTGGATTTCCGCTCCAGCCTGAATCTCTGATAAAGTGCACATTCCTTGCACATTCCGTAAAATCTGACCATTCCTCGAATACATCTTTGGAATTCTAAGTTGTATATAGTTCACTAAATAATGCTATGTTTTACCCTTCATAAAGGTATGCGCCCAAATATTCTATTTCTCATATCTTCCACATAATTTGAATCACCCGAATACTTCTGTGAGTTTAAAGAAATACATTAAGCATTGAGGTATAAATATCGATTGCTCTGACTAAGGAAGGGACTTAACTCTTGCATCTCGAACATCTTGAATCTGGGGACTTTGAAAGAAAGTAAGAGAGTCTTCGTGTCGTGCAGTGTAGACAAGTCCTGTAACAAGTCATGGCGATCTTGTGTGTCACCGAAAGATATCTGTTGCCCGGAAATACGCTCTAATTATTAAACTCCATGTTGTACCTCTCTCATCGTGATGGTGAATTAAATGAATGTATCTGCACCTTGTAACTAACCTACTCTCTTCCACTGCGGAAAATCTGCCTGTCTATTGGGGGTATAACATCCTGCAAAACACCCAGTAGTCAGCACCCAACACATTTTCCCGCAACAATATTCAACAATATCTGTACAAAGGCACTGAATTCATGGCGTATGCAAATATACAGGAAACGCACACGCATACATTCTGACATTTCCATGATAATAACAAATACTGTAGTAGAAAAGTAAACATACATATTGCGATGAGCAATTTAATCCCTGTTATGTGATGGGTTACATGGAGTTCCGTGGTTTGTTTGTTTGTTTGTTTTTGGTGTTGTAATCCATTAACAATCCCTCACGTGTCAGCGGCTGCTAATCGCAATATGTATGTATACTTATCTACTACATATTATTATAATTCCATCCGAATGTATTTGTGTGCGTGTTCCTTTGCACACACAATGTCATTCTGTGTCTTTGTTCTCATACTGATGAAGGCCTTTATGGCCTATAGGGCCGAAAGCTTAAAAAACATAGTAAATGAGAGAAACAAAATACGTCTTGACCAGTGGAATATTACTGTCTTTACACCTATTGTCACAAATGTACACACTAGTAGTTATGTACATGTAACAAGGCTGTATGCATGGTTGTTTTAATGTGTATGTACACATTCTGCATTTAATGTGTATGTACACATTCTGCATTCTTTTGTGCGATCATTCTCAGAGTGATTTTGGTCGTAACAAAATTGGGGGCTTGTCCGGGAAGTGAATTTAAAGCCAAAACTTAGAATTTGGAACGTTCCGGAATCCAGAATATTGGTACAGACAAAATACCAGTGAGTTGACTGTTCAATTGTATATTCTGTGTATACATTGTGACAATGCCAATCAGTACAATGGATGTTCAGGCATTTGTTCAGAGGACAGATTTGTCCCTCAAAGATTTGCAAAGGTTACGCAAATGTGATTTGACCGCTATTGCACAGCATTTAAATGTTGATGTTCCACAAGGTGTAAGAAAGGCAGAAATTCTTGACTTAGTAGCTGGTCACATGGAGCTCAAAGAAGAAATTGACACTCCAAATCAAGCTCAAATTTCAGATCAAACACGGCTTGAGCTTGCTAGATTGGAAATAGAGAAAGAGAAGATGAGATTAGAAATGGAAATGAAGGAAAAGGAAAGAGAAAGAGAAAGAGAGAGAGGGAGAAGGAACAAAAAGAACTGGAAATGAAGAAACTTGAAATGGAACAGAAATTTGAAGTGGAGCAACAAGTGAAATTGCGTGAGATGGAATTGGCTCATGCAGAGACTGTTGGAAATCGTGAAAGGGCTCCCTCTGAATTTGATTTGGCCAAGAACATCCGATTGGTGCCAAAGTTTGAAGAAAATAGAGTTGACGCATACTTTGTGTCATTTGAGAAGGTGGCTAACAGTTTGAAATGGCCACAGGAATTTTGGCCCATGCTCCTTCAAAGTGTGTTTGTTGGCAAAGCAGCTGATGTGTACTCATCTCTCTCTGAAGAGCAATCACGTGACTATGCTACAGTCAAGAAGGCAGTATTGAATGCTTATGAGTTGGTGCCAGAGGCGTACAGACATAAGTTCAGAAATTCGTACCGCAAACCAGGCCAGACACATGTTGAGTTTGCTCGTGAAAAAGAAATGATGTTTGATAGGTGGTATAGATCCCTGAAAGTGGATCAGGATTTTGATAACCTACGTGAGGTTGTTCTCATGGAAGAATTCAAAAAGAGTGTTGCTTTCAGTGTGAGGTCGCATTTGGATGATCACAAAGTGACAAGTTTGCATAAAGCAGCCTTGATGGCTGATGAGTATGAGCTGACCCACAGAAATGACAACAGACCAGCTTTCAGGAATTTCTCTGGAAACAAAAGAGACAAAAATCAGTCGAGCAATCCAAAGAATGCTGGTTCTGAAAAAGGCACGAGTTCTGAAACTTCATCGGCACCAAAGCCTCAATCTGACAAAGGGTCCAGTACAAGTGCAAATGTCATCAAATGTTTTCACTGTAATAAGACAGGGCATGTAAAGTCACAGTGTTGGAAGTTGCAAAACAAAACAAAGAAGGACATGGGATTTGTCATGTCAAAAAGTGTCCTACCCGAAAATAGTGTCCCGTTCAGTGAAACACAGGCCATTGAAAGTCGATCTCCCAAATTCAGAGATAGGACTAAGCAGGTGGATTAGAGCTATCGTAGCTTTTTGTTTGATGGTGAGGTGACCCCATGTACTTCTGGTGAGGCAGGTAAACCAGTAGTCATCCTGCGGGATACGGGGGCCTCTCAGTCGTTGATGGTGGATGGTGGTATGACTTTTCCACCAGATAGTGCAGTGAATGCAAAAGTCTTGATTCAGACTGTTGATGGCAGTTATATGTCAGTTCCACTATATAGAGTGGATTTGAAGTGTGACCTAGTTTCTGGTCCTGTGACTGTTGGAGTTGTTCCTGAGTTGCCCATAGTAGGCATTGACTTCCCGTTGGGGAATGACTTGGCTGGGGACAAGGTGGTTGCGTCTCCAGTTGTTTCGGATAAACCAGTGGTGGTTGCTGAAACTGAGCAGTTGCAGGAGGAGTTTCCTGGGATTTTTCCAGATTGTGTTGTGACTAGGTCTCAGACTCTTAGAGCTGTTCAAGATGATGCGGATTCTGTTGATGTGGAGGAGAATTCCGGTATTTGGTTGGCAGAAACCTTTCTCAAGGATTTGAATGATGGGGTTGCTGTATTAGGCTCCGAGGCTAACAGTGGTGGGCTGTTTAGCAAGTCTTCCTTGGTTGAAGCACAGCAGGCAGACTCTGAGTTGAAAGGCTTGTCTCAGACGGCGTGTTCTGAGGCTGAGGCTGAAAAGGTCCCTGAGTGCTATTATGTCAAAGATGGCATTTTGATGAGGAAGTGGAGACCTCCCCATAGGCCAGCTGATGAGGATTGGACGGTGGTCCGTCAAGTTGTTGTCCCTCCCAGTTACCGCGGTGAGATCTTGAGGATTGCTCACGAGTTACCTGTTGGCGGCCATTTACGCGTCAGAAAGACAAAGGATCGGATCATGAGGCATTTCTATTGGCCAGGGTTGAATGTGGATGTGGCTGAGTTTTGCAAGACTTGTCACACATGTCAGGTGGCTGGTAAACCACAGCATTCAGTGAAGCCGGCGCCATTGATTCCGATACCTGCGTTTGAAGAACCATTCAGTCGGGTTCTAGTTGACTGTGTTGGACCATTGCCTAGGACTAGGTCGGTCATAAGTACCTCTTGACAATCATGGATATGTCTACACGGTTTCCAGAGGCTATCCCATTGAGAAATATCACTGCTAAGACTGTGGTAGATGCTCTAGTGCAGTTTTTCACTAGGTATGGGTTGCCCAAGGAAGTGCAGTCTGACCACGGGTCAAATTTCATGTCAGGCATATTTCAAGAGGTGATGTATCGTTTGGGTGTGAAGCAGCTGAAGTCGTCAGCTTATCATCCCCAATCCCAAGGTGCATTGGAGCGCTACCACCAGACCCTAAAGACAATGATTAGGGCATTTTGTGAAGAGTATCCCGAGGATTGGGATAAGGGCATCCCTTTCCTGCTGTTCTCAACGAGGGACTCCCCAAATGAGTCGACGGGTTTCAGCCCATTTGAGTTGGTGTACGGTCATGAAATTAGGGGCCCATTGAAGCTCATCAAAGAGAAATTCATGACTGAGGATGATGAGGTCTACCTACTTGACTATGTGTCAAAGTTTCGTGAAAGGCTTTCAAAGGCTTGTGAGGTAGCTAGGGAGCACTTGAAAGTGTCACAAGACTCAATGAAGAGAAAGGCAGACAAAAATGCCAAAGCTCGAACCTTCAAACCAGGTGACAAAGTTCTTGTACTGCTGCCCATACAAGGTGAACCACTGAAAGCCAAGTTCAGTGGCCCATACTGTGTCAAAAAGAAACTCAATGATGTGAACTATGTGATCAGTACACCAGACAGGAGCACAGATCAGAGAATGTGTCATGTCAATATGTTGAAAGAGTGCTATGACCGAAAGTCAGTTGGTGTGACATAGGTAGTGGATAGCACAGTAGAATTCAAGGGGGAAAAGTTTTCACCGCATATCACTTACAGTGCATGTGTTTAGCATATCCATTAATGTATGCAAAACAGTTTGACATGATTGTATAAGCTTCGAGAATCCAAGCAATATCAATGTAAATGGTATCCATGAAAAGAGAACATGGAATTAATGCAGCTACTCAAAAGGCATGTGATAGTATGTGATTATGGTTGTTTGAGTTGGATTTTACCTCACATTCGTTGTAAATAACAATGAGACATTGTGAAGGTAAAAGAAACCCTTGCTACGGCAAGGCTTTCTTTTTCCCATGGGGGATGGTGTCACAAATGTACACACTAGTAGTTATGTACATGTACCAAGGCTGTATGCATGGTTGTTTTAATGTGTATGTACACAGGTGGACCAGAATAATGGAGAATATTCTATATGATATAGATATAGTACATACAGGCTGACCAGATTAGTGGAGAATTTTCTACGTGGTATAAAATGTAGCTACAGTACATGTATGCATGTGACAGGAAATACATTACAGCTCACTCAATCTAGAATGATTTAACCCATTCCAGAAAATTCTAGGAAGTGCTGGCTGAGTGAGGCACTGCCCTTGTAGCCCAATGTGATTGGTAGTTAATTTTGGCAGTGATGTTACGCACATAGTTAGACAGTGAGTCATCCAGGATTCCTGGAACTTTTGACTTGCTAGTATGTTCAGGTATGTGGCCCCAGGTTGGAGAAAATTACAGAATGTACTAGAAAGGGGTGAATGGATAGTATATAAGCTGGAGAAATTCTGTAGTAGGCAGAGTACCCAACACCTCTGCTCTGAGAGTTACGTCACTTCTGGCTCTGAAGCGACTTGTTATAGTCAGTCCTGTGTTACCTGCTGACCTGCTATACAAACTGTGTTTGTGGAGATAAGGCCTGGGAGACATTTTGCCTGCAGAGAATTAATTTGCCTACGTTGGAGAGAGATTCCATATTTTAGTGTCAACGGACATTATTACGGCAAAGCTGTGACGGGCTGGATTCCTTGCTGGACATTATAAAGTGAATCATTCTGCATTCAACGCATCACCTGGACGTGGTCGTCATAACATTTGGATTCTGCACGTTTCGCTGTGGACGTATATCCTGGATTTTTACCCCGGATTAATACCGAGGATTATCACAACCTGCGCCTTTGGATTTACGTCTGAGGTATCATTCATCGGTGCATCGCGGATCATTCATCTGTGCATCGAACATCATATCTGGACATTTTCAAAGGATTACTTAATACGTGTAAGTGATTCCACTACCGATTTACAGTTTCTATTCATCATTATTGTACTGATGTGAGAACCGATTACGAGTCTGTACCCACAATATCACTGTTAATAAACCGCCTGAACATTAGTTGATTGTTTCTTTTGTGCGATCATTCTCAGAGTGATTTTGGTCGTAACACTATAAATAATGTCTCAACTACCTGGAAGTTTAAAACTTGGCACAACATTACATTTCCAGCATTTGAATAATGAAACATTTATATTGTTAGTCAAATCCGATAAGTAGATTTTTCATGAAAATCAATCGACATATACTGTGATTTAAGAAATTGTGGGACCAATCTGAAGATATTCTCAGTTTATAACAACACGCAATTTAACTCGGATTATTGCAGTCTAAAATCAGTGTTTTGCGACAAAAACTGATAAGTCCACTTCTCGTTTTGTTGCAAAAAGCCATAAGTCCCCTTCAAACCAATCAGCATGTCGTATATGTGTCAGGTGATTTCATTGATTACGATGTGTTATGCATACTGTACAGTGACTACGTAGGACTACATACACGCACGATCGATATGGACTTCAAAAGCATGCAGACTGCAGGGCCAGCGTCGCGGCTACTGTGTGCTGATCTAAGTCATCGTGTATGACAGTAAGCTTTTATAGAGGCTGCCCAGCTTCCGAAGAGCTCGGGATGAGAACGGGAGGGCAAGAAATACAATGAAACGTTACTATGGCAACGCAGTTTCCGCACATTCGAAACATAGTGTCCTGCTTCGATCCCTTGTTCTAAAGAGCAGCATGTATGCCGAATTGCATGAGCATAGCTTGAAAACATGAGGATGTAGTTTGATCCAAATACTAGCATTTTGACCTGATTTATTTTCATGATATTTGGTCCCCATAGCAACGCAGTCTCTAACACATTAAAAAGACATATCTTCACCACCACACCAATGTGTGTGCATCAAAGTTCGTAAGCATTTTGCTTGAAGAAAAAAGAGGGAATTCTGCGATCCACAATATTTTCCCCATTTATTGCCACAATATTTCTTGTACATTATCATAATGTGTTGTTACCATGGCAACACAGTGTCCAACACAATCAAAACATGTCTTTCCCATCGTCACCCCGACACTAATATTTGTGTGCCAAGCTTCGTAAGCACTTTGCTTGTAAAAATAAATGAGGGACTTTTTCGGCTCCTAACAGTTTCCTAATCAATCGCCTAATATGCTGTTACCATGGAAACGAAGTTTTTGAGTCATGAAGAATGTGACTTGCACATTTACCAAAGGCCAATTTGCGCGCCAAATTTCGTGATCATTGTTCGAAAAATGAGCAAGTACCTCGATTACTACCCAAAGCTATTCCCTCATTTATGGCCATTTAATTATGCCGTCACTATGGCAACGCAGGTTCCTATATATTTTAATAAACAAAGAAAAATGTCTTCCACATCTCCATTCCCAAACCAACATGTGTGTGCTAAACTTCATGAGCATTGCTAAAAACTTAAGAGCACTTGCAAAGCTCCGAATTTATACCGTTATAGCGGTGGACTTTGCATTTTACAACAAAATGAGAAGTGGATCTTCTATTGACATTCTATCTCTACATCATTCGCGTTCTACCCCAACACAGCGTCACGAAAATCGTGATTTAAAAGAAGTGAAGACAAATTAACTTATCGCTCTTTGCGAACCGAACTCTTTAATATATATATATATATATATATACATATACAGTATATATATACAGTATATGCATATATATATATATATATATATATATATAGTGTGATGATGCTGATATTCCTACCGCACGCCTCTGTCATCTTAAGTGAAATTATAGCTGAGATAATATAGATAACAGAAGATGTCGCATGAAACCGGCAGAGTTGTGAAGCTTTCGACCGTGGTCTTCCTCAGCTTTAATATCTGTTTGTGAAACGAAATATATGTTTTTGAGCATAACAAATCTGAAGTCATAAACACAATATATTAAATATAAGTTGAGCATGAGTTAATAGTTACATGACATACTTGGCAATATTTTTTTGCACTTTGCAACACATTCAACAATGTATAACTGTAAATGAGTGTATAGTGAGTATATGTAGCATACAAATATATCATACAATAAAAATTATCAAACATATATCATAAATAAACTAAATAATATAATTACCTGCTAAGCAGACGTTTATTATACTGTGCGACACAATTTTCTTATATTATGTGGCAAGAATATGAAGATTGTTTCAGCAATAATTTTGGTACATAAAATACTGTGTATATTGTACATTTCTGTGTTATGTACCTAGGGACAAGTGGCAACACACTCTATCCACTCTCTATCCACTCTCTATCTGTACCCGGGTTCCATGCCTGCTATTTTGATTGTTGGTAAATCAGCTATAGGGGTTAATGACCGTGAGAATGTTCATTGTATCGTAATTGTTAACAATCCTTTATCTGCACTGACACGACTGACACACTTGTAACACTGAACCTAATTCTTTATACTACCCCACTCCTGCCTGACATGCACCACCGCACACAAACCTTCCCCCAATATCACATGATCACTCACATCCCGCCACAAGACATCCAGGCAACTCAAACGTCTGCTTAGCAGGTAATTATATTATTTAGTTTATTTATGATATATGTTTGATAATTTTTATTGTATGATATGTTTGTATGCTACATATAATCACTATACACTCATTTACAGTTATACATTGTTGAATGTGTTGCAAAGTGCCAAAAAATATTGCCAAGTATGTCATGTAACTATTAACTCATGCTCAACTTATATTTAATATATTGTGTTTATGACTTCAGATTTGTTATGCTCAAAAACATATATTTCATTTCACAAACAGATATTAAAGCTGAGGAAGACCACGGTCGAAATCTTCACAACTCTGCCGGTTTCATACGACATCTTCTGTTATCTACATTGTCTCAACTATATATATATGATATATCGTCGATAGTCGTTACAGCACTTCCCTTCATGCGCATGTCAGACTGTTGTTAACCCTATGCGAACTCCCACACACTAATGGACAATCAGCTAAATGCGAAAAATAAAGTACAATGTCCCCCCCCAAAAAAAACAACAACAACAACAAACAAACAAACAAACAAACAAACAAGCAAAGAGGAAAGGAGATTCAGCTTTACCGATTCGGTACATGTCGACATTAAAGGTTCTGTTCTCACTGGACAAGGCGATATTTGCGTCAAGATCGGCGCTGACCTCAAAGTCGACGTCCAACTTATTTTCGGGCAGTTTGACACCGAGGAAGGCGAACCGTCTCGACGCCACTGATCCCCCTTCTTCAGTGTGAATCACCGGGCACGCTATAGTTTTGAATCAAGGGATATTGTAAGGAGTTTTCATATTTTATACCCACAGGTGATAACATTGTAAAGAGATTGTATAGTATTGGGGGTGGTGAGTAATGAAACCACTTATAAATAATCTAAAGCAGACGATTCTAAGAGTTATTAGATGAAAATCAGATTTGTAATGGCTGAAATATCCAAAACCGCGGTAAAACAAAGCGACCATAATAACATATGGGTCAAACATTTTCTTTAATATCGCTCTGTATTGGATATCTCAGCCATTTTAAAATCAATTTTCATCAAATAAAAACTGAATATCCCTCTTGCATTTACACGCTCTTTCTTATCTCGTAAGACGCTTTTCATTCATCAAAATTGTATAAACCTGAATTTAGGTCTCAACCAAAACTATATTATCCCTTTAACTTAAAGAAGAGGCAAATATCTGCAACACTTGGCGTTGTTCATTACCAGACTATTGTTTTTCTACATCGCCTTTACACAATGCACAATATACAGCAATTGATAATACAGTGCTGCTCCACCAAAAGCGTGGCTTGATTTGCGTGGAGCCCCGTACATAATACGCAAAGAAAAAATAGTAGAGAGGGATTACTTTCGTAGAGATAAGATAGTAGAAAGGAGAAAGGGAAAGGAGAGGTATGTCTGCTTTCACTAAAGGTTTACACAAAATAAGTTCACTTTGATCACTGATCAGGAAGGCATGACAAACTATTTTCTCGTGGAGGTAGAGCTGAAAAGTAAATACAGTCCATGGTCGGTACATGTTTACGTAGTAGATTAAACAGGGCGATATCAACTTTTCTACGAAAAAAATCTCGTGTATGATACGAGGACAAGGATCTAGAGAGCAACAGCTTTCCTAAAAGAGTACAAAGGCTTTAAACTTCGAATTTCAGAAGGAAGAGAGTTCCAAACATCGGGTCCGGTGTGTCTGATAGATTTCAGAGCCATCACCGTTTTATGATTATACAAGTGAAATTTATCAGATTGTCTTTTTTGGGATGTGAATGTTTGTCCTTGTTTGATTGAAAAAATGAGAGAAAAAAAGAAGAAGATGGCAACTGATCATTATGTAGGTGAAACATAAAAAGTGAGTTTTGCACACAAAAATATGATGTTATTTACCTTGACCGTTTTTGATACTGCTAATAAGAGATCTGAATGGTCTCAAAAAACACGAGTCGGTGCACATCTAGCTTTCTTTTTTAGAATATACTATCGATGTGACTTTTTGAAGTTGCACATATAATGTTGAGGCAAGAAATTTACGATGATATCAAGGAGTAATATAGCATAAATAAAATGTTCTTAGGAACATAATACTTAAGCTTATGGAGTATACCAATGTTACGAGACACTTTATCAGATAATTGCACAAGATTGTTCCATTTCATATTTTCATTCTGAGAAATTTGATACTTTGTTTTTGTTTCAATACCGTTCACCATAATGTTTAAATGTTGCATTTCATTTCTATGATTCTTATTATGAAAATACATACAATTTACTGACACCATTATTGGTTTTGGTAAAGTATATCATTTTGTATAAAAAAAAAATCATACAGTCTGTTATAAACAAGCATTTCTACTACCTTAGAAAGACTAGGAAGAACAGACATAGGACGGTAATCGGATACAGGAGAGGAGACGTACGTGTGTAATCTTCCAATAAAAGATGCTTATATTCAATTTTGAAACTGAGGGGGTCGGTGCAATATAATGCTAACCCACACTTTTGTCAAAATTGAGTTACATGCATTTTCATAATCCTTATCCTTCTCTCTAACCTTCGTGAAAATATCATATTTGAACTCAACCAATAAGATGGTAAAGATGCATGCATTCATGTTTTATTAATGTACAATGTATGAACTTTCCAAACATTCTACAGCGATTATTTCAAAATGACTATTGTGTGGGTTAGCACTATATGTGACCGTGCACCTCAAAACGAACATAAAGTCGCACACACTGATTTTGCGCGAGGACTGAAAATAAATGAAATGGGTCAACCTAGCCGAACTTGACTTTTTCATATTTTCTGAAAGAGCGGGTCTTCTTTTACATTATGCTAAAATTTGGTATCATAAAACGGGCAGGAAAGTGTGTTTTTTTATAGCAGTTTATCTTGAATATTTTTGGTAGAATAGTGTGGTTAGGTGTGTCTTTAGAATCCCTTTTTCATTTCTGAAAAACCTTGTCCACACTCTTCAATTTCAACTCTAATAACTTTTGAAAGGATAGTGCTACGGCTTTGAAAGTTGGCATTAATAATGGACAGAATGTGTTAATGAGACATGCTTAATTTCAGTTCAATTTGATAATCCCTTCATTGTTGTTACTCTGGTGGTTTACTTCCTGTTTTTTTGTCCCATTCATCGCACAGCCAGCACGGTTTGGTAAAGATTAAGTGCTTGAATAGACACTGTACTTCAGAGCATCTTTTCTCAGTTCACACTTTTCCTGAGTTTGTGCTTCCTTTCCAATATTTAGATAGGTTAGGAGAGTCCATTTGATTTGAGTTATACATCATTTTAAAGCTTCAAGTCTGCTCTTTTAGATTATGGTCTTAACTAAAAAGTCATGTCTGGCGACTTTTTGTTTGTTTTGAGGTGCAGGGTCACATATTGCACCGACCCCTTCAATTGTTTGTAAATTTTGATGCTTTAATTTCTGTGGGGATAGAATACCATATACATAAGGACCTTGAAATATAACTGAACCTTTGAAAATGAGGTGCGCAAGTGATACACAAATGTAGATGATAGTTTACAGAATTTTTGTTTCGTAATTATGGATCGTGCTGTTCAGCGAAATTCAATCTAAAAGGGATTCTGGAAGTATAACTTTTTGTAAGATAAGTAGGCCTACATAGAAATATCCAACTGTAAACGATAAATATCATAAAATTGCAGTATCTTATACAAATGAAAGATTGGTTTTAAATGGGCAAGATATGAAGCATGGTGTACGATACGAATTGCACAGTTTGTAAGACATAAACTCTGTTCAACTGGGTTTTTGATGCATTCGCCCCAAATTATAATCCCGTATGACAAATGCGTAAAACAATTGAATTATAAATCACTTTCAAATACACTTTTTAGGCATTGACTTTAATTTATACACAACACCGATATTCTTACTCAACATATCACAAAGATTATTTGCATGAGCATTCCAGGTAACATTCTCATCAAGTATTAATCCTAAAAACTTCAAAGCGAACACACGTTTTACCTGAGAGGCAGAGATGTTGACAGAAACATTTTTCAATATTACATTTTCTCTTGGTAAATAACGTCTAATTAGTTTTTTGAACATTAATTGTAGTTTATTTATCTCTTTATGTGCCATGGTGGAAACCCCCTGTGTGCCACGTTATTCTGAGACATGAAGGTAGTCATGCTTTGAGAAAGAATTCTGTTTTTCCATCCGTATAACTTCTACAAATTTCTGTTAGGATGGGCATAACAGTAGGCAAAGTTAAAGAGGAATGTCAAGTTTCGTTTCGATATAAATTGTATGACGAATCTATTTTCAATTTTTCTTTTGAATGACCAGTTGCTACATTAGTGTAAAGGCATGACTTTTGCACATAAAAGCGTGACAGAAACTTAGAATGTACGAGCAAATCTAGTTGGGAACATCGCTTGATAGTCGATCTCCACATAGAATGCAAGCCGTATATGAGAGGAACAAAAGCACGAGAAACGCTTTCATTGTGCCTCGGGATTAGCAGTAATTAGCGGTTTATCGATCGGTCTTGGCGGCTTTGTTTGTTGAGCAGAATATGCGAAGTTGGCAAGCCGTCGACTCAGTCGGACGTGCGAACGTGGCACATAAAGAGTTAAATAAAACCACGTAATCATTAGAGTAAGTTCTTGGTTCAAAATAATTTGTAACTCTAAAATATTCTTGTGTGAAAAAAAAAATATTCTCGTGTCATCGGCAAAGAGAATAAGCTTTAAAATTTCAGAAACATTAGACATGTCATTAATATACAACAAAAAGAGTAGACGTCCCAAAGTAGAGCCCTGGGGGCACTCCACATTTTATGCCTAGATTAATCGATTTATCATTACAGATGGTTACATATTGTTCACGTTCACACAAATGAATGATCAAGCGTGTCCAACACCTTACTTAAATCAAGAAATACACCAATCATAAATTCTTTATTCTCAATTGCAGTTTCAACTTCATGCACAAAATTCACCATTGCAGATGATGTGGAGTGCCCCGGCATAAAACCATATTAATTTTCATGTATTAGAAAATTTCACTGTGTAAGAAAATTAAAAAGACAATTGTACGTGTATATGTGACCCTGCATCACAAAACAAACACAAAGTTGCCAGACATTGATTTTTTGTTAAGAGCAGATTTTGAAAGAGCAGAATCTAAGCTTTGAAATGATGTATAACTTTATTCAAATGGACTCTCCTAACCTATCTAAATATTGGAAAGAAAGGACACACTCGGGTGTGTCAACTGAGAAAACAAGCTCTGAAGTACAGGGTGTAGTCAAGCGCTTAATCTTTACCAGGCTATGCTTGCCGTGGGACGAATTGGACAAAAACAGGATGTTGACCACCTGGAGCAACAACAATGAATGAATTATTGGATTAAACTGAAATTAAGCATGCTTCATTAGCACATTTTGTACATGATTAATTTCAACTTTCAATGCAGTAGCATCATTCTCTCTAAAGTTATTGGAGTTGAAAGTGAAGTGTATGGAAAGGGTTTATGAGAAATGGGAAGAGGGTTCTATGAGAAACTAATCACACTATTACACCAAAAAGTGTTCGAGAAAAACTGCTGAAAACACAGGTTCCTGTATGTTTTATGATGCCAAATTTTGATATGATATAGAAAAAGTCTTGCTCTTTCAGAAAATATGGAAAACTCAAGATTGGTTATGTTGACCCATTTCACGTACTTTCAGTCCTCACACAAAATCACTGTGTGTGACTTTTTGTTCGTTTTGTGGTGCACGGTCACATATATATTTTTTAAATATTTTTGAAAATACTGGCAAGACTGAAATTGGCCGATAATTAGAAACAAATTCTGGACTTCCACTTTTAAACACAGGAATCACTCTAGCAATTTTCATATTTGTGACCGTGCACCTCAAAACGAACATAAAGTCGCACACACTGATTTTGCGTGAGGACTGGTAATAAGTGAAATGGGTCAACCTAGCCGAACTTGACTTTTTCATATTTCCTGACAGAGCGGGTCTTCTTTTACATTATGCTAAAATTTGGTATCATAAAACGGGCAGGAAAGTGTTTTTTTTTAGCAGTTTATCTCGAACATTTTTGGTAGAATAGTGTGATTAGGGGTGTCTTTAGAGAGAATGATGCTACTGCATTGAAAGTTGAAATTAATCATGTACAGAATGTGCTAATGAAGCATGCTTAATTTCAGTGTAATCCAATAATTCATTCATTGTTGTTGCTCCAGGAGGTCAACATCCCTTTTTCATTTCTGAAAAACCTTGTCCACACTCTTCAATTTCAACTCTAATAACTTTTAAAAGGATAGTGCTACTGCTTTGAAAGTTGGCATTAATTCTGGACAGATTGTTTTAATGAGGCATGCTTAATTTCAGTTTCATCTGATAATCCCTTCGTTGTTGTTACTATGGTGGTTTACTTCCTGTTTTTTTGTCCCATTCATCGCACAGCCAGCACGGTTTGGTAAAGATTAAGCGCTTGAATAGACACTGTACTTCAGAGCCTCTTTTATCAGTTCACACTTTTCCTGAGTTTTTGCTTTTTTTCCAATATTTAGATATGTTAGGAGAGTCCATTTGATTTGAGTTATACATCATTTTAAAGCTTAGAGTCTGTTCTTTCAGAATATGGTCTTAACTAAAAATTCATGTCTGGCGACTTTTTGTTTGTTTTGAGGTGCAGGGTCACATTTTCTGGGAAAGTACCAAATTCAAAACACATATTAAATATCGAACACAAACGTTTTGCTTTCACATGTATAACTCTCTTTGTATCTTTTTTTTTTTTTGTGTATATCATCATATCCGGCACTGGTAGTTGATTTTAAGTTACAGACTATGTGTATGATTTCTTTCTCAGTAACAGGGTTAAAATGAAGAGTGCGTTATTTTACTTTCACATATTGCATGGAAATGATGATCCTGCCATCTATGGCCCAAGCTGACAGAACCTGGGTATTTTGTCTCATTTCAGCGAAGGTTGCCCAGAGAGGTGCACAATTTGTGTCAGTAAGATCCTCATATATGCTGATTCTGCTTTTTTATTCCTTTAGCTTTTTTTCTGTTTCTCAGCTGGGCCTGTCGATGACGATACGATGCCAGTTTTACAATGATCGCACGCGGTATGGGTTTAATACTATCAGGTGGTGGGTGGCGACGACTGATGCGATGACATCGATCAATGTCTTCTTGTCGAAAGCCAATTCCCAGGTTGTTGTTGGCGATGCTATGCGAAGAACAACGTCGTCTGTCCTCCCCTGTGCATTTTCTGTGACACCATGTATACAGGGGGAAATACGGCGAGAATACTGTTCCAGGTTATTCAACTGTGGATGAGTGTAGATTTGAGATGGTTTCTTTGTTTTGCACTTCCTTTGTCTTCAATGCTGCAATTTCTTGCTGAGATTCCACCACTTTTGTTTGCAGGTCCATGATGAGTCCCTCCTGCTTTTCCAGACGATCACTAAGTTCACATAGTTTCTTTGAGATTATCTCGGTCACTGCCTCCTTGATTGTGTGCCAGACTTCGTCATCTGTCAAGAGTTCTTTCACAAGGTTTTTTGTTGTTCTTCTGACTGTCATTTGGCCTTGATATTTTCAGTGACACTAACCTCATCAAAGATGCATTGAAAGACTCTGCTATTCAGGTAAGTACTTTAGTATGTACAGTATTCGAAGTCGAATAGTCTGATAGATACAAAGATCTTCAAGGCATGGTTGAGCGAATAAGGTGAGTATGCATATCGGTACATGCACTGAAATAGTACTGGAACTGTGCAACTTACAAAATATCCAGCAAGATATCCAGTTCGTGGGACTAGAAGTAGAGTAGCTCTAGAGACACCCAGTTCAAAAAGATTGAAGGATATGGCAAGATGAGGCAGATGATTCGAGATAAAGTTAAATTCATTATCCAGGTGCAACAGGTATAATAATATAAAATTCTCCAGAAAGATATCAAATTTTGATGGTATAGAGTGAAGATACAAGTCAAATTATCAGAGCTGTTGTTAGAACTGTACCTCTCCTTGTGACTCACTCATGATTCACAGTCATGTGTACACGTATAATTTGAAATGTTGACACGTTCTTCTGCTTACAAATAACCTCATTGGTGACTTTTCAAGTGGCTGACATATTTCCGGTATCATTTAACGGGCTTCCGTCTAATACGTTCTGCTGGAAAGCCTTATAATTTGTGGCAATTTATTTTACATTATCATTATTAGGATACCTTAAGCTATATCTATCTTTATAACACATATCTTTTCCTCATTGATCCAAAAATTCGTTTTGTTATCCATGGATTTCTATTTTTATTTTCATTATTTTTCTTTTCAATCATGGGGATATGTTTGTCACAATAAGAAAGAAATATATCCCAGAACGTATCATAAGCAATATTTGGGTCGATGCAAAGTAGTACAATCATTCCATGTTTCCGTGATGAAATCGTTGTTGAGTAATGATATATTTTCTGATGCGAATTTGCTTGACATTGAAATACTGTGTGTCGTCACATATGCAAAACATAGGCAAACACTTAGAAATATCATAATACAAAACACAAGTTATTTGTATCAATATTAGTAAAACATATGTGTGGCGCTCCGACAAAATGAGTCATAAGTCGCACGGGGAGTTTTCCCGTAATGAGCCGAAAATGAAGGGGAAGCACTACTCGGGTCGAAATTTTTTTATGACGGATTTTGATTCCTTTATGTTTTATCTGTTTGTACAGAAAATTTCAGCGTGTGAAAATGAGTACAAGTGTCCCAAATCACCGTTTTTCTGAGACAATTTTTTTTCGGTTACATTTTTTTCGAACGCTCGCCTTTGCGTTGCGTTTCGCACCTATTGTTCTTGCCAGATCGAGACTCCGCCTCCGTTGCTAGGGTGTATGCTAATGAGGCATTGCTCTTGACCCCTTTGAAGACAAAACAAAGCATGGTGCGCGCGGCGGCGTCGGCGGCCAAGCGGCGAGGGCTATAGAATTACGCAATAATAGTGAGCTGACCAAGGCTATTGATTGCATGACCAGCGAGTTTCGTTTGATACATGCACTCCATTTCAATGACATGGTGATTGACATGACTCACAAATCGCACTGAAAAAAATAATTCCAACGAACGATCACGCAAAATTTATGATACTTTATCTATGAACTAATACAATGATCACATATCGAACTCGAAACCTTTTTTATGCGTGTGTGTACTTTTACAACGGTTATTAATTGGCCTCATTTATGAATTTCTTCAAATAATCATAACTTTCGTTCCCTGGTATGTGACTTGCTGTTTAAAGTTCATCTCTGGAGATATAGTAGGGCCTAAGTTGTCGATTATTCTCGTTTTTATAAAGTCGACAATTTGTGTGATAATTCGCCAAATGTATGTAATGCGTACTATTATTTCCCTGGTTAATGAAACTTATTGCCTTATTACTTATGATGGTTTGGGCCGTGACGGCATGGAGAGAAATCGGAAGACAAACATTATTAATGCCCAGATAGCTCGTGTTCCCTTTGGAGGATATTCTGACTCTAGTCATCTGTGTATTTTTTTAGAAGTAGGACCTATTTGAGAAAGGGACAGAAAGCTGTGTCGCTACTCAAAAGTGTGCTTCTTCATTTTGTTTTGTTTTTTAATCAGAATGTTTGTAATGATAGCTGTTTGCCGTGTATTGCGTGTAGCTGACATGTGAGAGGTCAAGTCTGCAAAGAATTGGGTTGGCTAACAATTTTGCCAAGTAGTAGCGCTAATTGCCCATTGAATTGCGTATTCTGAGGAATTTTGAATGAAAGAACTCGGACGGCAATGTTCACGCCTTGTATCCGAGTAAACCCCGCATCAACGAAGCCTTAAACAATGAAAGGTAAACTCCCTGCTATCAAGGGGTGGATAATCACGCAACCAGTATTCTTTCTTCGCCATTGATAGCAGAATCAATGACGGAATGGAGCAACAGTGTTGGAGGATCGGCATTAGTCTGCTAATTTGTAAAGGAATTTTTCAGTCTCCTTTTGTGTTCAGAACCACAGTCAGTGACGCTAACTTACTCTATCTCCTACAAGCTATCGTTACCATCTTAAAACGTGAATTTTATGAAAGGCTAAAAGTGATCACGGAATCAGTTCTTCCGCGTGACACATGCAGGCTTTTATAATAGCATACCAAGCTTAAATAGAAAGGGCGGGGATACACACTTATCGCAATCATCCGGATTTGAGAGTGATACACTCTACTACTTTTCTTCATCTTTCCCCCGACAAAGACCATGGTAATTCAGAACAAACAAACAAACAAACAAACAAACAAACAAACAAGCAGTTGATTTATATCAGAACGTAGAGATTTTTTTTTTGTGTTTCATGTATGTATAGGTCATATCTTGATGTATAGTAGGCATTTGTTGTCGTTTTTACAGCGTTTCCTAATAAATGCCTTTAGCGAAAACCCAACAAAACTTCTATCAAGGAGGGAAGGGAACTTAAATTTAAATATCACATAGTTTACAGAAATCAGACATGTAAATAAGGCAATCATAGACATCCGCATGGCCGATTGTAATCTCTTACTTTGATTATCAAACATGATCTCCTGCATTTACGTGCTTTTTTCTAATTTCTTGAACTTTGCCCTCATTTTCTCTCTTTTTTTTAAACAATTGCTCGAAACATTTAAAAATCGTAACACAGTCTGCTATCACACAACATAATATTCCATTTGATTTGTCACTTATTGTTGGTCGGGTGACGCCAAATGTTGGAATCTCGAGCGATGATACACGGCATTTTGTTTGTTGGTTTTCGTCTCATCGCTCAAAAGAATTTTGACTACGATTACAAGACATAACTGATGGTTTACAGAAGTGATCATCAATTCAGTAAGGATTAGTCAAGTCATGAATTCACTTTACCCATCATGACTGTCTAATCGAACTACGACATTGTTTGGGTAACCGCGCCTTTTTATTCTCATAGTTCAAACTAATTCTTGACATAATCAAAACAAATAATTCTTTATTAAATTTCTCAAAATACTCAATAGACGGCCTGAGTCAAAACTTTCTACAAAGATTGCCTATACGGCAATCTTTACTAGCCTAAACAAGTTTTCTAGAGCTATCAGTTCCCCCTATGACAATGACTTCGATCACGTTTTGAACTTGTATCGAACTACTTTCAAAACAGCTATTACCTTTGTAGTTCGATTAATAAACCAGTCTTTTGAATTCGTAACCAACATTCGTAATCGTAACAATACAGTAACATAGTACTGCATGTCAATAAAAGTTGGAAAATGTAAATGCTATAATAGTAGCGCAAAAAAAAAAAATGAGTAACGATTATCTTCATACATTCTAATTCCTAGTGATGTCGCTACGAAAATGACACATGGTTTGGTTCAAGTAAATAAAAGTAAAAAGGAATGGGATATACTTCTAATGATAGTACCACGCCGTACAATGCATTTCACTGTATTTTGTAACATTTGGTTACGTTTCTGTGCGCTTTACGTATACGGAAAATAAAAGGCAGATTGGTGCTATTAACATGCTAACACGCAACGCATTCAAAATGTTTTTTTGAAATACACCGTATACAATATAATGTTTTAGTATACGGTTTGAAACTTTGAATTTGCGAGTCCTTTATGAAATTATGAGCAGGGCTATGACATTATCAAGCAAAAATTAAAGTATTTAGGGATTCGGATTTGCGCAGGAGACTAACAGTGCTATATATGGCGATCGTTCGCAACAGAGACAATCCTCTTCAATAGATATACAATGTAATTCTGTTTTCATGAATTGAAAGAGAAACGAAAAGAAGTCAACTTTTTAACTTCATTTAGCTTTCTCACCAATTGAACTTGATTTGATCTGCCATGCATGATATCGCTGTGTGCTCTATTAATTATATTAAATCATTTAATCGGCGTGCTTGTTTTTTATGCAGAATATCACAGTTAAGTTTAATTCATTGAAGTTCATAATGTTTGTACATATGGCGTGTTCGTTGTTTTCTATTTTCATTTTTATAATATATTACGTGTCCATTATCTGATTCTGACCACGAAAATATGGCGACTGTTTAAATGCGGAGCATGTACTGGAAAACTGTAATGTCTCCTGCCAGTATAGACAAACTAATTTCTAGTATATCCCCGCTTAAAATTGAAATGAAATTGAACAAAAAACAAAAAACAAAACGAAGTTCGACTTTCAGTAGATTTCAACCGTTTTGTATAGTGCCTGATTCATGTAATGGACACAATTCTTTAGCACATAAGCAATCACACAACTTTCGTGAATAGATGTGTCTTAATGATTGCATTTCATGGAAGAAAACTCGTCTCCTTGCCTGAATTTTAGCTTCTTCCTGTTCAAGCTCGCGTGAAAGAAATAGTTGAACATCAATCGCAATCATTAAGAGAGGCACATCCTTAGAAATAAGCACAGGAGTACTGAGACACACTACGAAATAAAAACGGGCCTTTTATCGCTATTGACAACGCATGACATTGAAATGCTTTTTTTTTCCTTGGGGAAGGGGGGTAATACAATTGATTATTCTGAAGGTTCGTTAATCACACAATGAAATATGGTTTGCTATTAGCTTAGGTTCGTTAACAAGAAAATTAAATGCGGTTCCTTTCCGGTAGTTCCTTTACCCGAAAGTAATCAAGCAATCATTTTTTTTTTTTCTGATAAGGTTTGTGAATACAAAACGGAGTGAAGAAGGCCCAAGTATTAATTCCGAATATTTTTCAGTATTATTATTTATGATCCACTTCTCAAACGCAGAAAGATTGTAACTGCACATGTGATGTAAAAAAAAAAATAATTCCGCTTAAGCTACAAGTTAATTGTTTTTTATATGCTATGCTATTAGAAAAGTGACTGAGAATCATTGTAAACCCAACGTGAAGCTGTCAAGCCTACATCAACCTTTGCTTCTGATATGTATAATATGTGCAGCATTGGCAAGCGTGATAAGCGATAATTACTGTGCACGCAACGCCTATAAAGGAAATGTGCCTTTTATATGGCGGGAATTCATAATGTTACGGCTGTATACAGCTGCAGCAGAAAAGACGCGAAAGCAGTTTTTGATGCTCTGCAACATTACGACCATGTGCGTAATTTGAGGGTTTTAAGTACACGCAAAGAACACGATCTCAAAAGACGACTATCGTTAATCAACTTCATAGACTTTTTCTGCCGATGCTGTCTTTTGAACCCCCGCCTAGAATAGGTTCTCAGGTTCTATTTAATAGGTATTGGTACTTGCTAAACGCATCCTCTTTAGTTTCCATTGACAACAACATGGGAGGAGAATGGAAACGATGAACGCCCTCGCTAAAAGACGCTTCTCGTAAGACGCATTGCGTGCCCGCCTACAATAGGTTCTCAGGTTCTATTTAGGTATTGGTACTTGCTAAACGCATCCTCTTTAGTTTCCATTGACAACAACATGGGAGGAGAATGGAAGCAATCAACGCCCTCGCTAAAAGACGCTTCTCGTAAGACGCATTGCGTGCCTTCTTTTCTTTCTACTGTTTCCTATTGTTTATGAGTTAAAAATTGCGGCAAACCACAACGCAGCCGACACACAACGCGTACCGACTCATTCATGCGGCGGCAGCGGCACGGACACAAACGCGCCGAAGTTTACATTCGGGCTGCCGTATTGGTCAGAATCCTTAATGATAGACCTGTCCTGCGATTGGTTGATTATCTTACATACCCAAGCTATCGCCTTATACGGTAGTGCGTGCGATGGAGCGTAAACGCCGTCGCTAAGCAGGACAGTTGTATTGTTTCGTCCCGTGAAAGAAACAGGTTGTGAGCATGAACATAGCCTGAACTTTGAGAGCGATTTTCTCCGTTATTTAGAAAATCAACTGACATAACAAACGTGGTTAATATTCGTTTTTATGATCTATAGGGATGTCGAAATGAGTTGTATTACATATCAGTGTAAAGCTTAGAGTCTGTAGAATTCACTTATAGGCATAACTACGATTTCATTTTTTGCGACTTTTGACTCATTCCGACGGAGCGCCACACATATCATTAATTAACGTTGATGAGTTGACCGTAATTCTCGAGGGCTTAACAATTGTGATGATACAACAATTCTATTGCAGACTATTGCAAAGTTTGTTCTTAACATTATTCTCTTGATTGAAAATATGCATGTCAGTACAATTTGTCAATATTCAAAATCACCCATCAAGTACACATCTTTCTTTTCTTGATTGATCAACTTCACTAAAACATCGACATTTTCCAAGGATAAATCACTATCTGTATCAGGGTGCCTGTATATTACTTTTCTTTTCTTATACACATTCCTTCAAACACAGGTGCAATCAAATTTATTTCCATTGAATGTAAAATTTAGTCTTACTTTGAAAGATGACAAATTTGATAGAAACAGGGGGACTCCGCCCCCTCGTCCGCATTTTCTATCAGAGCAGGCAACAGAATAGCCATCAGTGCTTTATAAAGGGGGAGATTTGTATTACACCAATAACTGAAGATTTCATATTTATCGCAGTCAACAATGATTGCATATATTTTCGTAATGTTTTCTTTTTTTTTTAAATGCGGGCATCGTGGTGTAATTCACTGAAAAAATGTTCATTACTAGTAAATTCTGAATTGAACTCGTCATGTAAACAATACCGATATTGGACATTTTTATGTTTACATCTATCAATATCACCAACAGTTAAGATAAGAACAACATATGGACCATGACATTATCATGAACTTTTACTTAAGACTTATTCCGACAGCGGCTAAAAAGAGAAAAGGGATATGCAGAGACGCAAAAAAAAAAAAAAAATGAGGAGAAAGTACACATACCACATTGTGGTCCAAAATAATCATCCCTACACGAACACTCGTAGCCGGTTTCAGTCTCGCTACACGATCCGCCGTTTTGACACGGATCCGAGGTACAGGCTGAATGGACGGATCAAACGGAGAATATTGGGGGAAAACAATAAACAGGCCATTACGACCAATCACTTGCCAAATTCAAGCTCATCAATCGTTTCATTGAACATTTATCTCCTTACAGTCAAAAATTTCCATCATATTAATCTTATCGAGAGCTTTGCACAAAGACCAACAAACACAAATGAAACCAGTGTGTCAATTCGACAGAACTAAACAAAAAGATAATTATAGTCATTTACATAAAAGTTGTGAACATATTGTATTGTGGTAAGACGATTGAAATAATGCCTTATCACTTTCGACGATGAAAACGTCATTTGGGAATTAATGATCGAAAGCTTACAAATCTGCTCGATGTAGATCATGTTTAGGGACAATTGTGATGTGGAGCGGAACTCGACTTACCTGGGATACGACAGATGTACCGCTTTTTCCCTTGTAGGAGGGGATGGTTCCCCATCATGGCTATCTCTTCATCGCTCATCAACTTAGGAACCATGGCAACTGTCTCCCCGCTAGGGAGAGTGTGCGTTCCACAGCTGATGGCAGTCACCGGGCAAAATTCATTTTGTCCCTCACTGGACGGAGCTCCAGAAACTTTCAATGTAAATGAAAAAAAAAACGATGGTAAAAAGAAAAAAACAAAACAAAACAATAACGCAAAATATGAATCCATCACATGCAAGAACAACAACGAGAAGATAAGAAACCCAACAATTTATCAAAGTTTGACTGTAATCTAAGGGTTCTCTCAAAGTATAAACAACAAACGTTTTAGTCGTAATCGAATCGTAATTTTGATACTTGCTTTTATTTGTAGTAAAGGTGCTATGTTAAAGATCGATATTTTATATACAAAGCCTACATCATTTCATTTCAAGGTATCATGGTGATTCATGCACAATGTTTGTAATTCAGCCTATGTTTATGCATGTGTGACCTATTGCTTTTTGCTCATTTTTTTTCTTTTCTTGGTACATACGGTTCAGCTAACAGTGTCTGCAGGTTGTAACATTCGTAGCTTAACCCGTTCCATTCTAAATTCTTAAACATCCATAGACTTGATACGTAGGACACCAGGTTTCCGTATGGAACGGGTCAATCTGAATTTGTATTTCCTGTACTTTGAAATAGTTACTGTGTATAATGATGATGTTCCTGAGATACCTGCTGTACATTTAGCAGCAATATTTTAGTTCTACTTGGATAGATTTTGGATGATTTAGTTACATAGCGATTTGAATGATCTATACTTACGTTTTACAATCCCTGCCTTTTAGCGGACCACTTTTTTTTCTATACTTACCTTGCAAAATGTGCATTGCTATTCTCATATTACTTAACTTATTACAGTGTATATACTTTGTGATAAACAATATGATCTGTGTGAGGTATACTTTCACTGTATTGCGGGATGGAAATGATAATTAAATTGAATGAAGTCGACAAACCGTGTTTGATGTTGGTTGTTGTTCTTTGAGGGGATGTGGTTGCCAGTAGCAGACAAATAATCAAGACATTTTTTGTTTTTATTTTTACATACGACGCAGGTCCTACTTGTACCAACCTATACAATATTATTACCAATTGATAAAACAGAATTAAAAAACAAAAACAAAATGAAGCAAAAGCCGTTGATGCCTGTCAGGGTGTTAGACGTACCAAAACTTTAGAAAAATGCAGAAAAACAGAATGATTTGGCAATATTATAGGAAGACCCTTTTCACCCACTTTGAGTCCTCAAGTAAAGTCAGGACGTGCGACTTTTTGGTTGGTTTTTAAGATGCAAGGTGACATAATTGTGTGCTGTCTCAATGAATATACAAAAATGAATGCGCTGGATCACATTTTGTTATATTATTCATTTATTTTCTTTTATCATATCATTATTTTTTACTGAGCGTCGAGTATGAAACCGATGCCGTACCAGTACTGAAATCAAATCAAAATCAAAGTCAAATTTCTAGAGTAAACTCCAGTCTGAAGGAGCCTGTAGAAAACAGCAGGTCACGAAGCTCACGAAGGTTCAATCAAATGATTATAGTGTGCGCTCACAGTGCAGCATTAGATTGCTTCCTTTGAAAGTAGGGGGCTTTAAAAACAAACACACACACACACACACACACACACTCACACACACACACACACAGGAAAAAAAAAAACGCTTTCTAATGAATATTCAATTTTCAGACCAGGGCAATTATCGTAATGAAAGTTTCGATGATATGATTCTAACGCTTACTTACATCAGAGCGTACACAACTGTCACTTAGGATGTGTTGAAGAGGCACGACTAACATTTTATTTATTTATAAATGTTTTGTTTCACTAGGGTAGCTCTGTCAGTGGGTACAAACACTGTTATTGTCAGAGGCTCTACACACACAAGACTGTACATCACGAATTAATACATACATTGTTGCCACACTGAAGGAAAATAACATACTATGTTTTAGAATTACGGTACTCTTACAGCATGGCCAGGTAGTTGAGTATTGCGGAGGTAGGAGGTAGGCGGTAGGAGGTCACATAATGGCGAATCAATCAGAATGATGGAGGATTTCGAATAGTTGTTCGCGTGCCTTTATTCTTTGTTAGAAATCTTATTGTGTTCATGGAGTAAAATATGGAAGTGAAAAGAACAATATTACTGCCGGGCACAGTGAATATGTAGGATATTGCGTCTATGAGGTTTGTTTGATTTGAGGATATTTGAGCAGAGAACAAAGCCAATAAGATCTGAGATGTAAAGGGCTGACATTGAAGCCTCACCTTGGCCACCCCCCCCCCAAAAAAAAAAAAATAACAAAATGAAGAAATCTTTACAAATCCCTTATAACCAGAGTGATAGAGCTAAGTTAGTAATTTATGTACAATGGTGACTGTTGTTTCAGGTTTGTTTTTTGCGGATCGGGGGTTTCTCTCTTGGGAGTTTGGGGGGGGGGGGGGTCCTTATTAACATTTTCATTTTCTTCCTGAAAACGCATGGTCAAGTTTTGACCAAACTTGGCAAGTATCATATACACGTATAATTATGGTACAACATATTTTATATGTGTACAAATGGGCACATTTCTCAAAGGGGGAGGGGATTACAGAATCGTTACAAGTTTTAATATCTCAAACCTCAGAGTATAATGAACTAAATTAGTGCTATGAGTAAGTAAATTGGTGAACACTTTCAATTTTTTTTTTTTAATTGGAGATCAGGAGATAGTCGGGACCAAATTGTGGCTAGATTTCCACATGTCCATTTTCTTATTGCAAAGGCATGGTCAGATTGTCACCAACAATGGCAGGGTTTATCGCTAGTGTTATATATTCATATAAATGGCCATCATTCTTCTCTTGGGGCCTCAAGGTGCAAAATGCCCTGGGGGAGGGGGGGGGGGACAACGCCCCCAAAACAGAAAAAAAAAATCTTTATGAGTCTTCTTCTCTAGAGCAAGAAGGGACAAGCAGCAGTCAGTACTATGAGTTGGATTGGGGACTGTAGATAGTTTAAAGGTTTCTCTTGACAAATCCGGGAATGGAGTGTGAGAATCAAGTTGGTGTCCAACGTTCAAATTTCAATATTCTTCTTGAACTTCATGGTCAGATTTTCAACAAACTTGAAAAACCTTATTGCTAGATTGCTAGGGAGTACATATCGTTGCAAATATGCACGATTATATTCCACATACTAAGAATCTTGCTATAGGATTGGTCAAGAGCTGATCACGTGATAAAGCGTAGTTTTGCCCATCACATCACCTGAGAAGAAAAGTTCATTACACTCTATGTTGGTAGTCGCTTTTGTTTCGCTGATCTCTTCAGTCCATACAGTTCTAACGCGAGATGAATACGCGTGAAATAACGATGCGTTACCCTGTGGACTATCATTAGGTAACTTGATAGTCCACAGTGCAATGCGGTGCGAGGAGCAAATTCATTGTTTTGTCATCTACGCGAAAAGTCTAAAGTAAACTACGTGGCCAAGCCCTAAGGGTACAGTCCTAAAGACAGCTAAAGCGGTTTGAGATGTGGTATAAAATGGGAATAACTAGGACCTTGGATGCGGAATATAAAGCAAAAATAATTAACTTTCAGTTTCAGGAAATGAGACAAACTATCACTTCCTCGGCGATCTGAATGTGTACACTATTTTTCCTCAGCTGCGCTTTGGAAAAGATATCTACATCCAGATCGCCTCGGAAGTGATAGTTTGTCCAATCACCTTCACCAACGTTGATTATTTGCTTTTTATATTCCACATACTAAGAATCTTGCTATAGGATTTGTCAAGAGCTGATCACAAGATAAAGTGTAGTTTTGCCCATCACATCAGCCGAGAAGAAAAGTTCGTTAGACTCTATGTCGATAGTCCCTTTTGTTTCGCTGATCTTTTCAGTCCATGCAGTCCTATCGCGAGATGAGTACGCGCGAAATAAAAGTGCGTTGCACTGTGGAATATAGCCTTGATAGTCCACAGTGCAACGCAGTTTTATTTCCGTGCTGCGCGGTTAGATGTGGAATATAAAGCAAATAATCAACTTGTAGTGTCAGACAATGAGACAAACTATCACTTCTTCGGCGATATGATTGTATAAAATTGATCGAGATGAGAATTAAGCTTTTAACTTTTAGAAAGATACTCTGAGACCACCTATGAAATGAAGGGGTCGGTGCAATATAGTGCTAACCCACACAAAAGTCATTTTGAGATAATCGCTGTTGAATGTTTGGAAAGTCCATGCATTGTACACTAATAAAACATGAATGCATGCATTTTTTACCATCTTATTGGTTGAGTTCAAATATGATATTTTCACGAAGGTTAGAGGGAAGGATAAGGATTATGAAAAATGCATGTAACTCAATTTTGACAAAAGTGTAGGTTAGCACTATATTGCACCGATCCCCTCAAATGTTACAGAGCATACCATTCTTAGAGGAATTCAACGTTTAATCGATAAGAATCGGTTATGAAATGGCTGAGGTATCTAAAAACAAAGTAAAACGAAACATCTTCACAAAAGATGGGTCCCATATCTTTTATTCAAATCGCTTTGTTCTGGATATGTAGGCCATTTCAAAACAATTTCCATCAAATCAACGTTTAATTCCTCTTGGAACTACGTGCTCTTCCATAGTTAATAACTACGTTTCTCATTATCTCATCTAAGATAATAAAGAGATACGAAACCTGAAACCAGATCTGAAACGAAACTATACCATCTATTTAAACTCGTTCAGTTGTTTCGTATTTGCAAAGCATGCAGCAGGACAATCAAGGCAAGGTCATGCTTAAAGTGTGGGCATAATGAACGTCAGATGAAAGGTAATAGCGAGTTCTGTGTCATGTATATAAGAGAAAACTCAACTGAAATAGAAATAGGCACTGGAACAGAAAAAGGTAGTTCTGCTTTTAAAACTTTCTTATCAGCCCTGATAATTTCTTTACATGTTTCTGTGATAGTTGCGATGTATGTGTAAGAGGGATTGATATAAAATCCGTTAGAAAAATAACGTAAGGAAAAAAAAATACACCCCTTTTTCGGGGAGAGGGTAAGTAAGAATAATTTGTGTTTTATATTCAGGGGAAGGGGACACACAAGCGATGAAACACAGCCACCCGTACGAGAGAAGGGTGTTTGAAGGCGAAACATGAAGCTTTCGCATAGCTTTTAGCATAACAAATGCTCAGCTGCTTGTGTGTTGATTCTGATTGGCCTGTAAAGCTAATGCGATTTTTCGTAATCAGGATGCAGTTAAAATAATGCGAGTATAGGACCTTTTGCAAGATTTTATTTTTCTTTTCTTTTTTTACTCTCAAATCAAATTCTAACAACATTCCTGAAAATTTCTGGGAGTTTCACTGTATAGTCAGTTCGACGTACATAACAGTGAATGTCTTTAATGCATGTGAAATACTAGCTAGCAAATGTTAAAAGAATGGATTTGTAGGCTCCTTTGCATGTAAACTTTTTATGTCCTCGTATTTTCGTGATATATATATATATATATATATATATATATATATATATTACATGTATATATTATACAGAAATGGGTTGTTTCTCTTGAAACTGAAAGGGCCTACTGTGTATTCTCAAGAAAAAATGATTAGAATATAACTCTAAATCACAGATTTAATCTTGTCAAGTTTCAGCTATAATCATTTTGTAGTCAAAGATCATAATAACTCATGCTGCAATTGATAAGTTATTTTAGTCAGGAAAAAGAACAACACAAAGGGTTATTATTAAAGCATCGATATCATATTGACATGTGGTTATCAAAGGACTGTTTGTTTTGATTGATTATATCGAGATTGTAGTAACTGTTTCACCATAAACGTGTGAAAACTCGCAACTTATAGAAAATTGTATAAATCTGGGTTGTAACTGGTACTTATTGCGAAGTAAATGAAATAATGAATTGGAGTAAAACAAAAACAAAAACTTAAACTAAATCATGATACTCACCAGAATATGTTCCTACGAAGGTAAGTAGGAAAACCACTTGTAATTTTCGCTCCATTTAAGCTGCGTCTAGAATGACCTCAATCCAATTGTGAAAGCACTGACCATACAAAATGCCCAAAACAATTGAAGAGAATCCGCTCACCAGCAACCACCTGAAAATTTACAGGATATTTACACCTATTCTTCGATCGTTCCATTCGCTGTGGTTATATACAGCCTGTATGGGCGAGCAGTTTGGCACCTTCGACAATCATCTCGAAATAACTCGAAATAGAATCATGTAATTGACAAGTGATGATTATCCCTTGTATCCCTGGCTCGACATGCAACTGAATTATTCAGAGACGAGATGAGAGCGATTCATCACAAAGACGAAACCCTTGTGTGTGTATGTGTGTGTCTGTGTGTGTTTGTGTGTGTTTGTGTGTGTGTGTTGTTTGTGTATGTAGAGCTGTGTTTGAATGAGTGTGTAGCTGCAAACAGAATAAGCTACATGATGAACTCATATGAAACACATGGAATAATTATATGCGACCATGAATGACATAGCCAACAAAAAGTAGCACGCCCTGATTCTTACATGAGAACTTAAAATAAATTGAAACTGGGCAACTTTATAGTCAATCGTCAGTTGTTCATATTTTCTGAAAGAGCAATTATCCTACATTCTGAATTTGGGGATCGTAAAACGGATAGAAATTGTGTGTTAAGCAGTTTTCTAGAAAACTTTTCTGTTGAGTAATGTTATAAGATATGTTAGATATGATATACAGTATCTCCCCCCCCCAAAAAAAAAAATAACAAAGGGGCGCTCTGTAACGATATCTTTAAAAATAGTAAACCAATCTAAATACAAATTCAGGGTATGAAAATATAGCTCATTGCCCACATCTTACAGAAAAACCCATTCGATTTGCTTCAGTGGTCAAAGAGAAATTAGTAATTTTGTAGAGGATGTCGGGAATCTCTTCGTCCAAATTCTATCTATTATTCACACACAAGAGCATTGGATTGCTAAAATGGGAAGAATCAGACTCATGACATGCTTTACAACAATCCACATTTCTCTGTGACCACTTTGAAATTGAATGGGGTTTTCTGCAAAATAGAGCTCAGATGTTATATTTCAAGACCCTGAAGTAGCACTTAGACAGGTCGAACATATTGGGTGTCAACAATTCGAAAATCTAATTGTAATTTTTTGGGCGACTTAATTACTGCAGTATGTCCCAAAAATATTTCAATCAGATTTTTGCATTGATAACACACAATATGATTAATTCTTTTATATGCTACTTAGGGGTCTTAAAATATAACATTTCAGCTCTATTTTGCAAAAAACCACATTCAATTTGGTTAAGCGGTCACAGAGAAATGTGGATTGTTGTAAAGCATGTCATGAGTCTGATTCTTTCAATTTTAGCAATTCAATGCTCTTGTGTGTGAATAATAGACAGAATTTGGACGGAAGAAATTCCCGACATTCTCTACAGAATTCGGTATTTCTCTTTGACCACTGAAGCAAATCGAGTGTTTTTTTTTTTTGTTTTTGTTTTTTTTTTTGTAAGATGTGGGCAATGAGTTACAGTTTCATACCCTGAATTTGTATTTAGATTGATGCAATGTTTTTAAAGATATCATTGCGGAGGGCCCCGTTGTAATTTTTTTTTTTTTGGGACATACTGTATAGACATAAGACATATCACTTTTCATTTGTTAAAAAAAAGGAAAATGTACACACTCTTCATTTTCAAATCTCAACTTTAGTCTAGACGCTAGTTTAGACTCTATAAGCACACACACATTCACACACACATTCACACACCCACAAGCACCACACACACACACACACACACACACACCTTACATACAACGTTCCAGGCCCTCATAATGTCTTTTCAATGAACCTTAATATCAAGTATATGGATTTAAGCGATGCATACTTTAGACCAGAATTTAGCAACTCAGAGCAGATATTATACCATTTCTGACTTGAATTACGGTTTGAGGTTAAAAGTGATATTCATATTGAAAGTTGTAAGGAATTTAAACCGTATCGTCCCGGTTCGAGCCGTAGAGACCCGTATTGACCAGTTTTGAACCTTATAAAATCCGCTTTTATATCCTGAACTAGAGCCTGAATCCTTTTCGACCCCTATATAGACCCGTGTCAATCCGCTTCGACCTCTGCCCACCCGGATGCAAACCTTGCCATCATCCGTTGCTTGAAGGCAATGCGGTATACGGCACGGGTCCATGCAGTTTTACGCTGCGGGTTGCAGGGGTCGATGCGAGTCAAAGCGGTTCGAACCGGGTCAATTCGGATTACCAATACGGAATTGAAATCCGTGAGAAAATGTTGAACATGACCAAAACTTTTTCACCGCCGTATCGTAGCCCCCGGAATCCATCAGGAATTGACACGGGTTACGATACGGTTTTAATTCCTTATGATAATACTAATAGAAGTTGACATTTTTAGAGCTCCTTTTCCACTGGATACAAAGCGCTAAATGGACCCGATACGAAATCCGGCCGTGTGTGACTCTAGCATGAGGATTCGTGTTCATATGTGACCGTGCACCTCAAAACGAACATAAAGTCGCACACACTGATTTTGCTTGAGGACTGAAAATAAGTGAAATGGGTCAACCTAGCCGAACTTGACTTTTTCATATTTTTTGAAAGAGCGGGCCTTCGTTTACATTATGCTAAAATTTGGTATCATAAAAAGGGCAGGAAATGTGTTCTTTTAGCAGTTTATCTCGAACATTTTTGGTAGAATAGTGTGATTAGGTGTGTCTTTAGAATCACTTTTTCATTTCTGAAAAACCTTGTCCACACTCTTCACTTTCAACTTTAATTTCTTTTGAAAGGATAGTGCTACTGCTTTGACAGTTGGCATTTATTATGGACAGAATGTGTTAATGAGGCATGCTTAATTTCAGTTTAATCTGATAATCCCTTCATTGATGTTACTTTGGTGGTTTACTTCTTGTTTTTTGTCCCATTCATCGCACAGCCAGCACGGTTTGGTAAAGATTAAGCGCTTGAATAGACACTGTACTTCAGAGCCTCTTTTCTCAGATTCACACTTTTCCTGAGTTTGTGCTTTCTTTCCAATATTTAGATAGGTTAGGAGAGTCCAATTGATTTGACTTATACATCATTTTAAAGCTTAAAGTCTGGTCTTTCAGAATATGGTCTTAACTAAAAATCTATGTCTAGCGACTTTTTGTTTGTTTTGAGGTGCAGGGTTACATATATATAAGGACATATATATATATATATATATATATATATATATATATATATGGAGCTTCCTTCCAAAAGGCGCTAAATCCACCATTTTCAATGGATTTAGCGCCTTTTGGTTGCAAGCTCTTCATATATATTCGTTTACCTTGAGCGCACGGAGACCGCTACCGACGGTTTCACGTCCTTCCGCTGGACGATCTTCAGGCGGACTGGCTCCAAATGCCCCAATCACATATAAACACGGATGCTCAAGGATCTACACGGTGATCCGGGGAAATCCGGGGACGCCCGGGGAGATCCGGGGAGATCTGGGATTTGTACACACGGTATCAACACGGCAGCCACACGGATAAAGCCGGAAGAGTGCGGCGTCTACACGGAAAAAACACGGCATCCACACGGATCAACACGGCAGCTACACGGACCACCCCGGATTGCTCTGCCAACACGGCAATCCCCGGATGACGCCGGATGTTTTTGACCTCTAAAAGTTGCCGTGTTGGCCTCCCAGCGTCAACACTGATCTCTCCCTGGATCAGATCCGGGGTGGTCCGGGGTGATCCGGGGTGTCTATGTGACTGGGGCATAAGGCTGGCTGGCTGCGCTGCGCGGTGGGTCAGTTGCACGCTCCGGTGGCTTCCAGGCTGGTTGACTCCGGTGTCTGCACTTTCATAATAGTTCTGATCTCTTATTAAAGCCCCTTTTACACTTTCACGGATTGCTTCACGGATGACCACGGATCGTCATCCGTGGTGTTCCGGCATGCAAAATATCGATTTTCCAATCAATGCCGGTGTTAATACGAGCCCATCTGGGTGTCTACACGGACAAGTACGGAGTCTACACGGCCAAGTACGTTACCTACACGGACAGACAAGGAATGAACGCGCACCACAGCGGAAACGATACTGAGCTAACACGGATATCAAGGATTGAGCACGGATGGAGCTAGGTGTCTTCGTGGTCTTTACACGGATATCCCCAAAATGTTCACAGATGACATTTGCTTTTGCTTTTGATACTTTATCATTCTTGGATGACATGATTCCAGAGCTAAGTACAGTATAAAAGGTACACCAAAAAATCTACACCAGCCTACATACGCCTCTAGTTGTCGACATCAATAAAGGCAAATCTCTTTGTCACGTTTGTTGCAAACTCTCATTTTACGGGAACATCATGACATAAACAAAATGAAACAAAACAAAACAAATCAAACACACACATACACACAAAAAAAAAAAACAGCGAGGAGATGTGTGTGGGTCACTGACGCTTCTCAGGCGACCACTATACGAACAGCATGAGGGGATGATGGCTGTACCGATTGGGAAAGATCTGAGCAAATTTCATGAACTTTATGAGCTTGTATGGCAAAATACACGAATTTTTCATCCCGGATGGAGCCGATGCTAATACGGACGTCCCGATGTCTTCACGGACTGTCCCGGAATGAGTACGGAGGCAACACGGAATAGCCGGTGCCTACAAGGAAGGAATACGGAGGCTACACGGAGTAGACGGTGCCAACAAGGAAGAGTTCGTATTGATTTTCATCCGTGATGTCCGGGATGAAAAATTAAGCAAGCTTAATTTTTTCCCCGGACATGCCGGATGATCAAGGATAATGCCAGATGACTTCACGGAGTCAACACGGCCATGCCGGAAACAGTGAGGATGATCCCGGATCGACGATCCGTGGTCATCCGTGATGCGATCCGTGAAAGTGTAAAAGGGGCTTAAGTGCGTCTTTATCGCTGATGATGGTACATTTTTCCTCCATGCAAAGGTTGCACAACCTGCTTTTTCTCATGTTTAAGTTTGATCTTTTTTCAATGTCCCAAGTTAATGTATATTTTTTGTTCGCTTTCTTCAGATTCCATATGTATTTTGAGAGCTGGGTTTCGTGCTTGATGGACTTGATGTGGTTTCCGTACCTGTCTTTAAATGTACCCCCTGCCAGACCGTAGTATGATTTTTCCTCATCGTCATGGTGCACGGTGGCTTTGTAGACCACGGATGTTTCCAGGCAAACTCCCAGTAACGGACATTGTTGTTTTCTTGTCGGCAGTTGTACTTTGGTTTGGGCTCAGACTCCTGAGGTTTTGATTGCCTAATGATTCTCTGGTTGTGGGTTTTCGTGATTGCGACCATATTCTTCATACAACTGTAACTAACTTTTACTGTGTTCTTATTAAATATTTGATTCAGCTTGTGCCCTTTTGGAAAGTGTTTCTCTATCAGCTGCAAGAATTTACCCCCACCCCCCATTGGTCTTAAGGTTTACACTATAAGGCGGATTAAACCATGTGACCTTTCTATTTCTGCTTTTTATTTTCTTTCTTTCTCCAAGAAATATATATATATATATATATATACATCTATATAATATATATAATATATATATATATGTATATATATATATATATACATTTACATAATAATAATTATATATATATATACATACATACAATATGATTAGATATGTAAGGTGGTAGGGAGGGTAGGAAGAGGTGGAGCGATAGTTCTTGAAACAGCATTATGCTCATGTCAGTATACATCCACCTCCTGCAATTTGTTGACTGCATTTTCATTAGCTGGCAAAAAAAAAAACAAAAAAAAAACGCGAAACGCGAAACGAGAAGATCGCGAATAAAAGCCAACATTTTTTACTTGTAGATTGAAAAAGAAAAACTCTAGCTTTCCTGACTTTGCATAATTCTACAGAGAGTATCAAGAAAAATGGTAATCTAAATTTGGAGGGCTAATAATACTTTGGGGAGGGCAATGTTGGATGTTATGAAAGGGAAACTCCCCCTCTGTCGATTGCTACCTAATTATGTTGACAAATGCCATGCTAAACTGAGCACATGAACTGAAACCAATGACACATGGCCTCTTTTTTTTACCAAGTTTGAGTATTTTCATGAAGGAACAATAGATATCTCACTGAATGATGAGGTCTGGTAATGGAAGTGGCCAAATAAACAGGCCAGCCTGCACGAATGCACGTTTCAGTGTCCAGGGTTTCTTTTAACATTTTATGGTTCATAACCTTCAACATGACCACGTTGCCGATAGCTTGGTCTCTCCCACGAAGGCTTACCCATTTATTCATTTTACTCTTTTCATATCCAAGACATTATTTGTTGCCGTATTTAAAGCTATATTATAAGATTTAATATGAACAGAGAAAAATGGACTGTGGGGTTTGCCTTTGTGGGAGTTACCAAGTCATCGGACAGGTGGCCATGTTAAAGATAAAGGACCATGAAACGTTTCGAGGAAACCCAAACACAAACCCCAATCCATGCACTCGTGCAAGCTGGCCTACTTAATTGCAAAAGTTTCCTGATATTAATGTATATGTTTATGGTTACAATGCAACCTTGGTAAATTTTGAATGGGTTTTCTGTTTTTCCGCAAACTTTCACTGACTTACAAAAAAACCCAACAACTAATATTGCTTCTTTCACTGAATCCTCACAAATAACCCTGTGATATCCAACTGTCAACTCGTGGTTCCTCTGATATCTTTTAGTTGACGTAGCTGGCGCTCATCAAGAGATATCGACAATGTGATCGGATAATAACGAAAGTGAATTGTCCCCTGTTGCCGGTCCGGTGTGAATGTTGGCTGACGCTGCACGACCTGCTGCTCTTTTGTAATATACAAATATCGACTGCTTCGTCTCGGGACATAGCACTGTTGAGAAATCACCTCGGTGCAAATAGTTTTACCATGGCTCGAAAGAAAGCAGTCGATATTTGTTTTATATCCCTCTCGACCATCTTACTAGAGTAATGACGGTTCCCTTTTGGAAAAATGTGCAGGTTTCTTGAACGATAAATCTAACGTTAGGCCGTAGCTGTGCAGCAGCAGTGCGTGCAGCGCGTAGCGAACGACACGTACCGCTGCGCTGTTACCGGTTGTTGATTCCTTCACACGAGCTACACTACAGCGTGCAAAACTCCGAAAGATCGAGGAGGTCCAGGACTACGTTAGAAGTGGGCCTAAAGCAGCTTCGTTCCAATACCCAGATCATCTTCAAAATCGGTTTTAGTTTATTCCTAATTCGTACCTGATATGGTGTCCTCCTGCGATCATTCCTCCGTTACTTGAACCGGTCACTTTGTCAATTGAGCTGAATGCATTGATCACACTAATTGTTAATAACGTTACACACACATACACACGCCATCTCACCACAGATTTCTGTAATGCTGTCGCGCACCGCGCTGCTAGCGCTAGCTCGCTACAAGCCACAGGACTGTCGCTCAAAAGTATCGCTACTACGTGCACTGCGTACATTCTTAAGTGAGAAATGTAGATATCGATCACACGATCACGATTGGGTGCAAATCGTGGATTCCCAAAAGTACTATATCATGCTGGCTAGTAACCAATTGCACCGCATCCAGCTGCTCGTAGCTAGCTAGTAAAACTACACCATGTTCGTGCTGTGTACAATCCTACGGCAAGAAGCTTTACATGAGGGATATAATAAATAATAACCGAACTAACTAAGAGTTCTGCGACCGAGTTCCCACTTATAACATATATGTACATAATATTTGTTTTTCTTCTTTCCGTCATCCCCCTCTTTAGAGCCGTTATTTACTATCTTGCAGATTAGAACAAAAACAGCTTCAGTGCTTAAAAAAGTTCAAAAATGTGAGTTAGGGGTTGAAACAACCAATGTGATAATATTTACTTGTGTAATCAACATGTAGTGTTGTTATACAGACAAAATATCAACAATAGTTGTATTTACTCTTTATGTGCCATGGTGGAAACCCCCTGTGTGCCACGTTATTCTGAGACACGAAGGTAGTCATGCTTTGAGAAAGAATTTTGTTTTTCCAATTTGTATAACTTCTACAAATTTCTGTTAAGATGGGCATAATAGTCCGCAAAGTTAAAGAGGAATGCCAAGCTTTGTTTCGATATGAATTGTATGACGACTCTATTTTCATTTTTTCTTTTAATGGCCAGTTGCTACATTACTATAAAGGCATGAATTTTGCACATTAAACCGTGACACAAAATGTACGAGCAAATCTAGTTGGGAACATCGCTTGATAGTCGATCACCACATAGAATGCAAGCCGTATATGAGAGGAACAAAAGCACAAAAAACGCTTTCATTGTGCCGCGGGATTAGCAGTAATTAGCGGTTTATCGATCGGTCTTGGCGGCTTTGTTTGTTGACCAGAATATGCGAAGTTGGCACGCCGTCGACTGAGTCGGAGGTGCGAACGTGGCACATAAAGAGTTAAAATCGTTTCTACTGAATAAACCGTCAACATTTTAAAATGGTCAATCGAGAAAAAAAAAATAATATTCCATTATATCTGTGGCTTAATTCTGGATTTGATTATGGTAAAATGTTTTGTGATACACCTGAACTTATGTTTGCATCAAATGTGGTATTGCATTTGAAATTATTTTTGTTAACATAAAATGTTACGAAGGAATCGAGTGTTGAATCATTTCGATGGCATCACGTATTCACGTATCCAGTCAAGGAAGAAGTTTACAAAAAAAGAAAATTTGAACTCAAATAGACACGTTAAAAGGCGTTAAAAGTTTGGTGTTGCATGCGAAAAGAAAAAATGTACAGAAATACATAATTATTTCACAAGTCTTTACTCGTCTTATGAAATATACAGCAATGAGTTGGCTTTTGATCAGTCAGACTTGTCCAGCTTTCTGGTCACATCAAAGACGAGATTAATAGCCGAACGTGCTTTATAATATCAAGAGCCGTGATTTGCCGTTCATGCAGCACCGAAACCTAATAGAAGGGTAGAGATCGTCGGTGGAAAACATACTAACGCACATCAACACGCAGCGAAAGGATTTTCAGAGAATAAAATAGTTGCATACATCAGGGGCAGAGGGACCGGGGGGGGGGGGGTGCGGGGGCTGCCCAAACTTTTCGTTCGTGACAAAAAAATGATAAGAAAGAGAGAAAAAAAAATATGAGGGACCAAATAAAGACGAAAATATTCTTCATTTATTTCTTTTCTCATAACAGAAAGGGAAAAAAGATTGGGGGAAAAATCACAACACCCATGAATTTGAATTTCCAAAGATTCCGCCCTTACATAAAGTTCCTGTCTAAGCACCTTCGTCGCAAAAGAGGGGGATGGGGCGATGGGGCAGTCTTCATACCTAAGATTCTGAATAATTCTGAGTGCACAAGACTTATCACGTATATACCGAACAAACAATAATTCCCTCATGTACAAGGGGAATATCTCTCCGTTCCCCCCGATTAAGTTTTTTTGTTTGTTGGTTGATAATGTCCAAAATATTCCATCAAATATTCGTATACGAGATATCTCAATTTCAACTTTAAAAAGTCAAAAGCTCCCTCGTACGGGAAGGGTGGGGAAAACACTCTCCAACGCTTTCTCCCTTTTCGCCCCCCCCCCCTGCATACAAGTGAATATGCCACAAAATGTGTGTACCAAAACGATTAACTGCAATCAGAAAATACAGAATCTCCCTCATGTTGCAGGGAGAACAGGGCTTATCTCCTCCCACATCGTCCTGCTATGTCTTCTTCACAGGCTTGCATTTCTCTGATTGACAAATTTTGAGATATTTCAACGGAAATGTGCTCAAGATTGCATTATTTCAATTCTAAAAACGCAAAAGCTCCGTCGAGTGGGAGGGGGCATCTCCCTCCCACACACTCCCCCTCTACCTCATTACACTTTGTACACACACACACACACACACACACACAGATGATGCGCACGCAGAATAAGAGTTAAATTCCGTGATTTTGCTATTTACACTTCCCTAAAAAAACTAATTATTTCCATTACTATTATTTCTTTTTTTTTGGGGGGGGGGGCTAGAAAAATTCCAAGTATGGCACCAAAAGTTTGCACCAGCTAGATCACTGAATTTCAGGTCTGAAAATGTTAAAATCACCTTTATGTGGGTAGAGGAATATGCCTTATGTACACCCTCTTGTACATGCCTTTTCTGTTTGATTGCTTAACAGCGTTCATGAAATTCATTGGAAGAATTAATACAAGAAGTGTATTCAATGATATCATGTCATAGCGAAATCGTTCAATAATAATCGACATCAGAATATGTTGCTACCTTAAAAAAGTTGGACTGTTTCAAGTCGATAAAACAGGCAAAAACATGCATCAAATTCCAACGGCGCGCCGGTGCGTATAAACGGGAGGGGGGGGGGGGGGCTTTACCTGGACACCCCCTCCTCCGCAGCCCCCTTCTCCCCCCCCCCCCCCACACACACACACACAATGAAACACGTTCCGCGCCCCCTGTACATATCGTAATGAGACACGCACCAACTGTTACATTCAACATAATCCACACCTTTCGGTCTATACACAGAAAGTACTTGCACAAATGCATGGTGAATCGCTTTCATTAGCAGCCTCCACACTATGCTCACCAACATGAAGTGGCCACATCAACACTACCACGCTAAACAAGCACTACGATGTAGATGACTGTCTTTGAGGCGAAATGCAATGTTTTTTAATGGTTACAGTGGTTTAAATAGGTTTCATGGTTATAACATACTAATACACACAATAGGGCTTATATTCACAATATGACTCAGTTATGCCAAAGGCAATTCTACTTTCATAATCATTACATGTCTGAACTCATCGTTTCAGTCTACAACAATGTCTAAAACCATCTAAAGGGTTTCCCCAACAACTGAATCTATTGGAGCCATTACAAAAAGGATCAATTTTTACTGTTGAAGACGTATTACTTGAGCCTCAGATGTCGAGGTGATCTGTGTAGTTGGGTTGCAGCTGCTTTTGCATGTGAACTGTCTGAAAATTTAATGTTCTCGACTTTCGTAAAGTTGAGATTTTCAAACGTCCTCTCTCTTTAAAGAGCAGAAGACAAAGAAAATGATAAATCAAACAATCATTCATGTTCATGTTATACAGACGTAGTTTATGAAATGAGGAAAAGTTTCCTTGGTCAGGAATAAATCAATTCATCTTAGAACATAATATTAAGTAGGCCTACTTGTATGACATTTGAAACATAAATGCAAGCAAAGTAATAGAATAATGGTATGGGAAATGCACAATCTGTTCAGCAAAGCTTCAAATTAATACATTGTGAGTCTACTGTGATATTGCTGCCACAGGTAGATACTACGTAGCTCCAGTCTACCTGACTGTCCTGACAATGCCGCTTTATTTAGACATGGAAACCAAAGTACGTGTGACGCTTCATTAAAAAAAAAGTGTCAAACAAAGCACCACGCGCGTCGGAGCAGCACTGAAAGGATGAACAGATGACTATGTATAATCTACCAAAGTGTCAATACTTATAATCATAAAAGCAGATGAGCCTAACTCCTCTAGGAATCGTAGAAGTGTTATAACACATATTCTTTATCGACTTATTTTGATGCAATTGTAAATGTCTGATATACAGCAAAATATCATCCATACCCATTCCATGTATACTGAATTCTTACATTCCTATAGACTTAGTACATAGGTAATCAGGTTCCGGTAGGGAACTGGTTAGTAGCGCACAAAAGCAGGTACACATACTAATCACACCCTTCAGCAATAATGACAAATAGGATTAAGTGCAAATAGTCTGAGATTCCAGAGCAAAAGTGTTTAAGACTTTCAGGAATCAGTGGAAATGCTGGGAGATGATTGTTCCAATCCTTATGGGATTCATTCAAGAGTTCATTGTATATCTATTGTTGTGTGAAAATGATTTGCTTCAGAACGGTCTCATATTCACGTAATGTGCAGATTAATGCTCCGTCACTGACCAGGGACGCTAACCTGGAAGCATTAAATTGATAAATTTGAGGTGTTCAAAATCGTAACATCCTTAGATTTAAAACGGCAAAATGATTCAATCATTAATATTCTTGTAAAATGTACGCATGCAAGCGGCAAATACGTAACTACAATTTCCGTAACAAATCTGCATTGAAGTTTTTATGCAAAGAGGCTTATTTAGAAATGTATGAAAGGCAAAATGATGCCAATTTTCGAAAGCTGACAAGTTTTGAATTTCATATAGTTGTTACTTTCTAAATGAAACATGAATCACTGAAGGTATCCACCTTTATATTACTTTTTCGAATGAACTGATGTTGAACACACATACATACATTCAGGTTCTATTCATATTCGTGTGTACATGCATGCCAAAATCATCAACAAAAGGAGTGAAATTTCCAGTATCCTTCTGAGCCATACCCAGTCCACACCCCGATGTGGTTGACCGGAAGAGGGTTCGGGTCTGTCCAGTCGATGATGGGGGTTTGGTTGCTATGGCGACCGATCCTGAGACAACCCTCAGAAAAGGTTAACCAGAAGTGGTCGTAAGTTGGAATGCCTGATAGCACATGGTTGGAAAAGGGCACTGTGACTCTGTGCAATTCATTGTTGGGCTGTGTGGCATATTTTATTACCGTAATCTTGGTGAACCAAGCGCCGAAAACTGGTCCCATGCAGAAAAAGAAGAAAAAAAAAAAAGAAAAAGAAGAAAACAGGACATTGAAATTAACAAGGGACAAACGCCCCTTAAAGAGACAGTCGAATGGGTCTGAACGTACGACAGTTTTTGTCTACTTCATTGTAAGTACCCTACATAGAAATGTGTGGAGTTCCCTCAAACCTGCTTTGCGAATTGTATTGCCCCCAGCAGAGAATTTTTTTTTCATCGATCCGAGCAAGATCAAACAAAGAAAAAAGAAAAAAAGAAGCTAACAATGAATATGAAGAAATATCGGTACATCAGGTTCGCTTTTTCAGTTCAAATTCAGTTCAAATTTATTTCATATTTCCATTTTCTCAATGATGACATTACAAAATTATTGACAACAAAACAAGAGTACAACGTATATACAATCATGTCTTTTGATTGTAGAGGAAAAAGAAAAAGAAAATATACTTGACACAAATGTACATGGTCACATCGTATGAAAATGTCACTAGTAAGTATAAGAAATATGATGGGGCCTACATAAAAGCTTTAAAGCTTGTAAAACTGTAGGTTCCCGAGTTCATAGGCATATAATTTCACACGGAGAACGGATATGTTTGTCTTGACCAACTAAAATTACACCAGTATAAAAAAATAGATGAGTAATAAACTAATGAACCACATATATATCGCACAAACCAGACTGCATACAAATCTCGCAGTGTTTGAATAACAAAAATGCTGTATTATTGAAAGATGTATCGGTACCATGAAATCACTTAAATAACTTGGTGCTGGGGACAAGGACAAAAGACTGGGAGCATAAAAAGGTTGCTAAAGGCTTGGTAGTGTGTATCCACTAAGTAATAACTGTTTTAATTTGCGTTTGAAGGTGAATAAAGATAAGGAAGAAGTGATATCTAGAGGGAGATCATTCCAATATCTGGGTCCAGTAAATATAATTGTCTTCTTTGCAAAAGGTGATAGGCGTCACTCTGGCGAGTGGGATAACAGTGGATAGAACGATTCCTTTTGAACACGTGGATAAAAACAGATGGTAATTCATTAGTTGTTAGTTTGTACATGAAAATTCCGAGATTATAATAAAATAAGTCTGGAATTTTCAGAATTCTGTTTTGATGGAAAAAAACAATTGGTATGGGCAAAATATCCGGCGTGGTTTATGATTCTTATTGCACGCTTTTGAATACGGAGAAGGGATTCTAGCATGGGCGTAAATCCCTGGGGGATGGGGGATATATCCCCCCCCCCCCACTTTTGAAGGAGGGGGGATGGCCTGTACAAATATCCCCCCCCCCCCTGAAATTCTCCCGAGAAAAAGATGTAGGAACAAAAAAAAAACAAAACAAAAAGAAATGTGGTGATATTGATTTCAGCATGATGGATCATTGCATAGCCTATAATCTAGGCGGAGAATGCAGTTATTGTCTTTGTACTTTGCTGTTAAGCTAAACGTATGATGCAGCGAGATAATTGTCTTTGCCAAGCGATACATCTGATGCGGCGAGACTACGAACAGTGGACGCATCTACCGCGTCCGCTAGGCGCCACGATCGGTGGCATTTTTTTTTTTCCGTGTAAGAAGACTGCTGCCACCGATTAAAAAAAAAAAGAAAACAACGACAAACAATTGAATCACAGGCGGTGTATTCGCGCGCATCCACTGTTCATAGTCTCGTCGCATCAGACCAGCTGCATCCCCACCTAGGTTATAGGCTACATACTGTAATGCATGGGCCATGACGTTCGCACGCCCGCCTCGTGACGAGAGCATACTGCTGAACAGTGCTAACAGCGCTCGCGTACTTCTCTCGAACGCCAATGCATGTAGAGCAATATCGACCGTAATGCATGCTTCGGATGTTGAACTACTGTGGTAGCAACACAACCAGATGGCAACCAGCTACATGCAACCAGGGAGGTGCTCTTCCCACCTCCTTGATGCAACACAGTCTGTAGGGCCATGGACGTAGGCGTGAACGAGTGCACCATGCCGAGCGCGATACGACTCACGTCGAGCTCCGCATGAGTTACCCAAAGATCTAGATAACAAACGAATTTGTTAACAGCCTTGTACGAGTTTCAGTCGTAGGAATTGCAACACATTTACCCTCTCCATATTGGCAGTGATTTTGCTCAGTTACTTAGTATAATTCGTTTGCCGCCAGAAAAAAACAAAAGGAACGGGTGTCGATTCCCATATATTTTTGCAATATGTATGCAAGTGCCTCCTTTAATCTAATGAACATTGCTTTAGATTAATGGTTCAGACCTATTAACCAGATTTCTTTTTGTTTTCATGGGAGATGTGCAAAAAACACAAGAAAGTTCACCTGTTAACAAACATACACCAGTAGATTAATAAGACAAGTTTATTCGCAGCCAATTCTATTGATATGCAACATTTATCTCACGAACAGAAAAATGGATTCTTTACTCCCTACTTAAACAATCCCACAGAAAAGGCAAGACGTTCTAACAGTTTACCAGAATAGTACGAAAAGATTTTCACATGTTTTTTTTTTTTTCAGTGAATAGGACCTACTTGGAATTGAGTACTGAAACGGATATTGTACCTAACCAAATCATTTTCACACGTTGGTACGAATGTATAAAACCTGAAGTGTGTCGTGATCCAGAATGAATTTTACAACTGTATGAGCCTGTTATGTTGTTGGAAAATAACGTTGCTTATCATGTCATTGTGCTTAGTAGGGGCCAGATAATTATGAAGCCATTAACTTGACAAAGATTGAAAAAAGGTGAGCAAAATAAATAGAACTATATCTACGAAAAGGAAGGGCTGAACTCATTTTGATTTCTGCAAATATGAATGGTGTTTAAATGGTAATAGAATATACAAAAGAATCTTTAAGAAAAACTCTCAGGAAATTATTCAAATTGTCGGCATCATATGCCCAATTATGTTTGAACTTTCAAAGGCTGTACAGCATGTTAACATCTGATAGACCTCGGCTTCAGAAGTGCTCTGATATGTAGGCCTATGTTGCGAGATTTATAGTTAATAAACGTTGGGTTGTCTTCAATTAAAGTACGGTTTGCTTAATCTATTCCTGTGAGGTAACTGAAGTTAAAAGGTGAAATTTCCTTCAATACGAGATGAACTTTCAAGTTTTCAATCTCCGCCTGTACGGTCCTATATAACCTTGCGTTTCTGATAATGTTTATTGTTTACTCTCCAAAGGAATGGGGTTAGACATAAAAGATAATATTCTATATGGTCGATTGGAATTACGGAACATAATTATGTTATTAGAGGCCACAAAGATTGTCATAGAGACACATACGGAGAAAAAAACTGTGCTTGTTTGTTTAACCTTTTTGCTTTGTTACTGTTTTATGTTAAGGTTTTTAACACATAATGTAAAAAAATAATCTCGCGGAATGAATTTATTTAAGTGAATTCACCTTTATCCAGCAATTTGTTCTCAATAGTGTTTTGATCAGAGGAAAACTAGTGTGTTAGTTGTCGCATGTCACAAGTTATCCCGGGTTACATGAAGAGCTGTCACTATACCTTGCCAATACAACTCGACTTCTGTGGAATCCGTTCTTCGTTATTCTGCCAAGTACCATTATATCCCCCCCCCCCTCCCCCCGAAAAAAAAAAAAGCGCAAGCGCGCGAAACCGAGCGCTTTAAAAGTTCAATCGTGTGCAGTGGATGAAGTTGGGGGAGACAAATAATTTCGTCCCCCAAGCAATTCCCGAGATGAGGACAAATCTCGAACTTTCTTCATGGAAAATTGGACAACTACCGCCAGAATTATGCACCGGATCGCACAATTGCAATCATAAACATGCAAAAGCTACTGGGTCCCTTTCGATAGACTTTGTACACTTTTGAGATTGACGTTTTATTTCCTTATATTTATCAAAGAGTGTGCAGCAGATCTTTCACTTACAAAAGCTCCCTCATTATGCAGAGGCGTCGATGGAGGGGGAGGGGGATGATTCCCCCATAAAAGTATTGGGGACAAACATATTATTTTGCTCCTCCTTGTAACTCCCGAGATGTGGAAATGTTCTTACTTTTTTTGATAGAAGACCATCTAAATATTTCACCCAAAGATGGCTGAATTTCAATTCTGAAAATACAAAATCTCCCTCGCGTAAGAGGGGGATAGGCCTAACCCCTCCCATACCCTCCCCGTTCAATCATTTCTACTTAATACACTTTAGATTGACAGATTTCAAAATGTTTCATCCAAAGTGTGCACCAGGTCTGTTACTTCAGTTTAAAGAAATGCAAATGTTCCTTTGGTGGAAGGAGACATCAAGATACTTTCAATTAACGGAGGATTCCTCCCCCTAAAAAAAATAGTATACACTTCTGAGATTGAAATTTCCCCAGATTACATCATAAATGTGTTTACGAGATATTTGTTGCTGCCAGTAATTGCCAGCAGTTGCGCCCGGTGCGCCCCCATTCCTTAATTTCCAAAGCGAAAAAAGTACAGCTACAAACGGCAGTCTTTGGACTGTAAAATGTCAAAATTTCAAGCTCGCTCGCATTGAATCGTCATGCCATTCTCCTGATGTTGCTGCCGGGTAATTGCCAGCAGTTGCGCCGAGTGCGCCCCCTTATTTTTCAAAGCGAAAAAAAATATAGCTACAAACGGCAGTTTTGGGACTGTAAGATGTCAAAATTTTCAAACTCGCTCGCATCAGGGAGGTGGGAAGAGAAACACCTCCCTGCTCGCATTTAATCTTTATGTCATTCTCCTGATGTTGCTGCCAGTGATTGCCAGCAGTTGCACCCGGTGCGCCCCCACCTCCTTAATTTCCTATGCGAAAAAAGTACAGCTACAAACGGCAGTCTTTGGACTGTAAAATGTCAAAATTTGAAGCTCGCTCGCATTGAATCGTCATGCCATTCTCCTGATGTTGCTGCCGGGTCATTGCCAGCAGTTGCGCCCAGTGCGCCCCCTTATTTTTCAAAGCGAAAAAAAATATAGCTACAAACGGCAGTTTTGGGATTGTAAGATGTCAAAATTTTCAAGCTCGCTCGCATCAGGGAGGTGGGAAGAGAAACACCTGCCTGCTCGCATTTAATCTTTATGTCATTCTCCTGATGTTGCTGCCAGTGATTGCCAGCAGTTGCACCCGGTGCGCCCCCACCTCCTTAATTTCCTATGCGAAAAAAGTACAGCTACAAACGGCAGTTTTTGGACTGTAAAATGTCAAAATTTTCAAGCTCGCTCGCTTCGCTCGCTCGCATTTAATCGTCATGCCATTCTCCTGATGTTGCTGCCGGGTAATTACCAGCAGTTGCGCCCGGTGCGCTCCCCCCTCTTATTTTTCAAAGCGAAAAAGATATAGCTACAAACGGCAGTTTTGGGACTGTGAAATGTCAAAATTTTCAAGCTCGCTCGCATTTAATCGTTATGTCATTCTCCTGATGTTGCTGCCAGTAATTGTCAGCAGTTGCGCCCGGTACGCCCGCACCCCCTTAATTTCCTAAGCAAAAAATATAGCTACAAACTGCCGTTTTTGGACTGTACAATGGTCCCTCCCCTACCCCCATCATTAAAACGGAACGATGCCCCTGTAATGATTGCTTCACTGACTTAAAAGGCAGCCGATCGCCATCCCTAATGGTACGTAAACGCCCGAAGTTTGTGCATGCAATTGCGCAATGCCAGACTCGGTGCTATAGCCATAAACGTGTGGGACAATGCTGCGACTGAGACACGTGTGTGTGTGTGCATGTGTGTGTACGCATCATACACAAACATTGTCACCGCGAGCTGCGGTGATGGGAGGAGAGAGGCCAGAAGACGCGTGTGTGTGTGTGTGTCCATGTGTGTGTACGCATCATACACAAATATTATTGTCACCGCGAGCAGCGGTGATTGGAGGAGAGAGGCCAGAAGACGCGTGGCTCTTTTGGCCTCTCTTCATGCACTTGCGCACTGAGTGCGTGCGTCCATTCGGAAGCTCACGTGGCTCGCTCGGACAGCCATTTTGGGTTAGGAGATTAGCACAGAGAGCGCTCTTGTAGCCTACGCATTTTGTTCGCTGACCCATTGAGCCAGCGCTATTCTCATTCGGGGTCACTACATTTGATACAGAATGTGGGAGGCAGCGTGTTGCGTTCGTCTCCGTGCCGCACAAACCACTCGCCACGACTGAGTGCCTTTAAATCAAGAAAATTGAAGAATACAATTAATAGCTACAGAAAAATATCTACTACGTTATTAAAGAAATGGATATCCTTATTAGCATTTTATTGAATTTATTTGGGCATTATTCAGGGCTGCGCTACGTTTTTTTAAAGGGGGGGGGGGGGGAGGTGACAAAATCGCCAGTCATTACAGAAGAAAGAACATCAAAAGACAAGAGAAACAACAACAAAAAAGTCTTCATACTTTTAAGGTCTGATTTTCCGCCGAAAGTCGGCTGACAAGAAAAAACAACAACAAACAAACAAAAACAAGAACAAAAAGTCGTCATATTTTTGCTGCCACTTCCCTCCCACTTTGCATGGAAAAGAGTGGGACATTTGTGACACTGCACCTCAAAACAAACAAAAAGTCGCCAGACATGAATTTTTAGTTAAGACCATATTCTGAAAGAGCAGACGTTAAGCTTTAAAATGATGTATAACTCAAATCAAATAGACTCTCCTAACCTATCTAAATACTGGAAAGAAAGCACAAATTCAGGAAAAGTGTGAACTGAGAAAAGAGGCTCTGAAGTACAGTGTCTATTCAAGCGCTTAATCTTTACCAAACCGTGCTGGCTGTGCGATGAATGGGACAAAAAACAGGAAGTAAACCACCAGAGTAACAACAATGAAGGGATTATCAGATTAAACTGAAATTAAGCATGCCTTATTAACACATATGTCTATAATTAATGCCAACTTTCAAAGCAGTAGCACTATCCTTTCAAAAGTTATTAGAGTTGAAAGTGAAGAGTGTGGACAAGGTTTTTCAGAAATGAAAAAGGGATTCTAAAGACACACCTAATCACACTATTCTACCAAAAATGATCGAGATAAACTGCTAAAAAAACACACTTTCCTGCCCGTTTTATGATACCAAATTTTAGCATAATGTAAAAGAAGACCCGCTCTTTCAGAAAATATGAAAAAGTCAAGTTCGGATAGGTTGACCCATTTCACTTATTTTCAGTCCTCACGCAAAATCAGTGTGTGCGACTTTATGTTCGTTTTGAGGTGCACGGTCACATTTGATACCTGTAAAGTGTGTGTGTGTATGGGGGGGGGGGAAGCTTCCCCCCCCCCCCCCCCCCCCCCGGGCTGCGCCGGTCCGGTTATGGGCTTGTAATCGTGGTGATGGTGACTATCGCCAATCATCCCCCCACTCCTAAGTACGGATTTACGCCGTTGGAATCTATATAGTAATGAGTGAATTGCATTTCCCCACGCCAAAATTCCATAATTGAAGTGTGGAGATATTAAACAAGAATATGTGACCCGCTACAACAAAATGATCCTAAAGTCGCGCACGGTCGAAGCCGTGAAAATCGAGTTTGAAGTTAGAGCATCAAAATTGGTCAAAACTTACGATTTTCTGAATTTGACATATTATTAGAGTCTGACATGTCTTCTATCATCTGTCGAAATTTCGAAGCAATATGATGAAAGGAAAGACCAAAAAATAGCGTTTTTCTGGGCCATGTTTTTTGGCGTTTCAACGAAGCAGAAACTGGTTCGCACATTTTGGATTGAGCGCCACACATAGGCTCCGCCCCTAACAACGACCAGAGTAATCTCATTGGTCAGTTTGCTGCTTGCCGCTAACCGAAGCGTGAAGCTCGCACACTGCCCAGTCGACTGGTGCGTGCGGGCGGGTTGCGCTATGCCCAGCCGGCGATTTTTTTTCCGTAACCCTAACGCGTCGAAATTGCCTATTGTGTCACTTGAGCAAAGACTATCAGTGTAGTGGTTGGTTTTGTACGCATGCGCTTGGACTTCGTTATGCATACTGTACTGCTATACAGTATGTACACATATACCAGTGGCATGGTCGTCTGCTAACACAGAATCAGATTCGAATGTGAATGGCACGCCCTTCAAACATAACAACGGGTTTGTGTGTAGGTGTGTGTGTGTGTGTGTGTATGTGTGTGTGTGTATGTGTGTGTGTGTGTGTGTGTTTAAAAAAGAAGGTGATTCAGTAGCACAAGTGTGTGCGTAAGGCAGATATGGATTGGCTTGAAGTTACCATGGACCTACAACGAAGTTACTAAGTAATCAGAAAGCCTTTTCTGAGATATTCATGCAGAATGTTGACAGTAACACGCTACGCATGGTATGATTTGTATATATAGGCCTATATTGTATACTGTGTGTGAGAAAAATATGATTTAGAAGCACAAGAGATAAGAATTCAGTTGCTTATTTTTGTTCAAATTAATTTCATTGTAAACATGGGCCTGATATCGATGAAATTCTAATAAAGAATATAATTTTTTAAAGTTTTTTGGTGTATCATTCTGTTGGCACTGCAAGTATACACTCAACAGTAACACGTTCCCATTAATCGAAGTTCCAGAGGAAAATGAGAAGTGAGGACACAAGTCGTACATGGTAAATTGGAGCTTTATTCGAAGACGTTTCACATGAGCAAGCCGTTTAGCAAGTACATGTATATCATTTTACAAAACTCAGCACTCGGTATATCGTGTACAACATAAGCAGGGAGGTGACTCACCTTGCTGGTATATTAGCAGGGAGGTGAGACTAAAATTCTCTCACCTCCCTGGTACACGGGAGGGTGCCTTTTTCAATCAAAGTTACAAATCACTGGTCACTTTCACTGACAGCGATCGCTTCTTGTGTTCAGATTATTTATGGGCTGCCTTACGCGGCAGCCTCAAAAGTGGAGTGAGCTTCAGGTGGTGTCCGTTGACAAGCCACGAATGATTTTTTTTTATTTTTTGTGGGGGGGGGTAGGATAATAGTGCTGCTTGATATAATGATGTGTACATAAGCCGTGAGGTAAAAGAAATTTCATTTCAATTCAATTCAATTCGATTTTATTGTCCGTTTCTGGAAATTTGTTTTGTTAGCATGCATACAAGTTACATCGATACATACAATATACAGAGCACACGTTTAACATGGATACACAATGTCATGATAAACACGCAAGAGATATACAGCAATACAATGTCAATGTCATTGTCAGAAATATATAACATTAAAGAAATATTAATCTGTATAAATCAACGTTGTGTTGGGTGTGGTGTGCATTAACATACACAAGTGTGTAAACATGTATCAGATTTATAATAACTATATAAAACTTTTGAACAATATAAATCAATACATCTTTACGTCTAAATAAGTGATGGTATTAAAAATCTCGAAGGCTATTTATGTGCGTGTGTGTGCGTGTATATGTGTATACGTGTGTGAACGGACAAAAATGTAAGTCTATGTTTTTTGACAAAACCGTATGAATTACATCCATACGATTGTTCTTTTGCTTTTGTTTTACAACAGCTAAGATGCTGTATGATATAGTAATTTGCTAGTCAACTGTTAGGATGGCGTTAACAGCTGTCTGTGAAGGGTTAGTGTATAGGATCGCATTATGTTGTATAACATAAAAAATCTACGGTTTAAAGATGTTAAAAGCAATGACAGTATTCAGTAAAACATTGTGCCAACATCGATCCATGTGACGTTTACATGAATGGTAAGTCCAGCGTGGCAGGACATAACTATGTGCATGTATAAGGTTGAGCCAACAGTGGTTCGAAACCAAGATGTTGACTCCACTAGGAATTAATCACCTACACAGTGTTCAAAAATTCATTCTGCCCCCCTCCCCCGCAGAAAAGTGGTGTTTTGATGTGCTCGTCACTTAATTTATGAAGAGTATTTTGATAATTTGTATCCAAAGAAATCATTGAGAAATCTATTTGAAATGTATTTTCCATGATGTTTTGATGAAGCAATAGAACTGATGTCACAGAGGTTATTTGTAAAATATTTGGAGTGATTACTATAGAGGATGAATTTAAAATGGAATACAAACATGCATTTTAAAGGTCCTGTTTACCGTTGAGAACAGTGATTTAAAAAATGTTCAAGATATCACTTTTGATGTATATTATGTGTAGGTCATTTCGTTGTATCACAAAAACATCCCACCATATAAAACGTTTTCAATAAAGCATGAAATATAAGGAGATATCACTATTTTTCTCACTAAACCATGACTGTAGACGGTTTAATCTGGAAACGTTTTTATTATAACTATTGTACACATTTTGTATATCTAAAAATACATAACATCGATGATAATGGTTCAAATATTTACATTGGTTGTTTCTATCCCTAACGCACATTTAAGAACTATTTTGAAGCACCAATGCTGGGTTTTTGTTTCATATGCAAAAGGAAATGATGCCTTTACGTTCGAATATGAAATTTTGCATACATGTACTTTTTTTTTCTATTGTCTTGTATGGGAAGTCGCTGGAAACGTCATAGATTGCCTGATTTTCTTGATCGATTATAATTTGTTGAAAATTAGAATGATGCCTTTCTTAAGAAAGTTTTCCTCAATCTTTAACCAATAATATTTTCTTATTTGCCAAGGTTTTTTTTTTTTTTTTTTTTTTTTTTTTTTTTTTTTTTTTTTTTTTTTTTTTTAAGAAGTTATCTTTAGTTTGGACTTCCCCTTACTTTAGGTTTCAAACACAGACATGTAAATTCATCTATTTCAACGTTTGACGTTGTATCTCAGATCAGCAAAAGTTGTCGATTTCTACAGCCTGGATGCATTAGGATGCGTGCAGAAAATGCACAGAAATTGGTTAGGAAAAACATATAGCACTAATAGTCATATGAGCGGTTGAATTGGCAGAAAGGGATGGAACAAACTTTATGAACATCCCAGCTAGCAGACGGAGGTCAAAAAGACGTCTTAATTTGGTTGTAACTACATGGTCAAAGTTGTCGCAAGTCTTAAAATGACCAGAAAATGACGTGATTTCAACGTCTCTTTGAAACGAATTTATCACGTCATGTTATGGACCTCCTGATGTGTTACGTTAGTTTTCCGACATATTTATTACCTAATATTGGTGACATATTGATGACGTAAAATTTACGTCAATTTTGCGACGTAATTTTTACGTCATAAACACGTATTAATGACGCAATCTACGTTGGTTTGCAACGTATTCATAGCGTTATCTAAATGACGTCTTAATACCGTAATATATACTTTGTTTTACAACGCATTTATGACGTCATATGAGCGACGTATTAACGTGAAATTTTCTTCAGTTTTGAGACGTATTTATGATGTCATATTAGCGACGAACTAAAGACGTAAAATTCAAGCCAATTTTGTGACGTTTTATTCACGTCTTATTTACGACGCATAAGTGAAGTAAAATTTACGTTGCTTTGCAACGTATTTATCACATCATATTAATGACGTATTATAACGTGAAATTTAGGCTACACTGTTTTGGGACGTATATATGACGTTATATTAGCGACATGTGAACGTTATGTTCCCGTCAGTTTGCGACGTCTTCGTGACGTCATATAATTAGGCCTACGAATTATAGTTTTATAGTTATATCAGTTTGCTTTGCAACGTGTTTATCACGTCATATTAATGACGTATTATAACTTTAAATTTACGTTGTTTTGCGACGTATCTATAACGTTGCATTAGCGACATATTAACGTTATGTTCACGTCAATTTTGCGACGTCTTCATGACGTCATATAATTAGGCCTACGAATTATAGTTTTGTAGTTATATCAGTTTGTTTTGCAACGTATTTATCACGTCATATTAATGACGTATTATAACGTTAAATTTATGTTGTTTTGCGACGTATTGATGACGTTATATCAACGACATGTGAGTGTTATGTTCACGTCAGTTTTGCGACGTCTTCATGACGTCATATAATTAGGCCTACGAATAATAGTTTTGTAGTTATATCAGTTTGTTTTGCAACGTATTTATCACGTCATATTAATGACGTATTATAACGTTAAATTTATGTTGTTTTGCGACGTATTGATGACGTTATATCAACGACATGTGAGCGTTATGTTCACGTCAGTTTTGCGACGTTTTCATGACGTCATATAATTAGGCCTACGAATAATAGTTTTGTAGTTATATCAGTTTGTTTTGCAACGTATTTATCACGTTATATTAATGACGTATTATGACGTTAAATTTACGTTGTTTTGCGACGTATTTATGACGTTATTATATATAAGCGACATATTAACGTTATATTTACGTAAGTTTTTCGACGTCTTTATAACGTCATATAGTTAGGCCTACTAATTTTAGAGTTTTATAGAGGGGTCTAGGGCAATTACCCCCTGGGCAATTACCCCGGACCCTTCCCCTGTCCCTAATCCTAATCCTAATCCTGAAACTAATCCTAACCATAACCCAAACTCCTAACACTAAACCTAACCCTAACCCTAATCTTAACTCTAACCTTACCACTAACCAGTATTTAGCCGGGGGTTAATTGCCCTCTGGGGGTAATTGCCCGGATACGTTATAGAGTAAATCAGTTTGCTATGCGACATACTGTCGTCAGAATGACGACATTTTCACGTCATTACTGTCGTCAGAAAGACGTCGAAACTGTCAACAATAAGACGAATTTTTGTTCAAATGGAAGATATAAAATGACGTCATTATTTAGACTTCAGAAAGGCGCTATAATTGTCGTTTGTTTAACGTAAATAAGCAAAGAAAGCAGACATCATTTAGACGTCTTAAACTGATGCCAGAAAGTCGTATTTCTGCTCTAATGGATGACGTTTAAAAGACGACATATTTGTGACGTCTTTCTGACGTCTGGGTTGTTATACAAAGACGTCATAAAGACGTGTAAATTACTAATTTAAAGACGAGACTGACGTCAAAAAAATCTTTTAGACGAAAATAAACAAAGATACTGGATGTCATATAAACGTTTCAAACTTCAATATGTCGTATTTTTGCTCAAATGGAAGTTGTCCAACAGACGTCATTGGTGGTCATATAAGAGTCGTCTTAATGACGTGTAAATCACAATTCTAAAGACAAGATGTACGTCAGAACGTCATGAGCACGTCGTTTACACGTCAATTCATGACTTTTTAACGTATATTGGAAAAGAAAACAAGGAATACATCTGAAAGACGCCTTTTCTTCAAGAACAAGGGAAATGGACGTGATTTTGACGTCATTTTAAAGTCGTGGCCAGTTGGTTTATCAGTATTTCAGTTTAAGATCTAATAAAACGCTTGTGAGCACCTCAAGGTACAATCATGATAAAAATCTAACCTACCCTACTCCTGCAAATGTCCTAAGCCTTACATCTACGTCTACCACCTATTCATATATAGTTGCTAGCACTGTTGTATCACGTTTAAGAAAAAATGTGTAATGCTTTATGACATGGTTACTAAACTAGGTCACAGCAGGCTCAATCTTCAAATATATAAATATATGTTCATAAAACACGCTGAAGTTTGAATAACAAACATTTTCAACAATAGAGTGCACAATTTCTGACACTTTAATGATTATGACCAGAATGTTTACTTTTTCAGACGTGAACAACGACCAGCTGTGACCTCGCTTTCAATTTCTTTCAGAATAACTCTTGATTATCATACGTTTTTTTACGTTAGCATACACAAAACTTTGCAAGTAACGATATACTGCACACCTACCACACCCACACAAACACATAAACACACAAACACACATTGCACGCACTCGCACATACACACAAAGACACACACAAAGTGCATGGAAGGTGCAATCATTGCACTTTCAGGCGCCCGCCCTCGAGTTTTCGGTGCAAAGAAAACACACACACACACACATTGCAACATTGCTGATAGATTCCGTACTTTTGTCCAGGCTTGGTATGGAGCTATATAGGTGACCATAATAATGATGATGGCTATCATCGTTTAAACGTATATCAGTTTCCTATAAATGGATATCATAAAAACGCGTAAGTAGCGTCTGTGACTCTGAACAGATGCTTGATGTTCCAACTTAATGAAAAGACCTTAAATTTGGCTAATATCGGGTAGATTAATATGGTTATCCTTCACCATTAGAATAAATGAAATTAATTAATTTTGTGCCAAATAACAACACATTATAAAACGATCGTTTCAAGTCGCTTCCACAAATGTGTATTATTACTCATAACCTCATGAACCCACCTGGGAATCTGATACCAATTAATGCCAGGTGATTGTTTCTATAATATATCGATCATGAAGTTTCATAAAACGTTACGAGTATAACAAGAACTCGAGTTTTGGAGCGCGCTCGGTAACCAGCTAACACGTGTGAATGCGGCTAGTTTTCTTACAAACAAACAAACAAAAAAATCAGTGTCTTAATATTCAATCATGAATTATCTTCATCATTTCATTGAATCGACTTACAATAAGGGTGCTAGGCCATGTGGGCATTAAAGGGAGGGATCGAGTAGGATATATTGATAGTCGCAATGCTTTTTAGACTGATCGAATGATGAAGCTGAAAATATGCAAGACATTTCGTGAAGTTGTTGGTGGATTGGTGACATGAAAAAAAAAAGTATTGATAGTGCAATATGGTGGAGGATATAATTGCTTGTGGAAATATGTATGCGATGGTAATACGAGTAGCAATCATGGTGATGATGATGATGATAAGATGATATCCAGTTGTGAAATGATAGTAATGATGTTTATGGTCGATCCCACAGAACTCTTTTCTGTGATCGATCCCTCAGTTTTATAATCTAATTGAAGCAATGATGGTCGTGATGATTGCTTGATATTAAAGGAAACCAAAACCCAAAAGAGAAATATGGATTGAGTGAACGCAGCAACATTGGTAAAAGTTTGAGGAAAATCCGACAACCGATGCAAAAATTATTCCTTTTTCTAGTTTTGGTGTTGTAATCACTGGATAAGGAGACTACTAGAGTCCATGACGTCATGTGTGGACAACAATTTAAAGAAAACATGAAGAGAATTCTACAAAGAAATCATTTTTCATGAAAATTACACATTCCATCAACTTAACTGATACTGACATAAGTTATGTTAAAGGCAGTAATCATTCCCCCTACTTTCTGAAAGCGGTTTTTATAGTCAAATGTTCTTTCATTATGCAAGAAAAGTGAAAACATGTTTTATGATTTTCTTTATATTTTCTTTATGTTGTTGTCCACACATAATATCATGAACTCAAGTATCCCCTTATCCAGTTGTACCAACACTTTGCATCTTTTACAATATTGTGCGATTTTCCTTTAACTGTCACTGATGTGTTTTACTAATGTTGCGGCTTTCACTCAATCCACATTTCTCTTTGGGTTTGGGTTTCCTTCACTGATGGTCGTTTTGGTAGAGGTAACGAGGCACTTGATGAAGAGAACTATAGGGTTGGCAATGATAAAGTGAACATCCAAAAATATAGACCTATATATTTATATTGATAGATCAATTCAAACCGTACGTGATATCAGAATTTTAAATGAAAATTAGTTGCTGTTTGCTTTATAAATGCTGTTTCAAAATGCCTTTATAAAGCTGATTGAATTAATATATCATATTATACAGATTTTATCGATCGAAATCAATGATTACTCTCCCCCAGCTTCTCTTCCCTCCCCCATCTTCATCTTGGATGTTAGTGCATGAGAATTTAATCATATCTTGATCTACATGAACCTGAACTAAAAAGGAGCCTATAGCTACGCCTTTCTGAATCATTTCTTTTAAAGCACAATCATCGTGAGGTTGGAGAAGTATAAACCCAAATTGACCAAGTAGTGTATTCATGTTACCCAATTAGACATAATGCCCACTTCGAATCTGATTCTGCGTGGCTTAATAAACATGATCAAAGTTAACAATAGCAATTGCTGCAGTTGTACGCCTACATAGGCCTTTATAATACTTATATCATAATTCATTCCAAGCTTAGATTTCCAATTTACTTTTGCAAGATATTGATGAAAACTTCGAGTTTGCATCTTGTACTCCATGACTGAATTTCTCTTTTCTAATGTTTCATCGAGACGCTCAGCGCTTAGAAACATTGTAATAAGCGCTTTATAAATGATATTTATTATTATCATTAACAGCGCAAGTCTTGCGAGACAAAAGGGAAAGTGTCAGCAGACGGCGAACAAAACCACAGGAATACCAGCAGACGGCAAAGCAGAACGCGATGCCGATGGCGAAATGAAAACACGCACATATACACAACACACACACACACACACACACACACACACACACACACACACACACACACAAAGCCGTTGTTATGACAGTTCACAAGGCGGCGTGCCATTCTCACATTCTAATCTGATTCTGTGGTTGGCAGAGGACCATGGTACTGTATACAAGAAAGCAACACAAGTATCGCAACCAACTAGTACTCTGATAGTCTTTGCTCAAGTGCCACAATTGGCAATTTCGACGCGTTAGGGTTACGGAAAAAAAAAAAATCGCGCCCAGCCGCTTCTCCTGACATCCTGGTCACTGATTGGTCGGTGAGGAGAACGCCGACGCTGTGTTTGAATGAGCATTTCGGGGGTTGCTAGGGCTTAACTTCTATTGTCTGGAGGTGAATACTGACTTGCGTGTCTCCTGATTGTGATTGCGTCGCAAGGAGAACTTTTAGGGCGCTTTTCTCGAAACAGTGATTTCCCAGACGTCTCGACATGCTCTCATTTAAACATCGATATCTCCGCAGCCGATTATTTTCATAAGACGTGTTATATATCAATTTAAAGCAGAAAGATTAGGGAATTGTGTCATGCAATTTTCAAATAATCGACTTCGCCCGACTTTAGGATCATTTTGTTGTAGCGGGTCACATATATACTTTGCAAAATATGAACAGGAAAGGAATGTTTGAGCTTATTCAAAATCCCAATATTTCTAGACAAAATTTTACTTACAAAATTAATATTAGTTTTCCAGGATAATTTTTGGTCAATCCAAAGCCCTGAAAACTTTGTGTTATTAACCTGCTTTAAACATACATCATTTATTTTGATATCATATGGAGCAACATTCAAAGAATTACTAAATACCATATAATGAGTTCTTTCTATGTTCAAGGATAATTTGTTCGCATAAATCCAGGATTGCACGGACCTGAGCTCAGTGTTCATCATATTTCTTAATGCATTAGGTTCTCGATGTGAAAAAAAAAACAAGCTTGTGTCATCGGCGAAACAAATGAATGACAAAATTTGCGATGATTTTAGAAGATCGTTTATGTACACGATAAATAAAAGTGGGCCCAAGAGGGAGCCCTGCGGGACTCCACATGAAATAGGCTTTAATTGCGAATCATGGCTATTGATATTAACAGATTGCTTTCTTTCTGTTAAATAACTCTTAAACCATTCTAATGGGGTACCGCGGATTCCATAATGACACAATTTATAAAACAAGATTTCATGATCTATCCTGTCGAAAGCTTTAGAAAAATCAAGAAAAACTCCAATTGTATGTTCAAAACCATCTATAGCATGAATTACCTTGTCTATAAAAGTAAGTAAAGCATGGGTTGTGTTGTAATGTTTTCTAAAACCAAACTGAGAATCCGACAGAATGTTATGATTTGTGAGAAATTTCAATAATCGTGTGTAAACCACCCTTTCGAAAATTTTAGAGATTGAAGTCAACATAGAAATTGGTCGGTAATTATTCACCAAATCTTTCTGTCCCTTCTTAAAGATAGGGACAACTTTTGCGACCTTTGGGGACTTTGCCATTGAATAAGGATTGATTGAAAATGTATGTAAGAGGAGTAATGACTTCGAATTACATCTGAAGTACAGTATCTATTCAAGCGCTTAATCTTTACCAAACCGTGCTGGCTGTGCGATGAATGGGACAAGAAACAGGAAGTAAACCACCAGAGTAACAACAATGAAAAGATTTTCTGATTAAACTGAAATTAAGCATGCCTTATTAACATATGTCCATGATTAATGCCAACTTTCAAAGCAGTAGCACTATCCTTTCAAAAGTAGTTAGAGTTGAAAGTGAAGAGTGTGGACAAGGTTTTTCAGAAATGAAAAAGGGATTCTCAAGACACACCTAATCACACAATTCTACAAAAAAAGTTCAAGATAAACTGCTAAAAAACACACTTTCCTGCCTGTTTTATGATACCAGATTTTAGCATAATGTAAAAGAAGAACCGCTCTTTCAGAAAATATGAAAAAGTCAAGCTCAGCTAGGTTGACCCATTTCACTTATTTTCAGTCCTCACGCAAAATCAGTGTGTGCGACTTTATGTTCGTTTTGAGGTGCGCGGTCACATATAAAAAATAAAGAAATAAATATGTATATATTTTAAATATATAAATACATAATATGAAGAGCTTTTAACCAAAAGCCGCTAAAGCCTTCATTTTTTTTCAATGGATTTAGCGCCTTTTGGAAATTTTACACAGTTCGTTTAATATGCTAAAATTAAGTACAATTTGCTTAAATAGTAAAGAAACGAAAAGGGTCATTCAGCTTTACCAATACGGTACATGTCGACAAGGCTTCTGCTCTCACTGGACAAGGCGATATTTGCGTCATGACTGGCGCTGACCTCAAAGTCAACGACCACCGTACTTTCGGAGAGTTGGACATCGAGGAAGATAAACTGCTTTGATCCTGATCCCCCGTTTTCAGTGTGAATCACCGGGCATGCTATAATTTTGAATCATTGGGGATTATTAGGAGTTTTCATACCATATACCCACATGTGAAAAAGCATGTTAAATGCACTATTACTATTTGCAGAAGAAAACAAAAACCCAGCATTAGTGCTTTTAATTAGTTCCAAAATGTGACTTAGGGATAGAAACAACCACTGTAAAAATCTGAATCGGTTAAAGCGATGTTAAATATTGTTGAGTATACAAAATGTGAACAATGGTTATGATAGAAATATTTCCAGACTAAATCGTAAACAGTTACGGTTTATTGCGAAAAAAATACAGATAATGATATCTCCTAATATTTTAGGCTTAAACGCAAAAATCTTATAGGACGTCTTGTGGTACAACCGACCTACAAATCGGTACCTTGAAAATTTAACATCACTATTCCCAAAGGTATAAACAGTACCTTTAACTGAAAGAATAGACAGATACCTGCAACTCTTGGCGTTGTTAATTTACCATGCAGGACAATGATAGATAGAAACCAAATATGTGACCGTGCACCTCAAAACGAACATAAAGTCGCACACACTGATTTTGCGTGAGGACTGAAAATAAGCGAAATGTGTCAACCTAGCCGAACTTGAATTTTTCTGAAAGAGCGGGTCTTCTTTTACATTATTCTAAAATTTGGTATCATAAAATGGGCAGGAAAGTGTGTTTTTTAGCAGTTTATCTAGAACATTTTTGGTAGAATAGAGTGATTAGATGTGTCTTTAGAATCCCTTTTTCATTTCTGAAAAACCTTGACCAATAACAACAACAATAACAGCAACAACAACAACAACAAAATGAAATAGAAAAAGCACTCTGAGAGCGCAGACCTCCGCCAAGCATGCAGCTCATTTCCACCACCGATCTTGTTTTTTTTTTTTATTTCTGGATTTTATTGATCAGATCAAATAACATCGTGCTTTTTCATAAGTCATTATGACACACACATTTTTCACATCACAAAACAAACATTTGATAGCAGTCAATGATAGTAAAATTACCAGGCGTCTGATATTTTTTTTTTTGGAATATAATCTGTAACACACGTAACACCAATAACTCTAGAATCGTATACACAGAAAACGAGAGAAAAGAAAAAAAACCAAGGGAAATGAAAAAAAAAAGAAAAAAAAAACTGATATCGTTCTTTCATAGAGATATCAGTAATTTTCACCCATACGTACTTATATAGCATTGTGTGCTGAAAGTCGCCCGATTTCCCAATATAGAAGCTTGTTACGTCATAAACTCGCAGCTGCACGGCGCGCCTCGCCCTAGCGGCGCAGAAACTAGAGCGCGCACATTAGTGCGCGCATGCAAACCTCAAATGCGCGCAGCCTGAACTCCCAAGTTCAATGACCCTACCTACCAAAATATCAAAAGAAAAACTTTTATAAATTCCCCAAATATTCTGTATTAGTCTACCAAAATTAATCGTTTGTTACTTGTGTCATTCTAATCCTTCCCTGCAAGTTTCATCCAAATCCGTTAACTACTTTTTGAGTTATTCTGCACACGGACAAACGAACAAACTAACTAACAAAAGAACAAACACCCAAACCAACGGTAACGAAAACAAAACCTCCTCCCTTGGCGGAGGTAATAACAATAATGACTAGAAAAGCACTCCGAGAGCGAAGACCTCCGCCAAGCAGTAACTTTCCACCGATATGATCTTGCTCTTCCATAGAGATCAATCAGCGTGTTTCTACAGAACCCCAAATTCCCTATCTATAGGATTGTTTCCGATAGAGGAACTTGTAGAAATGCACCAGTAACGGTTTCTTTCAGATTCAGATTCCGTTACCGATTCCGGTTATCTTAACCGTCTCATGAGGTAGTTCTTTCCGGGTCAGTTGCCCGTTTCAGCGCTATAGAAACAAGCCGGATTCAATAACCCGATACAGCTAGCTGATGTGAGGTCGCTGTATGACCTAGTTTGACCTAGATGAATTATCTGAAGTCGCCATAGGCGTCAGGTACTTCATCAGACACAGTGCTAAACTTGACTGCAAAAACACCCTCGCTCGGCAGTCGTTTCAGGCGTTGTCATGAATGTTTACCCAAAATGCACTAGGTTAACTTTCGAGACATCCGGTCAAAACTGTATACAGGCGTAGAATCGGGTTCTAACCTATTATATGTTTTCTGTGGAAACATCCCGGGTTTGCGTTAGCGCAGTATTTCATTACGCGTTTGCAAATTCTAGGTCTATCGGATTCTCTGTAGAAACACGCCGAATGATATGATTTCCACCCACTGAAAAATCGCCCGATTTCCCAATATAGAAGCCTTTGTTACGTCATAAACCCTCAGATGCGCGGCGCGCCTCGCCCCAGCAGAAACTAGAGCACGTGCTCGAATGAAAACTTCAAAAATGCGCAGCTTGAACTCCCAAGTTCATTGACCCTACGTGGCAAAATATGGAAAATCCGTCATAAAACCCACAAAAATTTCCGGATCACTACCAAAATTAAATCATCTGTTTTTTGTGTCATTTCCAACCTCTCCCGCAAGTTTTATTTAGATCCGTTAACAACTTTTTGAGTTATTTTGCACACGGACAAACAAACAAACTAACTAACAAACTAACTAGAGAAGCACTCTGAGAGCGCAGACTTCCGCCAAGCATGCAGCCCATTTCCACCCGCACTGATCTTGTTCTTCCACAGAGATCAGTGATTTCTACCCAAAAGTACTGCATTGTGTGATGAAAGCCGCCCGATTTCCCAATATAGAAGCCTTTGTTATGTCATAAACCCTCACCTGCACAGCACGCCTCGCCCTAGCAGAAACTAGAGCACGCGCTTTAGTGCGCGCATGCAAACATCACATACGCGCAGCCTGAACTCCCAAGTTCATTGATCCTACCTGCCAAAATATCAAAAATCCTTCATAAATTCCCCCCAAATTCTTTGGTCACCACCAAAAGTTAATCGTTTCTTACTTGTATCATTCTCAATCTTTCCTGCAAGTTTCAACCCAATCAATTCACTAATTTTTGAGTTATTTTGCACACGGACAAACGAACGAACGAACGAACGAACTAGCAAACATGTAGTCCGGGAGCCAGCGGGGGTCAGCCTAGCAGCTGAAAAGGTTACCAATTTTTATGTGCATAGCAATTTAGTACATATGCCCCTGAGTATGGAAATGCACGTCTGGCTGGTCATCGGTGGTGGGTGTGGCCAGGAGGGCCACAAAAAGGACCCCCCCCCCCCCAAATTAGGATAGCCTATAGCTGGAAAAGTAACCCCATGAAAACAACTGGAACTTGTTCGTTACACTTACAGGATAAATGAATGACCATTGCCAGACGTTTTAAGTGGTGGGGGGTAGCCGCCAGACGCTCTTAAAGACCCAACTCCAGCTAGGATAGCCTAGCTGAAAAAGTAACTCCATGAAACCCACTGGAAAATTTTCGTTACACTTACAGGATAAATGAATGACCATTGCCAGACGTTTTAAGTGGTGGGGGTAGCCGCCAGACGCCCTTAAAGACCAAATTTTTTTTCCAGCTATAGGCTAGCTTAGCTGAAAAAGTAACCTAGTGAAACCCACTGGAACTTGTTCGTTACACTTACAGGATAAATGAATGACCATTGCCAGACGTTTTAAGTGGTGGGGGGTAGTCGCCAGACGCCCTTAAAGACCCAATTTTTTTCCAGCTAGGCTTGCCTAGCTGAAAAAGTAACCTAATGAAACCCACTGGAACTTGTTCTTTACACTTACAGGATAAATGAATGACCATTGCCAGACGTTTTAAGTGGTGGGGGGTAGCCGCCAGACGCCCTTAAAGACCCAATTTTACCAGCTAGACTAGCCTATAGCTGGAAAAGTAACCTCCTGAAACCCACTGGAACTTGTTCTTTTGATACACTCAAAGGATAATTGAATGATTGTTGCCAGACAATAGCCACCAGACGCCCCAAAGACCAAACTCTTACCAGCTATTATAGGCCAGCCTAGCTGAAAATTAAAGTAACCCCATGAAACCCACTGGAACTTGTTCTTACACTTACAGAGTAAATGCATGACCGTTACCAGACGCTTTAAGTGGTGGGGCGTAGCCCCCAGACGCTCTTAAAGACCCAATTTTACCAGCTATAAGGTTCACATATTTCAGAAATGATAGCAGTGTAATTCCATAACAATACCGCTTGCTTGCGAGTTCACCTGTCTATAATCTATGCATGCCTTATTCTTTTGTTCTGCTTCCTTGATCCCCAATTCATGCATTCTTATGGTGACTCTCCCATGTCATCATCCTTGTTCATTGCCATTTCTTCTATTTTTTGAAAATATTCTTATTCTTCATTCCAATTATCACAAATTCTGAAACTCTGTCCTCAGTATAACTAATTCATAGTTGTACAAATGTAAAAATCTGAGAATCACCCGGAGGTCTCCGAATGGGGGAGTTTCTTGAGAGCACAAGGAAACATGCTTTGACATATACAATAGGGCAAGTGTTGAGACGAAATACTGTAGACATATGAGAATATACAGTGCTGTGGTTTTGGTAGAAGAAATAGGGTATCTGTATTTGTCCTCAGTGATAACCAAAAAACTTATTTGGAAAGAATAACAGACAGCAAAAAAGAATTGCCCAATCAAACATGTCGAGATTTTTCTCAAACATCAGTGTTCTCATTTTCTTTGCAGTGTAAAACAAAAATAAAAAACAAAAAACAGGGCCGGGTGCAGTATCCGGATGGAAATTGGTGGGATGGGCGTAAACCCGCGGATATCATAACATACTGACGTGAAAAAAAAAAAAAACAAGACAAAAACTACTTTCTTTCTGTGCCCTGCGGAGAAATATTCATCAATTGCATTTTGGAAATGTTGAAAATCACAACTTTTGATGAAATTGTGTCCTACAGTATCTCTTCTTATATGAAAGCTTTTTTATAATTAAGTTTCTTTCCTCTATGACCATTATAAAACAAACCCCTGATGATTAAAAGAAAAGACAATCAAAACTTGGCAAATGAACTCTTTGGACATTAGCAAAAGGGAATACATTAACAGTTTTTGCTAACGTTTGATACAATTGTCTAATACTCCACCAAGCTCATAAAGAACACAATTCTACTGCAACAAGAAATCCATTCAGTAAGACTCGTACTCGGTGTACATAGCTTAAAATGCCAACTCTTTAAAAAATAATGCCCCAGCTCTTGAATTTACTTTAAAAAGGGGAAGTAAAGCTGAACACCTTTGGCCTATGACTTTTTAGATACCGCATCACCTTACGGTTGAGGAGTTGGGTAAGGAAAAATTATATACGAAATAAAACTTCTAGGAACATGCTTTACATGACCTCACCGTTTTCTTCTCTTAACAAAGAAACGAAATCTGAAAATTGTTCAAGAGTGTTTTGAACATAGTACATTGCAAAAGCAGAAAAAATCCGTGTTTTAAGAAACATAACTCACAACAACAAGGAATTTCTGTCGTGTCTAGTATTGCACGTTTTTGGTTTGGGGGGTTTTGGATGCTAATATTTCAAGACAAGTTTATTCTCCGGGCACTTCAATGAACTTAAATGTAAAGTAATGATCAACCTCTCCTGCCAATAAACTCAACATTTGCTGTTCTTCAGTAAAGCATATGACAGAAACACATGATAACATGTCTAAAATTCATATGAATAAGCTCACAGCAACAACAAAAATATTATGTTATTTATAAACTAATACTGCATGTACTTAGTTTCGAGGGATTAAGATGCAAAATGTTATGACAAAAGCCCCTACGTGGCTACCAGCAATTAAACATCCTTCAACTTCTTTAGCAAATGAGCTCATCTGTATCATCTTCTTGTTGAGAAGACGAAAATGAGTAATGATAAAATAACCAAACTATCAACTTTCCTTGATAGAATTATGTTTCACATGAAATCATTATTGCCTTCTCGTAACGAAATTGAAAAAACCCAGAACATCTGAAATTGTTCAAAATCGCTTCTTGATAATGATGAAAGCAAAGGAAAAGTGTTTGTAACCACTAAGACACGTGTCTACAGATCTGTCATGCTCATAAGAAACGTAACTCACAGGAATATAATTTTATACAGTAGGTACTTGGTTTGGAGGACATTTAGATGCCAACTTTTCAAGAATAATACTCCAGCACTGACATTAACTGATGAAAAAAAGGAATGCTCAGCTTCTTTATCCAATTACCTCCTAGGTAATTCCTTGTAGTTGAAAAAAAAACCGAGTACACATAAAAACATAGACTTCCCGTAACATGTATCACAGGTAATGATCTCCACATTTGCTCCTCTTAACTTAAAAGAAATAAATATATACTTAAATTTGTTTTAAATGACCTTTAAACAATATGAAGAAAAAAAATTCTGTGTCTGCAAAGGCTTGACACGTGTCTAATACTGGGTCACGCTCATATCAAACGTAGCTCACAGGAACAAGGAATTCACGTGTGTATAAAATAATGCTGCAGAGAGGGTGCAAAGTTGAACCCTTTATTGAGGGTGCGAAAATGTTCCCTTGGGTACATCTTTCCACCCACAATAAGTGGTGCTAGATTGCACCTCTTCTTGAGGGTGTATCTTTTCACCCACACTAAGTGGTGCTAAGTTGCACCTTTCTCGAGGGTGCGATCTTGCACCCTTACCTTTCGGCGCACCTTTGCACCCCTTGTAGCCTTTACATCTTGGTGCAACTTTGCATCCTTTCGTGAGGGTGCAAAAAAACACCCAAAGTTCCAAGATTGTGCCTTGTTTTAAGTGTGCAATCTTGGAACTTTGGATGCTGCTTTGTACCCGCAAGAAAGGGTGAAAGTTACATCCTCAGGAGCAACTTTGCCCCCTTGAAAAAGGCGCAACCTCGTACCTTTAGGTGCAACTTTATACCCGAAGGATGCAAGAATGTACCCTCTCGTGAGGGTGCAATCTTGTGCCTTATTGGTATGATGTTGCACCTATGTGGTGCTTATTTGCTCCACGACTGCTGCAAAATTGCTCCTTTAAAGGAGCAAGTCAGTGTCACTGCCTGCTCCTTTATAGGGGCAATATTGCCCATCATCTCAATGTGCAACTTAGCATCACATAATTGGGTACGATTTAGTTCCTTAACTATTTTAAACCTTGAATAGTGCGAACTGATATAAGCCAATTTGCTCAGTATATAACGTATGTTGTTGTTGCACTCTGCAAAGTAAATAGGATTAGCATAACTTGGATCTTGTGAATCATGAAATATGTGTGCGTGTGGAATTTGTGAGCTGTGAAAATGTTAAAGGGTGTGTACAGTTCTGGTGGAGGTGAGGATTTAGCTTTTAACATTTCGCGAGATATTCAGAAACCACTCTATGAGATGTCAAAGAGCATGCAATTCTAAAGGATATCAAAAGTTTCTTTGATGAAAATCGGTTTTGAAATGGCCGAGATATCCCAAAACAAGGTGAAACGAAGAGATCCCAATAAAGTTGTGGCATGTCGCCTTTTATTATTATCACTTTTTTGGATATCTCAGCCATTTCAAAACCAATTTTCAGCAAATAAACATTGAATCCTTCTTAAAACTACATGCTCTTTCATATTTCATAAGAGGTTTCTCATTATCTCACTTAAAAATGTTCAAAACATGAATCCCTTACCTCAACCAGTACTGTACAGTCCCTTTAATGTAAAAGTTAACTTAGTTGTGTATGAATAATATACTGAAACCAAAAATTTACCCAATTACCTTTTCAATAAGGTGAGCACTATATCTATCAAACAAACCTTCTCGGCAAGAGTATACATCTGCATAAAGGAAGAGGTGAAAATATGATATGCAGTTGTCTGGATACGTTTTATTCAAAACGTTCTTGAATGCGTACTTATTCACATAATCTATAAGAATAACAATGCTTCTTACTAGTACTCAAAGCCTCTAAAACAAGAGCATGCTTCTTACACTTCTAAAGTTTACACCATATCTTAAAAACAAAATGTAAGAGGATTTAAGAAGCTGTTTGTATGCATTCAAACGAATCCATATTTCTATCTAAAATCTAAAACGCGTCTTGTAAAAGTGGAATTCGTTTTATAATGACAATGCCAGTTGTTTTAAAGTCCTTATCACGACATGTCTTGGAGTTCACGCTTATTGAAAACATGATATTCTTGGCACGTAGATAATACAACTATGGTTTAAAGAGTTAACTGAGATACGCATACCGTATACGGGCATTTCGATGAAAACATTTAAATACAAGGTACTGTAAATAATATGAAAATCAAACTTGATACCAGCCTTTATCGGCAACCAAAAGAGACTATGAAGGACTGCAGTTATGTGTTCAGATATTGTTTTGGGTGATACACGCATGCCGACTGATTTGGGATCAATTCGAGTCCCTCGAGCTGAGATTCCGGAACTGCAATGAGCAAACCATCATTATGAATAACAAAGTGACTGAGAATAATGCATGCACCAGTTTCTGTTTCGTTGTTCTATACACAGAAAGTTGTTTCGTTTTCCAATCCTGTGCAGGCACACAGGGATTTACAGAATTCAATCATCTTTGGCTATAACGCCATGGTCGCGTGCAAAATGAATGCAGTTTATCTAACTTAATCTGTAGGTACTGAATAGGGGACTTATGTATATTCAATTTATACATTATTAATCGGATGATAGAACGTGTCAAAGAGTAAATTGCGAATATCATAATAACCATTGTCAAATTCACTCTCTGCTCTATAGTATCAATGGAGTGTTATGAACCACTTCAGCATTACCAAATCATGAAGTAATATATCATAATTACTTCCCTGAAACGGCTGCATTTGTATGAGCGGGAAGAGTTCGGCATCATACATAGCAAGAGTCGTGACTACAAAACTAAATGCATGTATTATACAAGGTAATAGGACACTTTGAATCATGCCCTCCCCCCCAAAAAAAACAAACAAACAAATTAGTGAAATGTTGTATACCCTACTTCCAATAACCTATGATCTTTGACCTTTGAATTCATGGCCTGCATTTTTTCAACGAAGAGGCATTTGGATGCAACGTAGGTATGTATAAAAGAAAAAAATGTTTTAGGGAAATACATTTAACCACTTCAGAAATAATTATGGAACAAATAGCAAAATATTGACACGTTCACTTCTTCCGTAATGACATGACAGAAAACTTTCCTCACCGAATCGTTCCGCTGTAATTCATAAGCAAGTCATGGATAATATACTAAGTTCGATTAAAAGTATACAATGAGTCATTGCAAAAGTATCTAAGTAAGAGTATGCTTCAGAACTACATCATACGATTGTCATTTATTCTATAACACTAATAATATAGAGCTACTGGTCCGCCATATTGCCTAACAGGTCGTCATCCTCCTACGACGTTTGTTCAGCAAATAAGGTACACAATTTCATTTTGCACTTGTTGCCAAAGACTCTAATCTTCTTTACCGCTATTCTCAGACATGTATGCTGGTGCTGTATGAATTAGAAACGGAAGCTTACAAATATTCACCATCTAACAAGGCAAAAGCGAAGTGATGTCTCGTCCACGGATCGACTTTGTGATTACAGAGATTGTCAAATGGTATAGTTCATTGACTTTTTGACTGTTGACGTAGTCGGACTTCACCAATATTAACACTTGACAGCAATCATTAGATGATCTGAGGAGTGAATTTGGTGGTCATAATATGGCTCAAAAGTGTGAAAAGATATTGAAAGAACACCAGAATACTATGTCGACAGTGTTTATCGGGTGAGATACAAACATAGAACAAGTTCTAGTGGGTTTCAGGAGGTTACTTTTCCTGCCAGTGCTATAGTCTAGCTGGTAAAATTGGGTCTATGAGGGCATCTGGCGGCTACCCTCCCGCCCCCACACTTCTTAAAACGTCTGGCAACGACCATGCATATATCCTGTAAGTGTAAATAACAAGTTCCAGTCGGGTTCATTAGGTTATTTTTTTCAGCTAGGCTAGCATAGCAGGAAAAAGTTTGGTCTTCAAGGGCGTCTGGCGGCTACCCCCACAACTTAAAACGTCTGGCAATGGTCATTCATTTATCCTGTAAGTGTAACGAACAAGTTCCAGTGGGTTTCATTAGGTTACTTTTTCAGCTAGGCTAGCCTAGCTGGAAAAAGTTGGGTTTTTGAGGGCGTCTGGCGGCTACCCCTCACCACTTAAAACGTCTGGCAATGGTCATTCATTTATCCTGTAAATGTAACGAACAAGTTCCAGTGGGTTTCATTAGGTTACTTTTTCAGTTAGGCTAGCATAGCTGGAAAAAGTTGGGTCTTTGAGGGCGTCTGGCGGCTACCCCAACCACTTAAAACATCTGGCAATGGTCATTCATTTATCCAGTAAGTGTAACGAACAAGTTCCAGTTGTTTTCATGGGGTTACTTTTCCAGCTAGGCTAGCCTAATTTTGAGGGGTCCTTTTTTAGCCCTCCTGGCCACACCCACCACCGATGACCAGCCACACGTGCATTTCCATACTTAGGGGCATATGTACTAAATTGCTATATACATAAAAAAAAATTGGTAACCTTTTCAGCTAGGCTGACCCCCGCTGGCTCCCGGACTAATACCAACGGTAACGAAAACATAACCTCCTCCCTTGGCGAAGGTAGTAAAGCGAAACGAATCCGGTGTTTGTCCTCGTCTACTGGGCAAAGAAATCTTTAATTAAAAAATAAAGGTGTTGAAGCTTAAAGCTTCTTTTATGCTGCTATGAAGGGAATTCCAAAATTAAGGTCTGGCAAAGAAGAATATGGATTTTTTTCTTTTTAATCGTCTGAGACAATGGTAAATGGAATTCATTAGATTGAGGTGGGTATGAATGTACAGTTTAATTTTGAGTAAACATCGAATAAACCCAATTGGAAGGGAATGATTGATTAATTTGTACATAAAATGATCTATTAGTTTGTACATAAACTCTGCTAAATTCAAACAATATAAATCATTGTTTGTTAAATGAAAGACCAGACAAATATCTGCAAAATTCGGCATTGTTCATTTACAACGAAGGATAAGATAGTAATCATATACAAACCCGCAACACACTTAAAGCATTAGAAATATCTTTAAAGTATGGTGAACGAGAACGATATGACGGACAATAGTCATAAACAAGGTGATTTATTTCTGGAAAGCTTAAGTCTCTTGGAATATGAATAATTAACTCTCAGAAGGTAACAACGTCTCCAGAACGATGGAAAGATAGTGTTCTGAAACCCTTTTTAGACCACCTGAACCCGATCTGACGGCGAAATTATTCCGTCACGAAATGTGCGCTGTGCTACGCACTCCATCCACACACTGGGCTCCGTCTATGAAGGGCCGTTGCGGACGTGGTTCGTTTTGGGCATACGTATGGAGATGCAGTTGCATACGTATGCCCGTTTCCATTATGCCCCAAACGAGTTGTGTCCTCAGCGGCCTTCCATATCCGTCGCCTCTCCCTCGCTTCTTCTACTACCCCGACTTTGTCACTGTCACTTAACCGTGACTATCAGTATAATTGTCACTGTCATCACTCAATTATACATTCAATGTCAAACTCAAAATCTTTCTGTACAATATAAGGTAAAAATTGGGCGTTTTAATGCCTCAGCCGAGAAAGCAGATGTGACTAAAGACAAGCCAGATATTGCATCCGCTCACCAAGAAATACGTGCTTTATGAATGACGGCACTCGTAAATGCCTGCACTCGTAAAGGTGTTGTTCATTTCGTGACGTCATATTTTAGGGCTCGAAAAAGACGGCTGTTCCGCAGCGAATATCGGTAAAGCAAAGCAGTCAGTTTTAACTCGCGATTTCTCAGTGGCGAGAATATCTTTTGGTAAGTCACATTAAAAATCTGTTTTAGGAGACATTTCCATCTGCTTTGACACCTGTTCTAATAATTTTCTTGATTTTAATGCTTCGTTCACTATACTTTAAAGATAAATTCATTAAATAAAAACAAAGTACAACATGTAATTTCAAAAGGAAGAGAAGACAAGTCGCTACAAAAAATTATAAATATTTTATAAGAAATAAAGAAGATATGCAATTTTGAAATTCATTATTTCTTCTAGGAAAACTTGTCTGATTACTTGACGATGTCATGCTCCCAAAATTCCTTATTCATTTTGTATACAGAAAAAAGTAGTATCTCATATTTCAGGGGTTAGAATGATATTGTAAAACTTGCCAGAAAACCACCCTAAAATCTTAAACAAATGTAAACTCTGATAAATCTTGCCAATATTTAACCAAAGTTCGTATAAGCCTATATTATATACAATATATATGTTAAGACGTATGACAAATTTTGAGGGCATGACATCATTAAATCAGTCATTTGTATAATTTCTAAAAGACGCATCAAGAAATGTCAAAATGTTATATCTTCATCTATTCTAATGCAGTTTTTTCTTTTGCCATATTGGTATCGTTCGGTATGGAAATATTGCTTTTTTCATTTGAAGTGAATTAATATTTTGGGATGATTTCGTCTTTAAGGGCCACTGCATTTATCAGGAGTTAAAAAGAAAACACGAACAAACAAACAAACAAACAAACACAAACGAGTCTAGTCTGTTTCCTCGTCTATTTTGCAAGAAAAATTAAGGTACATATGAACTGAATGGAAAAGAGCCAAGGTAAAAAACCAAGAAGTACAAACAATTGTCAATTTAATGATATTGACATTATCATGTATACAGATTTTGGGATTTTTGTTTCTTTCTTTGCTTTTTCTTCTTCCTTGCATTATACATATGCCTTTTAGAATAGTATAGACCTAATAACATGAATTTTAACATGTATTTCATGAACATACTCTCCATGAAGTTGTCCGTTAAAGGGGATGGCTAGTAACTGATCAGTGGGAATCAGTGGGAATGCTGGGGGATGATTGTTCCAATCCTTGTGGGATTAATTTAAAGGCAGCCGATCGCCATCCCTAATGGTACGTAAACTCCGAACGACCGAAGTTTGTGCATGCAATTGCGCAATGCCAGACTCGGTGCTATATCCACAAACGTGTGGGACAATGCTGCCACTGAGACACCGCGAGCTGCGGTGATTGGAGGAGAGAGGCCAGAAGACGCGTGTGTGTGTGTGTGTGTGTGCGTGGCTCTTTTGGCCTCTCTTCATGCGCATGCGCACTGAGTGTGTGCGTCCATTCGGAAGCTCACGTGGCTCGCTCGGACAGTCATTTTGGGTTAGGAGATTAGCACAGAGAGCGCTCTTGTAGCCTACGCGTTTTGTTCGCTGACCCATTGAGCCAGCGCTATTCTCATTCGGGGTCACCACATTTGATACAGAATGGGGGAGGCAGCGTGTTGCGTTCGTCTCCGTGCCGCACAAACCACTCGCCACGACTGAGTGCCTTTAAGTGTACATAATATATCTATTGTTGTGTGAAAATCATTTGTGACCCGCTACAACAAAATGATCCTAAAGTCGGGCGAGGTCGATTATTTGAAGATTGCACGATATAATCCCCTAATCTTTCTGCTTTTATTGATAACATTTTATAAAAAATAATCGGCGGCGGAGATATCGATGTTTAAAAGAGAGCATGTCGAGACGTCTGGAAAATCACTGTTTCGAGAAAAGCGCCCTAAAAGTCTTCCTTTCGACGCAATCGCGATCAAGGGACACGCAAGTCAGTTTTCACCTCTGGACAATAGAGGGTAAGCCCTAGCAACTCCCGAAGAGTTCATTCAAGCACATCAGCGTCGGCGGTCTCCTCACCAACCAATCAGTGACCAGGATGTGAGAAGCGGCTGAGCATAGCGCACCCCGCCCACACGCACCAGTCGACTGGGCAGTGCGCGAGCTTCACGCTTCGGTTAGCAGCAAGCAGAAAACTGACCAATGATATCACTCTGGTCGTTTTTAGGGGCGGAACCTATCTGTGGCGCTCAAACCAAATTTTTGAACCAGTTTCTGCTTCGTTGAAACGCCAAAAAACATGGCTCAGAAAAACGCTATTGTTTGGTCTTTCCTTTGATCATTTTGCTTCAAAATTTCGAAAGATGATAGAAGACATGTTAGACTCCAATAATAATTATATCAAAATCAGAAAATCGTAAGTTTTGACCAATTTTAATGCTCTGACTTTAAACTCGATTTTCACGGCTTCGACCGTGCGCGACTTTAGGACCTTTTTGTTGTAGCGGGTCACATTTGCTTGAGAATGGTCTCATATTCAAGTAATGTACAGCTTAATGTTTCCTGGTTAGCATGCCTGTACATTGACGGGGTATTAAACTGCACATTACTTGAATAAGAGACCGTTCTGAAGCAAATAATCTTCACACAACAATAGATATATAATGTACTCTTAACTAAATCCCACAAGAATTGAAACAATCATCCTCCAACATTCCCACTGATTCCTACTGATCAGTTACTAGCCATCCCCTTTAAGGAATTTACTTAGACAGCAGTGCCAGCGAAAAGGAGAAAAGAAAGTTGGTAGAGATGAAAAAGGATGAGAAACGTAAATATACCACATTGTGATCCAAAATAATCATCCGGACATGAACACTCGTAGCCTGTTTCAGTCTCGTTACACGTTCCGCCGTTTTGACACGGAGCCGAAGCACAGTCTGAACTGACAAATCAAACAGGGAATAAAGGGGGGGGGGGAGAAAAAACAGTTCAATCAGCTGGATCACTTTGCAAATTTGAGATCGTCAATCAATTATTTCATTATTCATAATCTTCCTACAGACAGAAGTCATCTTTCATATCAAACTAATCATCAGCTTCTCTGAAACCACGAGTGTAGTTAGACAGACATGATAAAAAAAAATCATATGTATATGAAACACGTGAACATTATAATAATTATATAAAACGATTGAAATAATACAATGTTACTTCTAACGATTAAAGGGATGGTAGAGTATTGGCTGAGAGGTGAGGGGTCAGATTTGAACTTTTTGAGAAATATCTAAACCACTTTATGAAATGTTAAAAACACTCAATCCTAGAAGAATTCAAAGTTAATTTGATGAAAATTAATTTTGAAATGGCCGAGATATCTATAAACAAACCGATCCTTATAAATGGTTGGACCCACCTCTTATCAAGTTCGCTCTGTTTTTTTATACCTCAATCATTTCACAACTAATCTATTTCACAACTAATTCTATCGTATAACATTTGAATACCTCTTAGAAGTATTATGCTCGTTCATATTTCATAGGAGGTTTCTCATTGTCATATACAAACGGTAGAAACCTGAAGCCCCATGCCAACTAAAACTGTACCATCCCTTTAAACCTCCACTCCATTAATGATTGTAAGCTGACAAAAGCGTTCTACATGTATCAAGTTCACGTTTAGGAACAATTGTGCTACAGAGAGTAATACGACTCACCCGGGATACGACAGATGTACCTCCGTTTTCCATTCAGCATTGGATGGTTCCCCATCATGGATATCTCTTCATCACTAATCAACTTAGGAACCATGGTAACCGTCTCCCCGCTAGGGAGAGTAAGCGTTCTACAGCTGATGGCAGTCACCAGGCAAATTGCATTTTGCTCCTTACTGGACAAGACTCCAGAAACTTTGACAGTTCATTAAAGAAAAAAAAGACAATAATAAATGTAAAAAACCCAAAACGACGACGACGACGACCCAAAAAAAAAAAAGATAAACAGAATGTGAATTCATTAAATGTAAAAACAAAGATAAGAGACACAAGTAGTTTGACCGTAATCGGAGGGTTCTGTCAGAGTTATGAACATCTACAATTTTTAGTAGCCTTTATGAAATCCTCATTCTCACCATGCATGGGAATTTGGCATGACATGGAATAACCGTTCATTTAACTAACTAACGACCTATCAACAAGAAAATGAAAATGTGCAGACCAATGCCGACACACAGAGGACGTGATGTCAGGCGACTTTCAGATACGCTCCTACTTGAAAAGAAAGATCTCATGACGTTGCACATTTTGACAAAAAAAGGAGGTGAAACTCCGCAGCATGAACAATGAATTAATCATCAGATTATACTGAAATCTCTCATGCTCTATTAATTCATTCTTCCATGACTAATACTAATTTTCAAAGCAGTAGCAATATCTTTTCAAAAGTTATTAGTGTTTAAAATGAGGAAATTAAGAAATGAAAAGGGGACTCAAAGACACATCCAATCACAGTATTCTAGAAAAACCGTAAAAAAAAAAAACTGCTAGAAGCAACAACCAATAAAAAAAAAAGATTCCACAAAAAACTGTTGAAAATATAATTTTCATTTCATTTCATAATACCAAACTTTATCAAGATGTAGACGAAGTCTTGCTCTCTCAAAAAATATGAAAATCCCAAAATAACAATGCTGCCAATAATAAAAAGCACACTATTGATGGTAAGAGTTTTGCAATATTTTGGTAATTTTTATTATTACCTCCGTCAAGGGAGGAGATTATGTTTTCGTTACCGTTGGTTTGTTTGTTAGTTAGTTTGTTTGTTTGTCCGTGTGCAATATAACTCAAAAAGTAGTCGACGGATTTAAAGGAAACTTACAGAAAAGGTTGAGAATGACACAAGTAATAAATAATCATATTTTGGTACTGATCAGAGAATTTATTGGGAATTTGTGAAGGACTTTTTTTATATCTTGACAGGTAGGGTTTATGAACTGGGGAGTTCAAGCTGCGCATTTTTTACGTTTTCAAACGCGCTCTATTGTGGTGCGTGCTCTAGTTTTTGCTAGGGCGAGCAAGTCGGGCGATTTTTCAGCATGTTTACCTATGGGTGGAAATCACTGATCTCCATGGGAGAGCCCAAAGAGCTTTTCCCCAGTGGTGTGGAGAGGAGGAAAATCCCTTTGGGAAGAGCAAGATCGTAGGTGGAAAGTAGCTGCTTGGCGGAGGTCTGCGCTCTCAGAGTGCTTTTCTAGTTAGAAGATACTTAATTTTAAGTTTAGTTTTTGATAGCAATAGTCTGTTGATGTATTGTCGTTGGAGAAACCCGTATGTTTATAAAACAGAACACCACTTGCATTGAAAAGTGCTAGTGACGTTGATACATATGCACAGGCATACTCACAGTAAAGGGTACATTTCAGGGATGTCTCTTTCTTGTCTGTTTCCAACGTGCATTACCCCAATCCAATGGAATGTTTAAGACAATTAAATGAGAGATAACTTTACCACAAATTTGCATTGTATGTGACATTGACCGACAAAACCGTCACATCTTTGTCTGTCCATGTCTTATATGTTCACCACCAAGTCTATAGAAATGGTTAAACAACACAGCGTTTAAGAGAATTTGAGTGTTGTTGTTATCTTTTTTTCTAATGAAAAATAGGTCATACAAGAATAAAAAATGTTTTTTACTGAGCATCGACCTCCCTGATTATGTTAATACATCTTTAGTTTTCTGTACAAACTACGTTCATTCCCAAGTTTTTCATTTTGGCAAACAAATTCTAATATCCGTACAGTGCTTCTTTTGGAGGATTTTGGGGGCAAAATTATCTCTCATTTAACTCTTCTAAAAAGATTGTATTGTATTACGGATAATGCCTATTGACAAAAGAATACAAAGGACCACCCTATAATGTTCTCTTTTACTGTGGGCATGAGAATATGTTTCATGCTCATTTCTGGTTTTATCTCATATCTTTTTAATAGCTGCTGAATCCTTGTTTTAATTTCAAGGAAACGTTCCTGAAATTGGTTTGATTGCAACAATCTTTAAATGCTTTATGTCATGTGAAACGTGAAACTTGTTGTTTCTTTTCAGCGTTGAATAGTTTTATTGTTTATGAACCCCATATATCCTGTGATAATAATGACTTTCTCGTGAATATAATCTTGATTAGTGATAGTATATGGTAACAGTGTAAATTGTAGTTTCATCGTAATAATGATAACATTTATTGAATATTCATGAGAACTAATATTTATAATTCAAATATTCTTGTAAGGAAAATGATGAGGTTGAAGGAGAAGATGAAAAAAAAGCAAAAGTTAACAAGGAGAAAGAGAGAAAAAAAGGAAGACAATTTAAATGAGAAAGAAGTTGAACTTAAAGGAAACTTTTCTAAAATTATCAAATCTAAAGAAGTAATGATAATTTAAGATAATGAGGGTTGTAGTGCTCGATATCGTAATTTAATTAAGTTCATTAAGAGGTGTTAAGATGGACGCTTTCGATTTTGTGTGTCTCTGGCGGCTTCTGTCATTAAGAAGTCTACACATTATTCAGGCTGATACATGTAAAACGTCTGCAATTGAGTCTGATGGCTGCCTTGGATATTGTTAACAAAATTCTTTTTCAATTCCAAAATATTTCCTTGGATAAATTCGCGGCTATTGAGCTCTTTTTTTCCTTGATATTATGATGAATGCAATGTAACTTTAATTTGTTTCAATCCTTTGCAAAAATCATGGAAATTAATGATGGTTTATAATTGAATTGGATAGACACTTCTTTTTTATTGGCCTTGTCGGAAGCAGACGAATAGACACGTTTTTTTTTTTAAAGACGACAGAAGTCTTTGTTCTTATTTGTACTTTTACCTAATGATAAGATAAGATAAAAAGACGCCAAAAATAAAGCAAAGGACAGATCTAACAAAATATTGCTCAGTCTTTTCTTCCACATTGGAGGAAAAATGTAGCACAGCAAAATGAATGATTAAATAACAAAATAAACTTTTTGCTTGCGGTGAAAGTTCTTAACCGGCTAATCTATAGATAAACATCTTTTTATCTTTTGTTTATTGTATTTTAATGTCTATGCTTATGTTTTTATTTTTATATATTTCTTAACTTGTATTTATATGTTAATCTCAATGAATATAGGAAAATAAACGCTCTGATATTTTTTACTGAGTCTCGAGTGTGAGACCGGTGCAGTATCAGAACTGAAATCAAATCGAAGTCAACATTTCTCGAGTCAACGACAGTCAGAAGGCGCCTGTGGAAATCATTGGGCGAAAGCTCACGAAGGTAAATTTAAACTGATGGGATTGTAAAGTACCAAGGACATTCTCCTCTGAAACCGAACTTATTATACGGGAATTCATATGACATGGCCAAAGGACTGCCTCATCCATCACGAGTGCGCTCATAGTGCAGTGTTACCATGGTTTCCTTGCTTAAGTGCTGGTAAAAACATTTTACTTATGGATATTATATCATGTATTTGTTAGAGCTTTGCAATTACCGTTTACTTTCAACAGAACGTAGAACGCCTTCAATCAGCATGTTTTAAATGGGTATCACTGACATGATGGCGAAGTAATCAGAATGATTGGGAATTTCAAACCGCTGATGCTTGACAATGGGTGCTATAGAATGGGTAGCGAAAATCCTGCGATCTCATTGGTTGAGAGAGCTCTGTGTTTATCTTTATTGACCGCACGCTGCCTCACAGAGGACAGCCACTGTTATCATGTTATTATACTAATGACGCACAGTTCTGAAGTAAGTGCATCAGTCAAAATGATGGAGGGACCGTCACGTGTTAACGTCAAATGTCGCATTGTCTAAGGGGAAGAAAAATGAACAGGGGCCCGTTGCATTAAAGCTACTATTATGGTAACTTTGCCATCCAATGGTAACTACCATGGCAACAATACTCAACAGCCAATCAAAATCAAGAATTCTATGGCAGTTACCTTTGGATGTTTGGATGACAAAGTTACCAAAATTGTAACTTTTATGCAACGGGCCCCATGTGTGTTTAGCGCGTAGCTGTAGCGCGCGGTACTATCCATTGGGACGTGCGATGTAACGCTTACACGCTTTCCAACGGGTGTGGCACCTCCAAACGCAATTTTTGCCCGTCAGTGTGGCATGATGACGTAATTGGAACCTCGTCTATTGTGTCTAAATATATAACCATGAAATGCTTTACCCGTTCTATATTTAATTCCGGATTCCCCGTAGACTTAATATACAGGCCACCAGGTTCCCGTATGGAACGGGTTAACCTACTACTAGACAATATCAAGTAGGTGAGGCTACATTCCATATTTACACTATTAGACTACTATGTACACTATTCCCGCTGACGTCAGAAAAAATAACAACAGCAACAAAGAAACATGTAGCCCCACGTCATTAATGTATTTGCTTGTTTGTTTGTTTTTAGAAATTTTCACCTTACCTGAATTCAAATTAATCCTTTCGGCTTCCCATTGAAGAAAACCATGCACCCAGTAGATTCATCGGAAAAGTACTCATGGTATAACTTCTGTATGCATGATTTGTAACAGGCAATTGGAGTCTCTCACTGAGTAAGCTTGCTTACATTGTCTGAACTTTTGCCACAAGTGTGCTATGACATGTTTGTAATGGCTTTCCTCTGTGAGGCTTCGTGCGGCCAGTAAAAATTAACACTAAGAAAATATAGCGAAATCTCCGTAGAAAGGCTGTAAACATGGTCATTAACTCGTTCATCTCATAAAATGTCATAATGTAGAACTATATCAAATTGAGCATACCTGTATGCAAACGTTCCAAAGTTTCAAATCCCGCCCGAAGGCTTATAAAAAAGAGAGAAACAAAGAAACAAACAAGCAAACATGACTTTCTTTCTATGATTACAGTGATTTCATCAAAAAGCTTTTTTTTTTCGATGTTCACTTTGCGTGTTAAGCCAGTTTACATGGGGTGTACGGAGCAGATGCACGCAACTTTTTTCAGATTTTTTTTTTTTTTTTTTTTGTCAGATACGTTCTTTAATCCAGGAGTAATGGTTATGGCTTAGTATGTGCTATGAGTAAGTACATTGGTGACTGTAGGTTCAAGTCTGCCTATGGCGGATTTGTATAATTATGGTAAATATTCGTATTGTAAATATGCTCAATTCTCAAGAGGGGGGGGGGCGAACGTCCAAATTGAGGAATCCTTAGAATCTCCTCCCAATGCTCAAGTGTAAAGCTAAGTTAGTACTATATTATTGAGTGGATTGGTAACTCAAATAATTGTTTAAAGTAGATAAAAGACGGGGGGGGTGCGGACAAATTGAGGCGAAATTCTTGCATGTTCTTGAAAACGTATTGTCAAATTTCCAACAAACTTGACAGAAATTAAGTCCTATCATAGCAAATGGGCATCATTGCCCACATATTCACATGTTTTAAACAGTGTACATTCATGTATCGCAATTATCATTTTACACAGTGTTTATAATTAGAATGTGCATTAATGTTGTCGTGTTTTTGTATTGTAAAAACCTTATAATATAAATATTTGTGCAGAGTTGCTCTCGAAACTGAATAATCCTACCCTGTTTCCTAACCAAATAATACATTAGAATAAATCAAAAAAAATATATTACCTAGTTTACATTGTACTTGTAATGAAAGGTTCTAATAACTAATGGTGAGTTTGAGAATATTATTGAACACAGTCAGGGAGTCAAGAGGAACAACAAAAGGGTCATTATCAAAGCCTCGATATTGTTTTTTTTTTTTTTGTTCAGGTTGCTTAATTTTGATAGAATATAATCATAAAGATTCCATTACCTGAAATAATATTCAGCTCAAGTGTTTATAAACAGTGTGACTTTTAAAGGGAACCCAAACCCAAAGAGCAATGTGGATTGAGTGAAAGCAGCAACATTAGTAGAACACATCAGCGAAAGTTTGAGGAAAATGGGACAATCGATGCAAAAGTTATGAATTTTTAAAGTTTTGGTGTTGGAACTGCTGGATGAGGAGACTGGTAGAGGTTATGACGTATGAGTGGACAACAGTGTAAAGAAAATGTAAAGAGAATTTCACAAAGCTTTTCATGAGAATTACACATTCAATCAAATTGATACTGACATATGTCAAGGGTAGCAATTATTCCCCCTGCTTTCTGAAAGTGCTTATTCAAGTGCTCTTTTATAATGCTAGAAAAATGAATTTTTGTGGAATTTTCTTTATATTTTCTTATTGCTGTCCACTCATACGTCATAACTTCTAGTAGTCTACTCATCCAGCGGTTCCAATACCAAAACTTTACAAAATTAATAACTTTTGAATCGATTGTCCGATTTTCCTCAAACTTTCACTGATGTCTTTTATTAATGTTGCTGCTTTCACTCAATCTACGTGTCTCTTTGGGTTTGGGATCCCGTTAAGGTCACATTTTGGATGCTTGTTTTCATCTGTAACTGAGAAGAGTTGATAGTGTTGAAAAAACAACACCTCTAGAAAATGTTCGATTAACTTGATTCTAACTGACGCTAACATGTGAGATAAGTTAATGGAGAAATATTATTTCTGTTACTCACCAAAAGGACAACATCGTATTCCTACGAAAACAACAAGTACTACCAAATGTGATTTTCGCTCCATTTAAACTGCGTCTAAGATGCGATTCGATCCAACTGTGAAAGCACTCAATGCACAACGCCCAATCAGTTCGAGAGAGCCCGTACACCAGCAGCCAACTGAAAATTTACAGGGTACCATCACCCATTTCGCGATCGTTTGGTGCCAAGTGGCTATATTGGCGCTAGCTGCGTGTGATATTCCGTAATCATCTCGGACAACCTTGAAATGGAATCACATTCTAGTATTGACAAGTGACATGAAGCTCCTCCTGTTTTAGACACGATACGAGACCGATCTATTATCAGAGCGATGTTTTGTGTGTGTGTGTTTGTGCATGTTTGTGTGTGTGTGTGTATAATGTATCTATGTCTGTATGTCTGTCGAATTTCCTTTACTCTCAATCGATTTTTGATAAACTCCTCTGCTTGAGCCTGGGTACAAGCGTTCCTGAAGTCTCTGGTTTGCGTTTGTAATGCGATTTGAAATCTTCGGAAATGCAAATTGTACTTTTAAGTCAAACAAATCTTGACAACGGCGAAAGCACATACATTTAGGGACTACATGGGAAAGTAATTTACATGTATCTAACATCTTCGCTCGGGTAATGTTGCGTTCTGTTTTTACATAGTTTAAAAGTATAGATACAGGCGTGTAAATAAAACGTAATCCGCATTTAGAGGGCTAACCGTATCTTATGATTGTCAGGTATGGAGAGCGGAATGTTGCTTGTAAGGAAAGGGGAACTCTTCCTCGTTCTTTTGAAACCTAGTTACGTTTGCAAACATCATACATGACTGAGCACACAAACTTTAAAGACAACAATGACAAATTTCAGTTTTTCTTTTCCAGTTTGCATGTTACTGTGAAGGAGCAATTCATGTCTCATTGCATGGATGAGATTACTTTTTTTTTTTATATGCACCGTATGAGTGTACTAGGTGTTACAAAAACACTTCCCACTTTTGCTCCTTAACCCGTTGAGGACGGTTTGATTTTGCTACAACACGCATTTCCCATAGACACTTGCCCGAGTATACTCGCGGGACTCGTCCTCAACGGGTAAATAGTTCAAAAACTAAACATCAGATAACGCTGTCATTGATATGAGTAGTACCTGAATAGTGTGCAGTTTTGATAGTTGGAGGTAATTAAATTTTGACTATGAGAACATGAATCTTCTATGTTAAATTCATGATTAATTTTCAAGCTAGCTTCCAGATTTTGGTCAAATGTGAACCCTCTGCACAAAATTGAACTTTACACAAAACCCAATGGTGTTAATATGAGTGTGTGCTTACAATTACCCTGAAAAACAGACATGAATACCACGAACATAAATACCACCTTTTCAGAGCGCTGCAGCTGACTATGATTCTGGACTCTTGCTCCGCGGCACATGAATGATTTATTAATAATTCATGATGGATTGCCCAGGGCACTGAATTCCTGGTAAAGGGTGAAATGCATACACATGAAAAAAAAATCAGCACATGTTTTCATGTACTAGGTGTTAAAAAAAAGCATTTCCCACTTTTGATCATTAATAGTTCAAAAACTATTCATGCGATAAAAATGTCATTGATATGAGTAATAGCTGAATAGTGTATACAATTTTGTCGGAGGTGATTTGAATGTAAAAGCATAAACCAGTTTAATTAAATCGAAGATTGATTTTGAAGTGTGGTTTCAGATTTAGGTGAAATTTTAACCCTCTGCACAAAAATTGAACTTTGCACAGGAACCAATGATGTGTATGTGAGTGTGTGCTGACAATGGCCCTGAACAATTGACATGCCTGAACCACCTGTTGACCAGGCGTCAGTCTCGCGCTCCCAGGCACATGAATGCTTAATCAATAATTCATGTGGATTGCCCTGGGCAATACTAGTCTGAATTCATGCACGGGAAAGGGTAAAATGCAAGTGCCTACTTATTCTATGTGCTTGCAAACACCACATTTCATTCCAGCTGGCAATCATTTTCAAATTTTGCTTCACATATCGCTAAATTTGGGATATAAAGCACAAATGATCTAAAGTTTGTCATTTTAATACAACTGTCTACTAATAGTCTGACAAATTTGTCGCTTTTCCGATAATAAGAGATCATTTTTGGTAAAGAGTTCAGAAGCATTTTTCATTGGGGATATTTGTTTCACAGTAGATTTATTTAAGGCTCCATATACACAACACTATGCCCTAATTGATTTTCTTTGCTTCCTGTCACCATGCTTACGACAGAACAGAAGGTATTCATTGTGATTTCGTTTTTCAGATGTAGGGAGAGCACTGTCGCGAATGAACGACAGTATCGGCAGGCGTTTGACTTTACACAGATACTGCCAGAGGCTGAATACAGACTATTTGTGGTCGTGGAATTTCTCATGAATAAAAAATGATGAAGCATTCAAACCCTAGCCATTGTTCAGGATTATGGTCAGGGTGTTATTAAAACCACACACTCCCATACACATCCATTGACCCCTGTGCAAAGTGAAATTTTGTACAGAGGGTTAAAAATAGAGCAAAATCTGGAACCGAACTGTGAAATTAATCATGGATTTCATGAAACTGATTTATGCTTTCATATTTAATCCACCTTCAACTAAATTGCACACTATTAAGCTATCACTCATATCAATGACAGTGTTATCTTTTATAACTTTTGACTTATTTAGAATCAACAGTGGGACATGTTCTTTGAAACACCTAGTACTTGCATACACTACAAGTAAGATGAATAAAGACTAGCTGTGAAAGTGGAATTTCTCATGAACATAATAATAGAACTTTCCAATCCTGGACATTGTTCAGGACCATTGTTAGGGTATCAACCACACACTGCCATTTACACCGGCTGACCTTTATGCAAAATTACAGTTTTGTACAGAGAGTTGAAAACAGAGCAAAATCTGAATCCCAACTTCAAAATATATCTTGAATTTAATGAAACTGATTATTGCTATGACTTTTAAATTACCTCCAACAAAATCATACACTATTCAGCTATTGCTCATACTAATGTCAGTGTTATCTGATAAATAGATAAATATGAATAGATATGTATGGTGGTAGGGAGGGAAAGGAAGAGGCGGAGCGATAGTCCTTGAAACAATGATACTATGCTCATGTCAGTATACTATAGTACTTCCACCCACTGCGAATTGGAACATATTGGGCTGCGTATTCATTAGCCGACAAAAAAAAAAAAATCGCAAAGTTTGAGAACTTTGATAACGTAAAGAAGCATCACGAAGAGTCAAAATGGGTTTAATTGACTTAAAAATCATATCACTGTTGAGGGAAAAGTCCACGGATTAATTTGAGCACCTTTTTTCTTCAAAATATGCTCACGCCCCTCGGAAATATTGATTTTTGTCCAGGTAATTATTAGCCCGCTGATCAGCAGTGGGGAAATTGATCACAGCTGTGCGTAATATCTGTGACGTCACATCGGAGACCATTCTCTTGCCGACTTTCAGCTGTATCACACATGTGCACACAATCCCTGTATCAGGTCTGGTTTTGTTATCAAAATGTAGTACGGAGTAGACGAGGAAGTCGAGTTACTGAACTTGGACATTGAATTTAGTGAAGAGAGTGACAGTGATTCTTACGACAGCGATGATGATGATGATGATGATGGAGAGGTGGGAGAGATTGGAGATGAAGAAAATGAGCTAGAAGATGGCGACGTTCAGGGAGATGTGGGTGGAATGCCGTGACCCTACCAGCATGAGCCAGAGCCACACTAGCCGGTGGCGGCCGGCCAGCAAGGAGCCCAGCGGCTCAGGCAAGATAGTGGGCCCAAGCCGCCTTGGCGAACGATTGTTCGTCCCATCACAGTAGTCGATTATTATTTGCTTACTGAATTGTCTTTCCCGTGTCATTTTCTATTCGATGAAGATACTTCGCTAACAACTATCAAGTGGTGGCTGGGCCATAGGGAAGTTTTTTTTTTTTTTCCCGAATACAGAAGTTTATACTTATAGATCTACTAATTCTAGTGAGTATTAGAAAAACATAACCCGTTTGTGAAAGACGAATGTTGAACAAAGAAATCTCATGAAAATCTCATGAACAGCAAACAAGAATTAGAGAATTCATTGAATTGATTTATCTTGTTTGCTGTTCCACTTCAAGTTTTCAGTGCAGTCTCACAATCACACGCACAGCTACCGCATCGCTAGTCCGTGGGGGAGAGTAGCGGAGGAGACACAGGCTGGGGCCCACGGACTACCGTATCGCTAAAACATAGTCAAGAGTAGACTAGCGTCGGGTGGACTGGGTACGTGTATTGACCCCTAATCTCCGGGTTTGCCTTTTATAGTAATATCAGAAAATTTGGAATTTGAAAACGTACCTTTGACAAAAAATATTTCGTGATACTGCCGCTAGTTAGTTTTGGCTGGAGATACGGTAGGCCTACTACTAACTAGTATTCTGAAGACATTGACTGTGCTGACAACACATCGCTGATCAGTCTGTCGGTGCAGCTGGAGCTGAAGAATTATCATGTTTGCAGGCCGATAATTTCTTCATAAGAAATTTTCGATACATAGAAATATTGGGAAAACGTTTCCAAACAGTCTCCAAGATTAGTCATACCCTGAATGAAAAATCAAATGGTGCATCTGTCGATAAAATATTATGAGATGCAAACGAGGTGAATATGCAACATGTGCGGAAAAATGAATGCGAAATTGTCTACGTGATGGCCGGCTGGCTGGCTGTGATGAAAATTGTTTCCGATGTGACGTCATCCTATTCTGCTTCTTTTTCTCCCAAGTCGACTGGCGATCCGCTAGTCTCACATTAGGGTCTGAATGGAGTGAGAAAATTGCGATTTCTGTCTCCTCATGATTTTTTGACTTCTAAGTAATTTAATCCTGTTGATCATAAATTCAACCTTTCCAGACATATATAATTTGTCCATGATATCCATTCTTAGTGAATTTTTCTTCGGGGCAGTGCTTTAATATATTCGAGCCATTACAAAAAAGGAGCAAGTTTTCCGTCAAATGCGTATTACTTGAGTAACGCTGATGTTAGGTGAGTGCATAGTCTGGTAATTTGGCCCGTATGTGAAATGCCAGAGAAATGTTTACGTTTGCGTTAATGTTTTACTTTCGTGGGGTTGAGATGTTCAACACATCCACTCTCTTTGAAAAGCAGCAGAAGTAGAAAAAAATAGAAATAAAGTAATAACTTATATTCTACTCACACAGATGTAGTCAATGAAATCAAGACTGCAAGGGTCGAGCATGAATCTATTAATCTCAGAAGATACTGATACTTGTATGACATTTAAACTTTAACGTATGCAAAGTAATAATTATTACAACATTATGGCAAAAAAAGTTTCTAACTAATACATTGTGAGCCTATTTTGATACTGCTACAGCGGATGAAAGGGCCAGCAAACAGTCAACCTAATTGTCTTGAAAAAAAAAAAAACCACAACTACACTTTATTTCTACAGATAAATTCATGAAGTAAATGTGACGGGTTATTTTAAAGTCAGGCAATTGAAGCGTCAAACCGAATTTTATTTCATTATTTTCACATCTATCATACAAGAAAAATGCAAATCATATAGCATAATTGATTGATACAAGGAGTTTTCTGTGAAATGTCACGAAACTCTCATATAAATGCAAACAGTAATAATACAAAATAATCGTAAATATCCATGTACAGCAGCTTCACCTACAAACACATAGATGCACGTGATTAATTTACATCATAAATTCACTATGAGATGAAATACCTCGCTATGAAGGAATATGGGGAAAATGGAGAGAACTTGCACAGAAGGCTCAGAGCTTGTACAATTAGCAAGTTCCTGAGCAAAACGAAAACGAGTCTGCATAGGTACGTATGAAGAGTTTGTTTGCAAAAACCGATAAGTCCATATTTGCCAAATGGAGATATTTGCCATTAAAGGTCATGAAAAATAAAGAGAATAATAAGAAAATTTTTGCTTCTTTTGACCATAACTTCAAAAATATACCTTTATATGTAGTGATCAATATATCATTTAAAAGATATTATTTTGTACTTTATGACAGAGATCATACTTCAAAATCTTCAAAAATGGGCTTATCGGTTTTTGCAAACAAACCCTTCGTATATACATGAGCAAGACAGTTAGTGTGCATAACGATTCAGAAGGAATGAGAGGACGACAGACACACACATTCAAACAAAGAAAAAGCGCACAAACACAGAAAATCTGTGCAAACCCCAGAAAATAAACACAGGTCAAAATTGTAATGAGACGAGAAAGTCGACATAGATCAGTACAGCTTGTCTAATGAAATGAGACCCGCATTTTAGAATAGTGAAGACAGCCCCTTTAATGTTGACCTAAAGGCTTGGTTGTCCGATGTATGCAGTATAATACATTATATCTGTAACGACTAAATAAAACAAACATAACTTGAATTTGAAAGTGTCTATGCTCCTGGTTTTTTAATTTCAGAAGAGAAAGGACATTCCACACTTTTAGCATCAAAAAAGTTCGCTTTGAGAGTAGATGGATGGAAGAAGTCTGTCTTGAGTGGTTTTTTGTGTTGTGTTATTAAGAACAAATACTAAATTAAATTCTTATGGAGATTATTGTATTGAGAATTGTAAGTGAATTGACCGATTTGCATCTGATATATATCTCTAATTTTAAGAATTCTTATTCTGGATAAAAAAGTTATGACTATGGGCATGAGAAGACCTATAATTGATTATTCTGAGAACTTTTCTTTCTTTTTCACTAAATTTACTAAATTTACTAAATGTGCAGTAGACAAACTACTTTTAATTGTACCTATTATCCCTATATTACGAAACATCACTTCCCAAGTGACATCAATATGAATATTCCAAGAAAGTTTATTGTCTAAGACATCACCAAGATATTAATTGGCGGTAACTTTCATTCTAGGAATTTCTTCAAATATTGAGTTAGGAGATTAGTAAAAGTATTACTTAAAAACCATGGGACATGTATGAAGTTCTTTCAGAGTTAAAGGGATACCTTCTAAGTTTCCATCCGATCAATTACATGAATAATCGTTTAGTTTGGTTTAAAGGGTGAGAATAAGAGAAAAGTTTGTTCGAGTAGTCAGCAGGTAATACAAATTGCAGTATAATTGAGGACATTTGAATATCATTGATGTAAACAGTGAATAGTAGAGGCCCAAGAAAGCTGTCTTACACCCCACGAGATTGAACACATGGAAGAAATAATTCCTTACGATCTGATGAATAGTTTGTGTACCACTCCAAGGCCTTTTCTCGAATCACAGTGTGACATGTTCGTCATAGTGACATAAAGATTAAAACGTGAAGATAGAAATAACGACAGTAACTGGATACTGAAATCACCAAATTCGTCTTCCAAACTGTCTCAAATGAAAGCAAACACGAAACGAAGATGTCATATTATAATGAAGTTACAATGACAATTCTTATTGACAAGAAAAAAAAAACACACTGAATTCTCCCTACGCCCAAATATTTTTTCCTTCATAACAGAGATTGATTTTTCAATCTTACTAAAATAATAATGACAATAATAAAAGAAAAATTACGAGGATAAAACCTTTCCAACAAAATGCACTCTTACAAAGGATTGAAAAGAGAGAAAAAGGGAGAGAGATCAACATCTAAACTTTCCAAGCTGCACTTAAGTTTTCTTTTTCAAAAGTTAGTTTCATGAACTCAGGGCAAAAAAGAAAATGTGCAAAGAAACGTTGAATACAAGTCCACATCACGATTACTGCTTATTAACATTTTAAAAATCTTGACAACCTTACCTTTCAAATCGCATAGTAATTTTCATCATCCTATATGGTATCGAAAATATAAGCATGCAAGCCGCAAAAGCCTATATAAAGGACTATTCTACAAAACCGTATTGAAGTCTATGTGACTAGGTGAATATTGATTCTACGTCAGGACTCAAAAGAAGGTAAAAATGGTCAACCAAGTCAATGTTGAGTTTTTTAATATATTTTCTGAAAGAGCTGTTTTTCTTCTACGCCATTTTTCAGTTCGGAAATATAACATGAATGGGAATTTTTTTTTTCCAGCAGTTTTAGAACTACCCTAGGGGGGGGGGGAGATGGTGGACTAATCAGATATGTCTTAAAGTTCCCTTTCCTTTTCTTGAAATTCCTGGCACACTCTTCATTTTTAAGTCTAATAACGATTGAAGAGAATTACTGATAACGCTACTGCTTTGGAAGTTGGCATTAATCATGGACAGAATGTGTTAATAGAACACGCTCATTTTCAGATTATTCCGATAATCCCTTCATTGTTGTTGCTCTGGTGGTTTACATCCCGTATTCTGTCCTTCTCATCGCAAAGCAAACACGACTTGGTAAAGGTTAAGCGCTTGAATAAACCCTGTACTTTGCTGTAGAGCCTCTTTTCTTAGTTGACACTCTTTTTTTTTAGAGTGTGTGCTTTCTTTCCAGTATTTATATTTGAATTGGGCTATACATCATTTAAAAGATGAGTCTGCTCTTTCAGAATCTGTTTGCCCTTAACTAAAAAAAAATGTTTGCCGACTTTTTGTTGCTTTTGTGATGCAGAGTCACATACAGAGAGGTTTATTTGATATGTCTAAAAAACGAATGAAGTCAATTCTAAATATATACTTTAATGAGATGTTTATTGAAACCGACTAATTTCAATTTTTTTAACTTTCCATATATTTGTCGTGAATTAGATATCCACCTTGCTATTGATTTTCCGAATGAATTGGTTTTTAAGTTACTCATATATATATATATATATATATATATATATATGAAGGGTTTGTTTGCAAAAACCGATAAGTCCATTTTTGAAAATTTTGAAGTACGATCTCTGTCATAAAGTACAAAATAATACCTTTTAAATGATATATTGGTCACTTCATATAAAGGTATACTTTTGAAGTTATGGTCAAAAGAAGCAAACATTTTCTTATTATTTTCTTTATTTTTCTTGACCTTTAATCGCAAATATCTCCATTTGGCAAATATGGACTTATCGGTTTTTGCAAACAAACTCTTCATATATACATATAAATTGCTATATATTGAGATGGCATTCATCCTCGGGTATGCATATATGTCCAAAATTTCCAAAGTTATTAACAAAAAGAGTGAAATTCCCAGTATCCTTCTGAGCCCCACCCAGTCCACAACCCGATGTGGTTGACCGGAAGAGGGTCCGGGTCTGTCCAGTCAATGATGGGGGTTTGGTTGCCATGGCGACCGATCTCGAGACGACCCTGGTCAAAGGTCAACCAGAAGTGATCGTAAATCGGAATGCCTGGTAGCACGGGGTTAGAAAATGGCACCGTGACCGTGTGGCATCCAGTGTTGGGCTGTGTCGCACATCTTCGTATTACCACCATCTTGGTGATCCAGGCGCCGAAAACTGGTTCCATTCAGTAAGAAGAAGTAGAAGAAAAAGAAGGAGAAGAAGAAGAAGAAGAACGAGAAGAAAAAGAAAAAGAAGAAAAAGAAAAAGAAGAAAAAGAAAAAGAAGAAAAAGAAAAAGAAGAAAAGAAAAAGTAGAAGAAGAACAAGGAGTAGAAGAATAAGAAAAAAAAAAAAAGGACCATGAAAATAACAACGCACAAACGAACTTTAAATGAGAGAGTTGTATGGGTCTGAATGTACGACAATTTATTTTATCTATTTCGTTGGAGGGACCCTACATAGCAATGTGTCGAATTCCCTTCAAACCTGCTATGCGAATTGTATGGACCCCAGTAGAGAATGTTTCGTCGAAACCATAGAGCAAGAAAGACAAAACAAATGAGCTGAAGATGAAGAAAAATACCATTGCGGCACTTTGATAAAGTGAGGAATCCGTGATCACGCAACGTTTGCACAAATTTATATATATATATATATATATATATATATATATATATATATATATAGCACGATGACACTGACACACTTGTATGAACACTGAACCTAATTCTTTATATTAAATGGGTTAGTCAAATACCGGTCAGTGATTGGCTAAACAGAGTCACGTGATGGAGGTACATTCGTTATGTTCGCCCATGGGCGAACATTCTTTGTAATGTTCTCCCATGGGAGAACATTTTCACGTAACAAATGACAGAAGGCCTAGGACCGGCCACCCACGCGCGCAAAGTGAATTTGGCTCTGCGCGAGCGATCAAGCGATCAAGTGCGTTGTGCTCTGCATGCATGCTGGTGGTTAAAATAAAGATCGTACACTGTAACTATACACAGCCCAGTCGCTGTGTAGCGCACTGCGTATTAACAGCGTCTGGTCGGGCTACGCTAGCTACGCGTAAGTACACTGAATCTCTACGATCTTTGGTGGTTGACGTTGACGTATTAGACTAACCCATATAATATAACAGATGATGAATTTTATTGTCGGGAACATGTACCAAACGTTCCATCATTAGGGATTGAAATGCTATTTCGGGAGGCTATAGGTCCCTCGACTTCGTCTCGGGACTTATGACCTCCCTCAATAGCATTTCAAACCCTTCGGGTGGAACATTCGGTGTGTTCCCTCCCCCGCCAGTCATCATCTATATAATATTATCGGACCCTACCCTACTCCTGCCTGACATGCACCACCGCACACACACCTTCCCTCCCAATATATCACAATCATGATCACTCTCATCCAGCCACAAGACAGCCACAAGACACCCAAGTAACTCACACGTCTGCTTAGCAGGTATTATATTACTAAGTTTATTCATGATATGTGTTTAATATATTTTTATTGTATGATATGTCTGTATGCTACATATACTCATTATATTTTATTTACAGTTACACATTATTGAATGTTTTGCAATTGCCAAAAATGTTGCCAAGTATGCTATGAAGCTGTTAACTCATGCTGAATTTGTATTTAATGTATTATGTTCATGACTCCAGATTTGTTATGCTCAAAATATATCACATTATTTCATTTCATGAACAGATAATAAAGCTGAAGAAGACCAAGGTCGAAAGCTTCGCAACAGCCGGCTTCCTGCAACATCTTTTGTCATCATTACATTGTCTCGACTATATATATATATATATATATATATATATGTATATATATATATATAACTTATATATATACTATATACATTATATATATGTATAATTTTACACAATTTGTTTAATGCGCCCCAAAAAGTACAACTTGCTTCAGTACATCAGTAGAAAAAGAAGAAAAAGATATTCAGCTCTTTATACCGATTCGGTACATGTCGACAAGGCTTCTGGTCTCACTGGACAAGGCGATATTCGCTTCATTATTGGCGCTGACCTCAAAGTCGACGACCACCGGCCTTTCGGAGAGTTCGACATCGAGGAAGACGTACTGCCTCGGTCCTGATCCCCCATCTTCAGTGTGAATCACCGGGCATGCCGTAATTTTGAATCAATGGGGATTATAGAATTTTTCATATTATATGCCCACAGGTGAAAAGCATGATAAAAGCATAAAAGCATTTGCAGATGAAATAAAATCCCTGCATTAGTGCTTTGAATTATGTAGTTCTAAAATGTGAGCTAGGGATGGAAACAAACACTGTCAAAATTTGAATCGGTAGAATCGCTGTTTTTTTTTTAATAAACAAAATATGAACAATACTTATGATAAAAATGTCTGCATAATTTCTCAATAAACCGTAACTGTTTAGTAATAAACAGTTACGGTTTATTGAGAAAAATACAAATAATATATATCTCCTTATATTTTAGGCTTTATCATAAAACTCTTATGTTATAGGATGTTTTGTGGTACAACCGACATACACATAGGCATTGAATGTCATATTTTGAAAATTTAATATCACTGTTCCCAAAGGTAAACAGGACCTTAAACTGAAAGAATAGACTCGGCGTTGTTCACTTACCATGCAGGAAAATTAATCATAGATAGAAAGCAAATATTCAGTTTAACTTTACAGAGCCACTCTGATTATTTGGAACTAAAAGCAACAATAACAACAACATCACAACAATAAATTAAACAAACCGAAACAAATTCATTATGTTTCTTAGTCTATGCTTGACAAAAAAAAAAAAAAATTACATAATTACCTCAGCCAAGGGAGGAGGTTGTGTTTTCGTTACCGTTGGTTTGTTCGTTAGTTAGTTTGTCTGTGTGAAAAATAACTAAAAAAGTATTAAACTAATTGGAATGACACTTGCAGGACAGGTTGGGAATGGCACAAGCAACGAACGATTAACTTTTGGTAGTGATCAGAGAGTTTTGGTGGAATCTATAAAGGATTTTTGATATTTTGGCAGGTAGGGTCAATGAACTTAGGAGTTCAGGCTGCGCGTATTTGAGGTTTGAAACGTTCTATTTGAAGTTCTGTAAAGAATTGCTTGGTCTGAACAAGAGAACTCCCAATTGCATGACTTACGGTGAACTTGGGCACTACAAATTAGAAAAAATTGTCACTAGTCGAATGCTTATGTTCTGGTATCGTCTCTTAAATGGGAAATCAGCTAAATTATCAAGCATCGTTTATAGCTTTGAATTTTTCTCCTTTTTGAAGGGGAAAAATCAGATGGGTTGGATTTTCAAAGTAAAGAATACTTTTGATAGCTTAGGCCTTTCTGACGTGTGGAAGAGTCAAGCAAGTAATCTATCTTTATCTTCATTCAAAAGAATAATAGATACAAAAATTAAAGATATGAGTCAACAGGAGTGGCACAGTGATGTTGAGTTAAACAATCAATGCACTGTTTATAGAATTTTTTAAGCAGCAATTATGCTTTGAAAAGTATCTGATTCGTCTTAATGAAAATGATAGGAAATCTTTAACACGTTTTCGTTGCCTTTAATCATAAGCTTCCAGTAGTGTCTGGGCGTTACAAAGACATTCCAAGAATTGAACGTTTGTGTACCTGTTGTTCTAAAAATGATATTGGTGATGGATTTCTTTATTTGTTTGTATGTCCCTTCTTTATGACAGAACGTGAAAGATTTCTCGAAAAGTATTATAGGAAGTATCCTAACACATTTAAATATGATCAATTGTTTAATTCCACTAAGAAAAAGACTTTGTCAAACATTTCGAGGTTTTGTAAGGTAACACTGTCCTTTTTTAGTTAGCTGCTGCACTTTATTATTTCGTTGGATTTTGTTTATTCTATATACCCTTAGCGTGATTATTTGCATCAGGCAGTGCCTGCATTGTGCGTAATTCATGTGATAGATTTACATTTTTATAGTATATCATTTATAACATACTTTTATGCAAATTTTATTTGAAAAGTATGTTGATATCTTGTATATATTTGTATTATATTTGTATATATGTTCATTCTTGTTTGAAATTTTCTATTTTTTGTATTTTCAATTGACACTGTACTCCCATACCCCATGAGGGTCGTTGAGTAATAAATCAAACTTCAAACTTCAAACTTCAAAACTAAAGTGCGTGCTCTAGTTTCTACCAGAGCGAGGCGCGCCGTGCACCTGAGGGTTTATGACGTAACAAAGGCTTCTATATTGGGAAATCGGGCGGCTTTCAGCACACAATGCTATAAGTACGTATGGGTGGAAATCACTGATCTCTGTGGAAGAACAAGATCAGTGGTGGAAATGAGCTGCAAGCTGAGTGCTTCTCTAGTATTAAATGGAAACAAGTCAAACTAGAAAAGCACTCTTTAGAGCGCAGACCTCCGCCAAGCATGCAGCTCATTTCCTTCACTGATCTTGTACTTCCATAGAGATATCAGTGATTTCCACCCATACGTACTTATAACATTGTGTGCTGAAAGTCGCCCGATTTCCCAATATAGAAGCCTTTGCTACGTCATAAACCCTCAGCTGCGAGGCGTGCCTTGTCCTAGCAGAAACTAGAGCACGCACTTTAGTGCGCGCATGCAAACCTCAAATACGCGCAGCCTGAACTCCCAATTTCAATGACCCTACCTACCAAACTATCAAAAAACCTTCATAAATTCCCCCTAGATTCTCGGATCGCTACCAAAAATTAATCGTTTGTTACTTGTGTCATTTTAAATCTTTCCTGCAAGTTTCATCCCAATCCGTAAAAAACTTTTTGAGTTGTTTTGCACACGGACAAACGAATGAACGAACGAACGAACTAACTAACAAACCAACAAACCAACGGTAACGAAAACATAACCTCCCCCTTGGCCGAGATAATCAAGAAACAAGAAGTATCAACACTTGTCAACAGCGATATTGACATTATCAATTGTATGCAGATTTGTTGATTTTTGTTTACTTGTTTGTTCTTTTTCTTTCATGATACATATACTTTTTAGAGAATTGCAGACTTACTAATAATATAAATAGTAACTCGTTTTTCTTGAACATTATTTTGATGGAGTTGTTAGTTTTAGAGAAAAAGCGAAAAAGGATTATAGGCAGAGATGAGAAATGAGGACAAGCTTTTTTAATCATACCACATTGTGGTCCAAAATAATCATCCGTACACGAACACTCGTAACCTGTTTCAGTCTCGATACACTTTCCACCGTTCTGGCAAGGAGCCGAGGCGCAGGCTGATTTGATGGACCGAACGCACAAGGATGGGGAAATGGAAAATGATAATGTTAAAAGGACAGGCAAAATAAGTAAACTGTTTTATCAGCTCCATCACTTAACAAATTCAAGCCAAACAAATAAAATGTCCCATTTGTAGGCCTTCATTACCTTTTTGATATAAAAGTCTTCCATCGTGTCATTACAGTCGACAATTTCGCTCAGGGAACAAAGAACATAATAGATGAAACCTTGATTGTCAATTGACATAAAAAAAAAAAATCTTCAAATACATATAAACGTATGCTGACTTAATTGAATGAAAACCTTACCACTTCCGAAGATTAAAAGTTCAGTTGATTAATTTTCATAATCCCAAACACACGACCCAAGGTGCTCATTAAAAAAAAAGAGGTCTGATGTAGATCGGCACTCGACTTACATGGGACACGACAGATGTACCGTTTTTTTCCCTTTCAGCATGGTATGATTCCCCATCATGGCTATCTCTTCATCACTCATCAACTTAGGAACCATGGCAACCGTCTCCCCGCTAGGGAGAGTATGCGTTCCACAGCTGACGACAGTCACTGGACAAGTTTCATTTTGTCCCTCCGTAGACGGGGCTCCACAAACTTTCAATGCGAATTGAACAACAACAAAAAGAATGAAACTTAAGATGATAAAAAGAAAACCAAAACAAAACATTCCTGCAAAATGTGAATATATTGAATACATGACAAAAACAACAACAAAAACATAGAACCCAGCAGTTACAGTTTCAGAGTAGGCCTAATCCGAGGAATTTCTCTGAGTATGATTATAACATCAAAAGTTTTAGTGACCCTTTATGAAATACACATTTTGTTATTAAGAACTTGGCAACACTAAAATGACATACATGCACCATTCAACTCTTGTCTGTTTGTTTCTTTGTTGTTACAAATACCTTACAAGTTATAAAGTAGTATGATTTTTGCACTACATGCTCTGTATTTTGTTTTATTTTGTTTGTCTGTTTTGCTGGAAGGAAACGAATGATGATTTGATTGCCTAGGTACGTTAACACTTCATTTGAAGAGTTTGGTCGCAAAAACCGATAAGTCCATATTTGCCAAATGGAGATATTTGCGGTTAAAGGTCAAGAAAAATAAAGAGAATAATAAGAAAAAATTTGCTTCTTTTGACCATAACTTCAAAAATGTACTGTTATGTAGTGACCAATATATCATTTAAAAGGTATTATTTTGTACTTTATGACAGAGACCGCACTTCAAAATATTTAAAAGTGGACTTATCGGTTTTTGCGAACAAACTCTTCATTTACTTTTTTTCACAAGGACGACGTGAGTCTTCTTTGCACTTATCTTTATCTTAATGATACAAATTGATGAAATAAGAGAAAAGAAAGAAAGATAAGCAAAAGCCCTTGAACTCTTTCAAAGTGTCCAACAGACCAAAACACGCCTGCTTTCTCTTTCCTTCACATTTCAAAAAAGTATAAAGCAAATAGAATGAATAAACAACAAACAAACATTTTGTGTCCGGTGGAAAGCTTTCTTTTCGTTCTACCTCTCCATTTTTATATTTTTGTACACTTTTCTCTGTTTAATTTTTATTGTTCTAATATGCTTATGCTCAAGTTACAGAATTGGCTTTATTTGTTCCTTCACGTTTTACGTTTTGTTAAAATTTGCTTAAGTAAATGTCATATGGAGACGCGCTTTTTAAATGATATCCATCGTATACCTTTTGGTTATTCTTTAAATGCATTTTCCGGATATCAGGTGAAAATTAATATAATACCTGCGCTAGAAATTTTTACTGATTCTCGAGCGTGAGACCAGTGCAGTATTAAACTGCAATTATATCAAAATCAAATTCAAATCTCTCGAGTCAACACCATTCTGAAGGAGCATGCAGAAATCAGCATTCGAAAACTCATGATGGTCTATTTGTGACCGTGCACCTCAAAACAAACATAAAGTCGCACACACTGATTTTGTGTGAGGACTGAAAATAAGTGAAATGGGTAAACCTAGCCGAACTTGACTTTTTCATATTTTCTGAAGGAGCGGGTCTTCTTTTACATTATGCTAAAATTTGGTATCATAAAACGGGCAGGAAAGTGTGCTTTTTAGCAGTTTATCTCGAACATTTTTGGTAGAATAGTGTGATTAGGTGTGTCTTTAGAATCCCTTTTTCATTTCTGAAAAACCTTGTCCACACTCTTCACGTTCAACTCTGATAACTTCTGAGAGGATAGTGCTACTGCTTTGAAAGTTGGCATTATTATGGACAGAATGTGTTAATGAGGCATGCTGAATTTCAGTTTAATCTGATAATCTCATCATTGTTGTTACTCTGGTGGTTTACTTCCTGTTTTTTGTCCCATTCATCACACAGCCAGCACGGTTTGGTAAAGATTAAGCGCTTAAATAGACACTGTACTTCAGAGCCTCATTTCTCAGTTCACACTTTTCCTGAATTTGTGCTTTCTTTCCAATATGTAGATAGGTTAGGAGAGTCCATTTGATTTGAGTTATACATCATTTTAAAGCTTAAAGTCTGCTCTTTTAGAATATGGTCTTAACTTAAAATTCATGTCTGGCGACTTTTTGTTTGTTTTGAGGTGCAGGGTCACATTTAAACTGCGATTGAGAGCTACCAAGGGATTTCACCTCTAAAAGCAAAGTTACCACTGGTATTCATAATAGGGAGCTTTAGATTTTGACGCGCGGACGTTTGAGACGACGAGTGCGCTGGATGTTCTCCTCTCCCCTGCGTCGTGTAGAAAAGTAGCTTTAGATTACGCTGGGACGCAACATTAAAAAAATAAAATCGCGCCCCCATATGATCGGTGCATGAAGTAGCTTTCTACGTTGCAAACTGTAGTGAAAAACTCAGGCGACGCAAGCTAAAAATAGATCGACTTGACGCGCGCTTCTGCTCACGCTCAGAACATGTTTTTTTTTTCCCCTCTGAACGTCCACGCGTCTATAATCTAAAGCTCCCTAACGACAATAGCCGGGTTCACACGTTCACCAATTAGCGGGATACAAATCTCGAGATTTGCATCGCGATCGTCATCCCGAGTTTTTTGCACGTGTGGACAGAAAAAACCCGAAAATTAGCGGGATAAGCATCGCGATGCTAATCCCAAGAAATCTTGCGCTGGTTTGTCAATTAGCGGGATAATTGGCCGCGCGCTGGTACGTGTGAACGGTCGGGATTAGAATCTCGAGTTTTTATATCCCATCATGCTATGCGCACATCACAACAGCGAGGCCTCTGCGAAGAGGTCCTTCACCTCTGTGGAGCACAACAACAACAGCGCGCGAACCACACCACTGACGCGTAAAAGACAATGGACAAAGGTAAGTGCGCGCAGGCAGTGATAGAGAAGGGCGCTGTGTGACCCAGTTTGCAAGCTTTACTGTTATCTCTATCGGCAATTAGCGGGTTAGCGGGATACCGATCGCGATCGCTATCCCGCTAATTTGGTACGTGTGGACGCTCGTAAAAAAACTCGGGATGAGCATCGCGATCGTCATCCCGCTAATTTGTACGTGTGAACCCGGCTATTGCATAAGGACTGCCTCGGTCATTACGAGTGCGCTCCGAGTACTGCGTAATTATGATTTCATAACCCGGCTATTGCATAAGGACTGCCTCGGTCATTACGAGTGCGCTCAGAGTACTGCGTAATTATGATTTCATAAGCCGGGTTCACACGTACAAATTAGCGGGATGACGATCGCGATCGGTATCCCGCTAATTTGGCGAGCGTCCACACGTACCGAATTATCCCTCTAATTGCCGATAGAGATAACAACAAAGCCTGCAAACTGGGTCACGCAGCGCCCTTCTCTATCACTGCCTGCGCGCACTTACCTTTGTCCATTGTCTTTTACGCGTCGGTGGTGTGGTTCGCGCGCTGTTGTTGTTGTACTCCAAAGAGGTGAAGGACCTCTTCGCAGGGGCCTCGCTGTTGTGATGTGCGCATTGCATGATGGGATGTAAAAACTCGAGATTCTAATCCCGACCTTTCACACGTACCAGCGCGGGGCCAATTATCCCGCTAATTGACGAACCAGCGCAAGATTTCTTGGGATTAGCATCGCGATGCTTATCCCGCTAATTTTCGGGTTTTTTCTGTCCACACGTGCAAAAAACTCGGGATGACGATGGCGATGCAAATCTCGAGATTTGTATCCCGCTAATTGGTGTACGTGTGAACCCGGCTATTGTTTAAGTGAATCTGCTGGCAAATACGTTTTACTTCTATATATTTTTCTATCTTATATGTTAGAACGGTGCAATTAGCGCATTGAACATTTCGTTATGATAATTTAAATTTTAACAAAATGCAGACTGCTTTGAATTGAATAATGGGCATAATGCTTCCTTCAAATCGCTATTGCTTGTCAATATAGGTTACAAAGCAGGTACACGTATGCGTGGCGAAAATACATTGGTTGAGAGCTGCGTGTTGATCTTTACTGGCCCAAGGCTGCCTCACAGAGGACAGCCACTATAGATATGTTATTATACTAATGACGAATAGATCTGAAGTAAGTGTGGCAATCGGAATAGTGAAGTCATATGACGCGTTGCTCTGCGGGCAAAAATTAATCACGTGTGTATTACGCACATAGCTCTAGCGCGCGGTACCTCCCATCCCAAGGGTGTCGGAAGCGGGGGGGGGGGGGGGGGGGAGGGGGCAGGGGTGACACCCCCCCCCCCCCCGCCCCCTGTAACAAATAATTAATTTGTTCTTGCATAAAAGTTGTCAATTTCATAACTACAATTGAAAAAAAAAAACTTTCGTGTACGCTAACAATGAAATTTATCATATCTATACACTAATATTTACTTATGAGTAGATTTAGTGTATAGATGGTAGCCTCACGTCCTCGAGTGAAACATACCTTTAGTAAACATTACATTTTTCATTTTCTTCTCTGTTTTTTAGCAGTATAAGAATATTTTCTATTGCTCGAACAACGCGATCACGTTCAGGCTTTTGATGAATACATTTCAGACGAATGGCAAAGTGAAAGTGGCTCGCTTGTTCTGCCCGTACGTACAGTAAAATGACTACTTTTCATAAAATATGATAATGGTCCTTCACAGTGTTTTCTTCCATTATTGTTAAAGGGGATGGCTAGTAAACCGATCAGTGGGAATCAGTGGAAATGCCGAGGGATGATTTTTCCAGTCCTTGTAGAAATTATTTAAGAGTACTAGTACATTATATATCTACTGTTGTGTGAAAATCATTTGCTTCAGAACGGTCTCATATTCAAGTAATGTGCAGATTAATGCCCCGTCACTGACCAGGCACGCTAACCTGGAAACATTAAACTGCACACTACTTGGATAGCTCTATAAACGCGACTTTTATACTCTGTTTTTACAAAAAATTCCTACCGTGGGAGGGGGGTATCCCCCTCTTGCTCCCTCACCGAGGATCTCACACCGTCACATAATGTACGCCCGTATGGTAAAATCATAGTCCTTCGCAGTGATTTTTTTTTTTCAGTATGTTTCATTCCCTACAAATTTGCTTTTGAATGCTCTATAAACGCGACTTTAAACTCTGTTAAAAAAAAAAAGTCCCTACCGTGGAGGGAGGGGGGTACCCCCTCCCACACCCTCCCCTGCTTGGTCGCTTCGCTCCCTTGCCGAGGATCTTACAGCGTGTATTTTTTCCCCCAATATATACGTAGGATATTGGATTCCATTACAAATGAGTAAATGCTAAGTCTTCAAGTGACAAAACTGTCATACTTTTGTTTTCCCAATACGTATGTTATTGGATTCCATTGCAAATGAGTTAAATCCTAAGCCTTCAAGTAACAAAACTGTCACACTTTTGTCTGTCCGTGTTACATACGTTCCACAATAGGAGGAAAATAACACAGGGTTCAACAGAACTTGAGTGCTGTTATTACCTTTTCTAAACAATATTAGATCATTCAATCAAAAAACTCAATGAGCATAAATCATTTGAACTTCATATAATAGTACACCTTTTCTTTGCATCCAGCGTTATGTTCATCCCAAAGTTTGCATTTTGGCACGACATTCTCAATACGTTGCTTACTTGAAACGATTTTGAGCAAAGTTATCTTTCATTTAAATGTCCTAAAAGATTGTAATTCATTTTGGGTGATGCACATTTGGAACAGAAAGTAAAGGAATATCCTTTGAATTAAGCATTTTACTGTGAAAATGGCCATATAGCACGGTTAGGAATATGATACCGTGCACCTGTGGTCCACAAAAAAATGAACCAAAAATCGCAAGCATTGATCTTGTGTGAGGAATGAAAATAGGTGAAATGGTTTACTTGGCCAACCTTGACTTTCTCATGATTTCTTTAAGAGCAAATCTTCACTTCCTATTATAAGAATAGTGTGATTAGATGTGTCTTTAGAGTCTCCTTTTCAATTCTTAAAAACCCACACAGTGTACACACTCTTCACATTCAACTCTAATAACCTTAGAAAGGTTGACACTACTGCTTTGAAATTTGGCATTAATCGCGGACAGAATGAGTTGATTAAGCATGCACAATTTTAGGTTAGGAGAGTCCATTTGATTTTATTCATCCATTATGTTAAAGCTTAAAGTCTGCTCTTTTAGAATATGGTCTTAACTAAATATCAATCCATATCTGGCGACTTTTTGTTGATTTGGTGATACACGTTCACATATGCTTTATGTTCATTGCTGATCATTTCTCATATTTTGTTTTTGTTTTTGTTTTTTTCATCTGCCAGATTTCTCATTTTAGTTTCAAGGAAATGTTTCTGAAGTGACTGCACTTTTTTTTGTGTTCTATGTTATGTGAAATTTCAAGTTTATTGCTTTTTTTCTGTACCACAATATTTTGTGTAATAAAAGTAATATATATATATATATTTTTTTTTTTTTGGGGGGGGGAACAAAATCTTCATTGTTGTCATAGTAACAGTGTAAATGGTGGTTTTCTCATAATAATGAAAAATATGTATGGTTAAAGGGATGGCACGGTATTGGTGGAGATGAGAATTGGGCTTTCAACTTTTTGCGAGATACCAAGAAAACACTTATGAATTAGTACAGAGCATACCATTCTAAGATGAATTCAGAGTTAATTTGATGAAAATCGGGTTTGGAATGACTGAAACATCCAAAAACAAAGTAAAACAAAGCGATCGCAAAAAAGTGTGGGTCTCACCCTTTATTAGAATTGCTCTGTTTTGGATATCTAGCCATTTCAAAACCAATTTTCATCAAATAAACAATGAATTCCTATCTTACCAAAAAATGTTAGAAACCTGAAATTAGGCTTCAAACAAAACTGTACGATCCCTTTAAAGGTAAGATGATTGAAATCATCATTGTTGCAGGATCAATATGAGGGAGAAGTAGGAGGAAAAAAAGTTAACGGGAAAAAGGAGAGAACAAGAAGAATTTTTGTGAGGAGAAAGATATTTTTTGGTTTTATGAATCTTCACTTTTCATGATTTTCTGACCTTCAACTCTTCCCTTTCCCCCTTCATTTCTATTATCATCTCCCCCCCCCCCACCCACGATGTCCAAACACCTTACTTGATTATCATCCTATTCTTCCTTACCGCTCTCTCTGTTCCCTTTTCTACTGTTTCCACTAGTGCAACTTTAACTTCCAGGCCATTTAACTGTCCCCCACTCTTCACTTTTTGCCCATCTTACACCCCCATGTCACTTCCCTCTTTAATCTCCTTTTTCATAGGCTCTTCTTCTGTCAGGCAAAGATTCGGATAAGGACTACGCATTTTTTCTCTCTCATTAACTTCACCATGCAAACCTTCAATTACACATACTTTGTTTTATCATTTTTCTTAATCTTTCATCTTTAAATCTGTAATCACCATGAATATAATTACAAAGAGAAATTTACTTTCTTTTTTTCTCCCGAGTATCGAGTATGAGACCGGAGCAATATTAGTACTGACATCAAATCAAAATCAAAGTCAAAATAATATTTCGAGTCAACGCCAGTCTGATGTAGCCTGCAGAAGTCAGCAGCCGAAAGCTTACGAAGGTCATTTTCACCTGTGATTGTAAAGTGCCAAGGAAATTCTCCTCTAAAAGCGAATTTATCACAGGTATTCAAATGCCATTGCCAAATGACTGCTTCAGCCATAGTTGGTGCTTTCACAGTTGTGCAGCGTTACCATGGTTACGCAGTGCACAAACGCTGGCAAAGATATTTTACTTATAGATTATAGATATTATCTGTTCGTCCGAACAGGGCAATTAGGGTAATGAAATTTTCGACGAGACGTATCAAAGCTACTTCCACTTAATATGTGTCAAACAGGCTCGACTGACACAATGGCAAATCAATCATACTAATGACTGGGGATTTAAAACCGTCTTTATCGGTTATGATTAGTTTAGTTTCATTTATTTTTCATCCATCAAAGAATTCAAATGAAAACGTAGAATTCATTGCACCTTCACATCGTTTGATCACTGTAAAGAAATACATACTCCAACGTCAGACGTGAAGTATATTATAAGATAAAACATGTACAGCTCAGTAAAATACACATAAACGAGATTTATGCATACTTCGAAAGGTTGTCGGAAAATAAGTATGTACAAAAAAGTGGTCCACTAAAAATATAAATCACTCAAAACTTAATTGCCTAAATTCAAGGGACAAGCCCCAAGTCAAGGAATTTGCACAGATGTTCTTATCTCAAACCTTAAGTAATAAGATTAGTTAGTAGTAAGAGCAAGAAAATCGGTGACTATAGTTTAAAGTATGTTTATGGTAGAACAGGAAATGAGCGGAATGAATTTGTTGCCAAATTTCACATTTCAATGTTCACATTGAAAACGCATGGACACATTTTCACCAAATTTGAGAGAGATTACTGCTAGGGTGTCAGACCATCAAAATCGGTCAAACCATCGAATTTATGCTGTTGATATAATGCTGTAGTCTAATCTTTCGTCTATCATCTGCCGAAATTTCGAAGCTAAAATAATGATCAAAGGAAAGGCAAGAAGTTATATTGTTTTTCTTTGCCATAATTTTCCGACTTTCAACGGAATAGTAACATGTCCGTAGATTAGGATTTGGTACCGCAGGTAGACTCCACCCCTAGCAACGATGGAGTGATGTTATTGGTCAAAGCGTGGCATCCTGGTTACTGATTGGTCGTGAGTAGACCGCTTGCGTTAAGCTTGACTGAACATCGCGGTTGCTCTGAGAGGACCTTCTGTTGCCCAAGAGGTGAAAACTGGAATACCTCCCGTTGATCACGATTGCCTCGGAAATAAACTTTGAAGACGGTTTTCATGAAACGCTAATTTCCTTCATCACTCAACATGGCCTCATACAAACATCAATACCTCCGCACCCGGGTACTTTTCTACGCGTGCTATATATGTGACACTGCACCTCAAAACAAAGTGTAAAGTGTTCTTTAGAGGCTCTTTTTCATTTCTGCAAAACCTTGTACACACTCTTCACTTTCAACTCTAATAACTTTTGAAAAGATAGTGCTACTGCTTTGAGAGTTGGTAGTAATTATGAACAGAATGTGCTAATGAGGCATGCTTAATTTCAATTTAATCTGATAATTCCTTCATTGTTGTTACTGGGGTTGTAAACTTCCTGTTTTTTGTCCCATTCATCGCACAGTCAGCATTGTTTGGTAAAGATTAAACGCTTGAATAGACACTGTACTTCAGAGCCTCTTTTCTCAGTTCACACTTTTCCTGAGTTAGTGTTTTCTTTCGAATATTTAGATAGGTTAGGAGAGTCCATTTGATTTGAGTTATACATCATTTTAAAGCTTAAAGTCAGCTCTTTCAGAATATTGTCTTAAATAAAAATTCATGTCTGGCGACTTTTTGTTTGTTTTGTGGTGCAGGGTCACATTTATTCTGGTTATTTGAATTAACATCATAAGCATCTGTCTTGCGCATTTTGTTGTTCGTCTTGATTCTGTTTTGCCTACAAATTTGAATTTACCTTGTTCATGCTGTTACTTCATTCGTTCTGTTATTCTTCTTCTTTTGGGGGGACTTGTTCACTTTGAACATCATTTTAGGAATGGTACAGTATTGATGAAGATGAGGGCTGAGCTTTTAACTTTTTGAAAGATACCAAGAAACCACTTATGAAATATATTACAGAACTTACAATTCCAAGAGGAATTCCAAATTCATTCGACGAGAACAGGTTATGAAATGGCTGTGATACCTAAAAACATAGTAAAACAAAGTGATCAAATGTAACAAATGAAAGGTGGACCCCATCTTTTATTTGGATCGCGTTGGTAATCAGTGTATAGGAAAGATAAAATATATTTTTGAATACAAGAACTTTTACAAATTAATGTTTTTTGATGACTATCATATCGAATTAAAACAAACTTTCTGAAATTTGTGGAAGTTGGACTGTGATAGGATGCATGTGAAAAACTACCAAATGTTAAGCCATTCTTTCCGCAATGTTTTGAGTGTCTTAAATGCCCCAAAACGAGATTCTTTCTGACCGTAGACAGAGAACCGACAGGTTGGTAATTAGCCTGAGCAAAAGCAGTCAAGCGGTACATGTATCCCCTTTTCACGGTCAACTAAATGTGCCATGGAACAATTAAAATATCGATCGAGTGAAAGGTATAAATAGAGCGTGCGCTGATGGGCTTATCGACTCTTTTGTTCTACACAAAACCAGGCACTTGAATGGGATGATTTGGGTCAGCGAACGTAGGAATCTGCTTGAGCTCAGCCTCGATCGCTATGTACATGTTCACACGAATTTTATAGCAAAGCATTCGTAAACTCAATCAGAAAAAAGGTAATAATGCATTATAGCCAGGTTCCCGTAAGGAAAGGATTAAAAGAATACAGTTATGCTCTTGTAGGTGTTTGTTTTTATACCACGTCTGTACAACAAATGACCATAATCCGAATTGTTTTACATAGTAATAATGTTTAGAATGTGAATTTATTTCTTTACGTATTGTACTGGTAGAGTATTTGATTCTTAATGATATTGTCCTTCCCTGTATTCTACAAAAGTGATAAATCAGTATCATAATATAACTCTAAATCAACGTTTTACTCTTGTCAATGTCCGTACTATTTCTAACGCATGATCAATAAAACTTATGCTGCAATTGATATAATCAAGTCACCATCAAAGCCTCGGTATTTATTGATATGGATATACATATCAACGGATCATTTTTTTTTAATTTTGATTGATTATATCAAGATTTTAGGAAATATTTCTACCTAAACGTGTGATAAACGCAATCTACACACGTGTTGATGTTTATGGGCCGTAATGGCAAGCACTTATTGTGAAATATTAAAGTGAATAAATGAATTAGAGTCACGAAAAAACAAACACAAAAACTTTATTCAAGAAATGAAATAGTCTACTCACCAAACTGTATTCCTACGAAGGCAAGTAGGAAAACCACCTGTAATTTTCGCTCCATTTCAGCTGCTTCAAGGATGAGCTCAATCCAGTCCTAAAAGCCACTGACCATTCAAAACGCCAAAAACAATTTAAGAGAATCCGCTTGCCAGCAACTAAATGTAATTTACAAGAATCGCCGATATCATCACCTACATATTCGATCGTCCTAGTCACTCGTTATCTATGTGGTTATGTGGTAATATATGGGTGAGCAGATTGGGTCTTTCGAAATCATCTCGGAATACCTCGAAATAGAATAATATCATGATTGACAAGTGATCAACGTCCATTGTATCGCTAAGTTGGCATGCCACTGAATTATTCAGAGACGAGATGAGAGCGATTCAATCGCATCATAAAAGCGATTTAACCTCCCGTTTTGTGCTTGTGCATGTGTGAGGGTGTGCGTGTGTGTGTTTCTGTGTGTAGAATTGCGTTTGAATGAGTGTGTATCTGCAAACATACGTGACTATGAATGACAAAGCCAACAAAAAGAAGCACTCAAAATAAAGTGAAACTCATCAACTTGGTCAATCTTGAGTTTTTCATATTTCCTGAAAGAGCAATTTTCCTTTCACATTATTCTAAAATTTGGAATCATAAACCGAATTGAAAATTGGGTGTTGAGAAGTTTTCTAGGAAACTTTCTGTAGAATAGTGTTACTAGATATAATTTAGACACATCCCTTTTATTTCTTAAAAAAAAATGTGCACGCCTTTCAACTTGAATAAATTTTGGAAAGATGATGATCTAAACTTGGAAAGTTGACATTAGTCATTCAAAGAATATGTTGTTATAGAATGCTTAATTCGGCCTAATTATTTAACATTTTCTTGTTGTTGGCAGGTAGTTTTACATCTTTTTTTTTTTCAATTACATCCATTGCAGGGTTTGGAAGGATTACGCGCTTGAATAAAACTAATAGTTTTTGCTTTCTCTGGTATATATGACTATGCATCAAAAACAGCAAAAAGTCGCGCGCACTGATTTTGTCTGTGGACTGAAAATAAGTAAAACGAGTCAACCTAGCCATCTTGAGTTCTTCATATTTTCTGAAAGAGCAAGTCTTCTTGTACATTATGCTAAGAAAAATGTGAATCTTGTGGAGGGACTTCCATCGAATATCTAGTAGGTTATTAAGACATAACTTTTCAGGCTCGGACTATTTACTTAATTGGTCACACACACACACAAAGAAAATCATTCTTCTTGAGCCAATGAAAAGATGATACTTCTTTTGTTACTTTTCTGGCACTTCATACATATTTACATGCTATTCGATTTCATTTCATTTTATTTCCCTGTTGACATTTGAATTACCTAATGTGACACTTGATCTGATATTGCGGATATTTGACATGAAAAACCTATATAGAGTTCTTTCTTCAACTGCCAACCCCTCCCCCCAAAAAGAACCTCAAAAAACAAACAAACAAACAATAACTATTTCACATTATATAGTTGTATTGTTTAGGACAGGTTCTTCAGGTTAAATGTTCACTGGCTGAAACCAATTGTCGATTTACGGAGTTTGTTCATGTCTATGTCCACAATAAGAGATAGATGAATGAATGTCCACAATACAATGCGGTGAGCAATAGGCAGTTCAAATGTCCATGTATAGGTATGGAATGTCCATGTAGCACATGCCAAGTATCACACTAGGCAGTTGAAATGTCGCACAGACAAATAAGTATCCAAATGACTGGAGCAATGTCCGGTAAGGGTGATCAAATTCGGCATAGTTATTTCAAATGTCCATAGTCTTTAAAAGTGCCTATACTTAGACGACATAAAACCGTAACCTTACATACATCAAAACCTCTTAACCTGACTTTTTAAATGATTGTAACCCTTTTATGTTTTCAGATGCAAGTGACCTTTAAACCTATATGGCGGCCACATTGGATTTTGCCAATATGGCCGCCCCAGAGGGCGCCCTTCTTGGCGCCCATCAAAAATCGAAATAGTATGGTTTGGGCTACATGTGTGCCAAATTTTGGTGCTTTTGGAAAATTTTGAACCAAAAATCCCTTGCGCCCCCCACTAACTGTCTTTAGGCACTGGAGCTGTTTTCGTTCTAATCTGCAATATGGTAAATAGTGGCCATAAGAAGGGGGATGAGGGAAAGTGGGCACAAGTGGGCACTCGGTCGCAGAAATCCCAGTTAGGTGAGTTATTATTTACAACGAAAGAGCTGGTGGTGCAGTACCAAGCAGCCTACATATTTTACACCGGGGCTTATACACCTTCTTTATTATACGATCACACTCTGGAGATCCTTGACGAGCGCTAGCTACGTCAACTAACGGAACGCTGCCACGAGATGACGCTTGGAGATCACAAAGTGATTTTCCACCGTTTGTAAAACAAAACAAAAACAACAACTTCACAGTTGAAATTCCGATCAGATGAATAGCTGCAGGAAAATATTTTACAAAGCCCGATCTTACATTTGTTTCTTTTTTTTTTCAAATAACCTTCTTCTGTAGTCCCTAAATTTATGTGCTTTCGGCTTTGCCAAGATTTGCTTGACGTTAAAGTACAATTAGCATTTCCCAAGTTTTCAGATCACATTACAAACGCAAACCAATAACAGGAACGCTTGCATCCAGGCTCAAACTGAGGAGTTTACCAAAGGTCGATAGAGAGTAAAGCAAATTCGACATACATACATACATACATACAAAGATACATAGACACACACGCACAAACACGCACAAACACGCATAAAAACAACCGTATCGCTTTGATAATATAATCGATCTTGTCTCGTGTCTAAAACAGTGGCATATCGATTATGGGATGCATCGGAGGAGCCTCACATCACCTGTCAGTCATAGAATGTGATTCTATTTTAAGGTGGTCCGAGATTATACGGAAAATCGCGAGCAGCTAGCGCCAATACAACCACTTTGCACCGGACGATCGCGAAATAGGTGATTTTCAGTTGGCTCCTTGTGTACGGGTTCTCTTGAACGGATTGGGCATTGTGCTTAATCAGTGCTTTCACAGTTGGATTGAATCGCATCTTAGGCGCAGTGTCAATGGAGCGGAAATTGCATTTGGTAACACTGGTTGCTTTCGTAGGAATACGATATTGTCTTTTCGGTGAGTAGCACATAATTACATTTCCTAATCTAGTTTTTGGTTTTGCTTTACTCGTTTTGATCTATTCACTTATCTCATAGTATGTTAATCTTGCCAGTTACAACCAGGTTTATTTAATAGTTTCTGAAGGTCGCGTTTTTTCAGCACTACAAACTGTTCTCAATGTTACAGATGAAAACAACCATCCAATATATAACATTGATATCTCACTGTTTATAAACAATTCAGCTTTTAGGTTATTTTAGGTAATGGAATCTTCATCAATCAAAATTAACCAGCCTGAAAAAAAATACATAACACAAATAATCAAGGCTTTGCAAATGATCCTTTTGTTGTTCCTCTTCCTGACTGTTTTGAATGATATTCTCAAATACACCGCAAGTTATTAGAATCTTGCATTAAAATTACATTGCAAACAAGGTAAGGTGTTTTCTATTCATTCTCCTTTAGTTTAGGAAACAAGGTAGGTCTATTAAATTTCAAAAGAAACTGCACAAATATTTGTGATTATTTTAAGGCCTTTACATTACGAAAACACAGAGACATATTAAATGCACAATCATTCTAATTGTAATCATTGTGTAGAATAGTGATACAGGAATGTACATACAGTTTATAAAATGGGCATATGTGGGGAATGTCATTGCTGCACAGACGCATATTCTATAATTATTTCCAGTGATATCCCTGCCAAGTTCGGTGAAAATCTGACCATTCGTTTTCAAAAACACAATGGACATTTAAGACTTTTGCCAATTTTCGTCACTTCACATCTCCTTATCTACTTTAAACAAATTTGAAAGCATAGCCACCAATCTATCAGTCATATGTGACCCTGCACCTCAAAACAAACGAAAAGTCGCCAGACATGAATTTTTAGTTAAGACCATATTCTGAAAGAACAGACTTTCCTAACCTATCTAAATATTGGAAAGAAAGCACAAACTTAGGAAAAGTGTGAAATGAGAAAAGAGGCTCTGAAGTACAGTGTCTATTCAAGCGCTTAATCTTTACCAAACCGTGCTGGCTGTGCGATGAATGGGACCAAAACAGGAAGTAAACCACCCGAGTAACAACAATGAAGAGAATTTAGATTAAACTGAAATTAAGCATGCCTCATTAATACACTGTCATTCTGTTCATAATTAATGCCAACTTTCAAAGCAGTAGCACTATCCTTTCAAAGGTTATTACAGTTGAAATTGAAGAGTCTGGACAAGGTTTTTCAGAAATGAAAAAGGGATTCTAAAGACACACCTAATTACACTATTTTACCAAAAAGTTCGAGATAAACTGCTAAAAAAACACACTTTCCTGCCCGTTTTATGATACGAAATTATAGCATTATGTAAAAGAAGACCCGCTCTCTCAGAAAATATGAAAAAGTCAAGTTCGGCTAGGTTGACCAATTTCACTTATTGCAGTCCTCACGCAAAATCAGTGTGTGTGACTTTATGTTCGTTTCGAGGTGCACGGTCACATATAGTACTTACTTTGCTTTTCTTTTGAGAATTTGGAGAAGATTCCAAAAGATTCGTCAATTTGCCCCCCCCCCCCAACCTTGAGAATAGTTGTGCACATTTTCCTTTCATGATACCCGCCAAATCTGGGTAAAAATCCGCCATAAGCAAACTTAAAGTAACAGTCACCAATGTACTAACTCATCGCACAAACTAAGCTATGACCATTAATCCTGGTTTCAAGGAACTTTCCCAAAAATCTGGAAAAAAGATTGCATGCATCTGCTCCGTATGCCCCATTGAAACTGATCATGGCTTATCACGTGAAATGAACATCGAAAAGCGTTCTTTGGTGAAATGACTGTAATCATGGAAAGAAGGTCATGTTTGTTTCTTTGTTTCTTTGTTTCTCTCTTTGTTATAAGCCTTGTGGCGGAATTTGAAACTGAAACTTTTCGCGTATGCTAGATTTTATATAATTCTATGAGATGAAAAGGCAGCCACACAGAGGAAAGCCATTGCACACTTGTTACAGCACACTTGTTGCAACGGTTCAGACACTGTAAGCAAGCTTACTTAGGGACTCCTATTGCCTAGCAAATCATGCGTCCAGCAGTACTTTTGCCACGCATCTACTAGGTGCATGGTTTTCTTCAATGGCAAGCCGAAAGGATTAATTTGCGATCATGTAAGATGAAAATTTCTTTAAAAAAAGACACAAACAAACAAAAAACAAAACATAACAAAGCAAAGAAATACATACATGACGCATATATATATATATATATATGGGTGAGAATTTTGAACGATGTACAATTGCCCATTTTCGCACCTTATGACATTCTTTCCCTTAGAACACGCCAGGATGATCTAAGAAACCAGATTTTTTCATGTCATCTCAAAGATTGGTAAATTTCCTTTCAGGAAATATATGGTTTGGTTGACTTTTGCCTGATATTTTTCATTTGACAAGGACTTAAAGCGTAAAAATACGGTAAAAACGCTATTTTCACAATAATTTTTGTTTTTCAAAGTAATGATGTGCATATTTAAGCATACGTGGCATCTAATATCTGACCATGTTCTGGATCTGACATATCATGGGTATGAACCACAACATTATAAGAACTATATGAGCACGTATAAAATCACAGAGAACAATTGAAATATCAAAGTCCTAAACAGGCGAACGTCCGTGGTGCTTTTATTTCTATCGCTGCTGCAAATTCTACTTTGTTGTCCCAACTGTAATGTATACGAAAATTTGGTGTTCCACCTAATGAACATATCCTGCAAAAATTGTACGTCTGCTGGCTGTACATGGGACGTAATATTCTTTTATGCAAAATTATACTCAGTTTTCGTCACGGACGTGCTTCCGCTATTTTCTAATAAAGATCGTATCCCATTAAACGCTATTGGTGATATTGTTCTGAGTCGTAATCAACTAAGATCTAGCCACACGATGATATGTTTGTTTTGAGTTTCTGTCCATCCTTTGTCAAATAGGAGCCGAAATTATATTTTTAGACGAACCACCGAGAAAAAAAAGAACGTCCGTGATGATTAAAACGTTTTCGAGTGAGACACCATCTTACTTTGATGACGAAGGTGCATTTTACCTTTGGCTCTCTAGCCGAGGAGCTGTATGTTATTTTTGGAGCGGACTGAGGCTTGTCCGCAGTTTTTGGACCATGCAATTCACCGAAAACCAAGCAAATAATTAATATTTTCTCTGAAAATTCACCTCCTGATCCCCCTCTGAGCAATACATATGTTGTAAGGATGTCAAATTTCTTATAATTTGCATTGACAATACCTTTTCAAATTTTTGACAGAGTTAGGAAGGCTAGGTACTCTCTGCCGATTAGTTATCCGTCCGGGAACATGACCCTATCAGTAGAACGAACGTCCGTGACAATTCCAGCGAACGTCCGTGACGTATGCAATCCCTTCGATAGGGATAACTTGTCCCAAAAGTGTCCTGTATTCTTTAAAACTTTTAGCTCCAATAGTCACAAATAAAGTTTTACAAAGTAAACGATGAGTTTAGGGAGGAGTTTCAGAATTTTTAAGGCGTTATGTGATCATGATGAAGAAACAGTTGAAAATTTACTCACAATTTTACGCTTGTTTTCCCTCTAATTATACAAAAACAGCTAATCACTGAAAACAAAGTTGTAGGAAAATGGAATTTTGCGTAATCTGTAATTTCTGTGCATTTAAATTTCTTTCTAATGAGGATCTGGAGACAATTTGTACTGTTACAGGTTTTGAAAGTTTCGCTCACGGACGTTCTGTCCGAGAAAGGAAATTGCTGATAATTACAAATATATCACTGCACATAAAGTTAATGTTAGTTGAAAATATTACCAAATCATCGAGCCGCTCATACCCAAAAGTGAATAATGTTCAGCACTCAATTTACTTGTAATAACAAAAGGAAAACGTTTTGGTCACGGATGTTCGTTGGTAGAATAAGTCAATGGATTACATAGTAGGAGAAAGAGGATCAGTGCCACTTTTTAGTGACAGGTGCGCCAAGTGTTTATCTTTCGAGTATGGTGGCTGCCGTCTCAAACAGAACACATCCAGTTTTGGTCTCCATAACGGACGTTCGCTGTAATTGTCATGATATTAAATGTCTTAATTCATTCTTATTTTTCTCTTCATGACGATTTTTCTTTCATTCCCTCAATAGCCTGGACATGCTGCGACCAAACAGAAAACAAAAACAAAACAAAACAAACCAAAATAAATCCGAAAAGTGCTACGTAATCACATGCAGGATAATGACGGAAGAAGTCTGTAATGGGCATGTGTTGAATAAAAAATGGAAAAGTTTCAAAAGGACGTGTAAGCAGTTGAATAAAAATGACTGAGAAACAGAGAAGGGATCGAGCTCCAACAGACAGAGAAAAGAATTGCCAGTGCACTCCCGTCGTACCAAATTCCTCTGGAGAAGTTTTTGTTTGTTTACGTTTTTTTTAATCGAAATGCCGTCACAAGCGAACAAAAATAATGCAGTATACAATTATTGTCCGATGAAAACAAACAAATCCTCCGCTTATCATCACATGGTTTTGTTTTATACTCATCAATGAAAAGCAATGTTCATTTGTAATTCTTTCCAAGATTTTTTTTTTCATTTTACATTTAAGAGACAGAGAGATCGTCAATTTTTTTTTTTGTGCTTTTGTGCTTACTTTGAAAACACATTAAAAAAAAGTAATGATCAAGAAAAGGTTTAAGGTTACACTTTGATACATTTGCTCTTCCTAAGATTCGTTACTCCGATGTCCAAAGGTTTGTTATTCCGAAAATGAAAAAAAAAATGTAGTTAATTAAGGAGGTTTGTTATTAAAAAATTTCTTATTCCTAAAGTTTGTTAGTTTGAAAAATAAATATTAATGATCATTATCTTTAGGTCCGTTCTTCTAAAAGTGGAAAGGGCCTGATATTCGTTAAGGTGAAAACGGTTATTATGAGGTTTTGAAATTTGGAGGATTTTAGTTGTTAACTTGTTTCTCCACATTTGGATAAGCGAACATGATTTTTCATGTTCCGATTAATAAACCTTTCGATTAACCTTCGGAGATTCCTATCATTTACCGAATAAAAAAGCTTCATAATTATACGAACTCTATCAATTTTCGTATTGACAAACTGTATGAATAACGAGCCTCCGAAATGACGCGCTACAACATGTTTGTTATAACAAACCATAGTGTATAATAACGAAGTCACAAACATCATCCATGTAATATGGACTTACTGTGTCTTGTTATGACGAAACTTCGCAGTATCGAACCTATTAATATCATTTCTGACTAATATAATAATACAAATTCTCCTCGGTAACTGTGTGTAACACAAGGAGCAAACATAGAGGGATTTCTTCACAACGTATTCGTTTGTCCTCCCCAGCTAATCAACGTATTTCTTACGGAGCACATTTCTGTGTCTTTCTATGTTAATTCTTTGTCATAATTTTAGCTGTGACCATGTTCGTTATAAGCAAATTTTGCATTGTAGACTTTAGATAACAAATTTAGGACCTGAATCTTTACTTCATGATAAAGAAATTTTGATAAATATATTCGTTCTCAAGGACGGACTACGTCACTGAGATTACACGTACGTTTGTACGTTCATTTACGAGAGATGGAAAATTGTTTTCTTTGATTCCTCAGTATGAGAAGATAAACAAGCTTATGTAATTGAGAATTGGTAATATCTGTTCAGGATTTTGCAGAGGAGTTTGTTCTCGACATGAAATTGCTGTTTGTTGTAAGTAGAATGCGTTTCCAACTCAGGAGAGCTGCATCTTGTTTGTTCCGAACGTCCGTGAGCTACATGCGAACCTCCGTGATGAAAACTATGCTATGTCCGTTGGGTTATAGAGACTGCCTAGATCAGATACAGCTTAAAAAGGTATGTTATTATTTGGGAGTGAGGATTGAAGTATGGGATAGTGAAATAAGAGGTCAAAATATTGAGTTTCTGTAAAATGCGCGTAAAGTGGAGAAAGTGTTTAGCGGAAGAGCAATATTTCAACAGAAACAACGAATTTAGTTAAATCATCAGTTGTCTACCATTACGTACAGGTTAAGAGTACAACCTTAATATTCTGCAAGCACGTACACATGTCCCTTAAGATATTTTGTTAGGATTTTGAACTGAATCAGATCTTTGCAAACTATGTTAAATGGTATTCAAGTGTATGTGCTGTACTATTCCTCACGGACGTTCGCTACTCTGGATATGGTAAACTTCAGCGGTGAATAAAAACTTGTTCCTCTGGGCAAATCCTAGTATAATTGGGTTCATATTAAAGCTTGAGTTATACTCTTTCAGGTAAGATGAATAATTTGGAGAATTTCCTACTTTTTAAATTTTGCCTTGTTTTGGCTCAATTGTACATCGTTCAAAATTCTGACCCATATATATATATATATTTCCTTTCTTTTTTTCTTCCTGCGAAGGCAGAAATAGTGTACATAGTACTCTAAAAGTGTAAATATGGAATCTAGCGAAAATTGCGTTTGGAGGTGCCATTACCCGTTGGCAAGCGCGTAAGCATTACATCATGTCCTAATAGATACCGCACGCTACAGCTATGAGGTTACTACAAACCTCTTGAATTTTTCCCCTTAGACAACGCGTCATTTGACGTCACGGCCCCTCGACCATTAATTTTTGACTGACGCACTTATACTTCAGCACTGTGCATCGTTAGTATAATAACATGAAACAGTGGCTGTCCTCTGTGAGGCAGCTTGCAACCAATAAAGATCAACACACAGCTCTCGACCAATGAGATCGCAGGAGTTTCGCTTCCCATTCTGTAACACCCATAGTCAAGTAGCAGCGGATTGATATTTCCAATCAGTCTGATTGCTTCTCCATTATGTCAGTGGTACCCATTTGAAACATACGAAATGAAAGCATTCTACGTTCTGTTGAGAGTAAACGCTAATTGCAAAGCTCTAACAAATGTATGATATAACATCCATAAGTAAAATGTTTTTGCCGGCACTTACGCAAGGAAACAATTATGGTGGCACTGCACTGTGATTGCTGATGCAGTCTTTGGCCATGCAATATGAATACCCAGAATAAAACCACTTTTAGTGGGGAATTTTCCAAGTAGTTTACAATCACAGCTTGAGTTAAGCTTCGTAAGCTTTTTCCTCCTGAATTCTGGAGGCCACATATATAAGCTACCTCTGCTACCTCATTATCTCACTATAGTCTTGTTTCCTCTTGTTTCCTCTTGTGGCGTTTAGTCATTTTTGCCCTACAAGTAGTCTTGTTGCAGTCTCAGTCCTGTTTTGTGCTCATTACTCTGTTTGTAGTTGTTTCTTGTGTAACTGCAAAACTTTTTTTTTTGTGACAAACTTTTTGTACCGATTTGTTGTTGTCTTTAATTCAATTTTTGCATCGGGCTTTTAATACAAGAGGGGCCCACACTCTACAAGATTTGTCTTTTCAGTGGGTCCCTCCGTTTTTTTTTTTTTTAACACAGTGCATATATTGACAACTATTTCACAGTGCATATTAAAAATAAAACAGAGAAAAAGGTATTAAAAATAAGAGGAAAGAGGTAGAACTAGACGAAAACTTTCCACCATAAACAAATTGTTTGTTTTATTGTTTATTCGTTCTATTTGGTTTGATATACCTTTTTTAAAATTTGAAAGAAAGAGTAAGCAATGTTTTCATCGGTGTGTCGGACACCCTGGAGGAGTTCAACGGCTTTTGCTTATTTTTCTTTCTTTTCTCTTATTTCATCAATTTCAGTCATGAAAAATATAGATTACGAGACTCACGTCGTGTTTTTGAACAAATAAATGAAATATTAATGTAACGTATTCAAATTATCATGCATTTTCTTCCAGGAAAAGAGAGAAACAAAATTAAACAAAATAAAGAGCATGCAATACAGAAATTATAACTTTATAACTTGTAAGATATTTGTAACAACAAGCAAAAAAAAAACACCACGAGTTGAAAGATCTATGAAGTTCATTCAAATTTTGCCAACTTTTCAATAACGGAATGTGGATTTTATGAAGGGTCATTAAAACTTTCGATGTTCATAACGTCGCTGGGGTGACAAGACCTTGTATCTGCAATTTTGGTGAAAATGACTTTTTTGGATTAATGGTCAAATGATGGGTTGAGGGATGTCCTGTCCAAATCCAAAATGTTTTACTCCAAAAATAAAGCTACCAAAGCATGTCAAAGGAAAGGCTTTCCCATTCGCTTTAGTGCCTTGGCAGCCATGTTTTTTGGCTCTCCTGAAAATTTGACATTTTGTAGATACGAGGTCTTGTCACCCCAGCGACGAAAAGCATAGGTTCTACTCAAAGAAATCCTTGCGATTACACTGAATTTTTACGTTTCATGTAATGGATTCATATTTTGCACAACTGTTTTGTTTTGGTTTTTACTTTTACCATAACTGTAAAGTGTTATTGTTTTTTAAATATTTATTTAAAGTTTGTGGGGACCAGTCCACGGAGGGACAAAATGAAATTTGCCCGGTGACTGTCATCGGCTGTGGAATGCACACTCTCCCAAGCGGGGAGACGGTTGCCATGGTTCCTAAGTTGATGAGTGATGAAGAGATAGCCATGATGGGGAATCATCCCATGCTGAAAGGGAAAAAACGGTACATCTGTCGTGTCCCATGTAAGTTGATTTCCGATCCACATCAGAGTTGTTCTTAAACGTGAAACTGTGTATCGACCACCTGTGTCAGTTTGGAATAATTACGCAAGTGAAGTTTTACTCGCTGGAAATATTGTGGCATTATTTTAATCCTGTTACCACATATGTGCATATTTTGTATACATAATATGTTTTTTTTTCGTTAATTCTTCCGTATTGACACTCATGGTTTCAATAGACCAGTTCGTAATTCCACTATGCGCATGAGCAACAAAAGGTCCTTTGTACCAACAGGCATTTTGGTTTGTAAATTCACTGAGATAAGCATCCGTGATGCGATGATTATTCATATGATCCTTATCTAAATGGTGCCTGCCAGCACATCCACCTAACAGTAAAAATGGTCTTTCGCAATATAAAAGGAAACAGGCTGTTATTGAATTCAATACAAAACAATGAAATGGATGCCTGCCAAATTGTCAACTGATGGAGTATTCTGATCACCTGCTCTAAACGCAAGCTCATTCTTTGTTCGAACATGAATTCCATAAATCTTTACGTCGGGCAAGCTTATGCATTATGCCGCTATGAAAACGAGTAAAGTACCTAACTAACTGAAAAAAAAAGAAAGGTCATTTGTACCAATATGTACATGAGCCATTTACGAACTGGCTTATTATGTGCATTATTCTTTTAGAGAAGCTGTCGATTAGGTTGATATGAACCAAGACTGTATGAGAATATAATGTATCATGAAACAATTGGTTGAAGGGGATGTATTTGCAAAGTGATTCCAATGACTGAAATTGACACTGTTTTTTTTTGCTTTTGTTTTGTTGTGTTGTTGTTGTTGTTGTTGCTTTCTTATTTATTTCCTGTTTAATCCGTCAATTCAGCCTGTGCTTCTTCTCCGTGTCAAAACGGCGGAACGTGTGTCGAGACTGAAACAGGCTCCGAGTGTTCATGTCCGGATGATTACTTTGGACCCCAATGTGGTATGTTGACGGAATTCCTGGCTCCGCCCTGTAATGCAAACAAATGGTTTTGGCATTAACTTGTGGTTGACGCAGTCGCGGATAGGGGGGGGGGGGAGGGGCCCTCCCCATGTCTATTTTTTTTTTTGGGTAAAAACAACAGAAATAAAATGGAAAAAAAAGAGGAGGGGGTTACGCCCGCCTGTGATTTATTAAAGGCTCCTCCCTTTAAGGAATTCCAGGACCCCCCCCCCCCCGTAACGCCGTAAATTCAGAAATTTTGACATTTGTGGTCGACGTAGTATGACATGTGTGGTTAATCCGATTTTGACATTTGTGGTTTTAATAACGCAATCGCGGATCGAGAGGGGGTGCATCCCCCTTTGGTGCCTCCTCTCTATATTTTGTTAAAGCAACAGAAAAAAGAGAAAATGGGGAAGGGGGGGGGGGGTTGGTCTCGCCAGCTTCTGAATTTATAAAGGCGCCTCCATTTTACTGAATTCCTGGATAAGCCACGGTAACGCGTTATGACATTTGCAGCAAATTTGGAAATTTTGACATTTGTGGTCGACGTGTTAAGACATATGTGGTTAATCCGATTTTGACATTTGTTGTCGACGCGTTATTACACTTGGAGCGAAAAGGAAAATTTTGACATCTGTCATCGTCGTGTAATGACATTTAAAGAATTCGGTTTCAAATGGTACTATATCCACTATTTCAAGTTCTGAAAAAAAACAACAACTTGATTTTGGTTATTATCATATCTATCAACCTCAGATTGGTATCATATTTCCCCATTATACTACTATATAATATAACACTAAAACCATTTTCTAAGTAAATCCAAACCCATACTTTTTTAATGAATTAATTTTAATGAATTAATTTTTTTAAATATTTTTGTGGATATAAGTACCTTTCGAAACCGAAAATGGATGCAGTACCTTTTGAAACCAAATTTCGCATACCAGAGATAGATTCCGTTTGATGGGCGAGATATTTCGCGGATTTATATATATATTTTTTTCCTGTAAGTATTTTGATGTGGATGGGATGAGAGGTCAAGGGGCATAGGTAATTGGCAATGCCCTGCTCTATTTAGCAGCTAGAATAACATGCCAATGTGCACAGCTAACGCCCACTTCTCCCTTGATGACAACTATTTTAAATTAATGATTGTCATTGGTCATAAGCATTCAAATAAATTTCGCCTGCTTCAATGTTCTGGATCCATAGAGCATGGGAATCCATGATGCATAAATGGTAGAAATAGAGGAGGGGTAACAAAGACACAGCGCCCCCATAGGTCCACAGGATTACCCAACCAGTCACAGAGACAGTTAAAGCATACTGTACCCATTATATTTCCCCAGCCCCCTTTCTTTCCGACACTTTCTCGTTTTCTTTCTATACCACCCACTTCATTTTCTGTTTTCTGCATGTTTTTTTATTTTCTTTCATTCTCACCAGGTGATTTCTGTTTATCCTTTTATCTTTTTTTTTCTTTCTCACAGGCTTTTCTCGTGAATTCTTTTGTTTTTCTTCTTTGTATTATTTTTTTAGCTATTTTTCTCTCTGTGAAACCTCCTTTAACGTGTCTCAAGAATACTCTCAATTTATTATCTTATTTCTTCATTCTTTTTTCAATGGAACTTCGAAGGGACAAGGTGGAAAAGCAGCATCTGAATGTGCAGTATTTCCTCAATAATGCAACAATATTCTTTACATGGATTTCATTATGGAATTTTCTTATCATGTAAGATAAAATCTGATAATCTTACAGCTGATAAAATCAAGACGGTCAGTGAAAAAAAGTAGTATGATAAACACACATTTAGTATCATCTTTGTAACATTGTCATAGTAAAATATGTAATTTCAAGAATAAATAAGAATCCAGTGTTCAAAGCTTTATACCGCTACTTTCCTGCTCTGGTTCTTTACGTAGAATAGCACAGCATATCCACAGGTAAAGCACTGTTGGTACTGTGGGGTCATCAGAGTTTCATGTCATAGTATTACATACATTACAAAGTAACTTTGCTTTCAGACTAGTTGTCACACATATATTAGCTGTGAAGGTACTTATATAAGGCATAGTCCATACCTGCTTAGGGTTTGTACCTAATTTTGGAGACAATTAATGACTCAAACTCAAACTAAACACCCTAGCAGTAACGCACAATAACTAACAATAAACGCAGTGCGTGGGACTACATGAAAGCCACGTAATTTCTCCAGTTTCTCCGACGTTTCTCCTTCGCTTTTTTCTACTGCTTTTCATCCCTGATCCTTTTCTTGGGATGGTTGTGTTATGTCAATGAGCTCTCCTTCATTTTTCTCCATTGTTTGATTAAAACGTTATGATTTTTTTTTTTCAAGATATTTGTCAGATTTGCGTGGTAATTTTAGCAGAAAACCAAAAGCCAAAGGTCAACTTCTATTGTTCGAAGATGAGATCTGAAGACAATGATAGAGGGTCAAGTCAATACTGTTCGCTGATTGGTCAATTTCCCCATGATGTCATTGGAGTGGATGTAGTACCTTTTGAAACCGAACTAAAATTGATGTTGTACCTTTTGAAACCGAACTGATTATCAAATGTAATTTTTAAACACTTTTTGTTAGTATGAGTATAAAAAGGTCATTAAACTGAGCACATAAAGACCAAAAAATGATTTCTAATGAAATATGGATGTAGTATCTTTGGCAACTGATCTCTTCATTTGTGGTTAATCCTATTTTGACATTTGTCTTCGACGTGTTATGACATCAATGGTCATTATGACATTTTGTTGTCGACGTGTATGACATTAGTCGTCGACGTGATATGATATTTGTGGTCGATTTTGACATTAGTGGGCTCTACTCACCTCCTGACATTAACATTAACAAAAAGCTGAATTTCCAACCAGAAGGTGTTAAAAAATTATACCTAAAAATCAGTTCTGTTTCAAAAGTTAATAAATACATTTTACTTCGCTTTCAAAAGGTACTACATCCTCTCAAATGAGTCCAGAGACCATTGTCTACTGACCTAATCTGTAAATAATAGAAGTTGGCTTTTGGGTGTGGGCTTTCTGTTAAAATCACCAAGCAAATCTGACAATCTTGAAAATAGATATTTAACATTTTGCTTAAGCAATAGAGGAAAATGAAGGAGAAGTCACTGACATAACAAAGCATCCCAAGAAAAGGATCAGGGATGAAAAGCAGTAGACAAGAGCGATGGAGATAGGTCAGAGAAACTGGAGAAATTATGCGACTTTCATCTAGTCCCATGTACTGCGTTTACTGTAATAGTTACTGTGCATTACTGCTTGGGTGTTGGTGTGAGTTTGAGCCATTATTGTCCCCGAAATAAAGTACTAAGCATTCTGTTGCTATGAAATATGCCTTATATAAATGGCTTCACAGCTAATAGGTGTCTGACAACTAGTCTGAAAGCAAAGTTACTTTGGTTAATGTACGTAAATACTATGGCATGAAATTCTGACACCCCTACCAGTAGTGCTTTACCCGTGGATATGCCTTGCTATTCTATACTTGCATAATGTAAAGTACCAAGGTAGGAAAGTAGTGGCATGAAGCTTTGAACACTATAGTCATATTCATTCTTGAAATTACACATTTTATTTTAACAATGACACAAAGGCAATACCTTATGTGTGTTTAGTATACTCCTATTATCCATCGACCCTCTTTATTTTATCAGCTTTTAGATTGTCAGGTTTCATATTACCTGATAATCATGTTCTACTCCTGAAACGAATTATAGCTAGGGAACAATAATTGTTCATATTTAAGTATATTTTGTTTTCTTTTTCTTTTTGTCAAGTAGGTATACTCCGCTTTTCTTATTTGGTACCATTAAATCGCCTAATCTTATCTTCTATCCGTGGTCCGTTTCTTTTTCACAAACACTATAACTTGGGGCTTACTGCCAAACATGCTTGCTTTCATGTAGGGCTCCTTATACTTGTTTTTGTGTAACTCCATTTCGATTTCGACCAGTTACCGACAAAATTGCTGTGTTATTACCATGTATATATATATATATATATGCATATATATATATATATATATATATATATATATATATATTGCACATTGTTAGTACAAGGTAAAAGAAATTGTATTATTATTTCGGATATATAATTCACAAATGAGAACTATGAAAATAAATTGATTTGAATTGAATTAACATCTGTCCATAATGAAACTATTTTGAAAGCAAAAATAGCAAGGTTCAAAGAGCAGAAGAAGTAAAAGAAAAGAGAAATAAAAGGGAAAAATGAGAAAAGAAAGAAACCTTAAAGGTAGTATAGTTTCGGTTGAGACCTGATTTCAGGTTTCTAAAATCTTTTGGTGAGATCCTGAGAAACCTCTTATGAAATATGAAAGAGCATACAATTCTATGAGGAATTCAACATTTATTTGATGCAAATTGGTTTTGAAATGGCTGAGATATCCCCAAAAGAGCGATTCTAATAAAGTGTGGGTCCCACACTTTATTATGATCGCTTTGTTTTACTTTGTTTTTGGATGTTTCAGTCATTCCCAACCAGATTTTTATCAAATAAAAGTTGAATTCCTTTTAAAATGGTGTGCTCTGTACTATATCATAAGTGATTTCTTGGTATCTCGCAAAAAGTTAAAAGCCCAATTCTCATCTCCAACAATCCTGTACCATTGCTTTAATATGAAAGTATCGCTTGATTAAAACGTAGCATAAAAATACATTGTTATACGAGCATGACCTACCTACGATCAGTTTCATATCGGTCTGAATGGTCTGTAAGAATGGTCTGCTTTGTATTATTCACGAGTGGTTTCATTCCTCGTCGCCACCAATACTATATCATTCCTCTAACATGTATGTGGGTATAATATCATAAAAACCCCTAATAGTATTCCTTGATGCAAAAATTAATCATAGCATGCCCGGTGATTCACACTGAAGATGGGGGACAAGTGACGCCGAGGCGGTTCACCTTTCTCGGTGCCAAACTGTCCGAAAATAAGTTCGACGTCGACTTTGAGGTCAGCGCCAATCGGGACGCAAATATCGCCTTATCCAGTGAGAACAGAACCCTTGTCGACATGTACCGAATCGGTAAAGCTGAATCTCCTTTTCATTTGTTTTAGAACACTTTGTACTTAAGTTACCGCATTGAGCAGACTGTGTATAATGTATACACATTTTTATGACCCGCCACGTCAAAAGGTTCCGTAAGTCGCAGACGACTGAGGCGAGAAAATCGACTCTTTGCATGATTTTGCAGTCTTATTTTTTGTCTTTCATCTGCCGAAATTTCGAAGCTAAATTGAATGATCAAAGAAAGTTCAAGAAATCAGCGTTTTTGGAAGCCATGATTTTCAAAGTTCAACTGGAGCAGAAACGTGTCCGAAGATTTGAATCTAGCGCCGCATAGAGGCTCCGCCCCTGGCAACGAGGGAGGTCATTCATTCATTCACCATTCACTCACTCACTCATTCATTTTATTCATTCATTTATTCAAAGTCACACACGGCCGGATTTCGTACCGGGTCCATAAGGAATTAAAACCGTACCGACCAGGTTCAAGTCGTGGAGACCTGCAAAAATTTAGGGTGACTTGCATCGTATCGCGTGTCAATAATTCCCGATGCATTCCGGGGGCTAAGATACGGCGGTGAAAACATTTTGGTCATTTTCAACATTTTCTCACGGAATTCAATTCCGTATTGATATCCGAATTGACCCGGTTCGAACCGCACTAAATAACTGTAACCTGAACGTAAAGCCCTATGGACCCTTGCCGTATACCGCGTTGCCTTCATGCAACGGATGATGACAAGGTTTACGGTACAGGTCGAAGCGGGTTGACTCGGGTTGATAGGGGTCGAAGAGGATACGCGACCCGCTACAACAAAATGATCCTAAAGTTGGGCTAGGTCGATTATTTGAAAATTGCATGACACAATTCTAATCTTTCTGCTTTAAATTGATATATAACACATCTTATAAAAATAATCGGCTGCGGAGATATCGATGTTTAAAAAAAGAGCATGTCGAGACGTCTGGGAAATCACTGTTTCGAGAAAAGCGCCCTAAAAGTTCTCCTTGCCACGCAATCACGATCAAGGGACACGCAAGTCAGTATTCACCTACGGACAATAGAAGTTAAGCCCTAGCAACTCCCGAAATGTTCATTCAAACACAGCGTCGACGGTCTCCTCACCGACCAATCAGTGACCAGGAGGCCAGGAGAAGTGGCTGGGCATAGCGCACCCCGCCAGCACGCACCAGTCGACTGGACAGTGTGCGAGCTTCACGCTTCGGTTAGCGGCAAGCAGCAAACTGACCAATGACATCACTCTGGTCGTTGTTAGGGGCGGAGCCTACGTGTGGCGCTCAATCCAAATGTTCGAACCAGTTTCCTGCTTCGTTGAAACGCCAAAAAAACATGGCCCAGAAAAACGCAATTTTTAAGTCTTTCCTTCCATCATTTTGCTCCAAAATTTCGACAGATGATAGAAGACATGTCAGACTCTAATAATATGTCAAATTCAGAAAATCGTAAGTTTTGACCAATTTTGATGCTCTGATTTCAAACTCGATTTTCACGGCTTCGACCGTGCGCGACTTTTGGACCATTTTGTTGTAGCGGGTCACATACAGTTAAGGATCATAAAGCGGATTTTTTAGACGGTTAGATACGGTTCAATACGTGTCTCTACGGATCGGATCGGGTCGATACGGTTTTGATTCCTTATGGACTCGGTTCGAAATCCGGCCGTGTGTGACTTTAGCATAAATTACCCTCCATCCCGGGACTAATTCGGCTCATTTTCACTTGGATCAAATCCGTTTTTGTGACCAAGCCGTGTGTGACCCTAGCATCATTGATCAATGCGTGGCATCCCGGTACTTGATTGGCCGTGCGTGGACCGCCGGTGCTATTAAAGCTTGAATTGAGATCGCGGAAGTTGCTAGGAGCATACCTTTTATTGTCATGAGGTGTAAAATGTGTTACCTGCCCTTGACAGGCTGTTTTCTGGTACGCCGATTTAGAATATCACTCGACATAACCTCCTAAAATCATTGATATCTCAGTAATCGAGTACCTTTATGAATCTTGTTATAAATCCAATTATTGGAAAAGCGGAAGAGTACGGAAGAATAATGCCATGTTATTTCCAGAAAATCGGCCTCCCCCGACTTTCGGACTCTTTTCTTGTAGCGGGATACATATCACATACATATTGAAAGAAAGAAAGAGAAAACTAAGCAGAAATTGACCCTACGAAAACCCATTTCTTCGCTCAAAATATACATAAATTATATATGTATATAGATATGTATATATATGTATATATATATATATATATATATATATATATATATATATAAGTAACAAAACTGCAACAAAGTTCATGCTGTGTTCACCAACGCGCGCATCCTTGGTAACACGGTTGCAATATATTGTTATGGCTGAATTTTGTTATTGTTCTCTCAGTACCAACACTTGAGAAAGGGCGGCGAGACGCTCGAAAATTTGTGTGAAGAAATAAACCGTTGGTGAATACAGCATGAACTTTATTGCAGTTATGTTACTTATCTTTTTATCTTGCCAACACGTGGACTACTTTATCAATTTCTCCAACAAGAATGAGTTTATTGGCGAAATAATGCAATACTAGTTTATTTCTTGATTCTTCGTTATATTTGAGCCAATACGTGAATTCGCAACATGTTTATATATATTTACATATATGCATACACTTCTATTGCATTGTCATTCTCATGTACATACATGTAAAATCGAACCTTATGACATAATATTATGTTTCTTGATTCTTGACATTATTGAAATGGAAACATATGTCTTTTATGCGCTATGATTTTATCGTAATATTTTCTGCTGCGGGTTCAAGGGCAATTACCCCCTTGACAATTACCCCACTCCCTTCCTCTGACCCTATCTCTAATCCCAACCATGAACCAAATGCTAACCCCAACCAACCTCTAACCCTTAACCTAACACAAACCCTGATCTTTACTCTAACCGTATCACCAACCAGTATTTAGCTGGGGGTAATTGTCCTCCGGGGGTAATTGCCCTAATACGCTGCTGGGGGCAATACATTTCGCATACTATTATCAATGTAATGTGTCACATATTATACACACACCCATATAACTCTCTGTTTATAAGACATTTGAGCGTTTTTATATTCATACATTTTTTTTCTTTTTCTACATTTTCTTCTTCTTCTTCTTACTGCATTGAACCAGTTTTTGGTTCACACGGGAACATCAAGATGATGGTAGTACGAGAATGTGCGACAGAGCCCATAAATGGATGCTACAGAGTCATAGTGCCCTCATCCATTCCCGTGCTATCAGGCATTCCAACTTACGATCACTTCTGGTTGACTTTTGACGAGGGTCGTTTTAAGATCGGTCGTCATGGTAACCAAGTCCCCATCATGAACTGGACGGACCCGGACCCTCTTCCGGTCAACCACATCGGGGTGTGGAGTGGATGGGGGTCAGAAGGATACTGGAAATTTCATTCCTTCTGTCGATAATTTTGGGCATGCATTGTGGACGACCTTAATATGATTACAAGCACACACACACACACACACACACACGCACACGCACACAAACAAACACCTCACCTTACAGACACACAAAAGCACAAACATACACACACTATATACATGGCCGTGCATCCCTATGCCAACAAAATATCCAATTATAATTGAGGACTTTAAATAAAGTAATGTTGACCAAGCTCTTCAGTTAGGCCCATTTGATTTTTGAAGGAAGGTGTTTGCACGTTGGTGTACAAAGCATATGCTTGGTTTTCGGTTCACCATGTGTGAGCCCTTAAAAGGACTGTTAGATTGACAGGAGGAAAGAAAAGGTTGGAAAAAAGGCACGAAATTGAGTAAGAGTATTCTTTCTGGGTTTGTGCATAGTCCTGAAAAAGACTGTAAACAGAAGAGTCTAAGCTCTTCTATCCCTCTCTGGTATTTTTTTATTTTTTTGTTGTTTTTTTTTAGTGACAAGAACTCGTAGTCTTACTTTGCAGACCCTTGGACAGAGTTTGAGCAGAAGAAACCGCCTTAGAAATTTGATGGATGAAAGGTTATAGCTCACTTATCCAGGTTACTGAAGATGAGAGATGAAACACCTCACTTCTCCCAGCTATTTTACAGCTTTTTTTTTTTTTATTTCAACACACGTCTTTATGGGGAATTATTCATCCGTGTGAGCCCTGTAGAGAATGCGTGCGATGCACACAAGTCAATGGGAAGTATTCATCCCATACCAGCTTTGCCGGCTTATGTTGATCTATTCTGTCAAAGTATTCCCCTCCTCCCTTCCCCTCCCTCCCCCTCTCCCTCCCCTCAACCCCCTCTTCTACCTCTACCCCTCCAACTCTGCTAATGTGAAATTTGTTTTCTTATCATGTTCCTTTGGTACTAGATCTTAGTATACATAGTATTCATCAGTATCACATAACTTTAGATGTTTGTGGCATATTAATGTATTTCTTAGTTCTGGCTACCACTTATATTATATTCAAATTTCTACATGTACAGTACGTTCTAACAGTAATTGATCTATGCCAGTTCCATGAAGCTTTGTCTCATATATAAACTACGTCTGTAAGAGTGAAATATACGTTATTACTTTCTTTTCTCACTGTTGCTTTTGCTCTTCAAAGTGAGCGGATGTGTTACAACCTCGAAACTCCATGACTTGTTTTTTCTAGCATTTCACATAGGGACAATCCCAACTTCACTGACCCAATAACAGGGGCTCAATAATACTTCTGCATTGAAAACATGCTCCTCTGTAATAGCTTGAATTAAGCTGTTAGGGACAAGCACCGTTCTGGAATGGAACGATCACTCGAAACAGAATGATATGTAGGAAAGTCTTTGGTATATCTGCATAACACGGTGAGACAAACAAAAGTGTATAGGGCCTATTGTGTGTTTATTAGTACTCTATATAACCATTAAATGAAGCTACACTAAGCAAAAAAAAAAAGACAGAAGAAAGTATTTTGTTCAAGTTTATATTTCTTATAGATATTTGGTTAAAATTTAGTGCAGTTCATACCATATGAAATGTAATTTAACTGGCTATCAACCTGATATGTCAATAAAAAAGAAAACATTAGACATCAGTGAACACGTTTATATTTCCCTTCCAAGGCACAAAAGTAAAAATTGCAAAAATGAAAAAGTTGTCCTTCATACGTAAGTGCTCTTCCATGAAACAATAAGAACAAAAGACAATTCAACAAAATAAAACACATGAGATAAGTTGCAAAAATAAACATGTGATCTCAATAGTATTCATTAAAGTCCAGAAAATTTAATAAAGGCTACAAATAATGAAGGAAAATCAAGAATTTTCTGCCTAATCCAAATTAAAATAAAAATGAGAGAAAAGGGAATATTAACAAATATGGTAGTAATTTGAGTACATTTATCAAATTAGGAAAATTGTAAATAATGATAATATTAGGAACTGAATATTTCTCATGAATTTTTAAATTACCAAATTGAAGGAATGAAATTAGGATTTTCTTTTCATTTAATAAACTCTGTGTTTTTACTCTCTATTCATTTGAGGGATGAGTCTACAAAAAAAAAAACACTTATTTTCTCCTTCGAGTTTCACACTTTGATTTCGTATGAGGTTATAAATAAATAAAGAGAACGAAAACTTACCCTCTTTTGCTATTTTATACATGGCTCATTGTGTGAAACTAGTCTTTGTTATCAATGCTATCTTAAAGGGCATTTAAAAATGAAAGCCAACATGCTATCTTTTTTTCAAACTTTTACTTTTGCCCCTTGGAGAACAAAAACGAATGTGTTCACTCATACGTATTATACGTTATTGATCTACTAGGGTGATAGCCAATTATATGCCTCTAATATCGAATACAATACATTCATTTTCATCAAACTCTTCTATATATGAAATGAGCTCGAAGAAGTGTTTAATTTCTTCTCTTTTTTTTTTTTTTTGACCTGAGTGTCATACCCATCAAAGACAGTCGTCTATTAAAGTTCTTCTCTAGCAGTTATGGCAGTATAAAAAAATAACCATTTGTTGCTGGTGAACATAGTGTGTATGATGAAGGGACAAAGACAGCGACTCGCCATGCTGTTTGTGCAAGTGCTCTCTGTATATAGACCTAAGAGATGTTATATGTGCCCTTGCACCACAACCCCCCCCCCCAAAAAAAAAAAAAAAGTCGCCAGACATGGATTTTTAGTTATTAAAGGAAAGATTCTGAAAGAACAGACTCTAAGCTCTGAAGTGATATATATAACTCAATCCAAATGGACTCGCCAGACCTCTTTAATCATTGGTAAGAAAGTACACACTCTGGATAAGTGTGAACTGAGAAAAGAGGCTCTGAAGAACAGGATCAATTCAAGCGCTTAATCTTTACCAAGCCACGCTAACCGTGCGATGAATGGAACAAATAACAGGATGATAGCCACCAGAGTAACAACATTGAAGGGATTATTTTTTGTGCATGCTTTATTAACACATTCTGCTGATGATCACTGTCAAATGTCAAAGCATAGCGTCATCCCTTCTAAAGTTATTGGAGTTGAAAGTAATGAACATGAACAGGGTTTTTAGGAAATGAAAAGAGGACTCTTTGAGAAACACCTAATCACACTATTCTACCAAAAAGTGTTCAAGAAAAAAAAACTGTTTAAACCCAGTTTCCTTTTCGTTTTATGATCCCAAACTTAGTATACTGTAGAAGAAGAGTTGTTCTTTCAGAAAATACGGACGAGTCAAGATTGGCTAGGTTGACCTATTTCACTCATTTTCCGCTGTCACACACGCGCACTCTCCACTGGACTACGCCCTCTTGTGGTGTACTCTCTTTGGTATAGACCGAAATGTGGGCGGAATGGATTATAGTAACAGCTAATCAGACTCTCGTTACGCGTGCGCGCAACTTTATTTCATTCCCAGAAAAATCATTCCGCTGCTGTGTGTTGATAGTACGTTTTCCAACGAAGATCCTTCCCCTCCCATAAAGGTTCGCCGCTGCGTAAACTGGAAATCAAAGTTCTTTGTCAAACACGCTCGCCTATGACTCTCTGATGTGACCAGAAAGCTGAACATTTCTGACTGATTAGAAGCCTTCATTGAAGAGTTTGTTCGCAAAAACCGATAAGTCCATATTTGCAAAATTGAGATATTGGCGATTAAAGGTCAAGAAAAATAAAGAGAATTATAAGAAATTTTTGCTTCTTTTGATCATAACTTCAAAAATGTACCTGTATATGTGGTGACCAATATATTATTTAAAAGGTATAATTTTTGTATTTCATGACAGAGACCGTACTTAAATATCTTCAAAAATGGACTTATCGGTTTTTGCGAACAAACTCTTCATATACTGCAAAGGATCCGTACAGGATGATTATTGTCATATTCATGAGGATGTTCACAGATATTCTGAGTCGGAATCGTCCATTGATTACAGTAAAAAAAAGAAATGAAGAGTTTGTTCGCAAGTCCATTTTTGAAGATTTTGAAGTACGGTTTCTGTCATAATGTACAAAATGAAAACTTTTAAATGATATATTGGTCACTACATATAAAGGTATACTTTTGAAGTTATGGTCAAAAGAAGCAAAAATGTTCTCTTTATTCTCTGTTTTTTTCTTGACCTTTAATCGCAAATATCTCCATTTGGCAAATATTGGACTTACTGGTTTTTGCAAACAAACTCTTCAAATGCACTCCTCTCCACGTCAAGGAAAAAAAAAGGAAATGAAAAATTGCGATCATAATCGTGATATAGGCTGCGTCGTCATTATCAAGTAGCGACGTGAATGAATAGCGATGGACACTTACTGCATCATGGGAGCGAGAGAGAGAAAGAGAGAGAGAGAACGAGGGAGGGAGAGAGAGAGAGAGATACTCTTGATTAGGAAACTTTGCACTGCAGGTTTTCTAGGGCGAAGCCATCAAACACGATACCCATCATTTTTTTTTCTCTCAAAGAGGTTTCCACTTTGGGCCTGAAATCAACTAAAAAGTGGCACGCACTAATATTGTGTGAGGCCTGAAAATAGGTGAAATGCGTCAACCCAGCCAATCTTGATTTTTGCATATTTTCTGAAAGAACAAGTTTTCTTCTACGTCATAATAGATTTTGGGATCATAGACTGAACAGGAAATGGTATTTCTAGCAGTTTTTCTAGGACACTTTTTGGTAGAATTGTGTGATTAGGTGTTTCTCATAGAGTCCTCTTTTCATGTCGTAAAAAAAAGAAAACCTGTCCACACTCTTCACATTCAATTCCAATAACTTTGAAAAGAATTATGGTACTGCTTTGAAAGTCGGCATTAATTATCATACATAATGTGTTAATGAAGTAGGCTCAATTTCAACTCAATTTGATTATCCCTTCGTTGTTGTTGCTCTGGGGGATATCATCCTATTTTCTATTCCATTCATTGCACAGCAAGCACGACTTGGTAAAGATTGAGCACTTGAATAGACCCTGTACTTCAGAGCCTCTTGATATTATAATAGGTTAGGAGAGGCCATTTGAATAGAGTTATACACCATTGTAAAGCTTAAAGTCTGCTGTTTCAGAATCTGCTCTTAAATAAAAATTCATGTCTGGCGACCTTGTGTTTATTTTGTGATGCAGGATCACACACACACAAACACTCAAACACATGTGTATTATGTATACAGTGCGTATGAAAAAAAAAAACGCAACAAGATTTGATTTTAAATTTGTGAAGATTCAATTCAATTCAATAAAGGTTTTATTCAGTCATGTATCGCATCCAGTGGCTGAACTGCACATGTTTACAAAGATAAAAGATACAATCATGATTATTAATTCATATAAAACAACACGAAAATTGAATCTCCTACAAAATACACTTAACAGAAGCTGAAAATATCAACTTAAACTTAAACAATGAAAAGCTTAAGATATACGAAAAAATATTACTAAAATAGTTATCAATATTGATAATAAACTATAGAAAAATAATATGAACATAATTCAATCATCAATTACAAATTACTAATTACATTTCTATCTATATACTCCCTAGATCACCAATTTAAAACTAAAAAAACCCCACTTATATAACTGATGGCATAATTGCACATATTCCAGTAATAAACATTAATGTAATCACTATTGAAAAAGGTATATAACACACTCAAAACAATCAAAAATAAACTGAATTAATGACGAAAGCATAAAGATATAATTATAAAAAATATAAGAATAATCATCCATATAATATACTATGTTTGATCACAAAAATGATATATTGCACTAGGAACAAAATCAATATTGAAACTTGTATTATGTATTTGAGAGTGTGTGCTTGTTTACACATGTGTACGGAAAGGGGGTAAGTGTGAGTGAGTGTGTGTAGGGGATTTGTGTGTGGGTGTGTGAGCGTGTGTGTGTGTGTTTGTGAGTGTGTGTGTGTGTGTGTGTGTGTGTGTGTGTTTGTGTTTGTGCTTGTGTGTGGGGGTGGGTGGATGTGCAAGTGTGGATACCCACAATCACTGAATCAAAGTTATATGAAAAATTATATCAAAATAAGACCAATGGAAACATTGTCATAATCACCTAAAATGTATGATACACAATCTTTAAGTCTTGTGCATTGTACACAGTATTGTGTTGACTTTACGTCAAAATGAGTAGCAACATCTTAAAACCACATATCTCATCTTTCCAATGATATCTTATTTATTCATACACGGTCATGGATGGCTGAGTAATCATTCTTTTTGGACAATGGGTCAAATGGGATTTTGGGCCAAGTTTAGGTACTGCAAGAATCAGTGTACCTTATTAGAAATTAACTAAACAAATGGAATAATGAAATTGATTTTAATGACATTAATGAACGCAATTGATGAAATTGATGAAATCAAGGAGCGCAACTTACCATTGTTTTCTTTTGGATACTAGTATCTCTTTTTAACATTACATTCCATGCCCCTCAACATGGCCTCCATTCCTTTCCACACAGAGATTAGCTCTTTCCTCCAATGGCATCTCACGCACAGCCCTGCGAATCATTGGGGCTTGATGGCGTAGAGCTTCAAACTTATCAGTGATTCTTTGTCTCAGAGTTGCAAAGTCAGGTGGAGGGGTAATGAACACTTTGCTCTTGAGATAACCCCAAAGAAAAAAGTCACAAGTCAGATCCGGAGGTCGTGGTGGCCACTCCACATCATGATACAAGGCAATCACCCAATTTCCAAATACCTCAGCCAATCTGTTTCTTACTGCAACTAGTCGATGGGCTGGTGCGCCATCCTGTGCCCGCCATAGGCGTCTGAACACACCCCTTTGTTGCACAGGAAAATTTTCCATTCTTAGGAATCACATTTTCATTTCAAATTTGTAAGCATCCATTTCCGTTCATGTTGTTTTCAAAGAAGAAGGGCCCTAGGAGAAAACCGTTTCCACAAAGTCCAGCCCAGACATTCAGCTTTTCTCTACGAAAATCGACGTCATAGTTGTAATGCAGAAACCGAAACTTGGTCCCAAGTCCAATTTGACCCATTGTCCAAAAAGAATGATTATTCAGCCATCAATGACTGTGTAAGAATAAATTAGATATCCTTGGAAAGACGAGATATGTGGCTTTACGGTGTTACTACTCACTTTGGTGTAATATTAACACAATCTTCACAAATTCCAAATTTAATCTTGTTGCGTTTTTGTTTTTGTTTTTTGTGATACGGACTGTATATAAATATATGTGACCCTGCACCTCAAAACAAACAAAAAGTGGCCAGACATGAATTTTTGGTTAAGACCATATTCTGAAAGACATTTCGGCGGATGGGGATATTATCCATTTACATGGACTAACACAAACACACACCTTTTTTTGTACTATTTTTTTATATCATTCGATATCAGGCTCATGTTCCCAATGAAATTAAAATGAACGTTTATAAGAAGCTGAACTCTTCTCTCTAGTGCTGGTAAATAACATATCTTGAACTTATATTACAATATATAGTGACCCTGCACCTCAAAACAAACAAAAAGTCGCCAGACATGAATTTTTAGTTAGGACTATATTCTGAAAGAGCAGACTTTAAGCTTTAAAATGATTTATAACTCAAATCAAATGGACTCTCCTAACCTATCTAAATATTGGAAAGAAAGCACAAACTCAGGAAAAGCGTGAACTGAGAAAAGAGGCTCTGAAAGGACAGTGTCTATTGAAGTGCTTAATCTTTACCAAACCGTGCTGGCTGTGCGATGAATGGGACAAAAACAGGAAGTAAACCACCAGAGTAACAACAATGAAGCGATTGTCAAATTAAACTGATATTAATCATGCCTCATTAACACATTCTGTTCATAATTAATGCCAACTTTCAAAGCAGTAGCACTATCCTTTCAAAAGTTATTAGAGTTGAAAGTGAAGAGTGGAGGTTTTTCAGAAATAAATAAGGGGTTCTAAAGATACACCTAATCACACTATTCTACCCAAAATGTTTGAGATTAACTGCTAAAAAAACACACTTTCCTGTCCGTTTTATGATACCAGATTTTAGCATAATGTAAAAGAAGACCCTCTCTTTCAGAAAATATGAAAAAGTCAAGTTCGGCTAGGTTGACCCATTTCACTTATTTTCAGTCCTCACGCAAAATCAGTGTGTGCCACTTTATGTTCGTTTTGAGGTGCACGGTCACACACACACACACACACACACACACACACATATATAATATATATATATACATATACACTGTATGTACTGCGTGAAAATGCCTCAAAAGGTACGTGAACAGTTGCGTTTAAGTCGTAAAATGATCGGAAGAACCCTGCCGATATCCCAGCACCCTGCGGATATCCCAGCACATACCAAGTTTCGTGGCCTGTTTGGGGTTTCACGAAGATTTTAAGAACATCGCGCACATCTTGCAATTGTCTTGCGCCAATGCCAACGCTTTAATATAGGAACTGTTTTTCTTCACTACTTTTGAGCAAAGCTATTCTTTTATTATTATTATTATTATTATTATTATTATCATTATTATTATTATCATCATTCCTCTTTAAGTCAGCGAGAGGTTGCGAGGTTCGAATAAGGTCCTTTTGCATGTAAACTCCGCGGGTACTGCAGCTGTTCTAATAATTGAAACTGTCAAACGTTGTACAAATTTGCCAGAGAGGTTTTCATTGAGCGCGGTAAAGTGGCATTGGAAACATCCTCATTGATATAATTATTAAAGCGAACACAAAGTGCAAAAGTGCACACACACACACACACACACACACACATACACACGGAGAAACAACACCAAGTGGTATCGAAACATAATGCACACTCAACTATCAGTCATCATGACAAGAATTTAATTTTCTCCAAGCTAGACGAGTGTGATGCAAGGTCACACAGCGAGGCTATATAACTTATTACTGAAGTACACACAGTGTCATTACGATAAAACTAAAGCTGCTTTATCTTGTAGCACAATAATGAGGTTGACTAACCTCTGTCAATAATATTTACAGCAGAGGAGAGTACAGACAAGAATGGAAAGTTCACCTAATTTAGCAGACCTACTCTGTCATTTTACGACAAGTTGTCTGCTCTTCACGCGAAACTTTAAAGGGATCGTATAGTCTTGGATGAGACCTAACTTCAAGTGTCTAACACTTTTTTTCGTGAGATAATGAGAAATCTCTTATGAAATATGAAAGAACATGTAATTCAAAGAGGGATTCAACATTTGATTTGATGACAGTTGGTTTTGAAATGGCTGAGATATCCAAACAGAGTCATCCTAACACAAGGTGGGTAATGATCACTTTGTTTTACTTTGTTTTTGGATGTCTCACCCATTACAAAACCAATTTTCATCAAATAAACTTTGAATTTCTCGTAGAATGGGATGCTCTGTACTATTTCACAAGTAGTTTCTTGTTGTCTCGCAAAAAGTTGAAAGCCCAACCTCATCTCCACCAAAGCTATACCATCCCTTAACTTTCAGCAAAAAAGGTCGACACACTGTTGCAGCAGTCTACCCATTAAATCGCATCAGCGCCCCCTTTTAGGCGAGAAAACTTGAAGGGAACTTCCAATTAAACCTGAGGGCTGAAGCACTTTCGACTTGGCGAAAACGGGAGGAAATCACTCACAGAAAGTCGTTAAGGCAGCGATTCGTCTGTTTGTTGTGAATTTCTGGGCTGTGTTTGTCGTTCAGCCTTTTTAAATAGGGAGCTTAAGAATTCCGCCTTGGAAGTTTGAGACGACGCTCGCATTAGACGTTCCCCTCTCTACCTGAGTCATGTTGAAAAGAAGCTGTACAGAACGCAACCTATAAAGAATAAAACGGCGTCCCCATAATCAGCGCATCAATAAGCTGCTCTTTCCGTCGTAAATAAGGTGGACGTAAATTTGCGCATGCTCAGTACAGGCTATTTTTTTTTTTTATCTGATCGTGTCCGTCGCAAAAATCTAAAGCTCCCCAACATATAAATGGACGATTTGACATGAAAATGTTAATTGTCTTATTAGCAAATTTTATGTGATATTGAATTGCTGTTTCACAGTGTAAATAACCGTAATACGGCCTATCGGTTGTCGTGGTAGTTTTACTTCATTTTCTTTTATCATTTATATACTGAAAAATAATACCAAATATATAGAAATGCTAATTTATCGTCCTCACCTAGGCATCTCCGTCATCTGTTTTCATAACTTTTCGTTATGGACATGGTTTATTATCAAAAGAGTTCATACTTTTTAATCTACAGGGATATTTTGAATAATTTTCTGTTTCTATCCATTTCTCTTTCTCGTGCTCCGTTTTGACTCACTTCCCATGTAACAATGATGTTTGCGTGTCTGGATAGTATTGTCCTATAATAGAGAGTTTTAGTTAAAAAGAAAGAAAAACAAAACAAAACGCTGATTTTCTTGTGGAGAGTGGTTGGGTAAACTTCTCACGGCATTGCAGCAGTACTATTTTTTTTTCGTTGCCTCTGTTTGTCTATTAAACAATTAAAGATCAATGTCTCAAGTTCATTTCACGATAAGTTTCGAAGAAGGAATATCCTTTTTTTTAGCAAATTACGTAATGAGGAACGCAAATACCCATTGTTCTTTTGGAGCGCCTCAAGTCGTAACCTTACCATTAACACACTATCAGCAAACATCATCAGATAGAAAGAATCTGAAACATTAAAAATATCATTTGTAAATATATATATATATATATATATATATATATATATATATATATATAAATATATGTATATATATATATATAAAGGTTACGGACGTTACGGATAGATACTTCTCGCACACTACAACTTATTGTTATCAAATCAGATTCAACAATTATCATGCACAAAATAAGGCTTACCTCCATTTTTTAATATAAACTAGCTATCGAGCCACTGGAGATTCACACCTCTAAAATCGAAAAAAAAATGAAGGTGCTGTTTACCATTGGGAGCAGCGATTCTAAAAGCGTTCAAGATATCTCACTTGATGCATATGAGTTGGTCTGTTGTATCACAAAACATCCTAGCATATACAATGTTTCCAATAAAGCCTAAAATATAAGGAAATATCGATATTCTCCTCAATAAACCATAACTGTTGTTTCTATCCCTAACTCACAATTTAAAACTATGTTAATGCACTTTTTTTTTAGGGTTTAGGGGTTATCTGAAAATGGCAAATTACGCCTTGAAAATCTTGCAATAAGGTCGAATGATTAAATGAATCAAGGATTTCGATTAAATCTTAGAACAAAAAAAGCCAAAGTCATTATCTTTAATATCAAACTATCATTGACCTTGTGTATGAAATCGGCAGCTGCAGCAGGAGACGTACAACACTCAACTGGAAATCCAAACTGCTCATTAATAATAGCTTGTGTGTATGTGTGTGTGTGTGTTTTGAAATGCATTTTGGAGTGTTTTAAACCATCTCGAATTAAAAGGAAAAAAAATCTGAATTTTGACCATTCCCAAGTCTTGTACAAATATGAGTTTCTTTCTTTATATTGATAATTTACTAAGATTTATACTTATATATGAAATGATCTTCTTTTTCTACTTTTTGGCCAAATCATTCTTTCAAATCATTGAATTTGGCCATTTTGCACTCAAGCCCTGCTTGTACAATTTTTCTAATGTCTAACGTAATATCAATTTATCAAAGAGGTTTTTATTAATCGCGGGAAAATAACAATGGAAGCATCCTTATTGAGATAATATTACAGCGAACACAAAGTACACTAATTGCTTTTCTTGTGATCACAAACACACACACACACACACACGCACGCACCCACCCCTCCCCCACACAAAGAAACAACACCAAAATACAAAATTTTCACTCAACTATCAGTCATCTGACAAGAATTTAATGTTCTCCAAGCCAGTGTATCACAAGGTCAAAACGTGAGGCTATGGAACCTATTACACGGAATAGTAATGTTCAGACAGTGAACCTTAATCTCAAGGACAAAATATAATATTTGTGAAAGCTTTGTATGGACAGATTGAGATTGTTGACTGAAACTTGTACATAAGCGTGTTGGGGGGGGGGGGGGGGCAGTGAGCCTACCGTCGATAATAAGCTTCGTCGTACGATGCGCGTCGTAATTTGCGGGCTATCCTGTGAAATAGCTATACTCGGAGATAAGGGTCACCTTCTAAATGTATTTAACTATTGTAATCAAAATAAAACAAAACTGTTTTTTCTAATAGGATAATCATGAGTTTGACTAAACTCTGTTAATAATGCATGGCCTATTACAGCAGCAACAGAGGAGAGTAGAGAAAATAAATGTCAACACACTGAACCTCCAATGATATACATCAGCGCCTTCTTTTGCACGAGCAAACGTAAAGTCCACTTTATAAAGCCTGGGGAATTGCAGAGCAGATTTCGATTTGGCAAGAATGGGTGGAGACAATTATTAAACCCTTGTTGGAAGTCAGCAACTCACCAAGTTACCGTGAATGTCTGGGTTATGATATAGAATGGGGAGGTTATGGAAGGTATTGTATAGGTGTAAGTAGTAAAATGATGTAATCACTGAGTGAAACTTTATCAATTGTGAGAGTGTAAAGTCCATCATCTCCAGACCATCTCCGGACCACATCCGGAACACAATGAATATAACACAATTAATGTAAAGATGTAATACATGTGCCCAAATGAAGGTCAACATACAGGGGGAGGGATCAAGTAATGAGATTTAAAGGTAATTAAGCTATAGTACTTCAAATTATATCGTTTTACAATGTTAGTTCATTTATTTGCAATATTTGTGTGACATAAATATGTTATGTCACTATATAAAAATAACATTATATAACAATGTAGATAATTTCATAATATAGAATTAAGGTAACAGTGCATATTCGTCATATCTTGCCGAATATCACATTTTCGGTATACACCCCGCTTATGGGCGAGCGTGTATAAAACACATCGACCTCTCATATGTGACCCTGCACCTCTAAACAAAGAAAAAGTCGCCAGAAATGAAAAAAAAAAAGATTCTAAAGACACACCTAATCACACTATTCTACCAAAAACGTTCGAGATAAAGTGCTAAAAAAACACACTTTCCAACCCGTTTTATGGTACCAAAATTGAGCATAATGTAAAAGAAGACCCGCTCTTTCAGGAAATATGAAAAAGTCAAGTTTTGCTAGGTTGACCCATTTTACTTATTTTCAGTCCTCACGCAAAATCAGTGTGTGCGACTTTATGTTCGTTTTGAGGTGCACGGTCACATATGATATAATAAACATATACACAATCAATCACGCACACACACACACACACACACACACACACACACACACACACGAACCGCACACGCACTCCGACACAACCACGCACATACACGACTAAATATAAGTTTGAACAGGTGGCATTCTTGCACAAAGATTCCCGAATTAAAGAGAGCACTTTAAAGGTATGGTACAGTATTGTTGGAGATGAGAACTGGGCTTTTAACTTTTTGCGAGATACCAAGAAAACACTTATGAAATAGTACAGAGCAAGCCATTCTCAGAGGAATTCAAAGTTTATTTGATGAAAATCGGGTTTGGAATGACTATAACATCCAAAAACAAAGTAGAACAAAGTGCTCATGAAAAAAGTGTGTGTCCCACACTTTATTAGAATCGCTCTGTTTTGGATATCTTAGCCATTTCAAAATCCAATTTTCATCAAGTAAACAATATCAGTCATTTACTTTCTTTACCTGTATTCGAATCAGTATATAAAAATAGAAACAAGAGAGTTGGTGGTGGAGTTGGTTTGCACATCTCGAAAAAAATATATATATACTATTCATGAAGAGCTTAGTGTTATGAGCGATGTACTCGAATCCCTTTTTATTGAATTCATGAATCCACATGGAAAAATATTGTGATTGGCGTAATTTACAGACCCCCTCGGTTGAATTTGAAAGACTTTTTGATATTTTTGCAGGATTTAGTACAAAATCCCATTTTACTTAACAAAAATACATTTTTGATGGGCGATTTTTATATTGATCTCATGAAATGTAACTCCCAAAACAACTCACAAGAATTTATAGAAACATTAATGTCTGCTTCGTTTTTACCATTAATTTCCAAGCCTACCGGTGTCACCAGCCAATCGGCTACTCTCACAGACAACATTTTTTTTTGTAACGTTCTTCCACTTCCTGAGTCTGGTATCGTCCTCTCTGACATCACTGGCCATTGTCCTATATTTTCCCGGGTTTCAATTAGATTGACTAAACAAAAAACTATTATAAGCGACGTAAGATTTTTGCAGATAATCTTACAAGTCTTCAAAACAGCTTTAAAAAAATCGACTGGTCTTCTGTATACAACACTACCGATGTCAACTTGTCTTATCATATCTACTATTACCTCCGAAATCGAAAACCATATTCCCCTGCGTAACATAGAAATAGATATAAGCAAATTCCAAGACTCCCGTGGATAACCCAGTCTATATTACGATCTATAAATAGGAAAAAAATTGTTTTATGAATACAGATGTAACCCCACTGAAAAAAGAAAAGAAAAAAATGTTTTATACAAAAACACACTAACTAAATTAAGAAAATGTTTTACGTGAATCAGATAAGCAAATGAGTTTATGACTATAAGAACGACCCAAGTCCATGGAAGATCATTTCGAGTAAACTTAAAAAAAAAAAAAACTTCATATCTTTTTGATTTGTGCAATAATATTCTATTTAACTGTGATGGGAAGGCAACATTGTATATACAAATTAGAACACATATTACTATGACAATTAACATTTACATTAATTGTGGAGAGGCAGTTTTGTGTGATGGACTTGAGTCGTTCTTTGATTCATATACATGATATTCTGCTATAAAGATGAGAGAAGGACGAGAGAGTGCGCTATGATATGAATGTAAGAATGACCCAAGTCCTTTATTCTTACATTCATATAAGATTTAAATCATTTATTTCAGGCACTTCCGGGGGTAATTAGGATTTATCATTTATACACAAGATGAGTCCATGCATAAGCTACAATTTCCCATGTCAAACTGAATTGGGCCAAAAATTGAACTTGGGTCGTTCTTATATTCAGGTCTTTTGATAAAAATGACATTAAAATCACATGGAAAACATAAAGAAAATGCTGTGAATACACCTAACAATTCATCGGATATTTCTGAAGTACGATGTGGCAATGCCTCCAGCAACATTCTCGCTGGCGTGGCTGAAATTTTCAATGACTTCTTCTCTTCAATAGGAAAATAAAAATCTTTCTCAAAATATTCCTTTTTCTAGTAAATCTTTTTGCGATTTTCTTACATACACCTAACTCTATAACTATATTTTTTGACCCTACATATAAAGAAGACATAACTGAGATTGTTGCAAATTTGAAAGAAGCAAAAAGTCCTGGCCTCGACGGAATTGACAACCATTTGATAAAAAAAAACATAATTCCCCAAATAGTGGACCCCTTAGTTCACATAATCAACTCATCGCTTATAACTAGCCATGTGCCAAATAGCATGAAAATTGCGAAAGTAATTCCTATTTATAAGAAAGGGGAGAAGGATGATGCCAATAACTATATACCCATATCTTTATTATCTTCTAGTTTTAAGATTCTCGAAAGAATAGTTTACATCAGGACAGTACGTTTTCTTAAAACCTGCGACATATTTTCAAACTTTCAATTTGAATTCAGTGAAAATCACAGCACAACACACGCACTACTCGCCCTCATCGACAAAGTCACACACGCACTCGACACATTTTCGCACACAATAAGTGTCTTCTTGGACTTCTCCAAGGCCTTTGACACGATTAACCATGGAATACTTCTTGCCAAATTATCCCATTATGGCATACGTGGAAAGCCATTGGAGTGGGTCACGAGTTACCTGTCAAATAGATACCTTTTGTCAACGGCTCTTACTCTCAAAATAAAACTATTACTTGTGGTGTACCAGAAGGAAGCTTGCTAGGACCGTTGTTATTCATTATTTGTATCAATGATTTTCATAGATCCTCGGAGAAACTATCATTGATATTATTCGCGGATGACCCTAACCTTTTCTTTTCCCACCCTGACCCAAATATCTTAAAAAGAACAGTAAACGAAGAATGAAAAAAGGTCATACGATGGATATACGCAAATAAATTGTCATTAAACATGAACAAAAAATGTATGTTTTTTAATAACTTGTTAGATTAAGATTGCCTCCCAGGCAATATAACATTTGATATACTCCCGTAGAAGAAGTTTCTTCCCATAAATATGTTGGTGTTTGCGTTCAAAACAAGATTTCCTGGAGGAATCATATTGATAACATATGTAAAACTATATTTCATGTAACATGGGCGTAATGAACAGATTAAAATATTATCTTCCTTCATCTGCATTGTTAACACTTTATTCTACTCTGATACTACCTTAATTAAACTACGGGATCCTTGCTTGGGGTAATACATATCAAATACTACTTGATAAACTTTTTTTATTGCAAAAGAAAGCGCTCAGAATTATTTACCTACAATATACCCGAGAACATACAAATGCTTTTTTTTTAAACCATAAAATATCAAAAATAAAAGATTTGCATGTGTTTCAACTTGGCCAGTTCATGTTTAATTATAACAGCATATTTTACCCAAAATATTTCACGACTCATGACATAGAAACAGTCATGTACATAGCTATCCCACGCGACGATCCGATGAATTCCATCTTCCAATAATGAGAACCGCACATGCCAAAAATTCGTTTCTTTATACCGGACCCAGACTTTAGAATAATCTAGATAATAGCTTAAAAGACTCCCCCAAATTTGTCACATTTAAATACAAATTCAGAAAATACCTACTCTCTACTTATAATTTTAGATAATTCATATTGCTTCAATTCATGCTTGAGCTTTCACCTGTCCTGATGTCGCAGCACTCGGCGTGTTCAGTATGCATACCTCTCTTTTTTCTTCTCTCCTCTTCCGTGCCTGTCTTTGTTCTTCGTAGACTTGCATTGTTATCGTCTTCTCTCTTCTCGGTACTGTCTCGCGTCTTATATGTTTGTGGGTAATTGGATGTGTGTAGTGTATTGTCTTTGTCATATTCTCCCGGTACACGCCGTTCAATGAACAGTGTCTAGGCATTAGCATTGATTAAAAAAAAAAAAAAAATAGAATAAAAATTTAGCATTTTTTTTTATTTTTTCCCTACCTGCGTATCTCAAAATAACTACATGTATAACTTTACAAATTACTTAAATAATATAAATTAAATACATTAGCTATAAAAAGAAATGAATAATACTTGTTTACTCATTAATTATCTAGTGATCCACGTCCCACAAGCTTTGCTTTTGAGTGGATCACTATTTTCCATAATCGAATTTACTTTCCGCACGCCCACGAAGTATATATGCATTGTTCCTCCTAATTATTGCATATATATATATATATATATATATGGGTCAGAATTTTGAACGATGTACAATTGCGCCAAAACAAGTCAAAATTCAAAAAGTAGGAAATCCTCCAAATCTCTCATCTTATCTGTTAGAGTATAGCTCAAGCTTTAATATGAACCCAATTATACTAGGATTTTTCCAGAGGAACAAGTTTTTATTCATCGCTGAAGTTTACCATGTCCAGAGGAACAAGTTTTTATTCATCGCTGAAGTTTACCATGTCCAGAGCAGCGAACGTCCGTGAGGAATAGTACTGCACATACGTTTGAATACCATTTAACATAGTTTGCAAAGATCTGATTCAGTTCAAAATCCTAACGAAATATCTTAAGGGACATGTGTACGTGCTTACAGAATATTACGCTTGTACTTTTAACCTGAACGTAATGGTAAACAACTGATGATTTAAGCATTATTCGTCGTTTCTGTTGAAATATTGCTCTTCCGCTAAACACTTTCTCCACTTTACGCGCATTTTACAGAAACTCAATATTTTGACCTCTTATTTCACTATCCCATAATTTAATCCACACTCCCAAATAATAACATACCTTTTTAAGATGTGTCTGATCTAGGCAGTCTCTACAGTATAACCCAACAAACATAGCATAGTTTTCATCACGGAGGTTCGCATGTAGCTCATGGAGGTTCGCATGTAGCTCACGGACGTTCGGAACAAACAAGATATTGAACAATGCAACTCTCTTGAGTTGGAAACACATTCTACTCACAACAAACAGCAATTTCATGTCAAGAACAAACTCCACTGCAAAATTCTGAATAGATATTACCAATTCTCAATTATATAAGCTTGTTTATCTTCTCACACTGAGGAATCAAAGAAAACAATTTTTCCATCTCTCGTAAATGAACGTACAAATGTACGTGTAATCTCAGTGACGTAGTCCATCCTTGAGAACGAATATATTTATCAAAATTTCGTTATCATGAAGTAAAGATTCAGGTCCTAGATTTGTAAGTCTACAATGCAAATTTGCTTATAACGAATATGGTCACAGCTAAAATTATGACAAAGAATTAACGTAGAAAAACAACAGAAATGTGCTCCGTTATAGAAATACGAAGTTTAGCTGGGGAGGGCAAACAAATACGTTAGGAAGAAATCCCTCTGTGATTGCTCCTTGTGTTACACGCTGTTATCGAGGAGAATTTGTGTTATCATATTAGTCAGAAATGATAATAGGTTTGATACTGCGAAGTTTCGTCATAACAAAACACAATAAGTCCATATCACTTGGATGGATGTTTGTGACTTCGATATTATACATTATGGTTTGTTATAACAACAATTTGTAGCGCGTCATTTCGGAGGCTCGTTATTCACACAGTTTGTCAATACGAAAATTGATAGAGCTCGTATAATTATTAAGCTTTTTTATTCGGTAAATGATAGGAATCTCCGAAGGTTAACCGAAAGGTTTATTAATTGGAACATAAAAAAATCATGTTCGCTTATCCAAATGTGGAGAAACAAGTTAACAACTAAAATCCTCCAAATTTCAAAACCTCATAATAACCGTTTTCACCTAAACGAATATCAGGCCCATTCCACTTTTAAGTGAACGGACCAAAAAATAATGATCCTTAATATTTATTTTTCGGACTAACAAACTTTCGGAATAAGAAAATGTTTAATAACAAACCTCCTTAATTAGCTACAAACTTCTTTTTTTCACATTTTCGGAATAACAAACCTTTGGACATCGGAGTAACGAATCTTAGGAAGAGCGAACGTATCAGAGTGCAACCTTAAACCTTTTCTTAATCATTACTTTTTTTAACATGTGTTTTCAAAGTAAGCACAAAAGCACAAACAAATTGACGATCATTCTGTCTCTTAAATGTAAAATGAAAAAAAAAAATCTTGGAAAGAATTACAAATGAACATTGCTTTTCATTGATGAGTATAAAACAACACCATTTGATGATAAGCGGAGGATTTGTTTATTTTTCATCAGACAATAATTACATACTGCATTATTTTTGTTCGCTTATGACGGCATTTCGATGAATAAAAAAACATAAACGAACAAATACAAACTTCTCCAGACGAATTCGGTACAACGGGAGTGCACTGGGAATTCTTTTTTCTGTTTGTTGGAGCTCGATCCCTTCTCTGTTTCTCAGTCATTTTCATTCAACTGCTTCCACGTCCTTTTCAAACTTTTCCGTTTCTTATTCAACACATGCACATTACAGAGTTCTTCCGTCATTATCCTGCATGTGATTACGTAGCACTTTTCGGATTTTCTTTCGGTTTGTTTTGTTTTGTTTTTGTTTTCTGTCATGAAGAGAAAAATAAGAATGAATGAAGGCATTTAATATCATGACAATTACAGCGAACGTCCGTTATGGAGACCAAAACTGGATGTGTTCTGTTTGAGACGGCAGCTACCATACTCAAAAGATAAACACTTGGACCACCTGTGACTAAAAAGTTGCACTGATCCTTTTTCTCCTACTATGTAATCCATTGACTTATTCTACTAACGAACATCCGTGACCAAAACGTTTTCCGTTTGTTGTTACAGGTAAATTGAGTGCTGAACGTAATTAACTTTTGGGTATGAGTAGCTCGGTGACTTGGTAAAAACAGATTACGCACAATTCCATTTTCCTATAACTTTTTTTTTTCAGTGTGTAGCTTTTTTTTTGTATAATTAGAGGGAAAACAAACGTAAAATTGTGAGTAAATTTTTAACTGTTTGTTCATCATGATCACATAACGCCTTAAAAATTCTGAAACTACTGCTCTAAACTCACTGTTATTTGTAAAACTTTATTTGTCGCTATTGGAGCCAAATGTTTTAAAGAATACAGGACACTTTCGGGACAAGTTATCCCTATCGGAGGGATTGCATACGTCACGGACGTTCGCTGGAATTGTCACCGGACGTTCGTTCTACTACTAGGGTCATGTTCCAGGACGGATAACTAATCGGCAGAGAGTACCTAGCCTTCCTAAATCTTTCAAAAATTTGAAAAAGTATTGTCAATGCAAATTGTAAGAAATTGGACATCCATACAACATATGATTGCTCAGAGGGGGATTAAGAGGTGAATTTTCAGAGAAAATATTAATTATTTGCTTGGTTTTGGTGAATTGCATGGTCCAAAAACTGCGTACAAGCCTCAGTCCGCTTCAAACATGACATGCAGCTCCTCGGCTAGAGAGCCAAAGGTAAAATGCACCTTCGCCATCAAAGCAAGATGGTTTCCCACTCGAAAACGTTTTAATCATCTTTTTTTTTCTCGGAGGTTCGTCTAAAATCATAATTTCGGTTCCTATTTGACAAAGGATGGACAGAAACTCAAAACAAACATATTATCGTGTGGCTAGATCTTAGTTGATTATATCGCCAATAACGTTTAATGGGATACGATCTTTATTAGAAAAAGAGCGGAAGCACGTCCGTGACGAAAACTGAATATAATTTTGCATAAAATAATATTACGTCCCATGTACAGCCAGTAGACGTACAATTTTTGCAGGATATGTTCATTAGGTGGAACACCAAATTTTCGTATACATTACAGTTGGGACAACCAAGTAGAATTTGCAGCAGCGATAGAAATAAAAGCATCACGGACGTTCGTCTGTTTAGGACTTTGATATTTCAATTGTTCTCTTTAATTTCATACGAGCTCATAAAGTTCTATAATTTTTTGGTTCATACCCATGATATGTCAGATCCAGAACATGGTCAGATATTAGATGCCACGTACGATTAAAAATGCATTTCATTAGTTTGAAAAACAAAAATCATTGTGAAAATAGCGTTTTTACCGTATTTTACGTTTTAAGTCCTTGTCAAATGAAAAATATCAAGCAAAAGACAACCAAACCATATATTTCCTGAAAGGAAATTTACCAATCTTTGAGATGACATGAAAAAATCTGGTTTCTTAGATCATCCTGGCGTGTTCTAAGGGAAAGAATGTCATACGGTGCGAAAAATTGGCAATTGTACATCATTCCAAATTCTCACCCATAATATATGAAGAGTTTGTTCGCAAAAGCCGATAAGTCCATATTTGCCAAATGGAGATATTTGCGATTAAAGGTCAAGAAAAATAGAGAGAATAATAAGAAAATGTTGGCTTCTTTTGAAAATAACTTCAAAAATATACCTTTGTATGTAGTGACCAATGTATCATTTGAAAGGTATTATTTTTTACTTTATGACAGAGAAGGTACTTCAAAATCTTCAAAAATGGACTTATCGGCTTTTGCGAACAAACTCTTCATACTAGGTGTTTCAAAAAACATTTCCCCCTTTGATCATTAATAGCTCAAAAACTATTCATCCGATAAAACTGTCATTGATATGAATAATAGCTGAATAGTGTACAATTCGGTTGGAGGTAATTTAAATGTGAAAGCATAAATCAATTTCATTAAATCTAAGATTGATTTTGAAATAAGGTTTCAGATTTTGGTCAAATTTTAACCCTCTGTATAAAAATTGAACCTTGCACAGCAACCAATGATGTGTATGTGAGTGTGTGCTGACAATGGCCCTGAACAATGGACATGCCTGAACCACCTGTTGACTAGGCGTCAGTCTCGCGCTCCGAGGCACATGAATGCTTAATCAAAAATTCATGTGGATTGTCCTGGGCACTGCTGTCTGGATTCATGCACGGTAAAGGGTAAACTGCATGCACATGGAAAAAGGAAGCACACATTTCCATGTGAAGAGTTTGTTTGCAAAAACCGATAAGTCCTTTTTTGAAGATTTTAAAGTACGGTCTCTGTCATAAAGTACAAAATGATACCTAATTAAAACATAATGTCGCACACACTGATTTTGCGTGAGGACTGAAAATAAGTGAAATGGGTCAACGTAGCCATGCGTGACTTTTTAATATTTTCTGAAAGAGCGAGTCTTCTTTTACATTATGCTAAAATTTGGTATCATAAAACGGGCAGGAAAGTGCGGTTTTTAGTAGTTTATATCGAACGTTTTTGGTAGAATAGTGTGATTAGGTGTGTCTTTAGAATCCCTTTTTCATTTCTGAAAAGCCTTGTCCACACTCTTCACTTTCAACTCTAATAACTTTTGAAAGGATAGTGCTACTGCTTTGAAAGTTGGCATTAATTATGGACAGAATGTGTTAATGGGGCATATTTAATGTCAGTTTAATCTGATAATCTATTCATTGCTGTTACTCTGGTGGTTTACTTCCTGTTTTTTGTCCCATTCATCGCACAGCCAGCACGGTTTGGTAAAGATTAAGCGCATACATAGACACTGTACTTCAGAGCCTGTTTTCTCAGTTCACACTTTTCCTGAGTTTGTGCTTTCTTTCCAATATTTAGATAGGTTAGGAGAGTCCATTTGATTAAAGCTTACAGTATGCTCTTTCATAATATGGTCTTAACTAAAATTCATGTCTGGCGACATTTTGTTTGAATTGAGGTGCAGGGTCACTATATATATATGTATATATATATATATATATATATATATATATATATATATATGTATTTGAGCTGAACTTTATATAATTTTCGTATATTACGGTATGCTCCGCAAGAAAATAAAAAAAGGTTTAAAAAAAAGAAAACATGGTTAACCAGTAAAAGTGTCTGTGTAATATAGCAGATATTCACTGGCTTGTTTAAGTTAATTAAGTTTCTGCGATTCATGTTTAATGTCATATCATTTTTTGTAAACATGATGCGATTTGCAAATAAGAGGGAAAAATATATATTGTAATATATGTTTAAGAAATGTTGCTTACCAGCACTACAGAGAAGAGTTCAGGTGCTTATTAAAGTTCATTTTAATTTCATTGGGAACATGAGCCTGATATTGAATGATATTAAAAAATAAATATTACAAAACAAAAAAAGGTGTGTGTTTGTGTTTCTCCATGTAAATGGTTAATATCCCCATCCCCCGAAATGTCGAAGTTATCCGCAAAATGAGTGAAATTTCCAGTATCCTTCTGAGCCCCATCCTGTCCACACCCCGATGTGGTTGACCGGGAGAGGGTCCGGGTCTGTCCAGTCGATGATGGGGACTTGGTTACCATGGTAACCGATCCTGAGATGACCCTCAGCAAAGGGCATACCAAAAATGATCGTACGTCGGAATACCTGATAGCAGGTTGCCGGGAATGTTTACGACATTGTTGCAATCGACCGTAGCGTAACTTGTCGGACATTCCCGCTGAATCAGCACTCTCGTGTTCCCGTGTGATCCGAGAACTGGTTACATGCAGGTGAAAGTACAAGTAGACAATTTTTTATATAACCAGACGTCAGTACAATATCGAAAACTAATGTATGGTCCTTGATAATATGTGACTGTTAGTGCACTGACTGCTAATACTGGCAATGTTATGCATAGATTGCCATTTGAAGTCTGTTTGAAGAAAACGAATACGACACAATTTACATAATCAGACAACAACAAAAAAACAATCTTGTTTAACGTGTCATACTAAACACAAAGAAACTAAAGTGGCCGTGGAAGTAAAGCCTTCACTTACTGTATGATTTGACCAACCTACAAAAAAAAAAAACAAAAAAAAAAAACGTACTTTAGAAAGGAGAAGAAGGAGATTCAGTTTTACCAATGCGGTACATCATGGCCAGAGACGTGTTTTTAGGGGACAAAGCAATCTGAGCGTCTGCATCTGCGCTGACCTCAAAGCCTACGATTAGCGTACTTTCGATCAGTTCGAAATCGAGAAAAAGGAACCGCCTTGTTGCTCCTCCCCCGTCCACAGTGTGAATCACCCGACATGCTAAAATGTTCAAACAATTGAGATATATTAGATGGATAAATTGTATTTCATTGAGATATTCATGTCTCGCAGTCATAGGACTGCATTGCACGTAGAATTACATCGTAAAAGAGACAACAAGGAACATACAAAAGAAACAAGTAAAAATACAGGCATTATAAAACGAGGTCTTACGACAGGTACTGGACATGACGGGTTGTAGACATATGAAGAGCCTGCAACCAAAGGCGCTAAATCCATTGAAAAATCATGGATTTAGCGCCTTTTGGAAGCAAGCTCTTCATATACAGACTGCGAAAGCCGTAAACATAACATCATAATATAAGCACAAATGACCAGGGTTTGGTATTCATACTCTCTAAATACGTCTCTCGCACTCCCTTTCGCTCTTTGTCACTTTATCACTCGCTCCTTTAATGTTAGGAGTATGCAGCACTGTATAATTATTCAGGTAATGTTATAACTGAACCAAAATAGACAGAATAGATAGATAGATAGATAGATATATAGATAGAGGTTTATTTCATCAAAACCAAATTGGTATTTAGCAGCCAAGAGGCTGATGTGCGTTCCCGTAAATGTATAAACGAAACAAGACAAAATAAGTAAATAAAAAAAATGCTAAATTAGTGAGATCTGCACAAATCATTTATATTCATATACACGTATACATGCATCTGTTTTACTTTTGTTGATGGTATAATTCATCACTCTTCATACGCTTTCGAATGTTAAAGATGCGATAGCATATTATTTCTTATGCATGCATTTCATGACCATCTGCTTGATGGTGTTCCCTATAAGAAGTCACCAACATAGCCCGGTTTAAGGAAAGGAAGAATATGGCTGCTCAGAAATGAGTTTAATTGGGAGAGACTTGTGTGAATTTACATACCGCATTGTAGTCCAAAGTAATCACCCGTACACGAACACCCGTATCCTGTTTGAGTTTCGTAACACGTTCCGCCGTTTTGACACGGAACAGAGACACAAGCTAAACGGATGAAGCCGTAAAACAAGAAAGAAAAATAAACAAAACTGAAAAAGCATCAGAATTACATGCGCATAAAGCTCAATCTCCTATCGATCAGTCGTTTTGTCGTACACCCTGAAAGTCTTCCATCATATCAAAGTCATCGACAGCTTCGCTCAGAGAGCACCGACCATAAACACGTTGCCCTTAGTGGGGTTTATGCAGTTATTTGAACAAACAACATAAACAAACTTCAATGATTTACAACCAAATAAAGGAATTATGAGATGGCAGCTGAAATTGTTAACGCTGTGAAAGCGCATTCCTTTCATGACTACTTATACCAACTTTCAACAGAGTAGGAACAATAATTTAAAATATTACTAGACAATGGACAGTGAAGAGATCTTAAAGAAATTACATAGGCCTTTCTAAAACTCAGGTTGTCACGATGCTCTACAGAAAAAAAAAAGATAAATACACACTATCCGGTTGGTTTTACTGCCCCAAACTAAGGAAAAATGCAGAAGAATCGTTCTTTTCAGAGTATGTTATAAACTCATGATTGTTTAATTTATGGCCCAAAACCCAAGAATAATGCAGAAGAATCGTTATTTTCATAATATCAAACTCATGATAGTTTGGCTTTATGACCCCAAAGTCAAGAATAATGAAGAAGAGTCGTTATTTTCAGAATATGTTACACTGCAAAAAGTCCGGTGTTAAATAGTGAACACCGAGCTGGTGTTAAATTTTCGGTGCTCATTTATGGTGTTATATCAACACCTCTGGGTGTCATTTCCAAATTTTGAACTGTTTTTTGAAGAGTTTCTTAGTAACTGCACTTCTTGTTGATTTTTAATTTAAACAAGACGATCAAGAATTTTACATTAAAATACTAGATTTTTGAAAAAATGCGATAATAAATTTACACCAAAGTAACACCAGCTGGTGTGGTCTCTTATTGAAGCTGGACGGGTGTTATACCATTGATATTAACACCAACAAATATCAAATCAACACCATGTGGTGTCATTTTTGAATTAACACCAGTACAGTGTCAAAATAACACCAGGTACAGTGTCAAATAAACACCAGGAAGTGTCAGGTGAACACTTTTCAACACCATCACAGTGCATTTTTAACACCTGTGGGTGTGGTCCTTTATTGAAGTTTGATCGGTGTTAGATTTAACACCCGTGGTGTTAAATCTAACACCGATGTTTTTACAGTGTATAAAGTCATGATAGCCTTCCTTGACCCATATCGCCTAATTCTAGACCTCCCCCCCCCCCAAAAAAAAAAAACAAAACAAAACAAAACAAAACAAAACAAAACAAAAACAGTCAGGGCATGCGAACTTTTCGTTGGCTTTGTGATGCACGAGGTCAATGACGATCAATTTGATAACCCTATCAACTTTGACGGTTAAAATTTTAGCGGATTTATAATCCTACGCTGACAAAGCTGTTTGAAATAATTATAACTTCAAGTTTAGGGAGAATTGTGATGCTGAGCGGAACTCGTCTTACATGGGATACGACATATGTAGCGCTTTCTTCCATTCAGCATGGGATGGTTCCTCGTCATGGCTATCTCTTCATCACTCATCAATCTGGGAACCATGGATACCGTCTCCCCGCTAGGGAGAGTATGCGTTCCACAGCTGATGACAGTCACCGGGCAAAATTCACTTTGTTCATCACTCGACAGGACTCCAGGAGCTTTCAATGACAATTTAAGAAAGAAAACAGGACTGAGCCTTATAAAAGAGTCGTAACAGGGAAAACAGAAAACAATGTAAATCAATATGATCAGAAAAAAAAATGCCAAACAAACATTAACCAAACGGTTAAAAAGTGAATGCAATCAGCCGGGATGGTCTTTTCAGAATATCGGATTCGGATTTTTTTTTTATTCTTCTTTATTTTGTTTTGTTTGGAAGATTGAAGCTCCATACAATGTACATTTCGTCCTTGTTACCAGGCAGCTTTCTGATTACTATGTAATTACAGTGCACCACAAAACCAAGAGTACATTTTGTTCTGGGACTCAATGTGCTTATATGCATGTTGCGAAGAACTGTGATTTTTCTTTTTTTTTCGCCAAGCATTAGAAGGTGGCAAGCCGGAATAAGTTACTGTATCTACGATGATAGAGGAAAAGTAGGTCGATCGATCGATCGATCGATCGAGAGAGAGAGAGAGAGAGTGTGTGTGTGTGTGTGTGTGTCTGTGTGTGTCTGTGTGTGTTAAACATTTTTTTGGGTCACCCTATTTCCAATACTTTATCTCCCATCTAATTATAGGACTAATTCATATCCGTGATGTCCTGCATGAAAACTTAATGCTGCATTTACACTAGTATGGTCCCGGCGCCCACGGCAGTCACGTCTCAGGCCACGGTGGACAAAACGGGATGTACCTGTGACAACGTGGTGAGGCGGGATAGGTAAAAGTGGTAGGCCGTGTCAGATTATGAAATTGTCCACAAAAAAAAAAAAAAAAATGCCTCGACAGTCCAAGTGGTAATGAGGAGGCTGTCCTGGTGATACACGACATACAATCTTGAAGGCAAGCTTGGTAAGTGTCTAATTGCCAAATGACCACCGAGGCCAAGGACTGGAACGAATAAAGCGACAATACGAAAAGGGGAAACATAACAATGACTCATGTACATTACAACGCAGTTCCGGGCGTACGGCCGGGGGCTACCGTGGCCTCCGACAACAATGTGTTAACGCAGGATAACTATTTTTTGTTTCGTTTTTTTCATGGACATGCCGGAATTTGAATATTCACGCCGGATGATTGCAAGGTGTCAACATGCCGGAAACAGTACGGATGATCCGGAACGACGATCCGTGATGATCCATGATCCGATGAAAGTGTAAAAGGGGCTTTACAGACGTCCGGAACAATTATGAAAACGACCTAATGTGAATGAACATAACGTATTTGCATGTTACGCGGATTTTTCATATTATGCCCTCTTCAGGTACGGTTTTGACTTGAAGACACCAGGAAGTGGTGCATTTTTTGGCTCTGTATAGTTCGGTACAGCACATTTTCATTTCTCTGAAGTGGGTACGGTACGGCTCGGTACAATTCAAAACAGCACTCGAAAGCACCCTTTCGCGCCTTTTCTAGTATGGGCGCCAAGTGTGCATGGGGTCTTTCGTTTCGAAATGACTGCGTTTTGTTACGAAAATGTTCATTTCGTTATACAAATTTCGCAACGAAATGAATATTTTGTTCGACAAAACGAAACACTTTTTTTTTTAACGAAATCCCTAACTGCAACTAATTTAGTATCTGATCTAGCAAAGCGCGATACTAATCGCGATGTATCGGATGAGCTTTCGTTTGTACACAAAGCATACAAGGCAAGATCGCTGCATCCGCAGCACGTCTAAGTGGTCCTCGACCAAGGGACAGTCCGACCCCAGACAGCTCGCTCAGAATCCTGGACAGCTTGACCATGCGTGTTGTCCAGGATCGGTTACGAGAATGTGATTGGACAATTTGATCGATCCAATATAATTTGTTACAGATCTGTGTTGAATGAAACAAATTGTTGTCATATATAAACGGCGTAAACTAGTTAAGTGATGTAAGAAAAAAAAGTTTCAACAAATTTCAAAAGTAATTCCTTTCTATTCTTATTACAGCGTAGTGATATATCACGGTACTTCCCTGGTGTGCATGCGTTTGTGTGTGCGTGAGTTGTACGACAGCCTTTAAAACGATGAAATTTGTTTGGTCACTTCTGTGAAATGAAAAAAAAAAACGAACAGCAAAGGATGATTATTTAGACAGTTGAATATAATATTGCCTTTCGTTTTACGCTTCGTGAGTAAGTCCTAGATGGGATCTAGGGCAATTACCCCGTGCCCTCGGCAAATACCCCGGACCCTTCCCCTGGCCCAATTCCTAATTCTGAACCTCATCCTAACCCTAACCCAAACTCCTAACCCCTAAGATAACCATAACCCTAATCTTTACTCTAACCTTACCACTAGACAGTGTTTAGCCGCTGGCGGGGGGGGGGGGGGGGGGTAATTGCCCTCTGTGGGTATTTGTCTGGATACTCCTAGATGTGAAGAGTTTGTTTGCAAAAACCGATAAGTCCATATTTGCCAAATAGATATATTTGCGATTAAAGGTCAACGAAAATAAAGAGAATACTAAGAAAATCTTTGCTTCTTTTGACCATAACTTCAAAAATATACCCTCAATACGTTGTGACCAATATATCATTTAAAAGGTATTATTTTGTACTTTATGACAAAGACCGTACTTCAAAATCTTCAAAAATGGACTTATCGGGTTTTGCGAACAAACTCTACATGTGAGGAATTCGTGGGACTTGCCCAAATCGCGGGAATTTGTTTGCGGTGTTGCGGAACCGACGCGTGGCGACGGCGCACTGTTACCGTAGTCACCGCTCTGGCGTGGCGCGATGTCTCAGGGACGCGAGGCGGAGTTGAATAGAACAGTTAAACTTGCGCCGAATGTAATAATCGAACAGTCGCACTAATGATAAAGTATTGAATATTTGTTTTATACAACACACGATAAGGCCTGGTCTAGACCAAAGTAGATCTAACGTTTAGCCTATATAGGAAGAAGACTTACAGCTTAACGATACACAAGTTCGGTGTATCCTTCAGTCCTAGGCTGCACTGCTGGCTCGCTTGACTTACGGTTCAATAAACGTCTATTGGGCTGGCATTATTAAAGAGTGAACGTGGAATAGCTGACTTTTAACAATGTCATGTTTTCCGCATTCATCCAGTCAGGTGACATATATATATACATGTGTTGTATAATGTCTGGTATTCAGATTCATAATATAACTTCTTTTGTAATATTAGAATGTTTTCATGTGGATTCAGTTCCTCATAATGATTCCATCTGCTGAGATAGTTCAATCAAAATGGTTCTATCAGTCCATAAAAGATAATTACTTCTGAAAATTTGTAGCCGAAATCATTTTTTTTCAAAGTGCCATGGCCTAAGGTCACTGCTGTTGTCGAGCCATGCAATCACACACCCACACACACACATACACGCATATATATATATATATATATATATATGTATATATATATAATATATATGAAGAGTTTGTTCGCAAAAACCGATAAGTCCATATTTGCCAAATGAATATACTTGCGATTAAAGGTCGAGAAAAATAAAGGGAATAATGGGATTTTTTTTTGCTTCTTTTGATCATAACTTCAAAAATGTACCTTTATATGTATTGACCTATATATAATTCAAAAGGTATCATTTAGTACTTTATGACAGAGACTGTACGTCAAAATCTTCTTATCGGTTTTTGCAAACAAACTCTTCATATATACTAGGTGTTTCAAAAAATATTTCCCACTTTTGATCCTTAATAATTAAAAAACTATCAGATAACACTGTTATTGATATGAGTTGTTGTTTGTTAAAGGTGGTTAAAATATGAAAGTATAAATCAGTTTCATGAAATCCATGATTAATTTCAGTTAGGTTCCAAATTTTGCTCTATTTTCAACCCTCTTTACAAAAATTTTACTTTGCACAGGGGTCAATGGGTGTGTATGGCAGAGTGTGGTTAACACCCTGACAATGGTCCTGAACAATGGCCAGTGTTTGAATGCTTCATTATTCATTCATGAGAAATTCCACTATAACAACTAGTCTTCATTCAGCCTCTGGCAGTATCTGTGTAAAGTCAAACGCCTGCCGATACTGTCGTTGAGTCGCGTCAGTGCTCTCCCTACTTCTGAAAAACGAAATTGCAATGAATACCTTCTGCTCTGTTGTAAACATGGTGACAGGAAGCAAAGAAAATCAATTAGAGTATACACTTGTGTATATGGAGCCTCAAAGAAATTCACTGTGAAACAAATCGGCCCAATGAAAAAATGCTGCTGACCTCTTTACCAAAAATCATCTCTTTTTTTCTTTTGGTCCCATTCATCGCACAGCTTGCATGGCTTGGTAAAGATTAAGCGCTTGAATAGATTCTGTACTTCAGAGCCTCCTTTCTCAGTTCACACTGTTCAGAGTGTGTGCTTTCTTCCGATATTAGGATAGGTTGGGAGAGTCGTAATAACTTATGTTGTAATTGATATGATCATCATGGTCAGGAAGAGGAACATCAAAACTTTATTATCAAATTCTCGATATTCCACTGCAGGGTTGTGGAATTATTGAATGACTGTTTGATTTTGATTGATTATATCAAGATTGCGTGACCTTAAATTATCTGAAAGCTGAATTGCTCATGAGCAGTGAGAGCGCAGAGTTATATTAAAAATTTGCGGATGCTAATTTCATCTGTAATATTTAGAGCTGTTGGTGATGTTCCTGTGTGTTTCTGTGCGTTTTGTACTAATGTTTTGTATTCAAACGTGTAAAAATGCAGAAGTTGTGAATTATAACACGCAATAAAATTGAAAATTAGTACATAAATGAGATGGAGTAAAACAAACGAAAATGAATAATAATCTGAAGATATAAATATGTGTCACTCACCAAAATGTGTTCCTGCCAAAGCAACTAGTAAAACCAAGTGTAATTCCCTTTCCATTCAATCTGTTTGTAGGATTTAGTCAAACCGTGAAAACACTGACCATTAAAAATGCCCCAATCAATTCAAAAACATTCATCCATCAGGAGCCAATTGCAAATGTACAGGGTATCAGTACTCACTCCTCAATCGTCGGGTGCGAAATGTTTATATCGCCACGAACTGCTTGCGAGTTTCTATTTTCATCTTGGGCAACCTTGAAAGAGAATGTAATCATGGTGATACTAACAAGTGACTGACGCTTCTATGTATCTCAGGGTCTACATGCCACTTAATTATTTAGAGGAGAGTAATGATGGAAATTTATCATTGAAACGATGCCCTTTGTGTGTGTGCGCGTGTGTGCGCGAATGTGGTGTGTTTGTGTGCGTGTGTATGTATACGTATGGATAAATGTATATTATGTATGCATATCGTCCCGACTCTTGTGACATGCAAGCATGTCTTAGGAGTTCTTGTGTGAATTTACCCAGTTGAAAGTGCTGAGCAAGCGCTAATAGTCAAAGAGCTTGGGAATCATTCCCCCTTCTCAGCTTTAATCGATATGAGTAGGCTTGTGTAATCTACCCAGAAGCGGACGTAGCTATAACCTTTGATGGTCAAATGCCAGAGATATGCCAGCTTTCGTGGCTCTGGTGGTCAGAAAACTGACTTGCGTGTATCATTGTATTGTATCATTATACTCCAAACACACACACACACACACACACACACACACACACACAACAATACGGAAACTCATACACAAGTCACTTATTGTACGCACCTACAAAAATCATAGACAGCACATACCATGCAGCTCACAACAAATACACACAAACACACACACACACACACACACACACACACACACACACACACACACGCACGCATAACTTACCAGTCATACCCATCCCACCAAAGTTTAACACCGGAGGAACCAACCCGAGCCAGGGGCGACAATCCTTGACGGGGCGACCATCCGTGTCGCAACACATCTTATCCGTTCATGGATTTGAAATTTGTGCGCATGTAATGTGTCGGCATGCGCTGGCCGTAGTATTCAGTGTAGCTCTCTCAAGGTCCTCTCGATCGAGTCACATTCAGTCATCAATTCGAACAGAAAGGGACTATTGGCAGAACCAAACGTATGCCCGAAGCCTGTTTTTAATACTGCAACTTAATCAGTAAGTCTTCAAATTGAAGACATTTTTGGATTTTAAGTTGATATTTACCCGCGATACTAAATCTGTCATGATCCCGAATGCTACAATGCGAAGCCCCATTACGCTATGCGAAAGGGGCTGCTGGTCGTAGTTAATTGCATGATCACTAAGACATGAGGGCACTTTGGGGCGAGTAAGTCTCACAATGTTTGTTATATGAAAGGTACTTTAACCTGAAACACAAACTACGACAAGGAAATTCAGGGAAACTTTTGAGGTACCAAAACTTTATAATATTATCTTTAAATTAGTAATACAGCTATTACAATCTCTATCAAAAGTTTAAACATAACAACAATGAGATCAAAGGAATCGACGATTTTATTATACTTGTTTATAGTTAAAGAGGAAGAAAAGAAATTGCAGCATCCTGAGCAAGGGCTTCATGGTGATGGCCGCTTCAAGGAGTCTTAAGGAGGCAATAAGAAACGTGATAATACCTTTATAAACAGAGTGGACAATTTCCCGTTGAAATGTTTTGTGCTAGATGTGTGGCTCGGGACTCGTCCTCAACGGGTTAATGACAAAGAACAAATATACTCTCTAATTCTTTTAAACAAAATTTCAGATTGTAATCTATTATAATGTGGTATGCACATCCTCAAACATTAAGGCAATAAGTTATGAACGATACTATGAGAGCGTTATAATAGTAATTATTTGCAAATTTCGTTTAAACACAAGTTTATAGTGCTTAATAAATTTCCAACAGTTTATTTTTGTTCTTTTTTTTGTTCCATATTCCACATTTCTACGAATAAACCATACACCCATAAAAAAAATACATTGATGAATTGTCAACTACAATTGTACAGCATTTATGGCAATTAAACATGTGAAATATGATGAATCTACATAGAATAATTGCTTCTGGGGTGTAGACAGGTGTATTTCTGAATTTTACCACGATAAGTTTTGTACTAATTCCAGGAAAAAAAAATAGTGCTCCTATTTTATCATATCTGATCATGTTAAAGCTATTTGTGAAACAAACAAACAACAACCGTATTTTCCATCTGGTTTTGATTTACTTTTTTTTTTCCTCATAAAATATTTAGTAAATGGTGAGAAATGAACGGACACATTTCAGCGGCGTTCCACTTACGTCTGGACTACCGTGATCAGCTTGCGAGCTCAGTTGCAAAGGAAGAGACGGTGTATGAAAACTCCGGAGAGCTCCATTGTATAGTAAGCGCTTCGCCCTCGGGATGGTCGTAGTTTTGCAATAAACATTTCAAACATCTCAAAATTGAAAAAAAAAAAAAATCATTGAAGCCCTTCTCCAATCTCACAATTTTCTCGGACAGCCATATCATTTCTTATCTCCTAAAACAACAGAAGAATGATTGACAAGGCGAAATTATCTATTGTCAATGATTATTTCTTCCCTTTATTGACAGCAATGAGTCAAATCAACGCCTAACCTTGCTTTTGTTGGTAACACCTTGACATTAGACTAGGCATGCCATGGTATTAGTGGATTAATATACTTGCAAAACATATAATACAATTGTTTTCACTTGAATTGCTAGTAAGATATTGAAGTAAATTGTTAAAAGCAATTAAACTGATTTTCAGGGTTATTGCCATGAGAAGTCTGAAATTAATTTCCGTGCCTACGCAGTCCAGCGATTTCTACGGCCTCGGTCTTCCCACCAGTACTGTTTGGAGGTCAGGCTTTCAGTTTTTACTGCATGGATACGGTAGGCTATATTCAGTGACAATTCTACTAAAAAGCCAGGCATATTATAGAAGAAAAAATGTTTTGCACGCACGTCTGGTAAAGTACGAAATTCATTTTTCATTTATTGCAGTTCTTATGTCCACAAAATATCACTAAAAATCAAGAGGAAGATTAAATCAATAACACGACTTCAGATTACTATAAATCAAGTTTGTCATAAGGTTTTCATCCAATATGCACAAACACAAGCAGTGTAATAATGTTGCGACTTATAGATAAAAGATGTCCCACAGCATTTCACATATCTAATCAAATGCAAACGATACATGAGATATGAGAAAATATCTTACACGATTTATTAATGAGCTAATAAACTTCATCTCATCACAGCTTCCCATCAATCCTATAACCAAAATGAATGAAGAAAATTCGTATCTTGTGCTACAAACTTGTAAAAGAAAATGTTGTTGATGATATCAAAATATTTTCACTCAGATACATATAGGACTCGAGTCTGTGGCCTAACAGCCACAAACAACGAGACTATATCAGACACATGCATTGTTCAAATGTTTGTCAGTTTATTTTAGTTAAAGTATTGAATATGGAGTTTAAAAGTTTATGGTGAGTGAAGTTGTCTCAATTCTATCGCACACAGCATTTCTGACAAATGAAGAGCTTGCTTCCAAAAGGCGCTAAACCAATCATTTTTCAATGGATTTAGCGCCTTTTGGAAGCAAGCGCTTCAAATACCGAGAACTCTTATTCACAATGTAGATTGCGTTAGTTTCGGTAGTGGTGGTATCTGCGTACATGTGCTGAGGCGACAAGACGTATCCAAGCCTAAGGTTTCTTGAATCTGAAGCAAAGGCGTCTGCTGGATTCCGGAATATCGGACAGACGACAATGTATAATCTTGCCGAAGACGTCACGAAAGTTTGGATGTTTCAAGCCGTATATGATAGGATTCAGGGCACTGTTGGCCATCATCATCATCGACCCGTAGAGGGTCAGGACGCTTGCTCCAGGAATCGCAAAATTGACTCCACTCGGCAGGAAGCAGAAGACGAACACGCAGACGATGGTAAACAAGTTTTTGGTGATCTTCATTTCCCTCTCCTGCAGTGCTGCATTGAAATTAAAGTGCCCCTTGGTGGCTCCACATCCTCCAGTCCCTATTTCCCGGTCAACGACTGGGAATTTAGAACGAAAACTGCGACCGTGATTGACAACGAAGACGAGAATGCGGGCGTAGAATACCGCTGTGACGATCAGGGTCAAGATGATGACACTTCCCTGAATAAGAACGAAGTAGTGAACCAGGGGATTTGAATCCGTCACGGAACACAGCGAGTAGAACGTGGAATAGCCAAGTTCACCGATTCCGAAGAGAACAGGGACGACCACGTACATAATCGACGTTGCCCACGTAAATATCGAGCAAGCAATCGCTTTCTTTGGTTCATTGAAGCCTCGTCGACCACGAATACCTTTCGTGATTACGTACCATCGGAGGATGGATATAGCAGCAAGTGTCTGGATGGCTGCCCCGGAACACGAAAAGAGTAACCCAGTTGTTACAATGCAGACGACGTCGGGCAGCGGGTACTCGCCGGATCGGTTGACGAGACCAACCACGAGGAATGGCAGACACACGCAGGTCAAGAAGTCGGCAATGGCTAGGTTGACGATGAGGACGTTCGTGGCCGTGTGGAGCTTCTTACAAAGCGCGACAGATGCAAACACCAGGGAGTTGCCCACAAAACCGACGGCGGTGACGAGGCACAGAGAAATAGCCACAACAACGCGGTGATAAAACGGAATTCCACTTCGACTATGGGACGTATGAGAGCTGGAAGAAGTTGTAGTCCACTCAGCTTCTGAAATATGAATGAATGTTCCTATACTGGTGTTCAAGAGCTCCTCCATACCGGGAGATATCAGGTCTAATTTCTTTGCGTGAACTTCCTGAATTTTCAATCTGTGGTGGCCAAAAAGTGATTATTTTTTCTCCCGCCTTCTTTACTTTTTTATTTCCTGATTCCTTTTCAAGTGCTGAATAGTTGCTATGTTGAGACTGCGAAAGTGGTAGAAGTTTAAAGTACCCTACAAAAGCTTGAACTGGAAAATCAGAGAAGTCCATGCAGAAATAACTTCGCAGAGTGAGTGTGGTATCATTCACGAATGCAAATTGATTCGTGGACCCGTATTAACTGAATTTTAGAACGAAACCAAGCATTGGGATCGGCGTGATTTTGTATCTTTTATTGAACTGACTGAAGAGCGCCAGGTTTTACACTCAGAGAACATGATCCTTTTCGTTAATGCGTTTGTGACAGCAATGCGTAAACAGTATTCCACTATCTCAAGGGCAAATCTAATGTCCGCCTCCGAGTCCGAGCATTTTGCTCTACCTATGGTGCTGTATAATGAAGCGAGGAAGTGTCGTTTTGCATTAAAAAGAAAATAGCTTGATAAGAACTAGTTGAAACCGCGGTTATAATTAGGGCGAATTAATTCCCCAAATGGCAAGCATGGTAGCGTGTAATGCACTCACGCACTTTAAACAAAATGTCCCTGGCAGTACTCACTGTCGAAATTTAGTATTGCTTAAAACTGCCCGAAAAAAAAAGAAACAAAACAGCCCCTCATAACAGAATGGAGGAGAAACACATTTCAAATCAACTAAGAAACAAAGGGAAAACTGTTATCACCCTCCACAGACTTTATGTCATGTCTAAGTGAATGCAGAAAACAAATAGATAAGGTCCTTACTCACATTGGTGTAATCATTAATCAATGCCAATGGATTTAATGTCTGGGACTAATGATAATGACATGCAAGATCTTCTAAATTATAGAGCTATATCAAGAGAGGAGAAATTGCGCAGGTTTTAATAACATGATAACTATTTTTCCCCATAATTCATCAGGCACGAAAAAAAATAAACTTAATAATAATCGCAGGGCTTTCTGATGGAACAGTGGCAAACATTTAAATGCCTTACATTTAAATGAAATATTCTTACAATTAATGTTCAAAAAACTAATTATATGTTATTTACCAAGAGAAAATATAATATTGAAAATTTTTCTGTCAATATCTGTGCCTCTCAGGTAAAACGTGTGTCGGCATTGAAGTTTTTAGGATTAATACTTGATAAAAATGTTACCTGGAATGCTCATGTAAATAACCTTTGTAATGTGTTGGCAAAGAATATTAGTGTTATGTATAAATTAAAGTCAATGCCTAAAGTGTTTTAAAAAATGATTCATAATTCAATTGTTTTACCACATTTGTCATACGGGATCATAATTTGGAGCAATGCATCAAAACCCCAGTTGAACAGAGTTTGTGTCTTACAAAAACGAGCAATATGTATTGCACACCATGCTTCATATCTTGCCCATTCATAACCAATCTTTCAGTTGTACAAGATGCTGCAATTTTATGATATATATCTTTTACAGTTGGGTATTTTTATGTATTTATGTTACAAAAAGTTCCTTCCAGAATCCCTTTTAGATTATTTTTCGCTGAACAGCACTATCCATAATTACGTAACAAGAAATTCTGCAAACTATTATCTATATCACATGCGCACCTCATTTAAAAAAAAAAAAAAATCAGTTATATATCAGGACCCTCATAATGGTATTCTATCACTAGGGAAATTCAAGCATCAAAATCTATTAATAATTTCAAAATTAAATATAAACACGTTTTTGGAAGATTACAAATATAGTTAATTCAAGGCGTATTTTTGTTGTTGCTGTTTTCTGTGTTGTTATCGTCCATACCTCCGTAGTTTTCTTTTGTAATGATTGCATTGGTTTGACTTGTTCTGTTTTGTCACCTTAACTGACATTTTTTTTTTCTTAAATATGTCAAAGGTATGTATGTTACAGTAAAATGGGTCAGCTACTCACAAGGGCTTTTCCTTTCTTGCTGCTTCTCTCACCAATGGCATTTTCTCCGTATGTAGTCATATACCGCCACATTATTTTAACTTTAATGTCGTATGTCCTATGATTTTTTTTCTCTTTTTGTATCTTATTTTGTACATTCATGTTTTATTGTATGCTCTGTATATTCTAATGCTTGGTGCAAAATAAACTGAACTGACTGATTTCAGAAATGAAATGACAAGAAAAACAACTTGAACAAAATATTAATAATAAACCAGCAAATATAACTATAATGTTCTTAGATGTTTTTTTTTCTTTTCTTTTCATTTCATTTAATTAAAATAAAAGGGACATCTCCCTTCTGGCTGCTACCTACTTATAGCATAACTATTAACCAAAGAGTGTGATTTGTATGTTCCTTGTCGGTGATGTATCGTGATACATTCATACACTCACAACTCTTACAACGAAACTCGCGACGAAATAGCAAGCACATACTTTGATATGCAGTTTAGACAAGTGCACATTTATTGGTAATATCTATAATGTATCCAGCGTAGAAAGCAACAAATGTATATGTGACCCGTTACAACAAAAGGATCCGAAAGTCGGGGGAGGACAATTTTCTAGAAATGGCATGATGTTATTCCCGTGCTCCTCTACTTTAATTTCATAATATATAGCACAACTCATAAAGGTACTCGGTTGCGGAGATATCGATGATTTCATCAGCGCATGTCAAGTGGTTGAGGAAATCAGAGTTTCGAGAAAAACGCCTTCAAAGTTGTCTTTTCGACGCTATCATGGTCATGGGGAGGCGAGACAGTTTTCACAGCTTGACAATAGAAGGCACGCTCCTAGCGACCTCCGCAATGTTCAGTCAAGCTTAGCGCCAGCGGTCTACGCACAACCAATCAGTAATCAGGATGCCATGCACTGACCGATAAGATCACTCCCTCGTTGCTAGGGCGGAATCTAGCTGCGGCGCTAAATCAAAATCTTCCGACACGTTTCTCTTACATTGAAAGTCGGAAAATCATGGCCCAGAAGAACGCTAATTTCTTGCCTTTCTTTTGCTCATTTAGCTTCGAAATTTCGGCAGATGATGGACAAAACATTAGACTACAAAATTTTGCCAAAAACAGAAATCCGATTGTTTTAACCAATTTTGATGATGTGACCTCAACCTCGATTTTTTTTTTTTTTTGGCTCGGCCATCAGCGACTTTAGGATCCTTTTGTTGTAGCGGGTCACATATGCACGCAGGCTCCCTAATCTCTCTTGGTAGCCATATTCAATGGTCATGGGTATGGCTAGGGAGTAGCCGTTGAGGACTTGTCCCCAAGAGGGGAGAGTCCAGAATGAACCTATCTGACAATGTGAGGATTACATATAAAAGATAAGTCTTTGATGTAAGAATTACTTTGTTTACATGTAGCAGAACTGGACTAAGAACTGACTGTGGAACTGTAAATGCAGGAGTCTGGATTACTTGCAGAACAAAAGAAAGGATTAAGTATTAAGTTCATTGCGGATAACTAGAGGAAGGAGTATATTGTGATGGTGGGCTTTAACATGGGGAGTTTGCTTGGGAGTGTGACGACATTGTTGATAAAAGGATGTAAGAACTATTAAACTGTGGGAATTATAAACAGGGTTTGGAGTGGGCTGTATCTCTAAATGCATTAATGGTGAAGGTCCTATTTTACATCTTACAATATGTACGTATAATTGTCAATCTATTTTTGCATTTTTTCCCTTTTCACTGTCTTGCTGCTATGTTTGTAATTGTATCCGAATATGTATGTATGTGTTTGTCTGTAATATGTTCCTTGCTTTGGTGAAATAAAGAAACTTGAAACTTAAAACTTGACTTTGTTAAACTGTGTGCTGTAGTGGAACCGTTTTATAAAGAAAATATTATTCCATTGTCATTCTATATAGTTCATTCTTTCCCTATAATTTCTTTGTGTTTGTTCCCTCCACTGTTTTTATCACTCTTTTGACCTTCTACCAACACACCCCTTTTGTTTTATAGCTCAGCCCTACCCATATATTGCAAAATGTAATTTCATGGCTGTGGTATTTCTCTGTCTGTATTACTGCGTGTCTGCGTTTAACTTCATTTTTGTTTTCAATTTGCTTCTATGAAGATTGATCCCATGCCCACTTTCACTTTTTTTAGCTCAGCTGGCTCGATATCAATAGATAAGCGATAAATCGATAAACAATTTCCCACATTTTTTTTTTCAAATAACATTTGGTCCTTTAGTCCACGTGTAGTAATCTAAGATCCCATACATCTTCATTCATTCAAATAGGTCCTACACTGCTTCTGATATTCAAACCTCAACCCGTTTTGGAACATTGGATATACAAAACAAATCTCAGCATTGGTCGAGACAAGTGTAGACCTACTTTCCACACAAAGTCCCTAAATCGCTGTTTCCACAGTTGACAAGCTTTATTTGACGAAAAAGATACAATCGAGTAATATTTACATCACATAACAAGTAGGCTTACAACCAGTCTAGACAGACACGCATCCAAGCTCAAGCAGATAAAATTTCATTATAAACCGACTGAGGGTAAAGTAATGAACTAAATAGGCAAACTGACAAAAATGATATCAAATTCATGACATAGGGCGCCATCGTTTCGTCTGTCCATGATTAAATGACATGCAGACCCTGGGAGACACAGTAGGAGTGCCATCAGTTGTCAGTGACAACATGAACCAGTTTCAACCCTGTCGGAGATGATTTAAAGAACAAATTCACCATCATAGGCCTAAGCAATTGAAATACAGCAACATAAGTAGAAGAAATCAAGGACAGTTTGAGGAAAATGGGACAATCAGTTTAAATGTTATGAATTCTTACAGTTTCTGTTCAGTCTCTGCTGGTGTGGAGCCACATACAGGTGATGATGATGTGGCAGGCGTAGAACGATGTAAGGAAAATATAAAGATAATTGGAGAAAATTTCATTACTATTCTTTTTTAAAGAACACATTCCTTCAACTGAATTTAGCTGAAATGTGTAAAGGGTAGAACTACTCCCCCCCCCCCCCTGCCTTCTGAATGAGGCAAGTCATGTGCTCTTTTATCATGTGATAAACATGACAGATAAAGTATGCTGGATTTTCTTAATGTTTCCTTTATATCGTTCTATAAATATCACACCAAAAGCTGCATTAATATTCACATTCATCGATCGCGGAACTGAAAGTTCAAAAATTCTAAATTTTTGAAAGGATCGCCCGATTTAACTCAAATTGTCTCAATTGCCTTGACATGGCTTAAATCTCTCAATCTATGTGTTTATTAAGGTAAACTTGTCCTTTAAGACAATCTTGATTGCAGCTCGCGCACACGTTTCGGATTCTCGCTTAAAGAACATATAAGAGGGTCGAGAAACCGAAGAGCAGACCACAACTTCAACTGCAGCTTTACCAAAAGTTACAGTTGGCGGCTTGCAGAGTAGTTTACGGGAATTGATTTGGCATTTTGTGTGTTCAGGAGTACTTTCCCCGTGGGATTCAATCTCATCCTACGCGCAATTCAAAAATGGAGCGGAAGTTACAAGTGGCTTTATTTGCTGCCTTCGTAGGAATACACTTTGGTAAGGGGCATGTATTTACTTTCAAATGGAATTCTTGTTTCATTTAACTTTATTTTTGATTTATTTCATGCTTAATACTATTGATCATTCTTGATTTTGGGCATGCATATATTTGTTTTCATATATTATTATATATATTATTACATATATAATACTGTAAACAACAATTCCTCTGTCTTTTATGGGCACTCTTTACATCAATATAATAACAGCTGTTATTCTATCTGCACTTTGTTGTTCGTTTGTTGTCTTAGGCTGCATTTGAGAAGAATTTGCTTTATCCCCGAAAATTTTTGTCGTTTCTTTATGTTTCTATATTTTGTTCCTAAGATGTATTCCTTATCTTGATCTGTATACACTCGGCTTTAATTCTTGGATGTACGCTTAAATCTCGCTTTGAAATAGGTTCTATCGTATTTCTATAAGATTATACCTAGGCCTTTATTCGAACTTTCATAAATTGACCACTATGTCCTTCTGTCACCGTGCATCACTAATCCCACAAACAGCTACGAAATCTTGTTAAATGGAGAAAATCTAGTGATGCTGTTTTGTCCAAAATGTCGTATTGTAAGGGAAATATTATCAATCTTACATTTGAATGCAAGCTGAATGAGCTTTTGAAACTATTCAATTATGCAGTTTAGTTTATTATAAGTTTTTGACCCTCCATAAGTTGAGAGTAGATCGCAATATTACAACTGCATATAAAAAGAATAAGAATTAGTGCAGATAAACCATATATAGCAAAAAGAAAAAAAGAAAACATGGAAAATCCTCCAAGTATCATAAAAAAATACCTGTATACAAACGAGTTATTATGATACACTTGTGTATTCTCAAGGACCATTATGCATTATTTTGCAGTACAGTAGTATAGGTGACTTCTTTATGCTTACATCAGGTTGTTCTGCAATGCAAGTTACAACATAGATACATGGCGAAATAGGCAGATAGTTGTCACGTAGGGACGTGCATGTATACAATGTTGACAGATGAGCATATTTCTAAAGTACAGATATGTAAGCACTTCTTGTGTGTGTGTGTGTGTGTGTGTGTGTTTTCGGGCAGTTATCTTCCCATCTTTTTGTCTTCCATATACCCTTGATAGTGGAGGCTTTCATAAAACCCATACTCCACAACCTTTTTATTCTTTGGCTTTTCATGACGTGACCATGGTGATTGTGCTGACGCACGCATATCAAAATTAATGTGACTGACGCCTGATATATGATGATAACAGGATGCCCAGGACGATAGATAGAATAACAATGCCTAATGGTTTTGAAAAAAAAAATCCAAGAAGGAAAAAAAAAAACCCGAAGCAACATCAAAACGCATAAGAACTCATAAAAGAGGTAAAACAATACAAAAATAACAACTAAAGCACATCGGCATAATCTTTCTCGAAATATTATATTTAGTTTTGCGGATAAAAATCGAACGAAAATCTCCAGAAGCTATGCAAATGGCCATAAGGGTCTCTGCTTTGTATATTGTATATAACAGTCACTCACAATCATGGTGAGTTTGACTGAATTACATGTAATAGAATGAAGGCAGAATACTGCAATCATGGTGAAGTTAAAATAGGACCATAAAGCACACCCTACGAAACCAATACCCACACGTCCCACAGCCCACGATACCGACATTGAACAATAATTATAGGTCCATGAAAATTTATTTTCATTTGATCCTAACACTTTTAGGTTACTGACAAATAGAAAACAATGGATACGAAAACAAAGAAATGCAAAAAGATGTATACGGTAGAGACTCATGCAGTGTATTTTTTAGATCACAAGAGATTGTTTATCCTTCTATCATTTTATCAGTCCAGTTTCCTTTGTGTCATTCCCTGACGACATGCATTTGCATTAAAATGTGCCAAACCATTACATTTCATACATAACTTGTATTTACGTAGTAATTCACATAAATACCTTTCCTGTGTGCATCGCATTATTCAAACATTAATTAACACAATCTGACGATGAGGACCTTTTCCGTACTATAATAACCTTGAGCATAGATTTCTAGACTATTCGATATATAACGGGCACGTAAATATAAAACCCACACAAATTTGGGGGAAAACAAGAAGAGTAGATTTCCATTGTTAATTTAGAACAATTATCTCTATATATATATATATAAAATGCTATCACTTTGACTATGCTGTCATGTGCATAATAACAGCATAATAATTGAACATAACCATAACGGACAACGAATACTATACTAAATTTGATCGAAGTCCTTCAATCAATAACCGAGATCTAGGTGGGGGTTATTTTAGGCCCCCCTCCCCAGTTTGTTTGTTTTTTTCCAGCTTCCACAATAGCTCAGTCTTTGTAGAGCTATGTGTCACACTTTTGTATTTTCCCCTCTCCCTTTTTCTCTGAAATTCACACTGAAAGTGTCTGGAGTCCTGTTGAGCGAGGAAGAAAATGGATTTTGCCCGGTGACTGTCGCCAGCTGTGGAACACACACACTCCCCAGCGGGGAGACGGTTGCTACGGTTCCCAGGTTAGTGGGGGATGAAGAGATAGCCATGATGAAGAAGTATCCCATGCTGAAAGGAAAAAAGATGTACATCTGTAGTATTCCACGTGAGTCATGAGCCGATCTCGTTATGTTCCTTTCATATATCGACAGCACAGGATGGCAATTCATCTGAAGTTTTGACCATTAGGAATGATACTGTATGTTTGTTTGATGTTGCTGTTGGTTTTTACTTCACCATTTCTGTAGATATGACTCTACTGCCTTCAACCTTGCTCCATTTCCTCTCAGCAACCCTGCCGATTATGTTGATAATGAAATGGGAAAAATGTTTCTGTATACAACCACAAAAATATGAAGAGTTTGTTCGCAAAAACCGATAAGTCCTTATTTGCCAAATGGAGATATTTGCGATAAAAGGTCAAGAAAAAAAAATAATAAGAAAATACATCCTTCTTTTGACCATAACTTTAAAAATGTACTTTTATATGCAGTGGCCAATTTGTCATTTCAAAGGTATCATTTTGTACTTTATGACAGAGACCGTACTTAAAAATTTTCAAAAATGGACTTATCGGTTTTTGAGAACAGACCCTTCATAATACCACGAAAATATGAATGGATGAGAATGAGTTTCAATGCGACTCGTTAGTTTTACCTGTGAATAATTCTGTTAAGTTGAATTATTTTTCTGTTTTTTTCATTCATGTTCCATAATAGTATTCCACATTTCATACAAGTTTTATATTCCATTTGATTTTAGAAAGATATGTGTTTAACACCACAGACAGTTTGAAATAAAATTGCACAAACGTATAAGGACATATAATTGACGTTTAATATGAGGAACCCACTAAAAAGCAAAGTTTGTAGGATGTAGGTTCCAAAATAAAATACATACTTTTAGTACAGTATATTAATGTCAGTTATTACAATCGATGACAATGTAAATATCTATTTAAGATCATATATATATATATATATATATATATATATGTCCATTTTAACTCAGCCTGTGCCTCGGATCCTTGCCAGAACAATGGAACGTGTAGAGAGGCTGAAACCGGGAACGATTGTGCTTGTACTGAGGATTATTTTGGACCACAGTGTGGTATGTATGATTTATGTGACCCTGCATCACAAAACCATCAAATACTCTCCAGACATGGATTTTAAGTTAATGACAAATACTGAAAGAGTAGAATCTAATCATTACACTGATAAATAACTAAATACAAGTACGAACTTTCCTAAAAAATACAAAGACAGTACAAACATTTCCAAAAAAGTGTTATACTCAGCAAGGACATTTCGAAGTTCAGGGTATATATTCTCACCTTCTCACCTTCTCTGCTCTATGCAATGAATGGGGAAAAATATTTAAACGGGATGCAAAACAAAATGCAACCGCAAGTAGAGGTAGGCTTATTTATAACAAATATAGTCAGGCTTTCTTGTGCTTTAATACCCCGCTCCACTGCTTCAGGGATAGACTTAGAAAAAGGAACAAACAGTGTAAAAATGTTAATCATTATAATCAATGTTAAGTAGTGTTATATACCCAAACTGGGAACAATAGTTCGAATAAGATTGTTTCTATAGACCAAACTGTCTACAGTAATGGTTTAGTAGGAAATTGTGATACCTCCTTATATTTTAGGATTTATTGCGGTTTTTTTCTGTGGTATAGATTTGTGATACAGGTAACGGTTTCCTGTATCACAAATTTATACAATAGAAAAAAAAAAAAACCTACACAGCTGCATCAAACGTGTTAACTCAAAGATTTTTCAAATCATTACTCCCAGTGGTAATCAATAAGTTTAATTAAAATAATTCTAATCATGGCTGATTCTATCTTTCAAAGCAGTACCTTTGTTGTTGTTTCTAAGGCATACCTAATATCACCATCAAAAAAAAAAGAAGAAAAAAAGACAAGTTTTTCTCCTTGTTTCAAATCATAGCCTGCCCGGTGATTTACACTGAAGACGCTGGCGGACCACAGAAGAGGTTCGCTTTTCTCGATGTCAAACTGTCTGGAAGTGCATTTGTCGTCGATTTTGAGGTCAGCGCTTATCATGATGCGCATATCGCCTTATCCCGTGAGAACACATATCTACGCGACATGTACCTCATCGGTAAAGCTGAATTTAGTATCATCGTTTCTTGAACACAATGTTTATGTGTATTTTGCTGAGATCAAAAAATAAAACAAAATGTAAATAGTTCTGTATACTATGGAATAAAAGAAAGAATTTGCGGTAATCCCAGTTTGAAACGATTTCACGTATCTTGCTGTATAAAGTGTAAGTGACGTCTTGTCTGATAAGAAACGCTACAGGAGTGAACTCTTAACCAAACTCAATGGAGTTTTCTTCACAATAAAGGTATGGCGATATATTTTAAGACCCGAAATAACATTCAGGCAGTTCAATCAAATTGAAAGTTATCAACTCGGAAGTCCCACAGGATTTTTTTTTCTTTTGGGGGGGGGGGGGGTAGTCGGACATTGCTTGCGACTGTTGCTTGGGGTTTATGATTGTTTGTTTATTAGTTTTGTTTCTTTCTTTCAAGGTTTTGGTTTGTTACATCTCTTTTGAGGAGGTTTTCTTTGGTTTTGTTTAGTTCGTTTTTTATCCATCTATCTATCTATATGTATGTATTATATATATATATATATATATATATATATATATATATATATATATATGTATAACGTATATATACATTTTTTTTTGGGGGGGGGAGGGGGTGTCTTTATTGACATTATTTGTGCGTTATGTCTATAGTCCTCTTCTGCTATTTGCATATTGCATCGGACCAGTGATCGGTGAGCACAAGACGAAGGTGATGTTCTTGCGTGGATGCGCGACCAAGTACTCCACTAATTGCAATGAGACTACCGAGACATCTTATCCCAGCGCCGTGCTATCAGGCATTCCCACGTATGATCGCTTCTGGTTGACCTTTAATGAGGGTCGTCTCAGGATCGGCCACCATGGCAACCAAACCCCCATCATCGACTGGACGGACCCCGACCCTCTTCCGGTCAACCACATCGGGGTTTGGACTGGGTGGGGCTCAGAAGGATACTGGAAATTTCACTCCTTTTGTTGAAATTAAAAAAAAAAAAAAAGTTACGAGGTTGCAGCCCCCATGTACACATACATACAATGTATTTCAATGCATCTATTTATTATATTTAGGCCCCATATATGAATATGTGTTTAATTGTCTACACTCACAATGCATTATAGATATCAATTTTCACACATTGGCTGCACAGGGAAATGAAAAAAATAAGAGAAGAACAGCATCTAGCAACAGAAAAAAGAAGAAAAAATAAACAAACTGCTAATGCATTTCTTTTTACTAATAAATAAAGTACACGCTTATTTCACTCAAATTTTGTTTTCCCAATGTGATGACAATGACAATAATTTTTGTTTGTTTGTTTGTTTGTTTGTTTGTATTTATACCGTTACTGTCATTTACATAACATCACAAAACGAACAAAAAGTCGCACCCTTCGATTTTACATGAGGACCCAAAAAAGGTGAAATGGTTCAACCGATTCAATCTTGAGCTTTTTATATTTTCGGAAAGAGCTATTCTTCTACTACATTATTTTTAAGTTTGGGGTCATAACTTGAAAGGTGAAAGTGTATTTTGAGCAGTTGTTCTACAACCCTTTTTGACAGGAGTGTAGAACGATCAGCTGTGTCTCAGAGGCCCCTTTTCATTTCTTGAAGTCCTTTGCATAAGCTTAACTTTCAAGTTTTGAAAGGATAACGCTATATGCTTTGAAAGTTGTCATTAAACATGGACAGGATGTGTTAATACACCATGCTTAACCCGTTTCTTACGGGAACCTGGAGACATACGTATTAGGTCTATGAGCATTTCAGAATTCAGTATGCAACGGGTTAATTTCAGCTAAATCTGAAAATCCCTTTATTGTTGTTGCTCCAGTGGTTTACATCCTGTGTCTTGTCCCTTTATCGCACAGCTAGCATGGCTTGGTAAAGATTAAGCGCTTGAATAGACCCTGTACTTCAAAGCCTCTTTTCTCAATTCACACTTTTCCAGAGAGTGTGCTTTGTTTCCAGTATTTCAAGGATATACATTATTTTAAAGCTTCTGCTCTTTCAGAATCGGCATTAACTTAGAATTCATTTCTGGCGACTCTTTGTTGGTTATGTGATGCAGGGTCACATTTACTACGGATTGTTAAGCTAAGTTTTTTCTTTGTTCGAAGCTCTTTGGTTTACAAAATCATGTTCAAATGTCCATTATGATTTTAGTCAGTTTTCTTAAATTTACCTTAATTAATACCTAACGGCACACATTTGCACATAAACATCAAAGAGTACGTCCGCAACACTTGCTGCTTGTTTACTTTCATCTTTGATCGCGGCTCTGGTTAAAAAAGCAACAACAACCAAAAACATGTTGAAAGCCCTTTCCCGATTTCAAAGTTGAATATTATATCAATGAATAAATAAAAAAAAAGAAATTGTCACCTATCAATCCCTCATTTCTAAACATTTGAAAACAATTTTCAAACTGATTCTAGCAGAGCTAATTCTCGAAGGAATGTTGTTAAAGGTAAAGGGCTGAAATATAGAAAAAAAAAATTCTGCCAAATGAAAATTCATAGTCTTAACCTTATGAAAAGGCTAATGTAGTGAGTGGTTGCTCTGACAGCTGCTCTGTGTTTCTGTTCCAATAATGTCATTATTATGATAATGATTGTTCGTTCCACGATACGTGGATTTAGTAAATGAAGCAAGACCAGTAGAGTACATCAGAGAAAGTTTAAAGGGACTGTACAGTACTTGTTTAGGTGGGAATTCATGTTATGAACATTCCTATGTGAGATAATGAAAAACCTCATATGAATATGAAAGGGAATTGGGGAAGACTATTAGCAATATTCATGCACAAACACAAACACACATTTTTTTGGTTCATGATTTGCTTTTCAGTTCAATTCAATTCAATATACATAACGCTTACATGAGTACATAATATTTAAAGGATATTGAAATCACGTACGTTTGAACAAAACACGAATACAGTTAAATGGTAACTTTCTTTGGATAAATAAACAAGTAAGCAATGCAATCTTCATTTATGACTCTACATGGGAAAGAGGAATTCACAAGAAAAGTATAGCTTGCACAATTTGTAAATTACTCTAAAAGGTGAGGACATCTCAAGATCCGTCAAGGACTCCATGTATGAAATTGTGATATCCTGATGTCAATCGAAATAATCGAAAAAAAAAAGACTATGACCAGGACAAGAACAAAAGCTTTATGAATATTCTAGAATTTAGACAACTTCATCCCAATCTTGATGTGATAAAATGAATAGAAACGTTCTTATTGCCCCTTTGGACCTGATTTGCATTAATTATAGATACAAGTGTATAATGAGGGGCGGGGCATATATACTCCGCCGCATGAAGTATAGGTTTTGTATTTTTAGAGTTGAGGTTCAACAATCAGGTGACCCATCGTTAGAATATCATTTTATAAAATTTTATAATCTTATCAGATAATTTGGGACAATTGTGAATAAGGAAAGAATGATATCTGTCACTTCTTGCTGAAAATCGACGGAGAATGGAATGGGAGGCCATTGATATTCCTTACTTCCAAGATGGTGGACTTTTAAAATTTTTAATCGAAATAACACCATCAAATGTGACCGCCGACAACAGTTTCACGCAGAAGTCGGGAATTTTGAAAATCTAATAATATTTTTTTTTCTTCTTCATCGGATGACATTGCCTATTTCATAAGCTTTGCATTGATATAAAACACTTGCACTCTACGGCATGTGTGCATGTGCATCAGGTGGGTATGTAAAGCGAAACATAATGTTTTTTAAATGTTGTTAGCATGACAAAATTGAGAGAAAACGGGCTTTGATATTTCACCTATTTCTCAAAGTCAATGTCCGGGCGGCGATGCGAGGTGAGAATCGCCCATCCTTATGGTGGCGAGTCTGGTGGACGCAACGTACAAGAAATAAAATGGCGCCACCATATGACCGAGTGCATCCAGTAGTTCTCTGCATCGTAAATTGAGCGGACGTAAAAAAAAAAAAATAGCCAGAACGCGAAGTGAAAAACTCAGACGACGCAAGCAGTTAAGTAAATCAACTTGATGTGCGTTTTCTGTGCATGCGCAAAACATGTCCCCCCCCCCCCCCGCCGCCTCTGAAGGTCAGCGTCATGAAAAATCTAAAGCTCCCTATCATTGCCTGAAACCTTCAGATCCGGGTCACAATTGCACTTTTCGTTGGTGCGTTAGGAAATTTACGAAGCATCTGAAAAGTATTTGTACATAAATGGCTTGCAGATTGCAATTCACAATTTTGAGTTTAGCTGGATCTGTTTTTTTTTTCGCACATCGAATAAGTTTAAAGAGGGAGGGGGATGTAATTATATAAACCCTTAAAAGCCCAAGGGGGAGGGCATGTTGAAACCCTGCCATATTTTCAATATTTTCATTTGTAATTCCTTCGCCTTTCCACCAATCTCAACCAAACTTGGTGACTTTTAGGTAAGTTTAATATTGCTGGTTTCCATGACAACTATGAAGTAACAACAATGTCAGTCGTTATTTTCTGTTCCAATTGCAATTAACAATAACTACAATGATTCGGTAAAATGTGAGTTTTTTTACTGTAATTTGCCGAAGAAGCAAAATGCGAAGTATTATGGTTGTAAATGTCCCTGAAATGGTTGTCTTATCATTTCCTCTCTTTTCTATATGACATAGGCTTCAAGCATCGATAATAGAGATAATTGAAAAAAAAATATTATTTTTCCCTCAGATTTTCCTTTCACTTTATGACATATAAATCTTCAACGCAAGTTATGTTATCAATCTCCAAACTCAATATCCCATTATTATCAAAATATGAAATAGAATAACTCCACATGTTCCTATAGGAGCCTACACCACAAGTTTCGTGATGTATTTCTTTTATTGCAACGAATAGGATGACCCATGTGATGACCTTGAAACATTTCATCATCACGAAAAATGAATTTTGACTTGCAAATAAAAAAATAAATGATTGGTCTATAATAACAAGAGTGATTATACAAGTAAATAAGAAATCAAACAGAAAAAAAATCACGTTTTTAAAATTTTTCATGTTGATTTCTATTTATTTTGCATACTAGCGGCCTCCATAAGTAACTTTGAGAATTTGAGTTGCTCTTCTCTATACTTCCCCGTCTCTTCTGAAGACACGAAATGTATGATCCACATTACTGCCAAAATGATAACGGCTCATCCGCTTACAACATGTGGTTTGTCCAACCCCAAGACCGGCATGAGAGAAGAATTTACAATATCCCTGTACATTTGTATTTTTTCTCGCTATGTTTCGGTCATCTGTTGTACCGTTGCTCCCCATCTCAGTCTGTAGCTAGAATTTAACTCTTCATGTGCCATGGTGGAAACCCTTGTGGGCCACATTCATAAAACGGGCAGGAAAGTGTGTTTTTTTAGCAGTTTATCTCGAACATTTTTGGTAGAATAGTGTGATTAGGTGTGTCGTTAGAATCCCTTTTTCATTTCTGAAAAACCTTGTCCACACTCTTCACTTTCAACTCTAATAACTTTTGAAAGATAATACTACTGCTTTGAAAGTTGGCATTAACTATGGACAAAATGTGTTAACGAGGCATTTCAGTTTAATTTGATAATCCCTTCATTGTTGTTACTCAGGTGGTTTACTTCCTGTTTTTTGTCCCATTCATCGCACAGCCAATACGGTTTGTTAAAGATTAAGCGCTTGAATAGACACTGTACTTCAGAGCCTCTTTTCTCAGTTCACACTTTTCCTGACTTTGTGCTTTCTTTCCAATATTAAGCTAGGTTAGGAGAGTCCATTTGATTTGAGTTATACATCATTTTAAACCTTAACGTCTGCTATTTCAGAATATGATCCTAACTAAAAATTCATGTCTGGCGACTTTTTGTTTGTTTTGAGGTGCAGGGTCACAATTAATACAATGTTATTAGGTTTTTTTTTATTATTTCAGAGTTTCATTTGATCACTTAATCGTAATTGCGTGGTATGTATTTCTTTCCTGTTGATCCTTCTCGCACTTTCAATTGATCCCTAACATCATGAATGCATCATTTAAATGAATGCCATATTCCAGAATATCGTTACGTTCAAATCCATTAATATTACTTCTTTTTTTTTTAATACCGTCCATTACTTCCCCGTGTCCATATCATAAATTACCACAATTTGCTCAGTCGTACAATTGTCTCGTCACAGGGTCATATCGCCAGTGATTTACCTGGGCGTAAAATGATTCACCCACTTATTCTATCCGTATACGAGATGTTCAGGCATACGCTGTACTCTGCATATTATGTGTTAATGTGGAGTTTGAATGCGAGGTTAATACGATCTGTTAGCTATATGAGGCAAAAATCATCGTTTCAGGTTACATGATACCGATATCAAAACAAATGAGTAACTATGAAGAATATAAGCAATAATGAAAATCATTGTCCATAGGTTGTAAATGTTTGCCCTGTAGTGAAATTGAATTCTAACATTCTTCACGGCGGTGGGAATGCGAATTTGAATGTGTTGCACTTGCATTTTTAATTCGGACGCCCGTTTTACACATTAATAAGAAAAAGTAATGAAATCCCATGATCAGGAAATAAAATCTAAATAACAATGGTTGCCTTTCTGAATATTGATCTCGATCGAACTTCAGTGACTGCATTTTAAAGTCGGACGATCGTCACCCCTAATGGTGCGTTATTTCGTAATCTCCCGAACAACCGAAGTTTGTGCATGCAATTGCGCAATGCCAGACTCGGTATATTATCCATAAACATGTGGGACAATGTTGCCACTGAGACACGTATGTGTGTGTGTGCGTGTGTGTGTACGCATTATACACAAACATTGTGACCGCGAGCTACGGTGATTGGAGGAGAGAAGCCAGAGGACGCGTGGCTCTTTTGGCCTCTCTTCATGCGCATGCGCACTGAGAGTGTGCGTCCATTCGGAAGCTCTCGTGGCTCGGGCAGCCTTTTTGGGTCAGGAGATTTGTAGTCTAAAGTGTTGTTCGCTGACCCATTGAGCCAGCTCTATTCTCATTCGGTTCCACTACATTTGGTAGGGAATGGGGGAAGCAGCGTGTTGCGTGCCGCAAAAACCAGTCGCCAGGATTGTAAGGCTTTAAAATTGAATGCATATCTGATGAAATTGGGAGGGAAACCTTTAATGTACATAATAAAAATGCAACCCTGCATCACAAAACCAGCAAAAAGTTGCCACACATGGATTTTTTTAGCGAAGAACAGATCTTAAAAGACCAGAATTTAAGCTTTAGAATGAGGCTGGTATAACTCAATTCAAATGGACTCTCCTTACCTTATATATCCTAATATTGGAAAGAAAGCACACACTCTGGAAAGTATGAACTGAGAAAAGTCGCTCTGAAGTACAAGGTCTATTCAAGCATTTAATCTTTACCATTCCGTGCTAGCTGTGAGACAAATAGAACAAAAACAGAATTTTAACAACCGGAACAACAAAAGTGAAAGCATTATCAAATTAAGCTCAAATTAAAGCGTGCTTCACAAACGCATGCATTAGATGACGAATCCCGACTTTCAAAGCAGTAGCTTAATTCTTTCCCGAGATATATGGTTTAAAAGTGAAGAGTATGGACAGGGTTTTTAGGAAATGAAAAGAGGATTCTATGAGAAACACCTAATCACGCTATTCTAGCCACAAAAAAAGTGTTCATGAAAAAAATGCTAAAAACACAATTTTCTGTTCCTTTAATGATCCCAAGATTTTAGTACAATGTAGAAGAAGACTTGCTCTTTCAGAAAATATCAAAAATTCAAGATTGGCTTGGTTGACCCATTTTACCTTTTTTCAGTACTAAAACAGAATCAGCGCCGGCGACTTTTTGTTGGTTTTGTGATACACGATCACAATAAGTCCACAAGGGCTCAGAATAAGTATCAAGAAACCACACTCACACAATACTTGAAAATAACCGAAAGAGGTTTTGTCAGGAAACTCGTAAAGCACTATTTTCAAGCTTCTAAATATAACCACATCATCAGATAAACAAATATTAAGAATTCTGAGAGGAACTTAATTTAATGCCAAAGAACGAAAACTATGAAAAAATGATTGAAATTATCCTATATTTTATTATCATCTGATTATTTCATCTGATTTCTAGCATGCCAAGGATTTCATCTCCAACAACAATACAAAAAAAAAAAAAAAATGACGAGAAAGGAGTGTAATTCTTTTGCAACCAAGCTCTTCAATTGATAATCCTTCAGAGAGACATTGCATTAAACACTTAATCAGTAAAAAAAAAAAATCGATTTACTTTGCAGCAGCCCATAAGTAAAGAAATGTTAAACATCATATTTATAAGATATGCCTGGGGTATCTAAAAGTCATTTGCAAACTGGGGCCCTGTGGAGTTGACAACAGTCAGCATAGTTCTGCTTTCTTTTCTTCTTTTTTTTTCAATGGTTGGGTCGTCAGGCTCTCCTAAGAAGAAACAGAAACAGCAATATAAGTCACGATTTTAAGAAGCTTCATCTCAGAAAGCCAGAATAAGGACTTCAGGGAGTTTCATCAGATAATAAGAACTCAATATTTATAAAACCTGAAAGAAACACTCGAGTACAATACAGCTATACGTATTGGGTTCCTGTCACTGCTTTGCTTCTTTATTTTTTTCTGTATCTAATTAATGATAATCATCTACTTATATTTATTTTTCTATCTTCGTATTTTATATCTATTTTTCTATCAATCAATACCATTTAGATTCTAATAAAATCACTTTTTTCATTTTTTTTTACAACGATTACAAATCTCATTCTTTTTTAAAATCGTTTTCGTTAATTTACTTTACAAGTTTTAGGAGCCCAGGCGTCTAAAGAACAAAATGGTCCCTGCCTGTCGACTCTCGCCAGATGTGAACCAGTGACTCTCGGGAGCGGGAAAACGGTTGCCATAGTTCCCAGACTGATGCCTGACAAAGTGACGGCCAGGCTGGGGGACTATCCTGCTCTGATTTGTAGCCCTCCACGTAAGTCAAGAGACCGTTTCTTTTTATTTTTTTCTTTAACTTGTGGTTTCTTGATCCGACTAACCCTAACCCAAACAGATGAATAAATTCCCAAACTTCAGAGTGCAATGAAAGCTTCAATCGTGATTCAATTCCTGCCACAAGTAATTCTCATAAAGTTGTGATTGAATATCGAGCGGTGGTAGTTGTTGGATTTGCCATTAAATTTCCGATTTCCGTCACTACCTCATGTCCAAAAGTCATGCTTGGATAACATTTATGTTCTCTTGAAAGAATCATATTCAAGAATTTGTCATAAAAATTTACAATAATTCGAAGATTGACATTGTGTCACATGTAAACAACATTCATTGAATTTAAGGAACAGAAATGTTTTCCCAAAGCATGAAAAAGTTGCGGTCTCAGAATAATATGTGACCCTGCCCCTCAAAACAAACAAAAAGTCGCCAGACATGAATTTTTTAGTTAAGACCATATTCTGAGAGACCAGACTTACAGCTTTAAAATGACGTATAACTCAAATCAAATAGACTCTCCTAACGTATCTAAATATTGGAAAGAAAGCACAATCTCAGGAAAAGTGTGAACTGGGAAAAGATGCTCTGAAGTACAGTGTCTATTCAAGTGCTTAATCTTTACCAAACCGTGCTGGCTGTGCGATGAATGAGACAAAAAACAGGAAGTAAACCACCAGAGTAACAGCATTGAAGGGATTATCAGATTGAACTGACATTGAGCATGCCTCATTAACACATTCTGTCCATAACTAATGCACACTTTCAAAGCAGTAGCGCTATCCTTTCAAAAGTTATTAGAGTTGAAAGTGAAAAGTGAGGACAAGGTTTTTCAGAAATGAAAAAGGGATTCTAAAGACACACATAATCACACTATTCTACCAAAAATGTTGGTAAATGTTGGTAAAAGAAAGCACAAACTCAGGAAAAGTGTGAACTGATAAAAGAGGCTCTAAAGTACAGTGTCCATTCAAGCGTTTACTCATTACCAAACCGTGGTAAATGTTGGTAGAGTTCATTTGATTTGAGTTATACATCAATTTAAAGCTTAAAGTCTGATCATTCAGAATAAATTATGATCATAACTAAAAATGCATATCTGGCGACTTTTTGTTTGTTATGTGGTGAAGGGTCACATATGCAGTTTACATGGATATACTTTCTAATATCTTTTTTTTTTCTTTGAGCTAAGTTGTGGATTTTATAATTTAAATCTTTAGCAACTGGGGATTCTGTACAAAAAGGCTTATCCTACTGCAGGAAGGTACAGCAGTGTTGCTTCAATTTCGACAACTTTGTAAATGATGAAAAATAGCTCACTGTATCTTTATATTTGTCTTATATACGTTAGTTTTTAAGCCTTTTAAGATTTTACCAAGAGAATGATGTGTTACAAAAATAATTCTGACATAGTTTCGTTGACCCTTATCCTCTTTCCAATCACATAATCATAATGAAAAATTAATAGAAAAAAACAAAAACCTGTCGGACCTTTTCAGCCGTTTCAGGGAGTAATAAGACGGGCGATTCAGTAAAATACTAATGGGTTATTAAGATGGAGGACCTTCGACTATAAAGCAGAAAATGTATTATGAAGCACATTTGATACATGTCAAAGGAATGCCTGAACTTAGAAAAAAAATAGTAATTCACATGATTGAATCCTATTTTAACTTGATATCTTCAACACTATTTTTGTTTTTGTTTGCTTGTTTGTTTGTTTTTATTTTAACTTTTTCCTTCCCCCCTCCCATTCTGATCCGTTATTTTAGCCTGTGATTTGGATCCTTGCCGTAACGGCGGAACGTGCAGCGAAACTAAAACAGGCTACGAGTGTGCGTGCCCTGACGAATATTTTGGACCGCAGTGTGGTACGGATACGTTGATATCAACTTTATATCACTACATGCTCTCCATTTAACTACCCCTTTAATAGCATGCTATCTTGGTGAGCTTCAATTGACATGACATCCAGTGTTTGTCTGTAATAAAAAAAGAAGCATTATATATGAAAATAAAATTTAGCAAAAGTCGCATGAGTATGTCTTTGTGACCATGTACCATAAAACCAACAAGTAGTCGCCAGACATGGATTTTCAGTGTAAGGACAGATTCTGAAAGAGCAAACTCTAAGCTTTAAAATGATGTATAACTTAATTCAATTTAATTCAATTCAAGACTCCCCTAATCTAGCTAAATATTGGGAAAGAGAGCAAACACTCTTGAAAAGTGTGAACTGAGAAAAGAGGCCCTAAAGTACAGACTCTATTCTAGCGCTTAATCGTTATCAAGCCGTGGTAGCTGTGCCGTGAAAGGGACCAAACACAGGATGTAAACCACCGGAGCAACAACATTGGAATGATTATCAAATTAAGCTGAAATTGAGCATGTTTTATTAGCACATGCTGCCCATGATTAATCCAAACTTTCGAAGCAGCAGCGTCATCCTTTCAAAACTTATTAGACTTGAAAGTGAAGAATGTGCAAAGAATTTCAAGACATGAAGAGCGGCCTCTAAGACAAACCTGTTCATTCTACTCTTCCCCCAAACAGAGTTGTAGAAAACTGCTAAAACACTCTTTTCCATTCATGTTATACCAAACTTAAGAATAATGTGTAAGAAGGGTAGCTCTTTCAGAAAATATGAAAAAACTCAAGATTGACTTGGTTGAACCATTCCACCTTTTTTGAGTCCTCACTTAAAATCAATAATCGCGATTTTTTTTTGTTTTGTGGTGCACGGTCATATATATATATATATATATATATATATATATATATATTTACATATATATATATATATATATATGCGTAGCTTTTAAAATATAAAATAACGGATAAATGCAATTTTCATACTTTTCAAAATAATTTCACTATCACAAACTGAAGGAATACATTTTTTTTCAAGGATATCAATGTTGTAGATGACACTAATAATACTTTCATGTATTTTCTTTTTCTTTTGTCAATTTCAATTTTAACGTTTTCACTTGATAGAAACGAATATGTATAAAGCAATGTCACTATCAAAAACCGAAGGAATTAACTCTTTTCAACAATATTAATGTTGTAGATGACACGACTAATACTTTCATTATTGTTTTTTTTTTGTCAATTTCAATTCTAACTTCTTCACTTGATTGAAACGAATATGTCGGTTTTTTGCACTGAAGTGTAAAACATTCGTTTTTCGTTCGTATTCTACAAATCGTCTAATAATGACAGTGGCTCTAAAAGATATTTCCCTACATTAGTGCGCATATCATGGGCTAGAATCTGCGTAATATTCCACTGGAATGCAAAACGGCAGATAATCAACTGGTGTTACATGTAATTTATTCGTTTAATCATTATGTATACCATATGTGTATCATGGAGGGTATGTTGTAACTACTTGTGATATATATATGAAGGGTTTGTTTGCAAAAACCGATAAGTCCATTTTTGAAGATTTTGAAGTACGGTCTCTGTCATAAAGTACAAACTAATACCTTTTAAATGATATATTGGTCACTACATATAAAGGTATATTTTTGAAGTTATGGTCAAAAGAAGCAAAAATTTTCTTATTATTCTCTTTATTTTTCTTGACCTTTAATCGCAAATATCTCCATTTGGCAAATATGGACTTATCGGTTTTTGCAAACAAACTCTTCATATATATATATATATATATATATATATATATATATTTATTTATATTATAGCATGTCCGGTGATTTACACTGAAAACTCTGGACGCAGAATGACGGATTTCTTGTTTCTCGATAACGAGCTACCTGGAAGTAGAACGGTCCTTGATTTTGGGGTCAAGGCCGGTGGCGACTCGGAAATCGCCTTGTCCCGTGAAAAGAAAAATCTGGCTCAGATGTACCGCATAGGTAAAGCTGGTTCCCTGTTTTGTCTTGTTATTTGTTCGTTTTTTGGTTGAGTTGTTTTTTTTTTTCGTGATAAATGCATGGTTTTCTCATTTTCGTTTTTTTTTTTTTATATCTCAATTGTTGGTCACTTCATGCCGAAGAGTTGAAGGTCATTTTTTCGCACTTTGACTTTGAACTGTTCTTTTTTGTCATTATCGTATACAAAAGGTCAAGTTCATTGAAAAATAAGGAAAGTACGAGGATTTTTTTTTGAAGTTTGGTTGTAAGTAAGGTTCCTAAAAGGAAAGGAAAAGAAGAAGACGACTTTCGAGCAAATGGTAACAGGCGCAGTTGTACCAACTGTCCAGGAAAGAGATAAATAACGGAACACAGTTAGATTTATAACAACGTTATATAAATACCGTGGCGTAACTACGGGGGGGGGGGGGGGGCATGGGGGGCACGTGCCCCACCCCCTTCCGCTGTTTTAAAAAAAATGGTAATTCAAGGGTTAGTAAACTGCGCTTGACATCGACACGAACGGGTGATCAAGAAGTAAGATATCTTTCTTTTTTTCCTAAGATTTCTTTCAACCATAATTAAAGAGGTCCAGAGGTATGTAGTGTGAAAAAAAATTCAAAAAGTCCGGAGCCGACAAAAGATTGTGATTCAGCATGAATAATAAGACTTGAACTAGTATTTCCTAACTTTTAGATGTATATAAAACATACACACACACAATACTAACAGTGAGGGGATGCTCTAAAGTGCAGATTTTCGACGCTCCCTCGCTGGTCATACCTCCCCAGATCATGAACATAAAGCGACATCCTTGACTAGCAGTGGCGAATTTAAGGGGGGCGTGCCCCCCCCCCCTTAATTTTCAAAGTGAAAAAAATACAGCTACAAACGGCAGTTTTTGGACTGTCAAATGTTAAAATTTTCAAGCTAGCTCGCTTCGCTCGCTCGCATTTAATCGTTATGCCATTCTTCTCATGTTGCTGCCAGTAATTGCCAGCAGTTGCGCCCGATGCGACCCCTTTAATTTCCTAAGAGAAAAATTATAGCTACAAACGGCAGTTTGGGTACTGTAAAATGTCAAATTTTTTAAGCTCGCACGCTCCGCTCGCTCGCATTTAATTTTTGTTATGCAATTCCCCTGATAATTTGTCGTTTCACACCGTCATTCCATAATCCATGTTAGGTAAACTTACAATGTTGCTCAATGACTGCGCTGTGTAGTGTATTACATTCAGTTATGTATTGTAGTCCCCATAAGTTTGCAGACCTTACAGCGCACGCACACACACATACAAACGCACACACGCACAAGCATACACACCCATGAAACTACTTTTCCACGAGGTGTGCCCCCCCCCCATGTCTTGACCCACGGTAAGCCACTGTATAAGTACATCCATTTAGATCACGACTGGAGCAACTCAGAAGAAGGGATATTGGGGAGGGAGGGGGTATGACGATTAAGGGAGGACATGAATAATAACTCAAAGAGTACAGAAACTAAGCTCACATGACGACAATAGGGAGCTTTAGATTTTGACGCGCGGACGTTTGAGCCGACGCTTGCGCTGGACGTTCTCCTCTCCCTGCGTCGTGTGGAAAAGTAGCTTTAGATTACGCTGGGACGCAACCTATACAAAATTAAATCGCGCCCCCATATGATCAGTGCATGAAGAAGCTCTCTACGTCGCAAACTGTGCGGACGTCAAAATAGCAAAGTATACGCGTAGTAAACAACTCAGGCGACGCAAGCTAAAAATAGATTGACTTTACGCGCGCTACTGCGCAAGCTCAGAACATGTTTTTTTTGTTTTGTTTTTTTTTTGTTTTGTTTTTTTTTTCCTTTGAACGTCCGCACGTCTAAAATCTAAAGCTCACTATTATGACAGAAAGTATGACCGTTCATCACAAAACGACCAAGCAGCCGAATCCCGGGATTTTACACGAGGACAGAAAAAAAAAAAGGTCAAACGGATCAGCCAAGTCAAAGTTGAGGGTTTTTTTTTTTTCATAATTTATATCTGAAAGAGCTTTGATTCTTCCTCTACAGTATCTTTAAGTTTGGGATCATAAAATGAATGTGAATATGTGTTTTAAGCAGTTTGTCTTCGACTTTTTTTTGTATTGTGATAAGGTATTTCTTTTAGAGGTCCCTTATCATATCCCTTGCTCACTCTTCACGTTCAACTTTGAAAGTTGGCAATGATCATGGAGAGGATGTGTTGATAAAGCATGCTCAATTTCAACTTCACCCGTTCCTTCCGCAACTCTCTGAGTGCCTTTGGTGCCCCCTATCCTTGATCGCTATGTAGGCCTACATGTTCATACGAGTTTACAACTGAACAAGCCAAAACTAAATCAGGAAAAAGGTATATAACACTGCGCAATACGCATTTTCAAGCAGGAGGAGAACAAATGCTGATAGAATAATATCTGTTTATCAAACCCACTTTTGTGGGCATTTTAACACGAAGAAACATCAATTTAGGCCACGAAAGCAGGCACTCTTGTCTTCATTTTAGGAACGTGGTGTACCAGGTTACCGTCAGGAACGGGTTAATCTAATAATCTCTTCATTCTTGTTTCTCCAGTGGCTAAGTCCCGTTTTTGTCCCATTCATACCACAGCTAGCAAAAGTTGGTAATGATTACGTGCTTGAATAGACCAAAATCTAATTATTGCCAACTTTCAAAGCAGTAGCGCTATCCTTTCAAAAGTTATTAGAGTTGAAAGTGAAGAGTGTGGACAAGGTTTTTCAGAAATGAAAAATGGATTCTAAAGACACACCTAATCACACTATTCTACCAAAAATGTTCGAAATACACTGCTAAAAAACACACTGTCCTGCCCGTTTTATGATACCAAATGTTTGCATAATGTAAAAGAAGATCCGCTCTTTCAGAAAATATGAAAAAGTCAAGTTCGGCTAGGTTGACCCATTTCACTTATTTTCAGTCCTCACGCCAAATCAGTGTGTGCCATTTTATGTTTCTTTTGAGGTGCACGGTCACAAATGTAAATGCAATAATCTGTTCTTCATTTTAGGATCGTACGGAGCAGAATATTACCGTTATTCATTAAAAAAAAAATCCAACATGTGTTTTATCATCGTACGGAGCCGAATGTTACTGCTGTCCACTTCCGAAAGTGAAATGAATTATCTGACAATTTAGCATTGTACGGAGCCGAATTTTACTGTTTTTCATTTTTGAACGTCAAGGCAGACATCAGACATTAAATATTTTACCATCAAACGCAGCCGAAAGTTACTGGTATTCATTTCGAAATGTAAAAGCAAATGAAGAGTTTGTTCGCTAAAACCGATAAGTCCATATTTGCCAAATGGAGATATTTGCGATTAAAGGTCAAGAAAAATAAAGAGAATAATTAGAAAAAATGCTTCTTTTGACCATAACTTCAAAATTGTACCTTTAAATGTAGTGACCAATATATCATTCAAAAGGTATTATTTTGTACTTTATAACAGAGACCTTACTTCAAAATCTTAAAAAATGGACTTATCGGTTTTTGCGAACAAACTCTGCAAATATCCGACATTCATTTTAGCATCGTATGGAGCAGAATATTACTGCTATTCACTTCCAAACGTAAAGGCAATCATCTGACATTTATTTTAGCATCTTGCTTTAATAGCCGAATGTTATTGCTATTTACTTTCGAACGTAAAAGCAAACATCCGACATTTATTTAATCATCATTCGGGGTTGAATATCATTGTTATTCATTTCCGAACGTCAAAGGGCAAGGGATCATTCGACATTTGTCTTAGCATCTTCCGCAGCTGGTCTGTTATTGCTATTTACTTCAAACCTGAACGTGAACATCCGGTATTTATTTTACTATCTATATATAGTTGAATATTATTGTTGTTCATTTCCGAACGTCAGAGCAAAATTTATATCCGACATCTATTTTAGCAACTTCCGGAGCTGAATGTTGTTGCTATATACATTGGAACATAAAAGTAAACATGAGACATTATTCTTACCATTCACCTGAACGTGAACATCCGGTATTTATTTAACTATCCATATGGAGTTGAATATCATGTTTATTCATTTCCGAACGTCAAAGGGATCATTCGACACTTACTTTAGCATCTTCTGGAGCTGAATGTTGTTGTTATTTACTTTCCAACGTAGAAGCAAACATCCGGCATTTATTTTCTCATCGTACGGAGTTGACTATTATTAGTATTCATTTCCGAACGTCAAAGCTAACATTCCACCTTCACTGCAGCATCTTCAGGAGCCGAATGTTATCCGTATTCATTTCCGAACGCAAAACCAAACATCCGACACTTTTTTAGTATTATACGGAGCCGAATATTACCGTTATTCATTTACAAAAAAAAAAAAAAAAAAAAAAAAAAAAACATCCGGCATTTATTTTCTGATCGTACGGAGTTAAATGTTATCAGTATTCATTTCCGAACGTCAAAGCTAACATTCCACATTTATTTCATCATCTTCTGGAGGCGAATGTTATCCTTATTCATTTCCGAAAGGAAAATCAAACATCCGACACTTATTTTAGTATCATACGGAGTCGAATATTACCGTTATCCATTTCCAAAATAGAAAGCAAACACCTGACATTTATTTTAGCATCTTATACGGAGCCGATTGTTACCGCTGTCCATCTACAAAAGTAAAGGCAATTATCCGACTTTTTGGTGGCCCGATTGGGCCACCAAAGTCTTCATTTCTGAAATTTTGGTGGCCCGACGCACGTTTTTGGTGACCCCGGGCCACCGGGCCACCGTTAGTGTCGAGCCCTGCCATAACACTCATTTTCAATCTGACTTAGCCCGATGATACTCGGGGATTAAAAATAAAAAGAATGTAAAAAAAAAATGTTTGAAGAGTGTGTTCGCAAAAACCGATAAGTCCATATTTGCCAAATGGAGATATTCGGGATTAAAGGTCAAGGAAAATGAAGAGAATAATAAAAAAAAAAGTTTTGCTTCTTTTGACCATAACTTCGAAAATGTACCTTTATATACGTAGTGACCAATATATCATTTAAAAGTATTATTTTGTACTTTATGACATTGACTGTACTTCAAAATCTTCAAAAATTGACTTATCGGTTTTTGCGAACAAACTCTTCGTATGCAACCTTCATTCCTTAGTTGCTCACAATATTAATTGCGTCATATGTTCCGAAAATAGGGCTCTAGTAACCCATTTTTTTAAACAATGATAAATCAATTTGATATTCACTGGATTATCGACAGTATTGGAAGAGACGCACATTTGTTGAAACTTATGTTATTTTTTTCTCTCTCTCTTCTTTCATTCTGATCTCGCCATGATTTCCGCGTGGGGTAATTCAGTTGTAGCAGAAATTATAAGAGGTCAAACTATGAACGCAACATTAACTGCGCAGGGCCCTGTTTTATGAAGAGTTAAAATTGATTATATAGTTGATTTCAACTGTAAGTCTATGGCAGCCTGTGTGGTAAGGAAATTTAAAATCGATTTTATCTTTTGATAAAACGGGGCCCTGAAGTTATTATTGAGAAGCATGACATTCTCTTCATGAAATTCTGTGGGAGGTTAAATTCACAGAACAGATTAAACGTTCTCACGTTGTTTGCTTTTGCTTTTGTTTCCAGTTCTCGGTGGAGGTGGAAACACGAACGTATGGGTTCTTCGAGCATGCCCACCCTACAGCCTTGCATTTCCATGTGCAACGAGATCACTGGCAGCTAGAAAGTACCTTGGTAGGGTGCTATCAGGCAACTCGAGGTACGCCCGCTTCTGGTTGACCTTTGATGGGGGTCGTCTCAGGATCGGTCAACATGGCAACCAGGTCCCCTTTATCGACTGGACCGACTCGAACCCCCATCCTATCAACTACGTCGGGTTGTTGACTGGGTGGGGCTCAGAAGGATACTGGCAATTTCACACTTTTTGTTGATATTTCTTTACACGGGTGTTACCCATAGTACGTGTAGTTAGGAAAGTGTCGAAATGTTCCAAATTAACTTTTCCTTAATTAATCTATTTCAGTGAATAAAAAAGTCTGCACTCAGAGCTGTATGAAAAGGATTGTGTTTTATTAAAAGACAACTCTCCTACATTCTTGCGTGTTTCTTTATACTTAAAATTTGAATAAGTTAAAACGAATATGATCGTTTCCACATTTGAAAGTTAGGACATCAACAACAGCAGAACAAGTGAATTTATCAATATACTTGATTCACACACTTCTGCATTTATTTGTTTAATCATTATTATTTTTTCTGTGCACGATTGAGCAGTAGTCATCAGGTTAACCTTTGAAATAAAATACTTCGATTGCCATGTGTGTGTGTGTGTGTGTGTGTGTGTGTGCGTTTGACATAGCCGGGGCACTGTTCATACAACCAGATGCCCATGTTGACTGAACACATTCCAACACGGCGATAAATGAGCTGACAAGTATTTCGTGTTTCCTATACGTCTCTCTGGTATCATCGATGTGTTTTGTAATTGTGTATTGATTTTGATATATATATATATATATATATATATATATATATATATATATATATATGTGACCCTGCACCTCAAAACAAACAAAAAGTCGCCAGACATGAATTTTTAGTTAAGACCATATTCTCAAAGAGCAGACTTTAAGCTTTAAAATGAGGTATAAATCAAATCAAATGGACATTCCTAACCTATCTAAATATTGGAAAGAAAGCACAAACTCGGGAAAAGTGTGAACTGAGAAAAGAGGCTCTGAAGTACAGTGTCTATTCAAGCGCTTAATCTTTACCAATCCGTGCTGGCTGTGCGATGAATGGGACAAAAACAGGAAGTAAACATCCAGAGTAACAACAATGAAGAGATTATCAGATTGAACTGAAATTAAGCAGGCCTCATTAACACATTCTGTCCATAATTAATGCCAACTTTCAAAGCAGTAGCACTATCCTTTCAAAAGTTATTAGAGTTTAAAGTGAAGAGTGTGGACAAGGTTTTTCAGAAATGAAAATGGGATTCTAAAGACACACCTAATCACTCTATTCTACCCAAAATATTCGAGATAAACTGCTAAAAAAACACACTTTCCTGCCCGTTTTATGATACCAAATTTTAGCATAATGTAAAAGAAGACCCGCTCTTTCAGAAAATATGAAAAAGTCAAGTTCGGCTAGGTTGACCCATTTCACTTGTTTTCAGTCCTCATGCAAAATCAGTGTGTGCGACTTTATGTTCGTTTTGAGGTGCACGGTCACATATATATATATATATATATATATCATGTAAATACGCATATGTATTAATTATATATATATATATATATATATATATATATATATACATATAATGTTTCAGATTCAGAATTGTTTTAGGTACATCAATTAAAGAGAAATTGTATAGATATAGAGGGTATGGACATATATCAGTTCTGCAATAGACAATGTAAGTGTGAGGCGCTGTGAAACAACTAAATAGTTCGTGAGAGCGCTTTCTTAATGTAATTATTTGATGTTTTGCAAATCCATGCATGGTTACAATCCCTGAGTCCATTTTTACGGTTTTGACAGTCTTGTCTTGTATCGAAAGAAATATATATATATATATATATATATATATATATATATATATATGATTATACACATATTGCTTTACAGCTTAGTGTTATTTATCTGTTTTCTACAGCACTATCGGACATTCTGCTAAACTTACCCCCCCCCCTTTTCCAGGCATAAACATTTTTATTTCTTTCTTTTTCTTTTTTGCAGAGTAGGCCTATATATTTTCTAATCGCTGTTTAAAACAAAATTATTTCAAAAGTTCATTTGTATTAATTATACATAATGATAATGTTCATTGTTACTTCTTTCACAATCTACTCCCCCCCCCCCTCCCAAAAAAAATCGTATCTTTTGTCATTTGGCGTTTTCTGATATGTTTTCTGATGTAATAAATGTCGCATTTATACAGACAATAACTCTAATATTGTATATACATATTTGTTTGTATCGGTCATCTCTTTCACCAAACATTATCCCAATTAATTCACCGTTACGTGAATTTCATTACAAGATTCAGTTGAGGAACGCTGCTGGTTGTTATTCATAACTCTCTGCCCCCAAAAAGGAACGTGCGCATAAAGGGTTGAACTCTTTATGTGCCATGGTGGAAATCTTCTGTGTGCCACGTTATTCTGTGACACAAAGGTAGTCATGTTTTTAAAAAGAATCCTGTTTTTCAATCTATATAACTTCTACATATTTCTGTTAAGCTATACATAATACTGAGCAAAGATGAAGAGGAATGCCAAGCTTTGCTTTGATATAAATTATATGACAAATCTATTTCTATTTTTTTTTTTTATGACCAATTGCTACATTACTGTAAAGGCATGACTTTTGCATATAAAACCGTGAGGGAACCTTAGAATGTACCTGCAAATTTAGTTGGGAGCACCACTTGATAGTCATCACCACATAGAATGCAAGCTGTATGTAAAAGGAACAAAAGCGCGATAAAAGCTTTCATAGCTTTCATAACTCCCTTATTTAAACTACGGGATTCTTGCTTGGGGTAATACATATCAGATGTTACTTGATAAACTTCTTTTATTGCAAAGGAAAGCGCTTAGAATTGTTTTTAATTTACATACCCGAGAACATACAGATGCTTTGTTTTCTGACCATAAAATATTAAAAGTAAATGATTTGTATGTGTTTCAACTTGGTCAGTTTATGTTTAATTACAACAGTACCATTTTACCTAAAATATTCCACGATTTATTTCATCGAAACAGTCATGTTCATAACTATCCCACGCGACGATCCGACGAATTCCATCTTCCGTTAATGAGAACCGCACATGCCCAAAATACATTTCTTTATACCGGACCCAGACTTTGGAATAATTTAGATAATAGTTTAAAAGATTCCCCCAAATTTGTCACATTTAAATATAAACTCAGAAAACATTTACTTTCTACTTATAATCTTAGATAATTTAAATTGCTATAATTTATGCTTGAGCTTTCACCTGTCCTGATGTCGCAGCACTTGGCGTGTTCTGTGTGCAGACCTCTCTTCTTTCTTCTCTCCTTTTCCTTTCCTGTCTATTGTTCTTCGTAGACTTGTATTGTTACCGTCTTCTCTCCTCTCGGTACTGTCTCGCGTCCAACAGTGTATATGCGTGTGGGTAATTGAATGTGTGTACGAATGTATTGTCCTTGTCATATTTTCCCGGTACACGTGGTTCAATGAACAGTGTCCGGGCACTATAGCATTGGTATTCTATATTTTTTTCCCGACCTGTGTATCTCAAAATAACTACATGTATATTGTTATAGAATAGTATATCATTCACTCATTATTTATCTAGCGATCCACGTCCGACAAGGTTTGCATTTTAGTGGATCACTATTTTCCATGATCGAATTCATTTTCCGCTCGCCCACGTAGTATCTGTACAGTGTTCCTCTGCATTATTGTACATATATGTTGTTCTATAATTTGTCTCGTATATTACATGAATCTTTTGCAAGCGTTTGAACAATATCATTTAATGACATGTATACATTGTACTATGTTTTTGATTTTCGTTGATTGGAAATAAACTATGATTGAATTGAATTGATTGAATAGTACCGTGGGATTGGGCGATTTATCGATCGGTTTAAGTGGATAAGTGCGTTTGAGCGGAATATGCGAAGTTGGCACGCCGTCGACTGAGTGGGACGTGCGAACATGGCACATAAAGAGTTAAGGGTTGGTCTGTTTTGTAATCAGACTTAGATCTGCCTGAACCGCTATGACGTCTCCGTGGCCGAGCTGTTTAAGGTGTTTGCATTCCATACCAAAGACCCGGTTCGATTCCCGGTAGAAAACAACTTTTCAACTCTTGCACTTTTCCAAAAAAGGAGAAACACTGCTAGAAATAATAATGCCAAAGCTACGAACCGTCATATATATATATATATGAAGAGTTTGTTTGCAAAAACCGATAAGTCCATTTTTGAAGATTTTGAAGTACGGTCTCTGTCATAAAGTACAAAATAATACCTTGTAAATGATAGATTGGTCACCACATGTAAAGGTACATTTATATAGTTATGGTCAAAAAAGCAAAAATTTTCTTATTATTATCTTTGTTTTTCTCGACCTTTAATCGCAAATATCTCCATTTGGCAAATATGGACTTATCAGCCAGCCGGCAGCGTCGCGAAAATGTGTCTAAATCATTCTACAGCGCAGCGGTGTGACCTTGAAATGGTCTCTCGTGCCGTGTTCGAGGACTGGTTTTCAATCTGCGATATTTCACTTCATGTGCATGATATCAAACCAGGTTTTTTTGCAGATGATCAGTGAAATTCTGAATTTTTCAGAAATCATAATATCAAGTAGAAAAGACTGCGATAACATTTTATAATTTCACATCAAAAATCGTGTTGAAAAAAAAAATAATTCAATTCAAAATCATCCGGTAAATTTCACTTTTCTAGACAATGAGTTAATAAAAAAACATCACGAAATGGGGGGAAATGTATCAATCAATCGAAAAATGTAACTCTTTATGGGTCATTTCGTGTAGATGGGTCAGGATCCAGCAAAATCTAGAGCAACTACACTGTCAACTAGCCCTAATGAAGACAATCCGATTTCCTTGTGCTGTGATTGGTCGATTACCGTCTGCAGAGGCTGCCATGAATGACGTCATAGTGAATCTCCACTTACGGCTTCTGCTTTTGCCGGGCCCGACGTAAAACTAACTGTTTATAGACTAACATCAAACCATTTTGAAGTTGATTTGAACACTTATTATCACATTTCAGTATGTATCTCGTCTTTTGATGAGTCCAATCGATCAAAATAAATGAAGGAATCGACAGAAGAATGTGAATATATACAGAGTGCAAACACGAACCCGTCAGTGTAGTCCCAAGTATTCGTTTTGCAGTGTTGCGATTGCAGCAAAAACGGTAACTGCACCGAACACTCGCTGCGGTGAACCACAGAAGCAGGTATTTCCGTAAGAAGTATCACGTGTATATCTATACGGGCCTATGATTGTTATGAACTAGTAGTAGTACACTGTACTAATAGTAAGTAGCTATAGTAGTAGTAGTAGCACTAATAGTAGTACTAGTACACTGTAGTAGCTATAGTAGTAGTGGACTACTACTAGTACATTAGTAGTACTAGTACACTTGTAATACCATACCAGTAGTGCCAGCAGCAGCAGCAGCCAGTGGTAGTACTAGTCCAGCATACGTGTACTTGTATTTCTCTGGACACTTGTGTGAATGGGTGCATTGGTCATTGTAGTGTCCAGATGACAAGACGGTACATAGGCTGTGGTAACTAATCACTGATGGGACTCGGAGAATGACGATAGTCAAAGCAAGCTGGCTTCCTTGCGGATCTGTTATGTTCTTAGATATTTAAATACAATGAATATATCTTTCATATTTTATTATTATTATTATTATTATTTTTTTTTTTTTTTTTTACATTTCATCTTTTGTCTCTGGTGGATGGAAGCAAGCTGCTAGCAAGACGAGAACAAAAGCTGAAAATCTACTATGGATTGTACAGATTGATGTACATGTATGTGTACTCGAGCCTTTTTATCAAAACAGAAAAAAGTAATCATCAGTGTAGCATTCATTAATTTACACTGATTTGAAATCCACATTCAAATTCCACAAGACACGACTTTCACACTCTTGCTTGTTTTCCCCTCCTTAAACTGGACATCTCTCTCTCTTTCTTTCTCTCTCCTCTACCCAGTTTCCACAACGCTCTTCAGTTATTCTGCATTATCTTTTCAACTACTTGGCAGTATAGGATGACAGGAAAAAACTTTTCATTATCATACGGATTACCCTAAAGTTCATAACAAACTAACAAAATATTGTAAACATTATTGCTCTTTGTTAAACAGGATGTGATGCAAAAAAAAACAAAACAAAACAAAAACATTTCTGTTGGCAAGGTTGGTTGTTTACATCTTTTAAGGCACATGTACCACTAGTACTACATGTATTTGGCAAGAACAGCATATATATATGCTAGATATATATATATATATATATATATATATATATATATATATATATATATATTGTCGCTGGGGCGACAAGACCACGTATCTACAAAATGTCAAAGGTTCAGGAGAGCCAAAAAACATGGCGGCCAAAGCACTGTAGCGAATGGGATAGCCTTTCCTTTGACATGCCGTGGTGGCTTCATTTTTGGAGTAAGACAGTTGGGATTTGGACAGGACATCACTTAACCCATTATTTGACCATTAATCCAAAAAAGTCGTTTTCACCAAAATTGCAGATACAAGGTCTTGTCACCCCAGCGACGGACTATTATACAGTATATGAAAGATGGCGAAGTAGAGTAGTAATGCATTTCAGTCCAACAGCGCTATTTATTCAGGCTGAATTTTCGAAGAATACATGAATGTCTTCCTCAGGGTTCACAATAACAATTATGAAAATAAACAAAATGAATATTTCCTTTAAAGTGGTAGTCATGGGGAATGCTTATGGCAATGCCCGAGTGTGGTATCTGAGTAGAGGCATTGTGCATTTCTTATGAGCATGCTGACTTGCAGTCAAGATCAATTTGTATTATTATGATGTAATAATGATAGCAACCACATGAATTTGTACATGCTTAACCAATCAGATCATCAACGCATGTAAGTGTATCATACATAAGTGGTAGTCATAGGAATGATTGTGACAACACGCGTATTTCTCAGTGTAATAACTCAGCTGTATATAACTCACATTTTCATAGACTGAGGTATCTGATGTCCAACATTTCGTTATTCCAGTTCTCTCCCAATCTTATACGTGTCTTTAAAAATGTTGGCTGCATGCCTGGTATCTATTATACATACAATATAATACCATACCAAGGAGGCTTAGTACCTCCTTTGTCATACACAGCTACTTTCAGTGATACACCTGTATTTGTACTTTCCTTTTCACATACATAAAAGCTTTGTAAGAGAATGATTACTGTAAAAGTGGAAATTTTCGCGTTGTTGAAATTTTCGTGCATATCGCGCAACCAAAAAACTAGCGCGAAAATAAAAGTATGTGGATATTTTTGCTTGCCATATATTCCTGTGTGGGATATCTTGATTCCGTGGAATTAAAATCACGCGAAACTCTTCTTACCCGGCCAAGCGCGAAAATATCCACTGTTACAGTATGTGGAACTTCAAATTTGATGAGGGTAGGTATTTGGTCACATTCTGCCCATCAAAACTTTAGTTTGCCACACAAACCTAGGGCAAATAACATAATTCATAAATGTATAAACTATAATACAGGCTTTAAACGAGAAAGCTAAAACAAAGAATCAGTATACTAGTAGTATGCAGAGGTAGGATTGCTCTTAGATGAATACATGTTCATTATTCACACACATTCTTCACACACTGCATTAGACAAAATAACTTATCAAAACTGACTGACACATCTTCACAGTGGCGGATCCAGGGAGGACCGCAACCGGCGCACACCCCCCCCCCCTTAATTTTTTGTTGAAACAAAAGAAATAAAAAGAAGTTTCTGTAAACAGGTATAAATGCACATATGCTTGGTTTGTGCAACTTTGATCACAATGCAAGCAAGGCTATACCATTTTCAGACAAATCTGCAGTGTCTAGATTTTACATTGTCACTATCACTACCTTCACTTTCCATAATTACATGGTTATCTAAATTTGTAAAATTCCTACATGTACAACCAGGACCACAATTTTGCCCCTGTTTTTTACATTTGCACTGCTTATTCACACACTTATTTTTCTTACATCAACATTGTCTTGTTAAATATGCAACATTATTTCTTCTTTGTTCAATGTCTCTTGTAAATCCCAAAAAAGTCAGCAAAAGTAGAATCTTTTTCCTGAATAACTGAAAAGCAGCCATATTGAGTGATGTCTGGATACATGAATAGTGGGACATGTCTGGGGCATTTGCCCAGACAGTTCTCACCCAGCATGATTACAACCTGTGAAACCTAAGAGCAGAATGAGGGGGCAGCAGTTGATCTTCATGAGCATTCTACTGACTTGGGGATACACCTTGAGTGTTATACTGACCAAACAAAATGGGTTTAACTAGAATAATAATTTACAGATGCAATCCTGTACAGCATTCAATTTACCAGTTCCTGCGGGAGGGTCATACAAACAAGCTGTAATGGAGCATTTCCGGCATGTTCCATCTCTTGAGCACTCTTGGCGTTGAGCAAGAGCTGACTGGGTTGGTATCCCTGCAGTGACTGGGTTGGTATCCATGCAGTGGCTGGCTTGGTGGGGCATTGTTGGCTTGGGGCAGGGGAGATGGTGTTTGGTTGGTGTCTTCATACACCTTTGGCAAGAAGCTGCTTTTGTGACACATATCTGGTAAGGGGTTGGTGCTGAAAGGCAAATCAGAGTTTAAAAAATATTCTTCAAGAAGAACTACAATTACATGACAGCCAGAGAAGGATTACAGTCATTCAAGCTATTGCCCATAATTCATTTGACTACTCTTAAAATGTGTACAATTAAATTTCATGACTTAACGTTCAGTGGCATCTTAAATAAGAACATTACACTTTTTCTATTGCTCAATAATCATTAACAAAAATTTACAATACAACTGTACCAACTAAAATTTCAATTTATTAATCCCTGTTTGAGGAACTTGAGTGCAAGTTGAAAAGAGCAAGAATTATAATTTACAGATGCAATCCTGTATCCAATTTACCAGTTCCTGCGGGAGGGTCACACGCTTGGATGTTCTGTCTCTTGAGCACTCTTGGCGTAGAGCAGGAGCTGACTGGGTTGGTGTCCCCGCAGTGGCTGGCTTGGTGGGGCATTGTTGGCTTGGGGCAGGAGATGGTGTTTGGTTGGTGTCTTCATACACCTTTGGCAAGAAGCTGCTTTTGTGGCACACATCTCGCAAGGGGTTGGTGCTGAAAGGTTAATTCAGAGTTCAAAAAATATATATACTTTGAGAAGGACTACAGTACAATTCAATTACACAACAATTATAATTATTCTAAATATTTGTCAGGAATGAAACTAATTGCAAAAATGTATACAACTGGAATTTATACAGTTCAATTCCAATGGCATTTATAAAGGAGAGCATTGTCTTTCTATTGTTCAAAGATCATTATAGAAATTTTACAAAGAGGCAAAAGAAAAAAGTGAAATAGCAACAATTGAGATGAAAATAAAATGACATTTGGCATGAACGTAGTATACGAAACATGCATTTGTCAAGTCTATTAAAACACAGTGGAACCAGAAGTAAATAATATTTCATTTGTCACAAAAACATTGGTACATCACCCCATTGTATTCAAATTGTCAAAATGCTAATGCTACGACTGTGATAGTATGACTAGTATGAGGTGGTACATTATTATGATTGTACATATTCCCATACCATCATAATGTATTTTGAATTCATCAAACTATAGAATGTAGAACTTAACTGTTGGTTCTATTAAAAATAATGATAATAATGATAATAAAATAGTGCAGGGTCTATGCCAAATACAACAAGGGAAATTGACTGATGTCATGTACATTTTACTAGTAGATCGTACTCTGTCATGATCTATATCGATCTCTATACTTTTAGTTCTAACCAGTAGTAGCGCTAGCTGTGATACGATACCGTGGACGACTATTTTACAGAACAGGACATCTAATTGTACATACGGGACTACGGCTAGTGCGTGCGCGATCAAAACTTGCCACTGCAGAGACAAAATCGAGTCCGGAATTCTCGTTAACGTGAAGGTCACGTGACCCTACATGCATACAGATGGCATCGCAAAACCAATATTTTCGGAAATTTGCTTCGACTTTGGGTGCAATTTTGATCACTTCGTTTATTTTTGAGCCAAAATGAGGCTGGTATCAAAATTTCCGCTAGAATCTCATCTATTCAAATAACTGATTAAAATAACCATAGGAGTTGTAGATGGGTCAGGATCCAGCAATGTATCAGTGCATGTCAAAATCAGATTCTATCGCAAGCAGCTTCTTATATCCATTGTATCTCCCTCAAAAAGTGTCAAATTCGGCTAAAAAAAGTATGGAATTAATCGTCTTTTATTGGACTGCAAGACTTACCCGGTCACGGCTCCGGAAACAGGTTCATGGCAACGTAACAACGAGCGATGTTGGGGATATACAGTTTGCGTCGACGAAAAGCCTCGTCGCCAGACACATGCGCAGAATTCCTGCGCGTGGAATAAATTCGGTGGATTTGCTCATTAGCATACGACGCTGCGGACTGACTGTTATCGGTTTTTGCGAACAAACTCTTGATATATGTATATATATATATATATATATATATATATATATATAATATTGACAGCAAAACTTACAAATATAGACGTGGCTGGTGTTGGGTAGCACCCCTTTAATCATCAAGCTTTCGGGCGAGGTGCCCTTCAGGATCTACACAGTCAATGACAACAACGTATAGGCAAAACCAACCTATGTGTAAAATCATACTTAACCTAACTAACCTTATATACATTTGAAATTATACTCAACATAAAACATACCTCAATTCAGCGCATTCTACAAAAAAAAAACAACAACATACTGTTACTACATTCAATCTCAAAACAAACTTACTGTGTTGGTGCTGAGTGTGGTCTTGTAATGTTGCCTGTGTGAAAGTTATTATCGGGTGTATCTTTATGTGTTTGTATGGGGGGCGTTTCTGTACAGAGGCTCGTTCTCATTTAATCAATTATAAACTACCAATACTCAATTTATTTCACCATCCAACAATAAAAAAAACTTCAAAATTACAATTACAATTTCTACATATTAATACACTTCTCATAATACATACGAATATACACATCCGCATACATAAGTAATTCATACACATAAATCTATTTATCCAAATACTTACATACCTACACCAATATTACTTTAACAACATCTCAACCTTCCCCAAAATACATAATTATACCATCATTACATTACCTATTACTCCCTACATAATACACGATTGTAAACCTTGTGAATCTATTGATGCATTCACACTTTATTGAATCTATACATACACGTACACAATGTCCACTTTACACTGAGAACGCCTCGACCTCGTGATACCTACCTTCCTTCGTTTCCGGATTAACGAACCTTCGGAATAATGAATAGAAGCCTTCCTTTCAGCGTGACAATAATGGTAATGTAAAACGAGACATCTTTGCGCAAACACGTGCCACCAAGAACAAAAAAAACAAAACAAAAACAAAAACAAAAAAACAAAACAAAACAAAACATAAAGGTTGACAATGCACAAGATATACTAGTGTATGGTTTGGGTGAGTGTCTGTGAATTTCATCTATGACTGAAATAGATAAGTGGAACACAATATTTTTCTCACGAACACAAAATTACAGGAGAACTGATGTCGTCCTGGTTGTCCAGTGCTGTCATGTATATGCATGACAGACAGATGAATGCACATTTTAAACACAATAATAGTATACCCAGCAAGAAATCAATAGTAAACACTGTTTATGTCGAAAGACTGTGAAATCATACCAAATTATAACAAAGGGGTCTGCACAACAAAATGTCAAGTTTCAATAACTCCCTCAAAAAACAAAAAACAAAAACAACGAAACAAATTAATGGTTTAAAAGAGTCATGGCAAAATTATCAACTTTGTCTGAAAGGAGTGTTCGTATTATACCCGTAGTCATTGTAATCATGGCAAAATGACGTCGTACAATGTAATCCTCGATGCGTTAGAACACATGAAGAGTTTGTTAGCTAAAAACGATAAGTCCATTTTTGAAGACTTTGAAGTACGGTCTCTGTAATAAAGTAAAAAATAATACCCTTTAAATGATATATTGGTCACTACATATACAGGTATATTTTGAAGTTATGGTCAAAAGAAGCAAAAATATCCTTATTATTCTCTTTATTTTTCTTGACTTCTAATCGCAAATATCTCCATTTGGCAAATATGGACTTATCGTTTTTTGCGAACAAACTCTTCACATTTTGATGCTAAAAAACGCAACAAATCATTCAGTGATATCTGTGTTGGCTCTGATATTGAAGAAATGAGCAGCATTTGCGCCCTTATCACCAATAGACTGTCGAGAATGACTCGTTTTATCAAAGGCAAGATAATTCAAATGGAGCAAGTGAGGTTTGAATTACATGATAATAAACGAACCGAAATCACACTATGTTTATACTATCATGTGCAGATCAGGACTCTGGTAGTGTTTACTTAAATACACAAAAGGGAAAAAACTAAACAAAAGAAAGGAAAACAAGTAAAAAAAAAACCCACTAGGCATGTCGAAACATCGAATTATGTGGCAGAAGTATTATCAGTATAAGCCAGTAGTCTTCAAAATTGTTGTTTGGTCTCGGTACTAATTCTTTCACGGTATGCTAACTAAATGTATTGTGCTGTGTCTCAAAGCGCTACGTGCATACTTTTGTATAGTGATTATGATATTTCAAGGACAAACATCATACACCGAAAATCATGACCTCCCGACCTTGCACTTAGCGTTTTTGTTCGATTGTTTGTTTGTATTTTGTGTCTGTGGGTGTTTTTGTTGTTATTGTTCTCTTAAGGATCTCATGGATGATCGACAGGCATGTACATTGTATCATAACATGAGGTAATCAAAGCAAATATCCATCTAACTCGTCCTATTATCTATTCCTTTTCAAGCAATGAGGTCATCCATATAACCTGTACATTGTTGGCACAGGTTTTTCCACCTCTATTCAGCTTATACCGAATTGGAAAAAAAAAAATGATATATAGGAATGCCGAATTCCGGTTTAAGCGACTGTGTCGGACGTTCACATTCGCAGTTTAGTGTGACACGGGTCATTCCTATCCCACTTTTACTTTACCTGTGAATCTGGAGTCTTGTTTACCTCATCAGCATCCTGATAGTACCAATTTGACCCTTTTCATTTTATCTCCTATATCGTGGAGGATTCTATTACATTTTTCTTTGTTTTAAGAGTGTGCATGTATAACCATCTAAATTATGCCTGGTACTAATAGTCCGTTTCTCTTGACATTAGATGGGACAAAGTGGAAACATAATCGCAACGACGAGCTAAAACGTGTGTAATAGACACATAAACACAAAATGTATAAACATACAATTATTGATCGTATTGACGAGGAGATATTAGATAATATTCTAGTGTTGTCAATGTGGGCCATACTGGCAAGATTGATATAAACTTAGGTGATATACAACAAAACATGGGAGGTGGATGATCAATAAAGAAAAGAAGCAGCGATATCCCTATTGACCGTTCTGTTTTCCCTTTTCCATCCGTTTGACCCTTGCTTGTAACAAACGCTTGGTGTTGGCTCGACAAGCTCCACATTTTGATATCGTCTTGACAAAAAGGCAACAGATACGCAACAAGTTGCTTACATTTTAAGCAACAATGCCCTTTTGTCTTGTTCCAAAAACGAACAAAACGTTCCACACCTTTTGTCACTGTAGTATGTTTTTTAATAGTACCGCTGCGTTTTTGACATTTGACCTTTGGCACCGGACTTGCTCTTAAAGTCACGTCAGGTCTCACATTGCACATAATATAAATCATGACCCCTGCTGGGTCCCTTTTTCTCACGCATCGCGCTGTTCTTTCTCCCCAATGGCGTCGTATGTGCCTATCGGCGCCGCGGCCGTAGTTAGTTCTCGCTCCTCCTCCGACTTGTGCTTGCCACCGGAGGTCTTGAGCAAGGACTTGTCTCCGCCGCCGCGACGAACAATGGGATATACATAAGTTACAATAATATTACCGGCAAGGACAATTACCTAGCAGATTATCTGTCTCGGCAACCGGACAAATTCGATTGGAAACTACATCCCGGAGTGTTTTCTCATCTCGACACCGTGTGGGGACCGCACAAAATAGACCGGTTTGCCAGCTACTTAAACCATCAGTTGCCTGTTTACAACAGTCGGTTCGCAGACCCGTATACAGCTGGATTCGATGCTCTAGCGCAGGACAATTGGGCCAGCTACAACAATTTAGTGAACGCGCCATTCTGCCTCCTGCCACGTGTGCTGGACATAATTTGTCAACAAAACGCGGTCGCCACCATCATCGCCCCACTTTGGCGGGCTCAGCACTTCGTAGCGCGTCTGAGACATCTCTCCATTTGCGCGCCAATTCCACTGCCATCGAAGCCACGCCTATTTCAAAGGAGAGGGGCGTTACCAGAGCCTATTGGAGGATATACGCCTGGAGAGTTCATGGACGCGTCGATTAGAAGCAGAGGGGTGGTCCACTCGCTCACGGCACAAGATTACATGCGCGTGGGCAAAGTCTACTCTACAAATATAGAGTTTTGCCAGGTACGCGGTTTAGCCTTCCCGCCTGACTCACCTGGATCGCTCGCTGACTATTTATGTACGCTCAGTCCTTCGCAACGCTCTTAAAGCTGCGATATCCCACCTGTATGTTAGCTTAAACTACCCGGATCTTACCAAGTGCTCTTCCATTACGCTATTGGTGACGTCACTCATCAAGTCGGGTACGCGTAAACCCCTCGCTCACACGCCTATCATGCCAGTGGACGCGTTAAAGACACTCAGTCGTGGCGAGTGGTTTGTGCGGCACGGAGACGAACGCAACACGATGCCTCCCCCATTCTGTATCAAATGTAGTGACCCCCGAATGAGAATAGCGCTGTCTCAATGGGTCAGCGAAAATACGGTAGGCTACAAGAGAGCTCCCTGTGCTTATCTCCTAACCCAAAATGGCTGTCCCAGCGAGCCACGAGAGCTTCCGAATGGACGCACACTCTCAGTGCGCATGCGCATGAAGAGAGGCCAAAAGAGCCACGCGTCTTCTGGCCTCTCTCCTCCAATCACCGCAGCTCGCGGTGACAATGTTTGTGTATGATGCGTACACACACACGCACACACACACACACTTGTCTCAGTGATAGCATTGTCCCACACGTTTATGGATATAGCACCAAGTCTGGCATTGCGCAATTGCATGCACAAACTTCGGTCGTTCGGAGTTTACGTGCCATTAGGGATGGCGATCGGCTGCCTTTAACACTTTTGTTTCGGTCTTGGAAAATGAATTGAATGCTGGACATAAAGCATCTTCGTCTGAAAACGATTTTTCTGTTGTCAATTTGCCTTATGCTGCAACCCTCTGATATCGCTCCCCGTGCCACGCTATTCACGGCCGACGACTCTGCCCATTCCAGGCGGGCTACGGCCGTTTTTAGCACCAAACATGTCAGGTTCATGGATGATGGATCGGCCGTTATCACACTGTTTGGCACAAAAAAAAAAAAAAAAAAAATATTTGCAGCGCACGAGTTTCGAGTGCCATTTGCCGAAGCATGACGATCCGTTACTGCACCCGGTGCAAGCACTTAGCCAGTACACTGCACGCACGGACGCGGTTCGCGACGCTATCCCTAGATAACCCGTTTTTCTCACGCTTCGCCCCCCCCCCCCCCCCCCTACAGACATCTTGAGGCATCTTCTATCGCGAAGGTTCTCGAAGAAGGAATAGTTACGAAGGTTTGAAGGACAAAGGTTTCTCAGCGAAGTCATTCCGCCCGTTTTATCGACGTGAAACAGTCCCACTTGTTTAAGGTAGCAGTATATTTTAGTGTAGATTATTATTGAACAATTTGCCTATAAAATGGAATACGTTAAATACACTTCTTGTATTAATTCTTTTCACTGAATATCATGAACGCGACTGAACCCGAGCGAGTGGAGCGAGTGAAGGGGGAGGGGAGGGTGTGGGAGGGGGGTATCCCCCCTCCCACGGTGAGAACTTTTTGCATTTTGATGTTGCAAATGGCGCAATTTGATGCATGTTTTTGCGTGTTTTAACGAGTTGAAACAGTCCCACTTGTTTAAGGTTGCAGTATATTTTGATGTAGATTATCATTGAACAATTTGCCTATATAATGGTATAATTTAAATACACTTCTTGTATTAATTCTTTTCACTGAATATCATGAACGCGACTGAACCCGAGCGAGCAGAGCGAGCGAGGGGGAGGGGAGGGGGTGTCCCCCTCCCACGGTGAGAACTTTTTGCATTTTGATGTTGCAAATGGTGCAATTTGATGCATGTTTTGCGCGTTTTATCGACGTGAAACATTCCCACTTGTTTAAGGTTGCAGTATATTTTGATGTAGATTATCATTGAACAATTTGCCTATAAAATGCTGTCATTTAAATACGCTTCTTGTATTACTTCTTTTCACTGAATATCATGAACGCGACTGAACCCGAGAGAGCGGAGAGAGCGAGGGGGGAGGGGAAGGTGTGGGAGGGGGTGTACCCCCTCCCACGGTGAGAACTTTTTGCATTCTGATGTTGCAAATGGTGCAATTTGATGCATGTTTTTGCGTGTTTTAACGAGATGAAACAGTCCCACCTGTTTAAAGTTGCAGTATAAAAGTGTAGATTATTATTTGCCTATAAAATGGTATCATTTAAATAATCTTCTTGTATTAATTCTTACACTGAATATCATGAACACTGTCTGTTCAGCAGTCAAACAGAAAAAGCATGCACACGAGGGTGTAGATAGGGGCATATCCCCTCCCACACGAAGGTGATTTTGCGTTTTCAGACCTGAAATTCAGCGATCTGTTGCAAATTTTTGGTGCAATACTTTTTCATCGAAGTGATAAAATCACGGAATTTAACTCTTATTCCTAATGTGCGCCACCTGTGTGTATGTATAAAGTCTAGTGAGGTATATAGAGGAAGGGGGATTCCTCCTCCCGCTCGCGGAGCTTTTGCGTTTTTAGAATTGAAATAATAAAGCGATCTGGGTATAGCCACAGTCTATACTTCTATGCATTGTGGAAGGGGGGGGGGAGCAGGGAGAAGGCGTGGGCGAGTGTTATCCCCACCCTTCCCTTCCGATCGAGCTTTTGCCTTTTTAAGGTTGAAATTGAGATATCTCATCTACGCATTTTTGATGGAATCAACATTTGGGAAAGCACACACACACACACACACACACACAAACTGATTGGGGGGGGGGCTGAGGGAGGAAAGGGTCGATTAAAAGGGGAAATTCCCCTTATACATGACGGAACCTTGAGTTTTCGGAATATAAGTGATAAGTCTTGTGCACTCAGAATTATTCATAATTTTTTGAAAATGTAAAAAGTGTACTAAGCTAGGGAAAGAGGCACAGAGGGGGAGGGTTTGGGAGGGGGTATCCCCCTCCCAAGCACGAGAGATTTTGCATATTTTGAATTGAAATTCAACGATCTGATGCACACTTTGAGTGAAATATTCAAAAAATATCTTATTTGATGAAAGGTTGCAAAGGAGACCCGCTTCATGTGCATGCATATACAGTATACACGCATTTTTTTTCCGCCTCCCAAATCCCCGGTCCAAATCTTAGGGGGGGCGATCGCCCCCATCGCCCCCCCCCCCCCCCTGGCTACGCCAGTGCATGTGCATCAAGCGAAAGCATTGCAGAACATTTCGATTCAAATGTCACAAATTAGGCATGCGATGTACAGCAGTGTGTGCATGTTAGCAACAATGTGATGATGCAAACCTTGCATGAATGTAGATCTATTTAGCTCTATTGAGAAATTGACTGTTTGACTCAGATTATGTTTCTTTTCAGCCAAAATATAAAGGTGTTGATGACAAGAATTACAAAGTTCATCCTTCGTTTCTGTTTACGACACTGTCCGAGATACCAGGATTTTTCTTACAATTTTTTTTTTTTGTGCTTGAGCCTGCAGAGTGGGTGAAGAGGTAGATAAAAAAAAACCATAAAGACGAGATTTATGAAAGTTGCCACTTGATTTTAAATTCAACAGATTGAAAATAATCATAAACCAATCTATCCAATGAAAACGACAAAGTACAGGGAAGGATAAAGCGACCTTGCACTAATCCATGTAGAGTAATATATAGTGATGGGATTGCTCGATAACTTTGATGGCAAGACCTTGTTTTGGTGGTAAATATGCACAGAAAATGGGTGAATATTTGCATAATTCATTATGCAAATGAGATAACAGACGTGTGTTGTTTAGTAGTTGCACTCAATCTTTGCATATCTTAATCACACCAAGAATCATTAACAGGTCTTGATGTTATAACTGTTATGAAACATATTCATATATTGCGGCAGTGCGTTGTGGAATCTCGAAACCTGCCTGGTCTACGGCCTCTTGAATATCAATTTGCAAACATATTTCATTTCAGTGTCATTCAGTTCTCCTTTATTGATTGATTCCAGTACTTGATTTACTTCGGATTCTGACGACATCATTATGTGCAACGTGTTTGCCCGATATCTTAGCTGTATTTTAGTACGCCAAGGTACATTTTGTTTTAGGGAATATATCCATAGAAATGGCCAACTATTTGTATAATTTATATGCAAATTAGATTATTAGGGTATTTCAAATAACTGTGTTTTTTTCTTGTATCTCCTTTATCACAAAAGAATCATCAACTTACGTCTTAATATTAAAGATTCATATATCGCGACAATGTGTTGTAGAATCTCGAAGCCTGTCGTAGTAAAGCCTCTTGCATACTAATTTGCATACGTTATTACAAGTATTGTTATTCATTTTTTTATTCTGAATTGGTTGATTCCAGTACTTGATTTTCCTCGGACTCAGATGACACCATGTACACTTTGTTTGACCGATAGCATATCTACATTTTTCACTACGCCAAGGTACATTTTAATAGCAAAACTTTGTTTTAGGGGAAAATATGTTGAGAAAATGGAAAAATGTTTGCATAATCTATTATGCAAATGAAATGCATGTTCTGTTTTAATACTTAAGGTTGGTTCTTGTATCTCTTTAGCACACTAGGAATTTGTTAAAATGATTAAAAACAGAAGTAAACACGTAGGTACTATACATGTGCATATATATGTAGTAATGCATTACTGTATCAGCGGCAACTCCTAATTTGCATATTTCACTTCGTAATTTGCATATATAAGTAAAAGTTGAACAAATGATGACCTAGCTATTGTCTTTGCACCTTAATTTCTGAAAACATTGCTATTTCTGTACGTCTAGGGAGATTTTATGAAAATTAGATCATCGAAACACCTTAAAAAGCAATGAATTGGCGGCCATTTTGTTTATGTAAATTAGCTGCTCTTACACTCAAAATTTCGCTTGGGAACCGAAATTTTTGGATTCAGCGTACTTGAATTATACAAAATAGACCGGTTTCCAACTTTTACTAAAAAATGCCTCTAACAGTCATATTTTCCCCAAATCCCACTAGACTAACACTCATGCAGCGAACTGGATAGTTTTATAATGACCTTTTCATAATAAAAAGTTAATGAAGGTTTGGGGAATCCTCAGACTGTATTTTGTTTACAAAATTACTACTGGTTACGTCACTCTCTTACGCAGCCCAATATTGGTAGCAAACGAAAATTGTTTTGTCACCATGTATTGTGCATGTGACGTCCTTCCAGTTAACGCACGCGCACCAATGTACTGTGGACATTCCGCTGTATGTATACTCCTCGCTGTATGTTATTTTCATCAGGTCGCCCATCGGGATGGCTATTGCGGAACCCTTTCCATTCTGTGTGTTTGTGTTAGTGTACCGTTGATTGGTGTGTACACTCGCGCGTGCCTACATATTCTCATGGGCGGCGTGATCTGCTCATCAATTTGGCTTCTTTATTAAATTTATAATTGTAATGCTTATGTGGCCGTGTCTTCCCTTTGACGTAAGTTTGGGTAAACTATAGTCTGGAAAGACACGCCCACACAGCGGGCGCTCATCAATATGCATGACATAATGCATACTTGATTCGCGCCATTATCTTAGCGCGCACTGTATGTTTTTTATTACATGTACTACACTGCACTGCGCGCATTGACACTTTTGTGCTGGATGTAAACAACTTCTTGACCGTTCTTTGCATTGGCATTGGAGCATTGGCTTCTTTATTAAATGTATAATTGTAATGCTTGTGTGGCCGTGCTTTCCCATGCCGTCAAACCCCCGTTTGAGACGAGACCCCATTGGCAAACGAAGCTCATGGAGTGCTATACCCCCCTAACGAGTCCTCGTTTGAGAAGTGGGAGGATATGTATTTGCCCATTGAAAAAAAAAAAAAAAAAAAAAAAAAAAACCTGGAGGCCAAGCCAGGGTTTAATGACTACAACAGCTGTCATATTACGTAAGAGCATGATAAGGATATCTGCCTGTGGCGGATCTAGGAACACTACCCCCTTGAAAACCACCCTCCGGATAATTACCACCCGGATAATTACCCCCTAGGAAAATTCATCCCTAGGGCAACTATCCCCCGGACAACTACCCTCCAAGGGCAATTACCCTCCAGGGTAATTCCCCCTTAGGAAAACTACTCCCTGGATAACTACCCCTCGGATAACTACCCCCTCGGATAACTACCCCCTCGGATAACTACCCCTGGATAACTCCCCCCCGGAGAACTACCCCCTGGGTAACTACCCCCCGGAGAACTACCCTCTGGATAACTACCCCCCGGAGTACTACCCCCTGGGTAACTACCCCCCGGAGAACTACCCCCCGGAGAACTACCCCCCGGAGAACTACCCCCGGATAATTACACCCCCCTGGATAATTCCCCCCGGATAATTCCCCCCCCCCCCCCCCGGATAAACAACTACCCCCTCTGATAACTTCCCATGGATGATTACCCCGGATAAGTAGGCCTACAACTCCCCTTCCCCTATATAACTATCAAAAGGAAAATTACCCCCAGGACAGTGCACCACGTCAATCACCCCCTGGATAACTACCCCCCGGGTCATTGCTTCCCCCCCCCCACTCTTACTTTTAATAAAAAGAATATTATTACTACAGGAAACGAAGTTCTTTGTATCATTAGCCAGGAATCACGGAGATGCCATACTGATACTTCATCTTATGAAAACAACATCTTAAGGATTTACGATTTGTATCGTTTGCATTTAGGACGATTTATATACAAGCTTAATTTCTCCCTTCTGTATTTTGACTCTATGTTCTTCAAAAACGAAACTGTCCCTGCATATCCTACCCGGTAATCCAGTAAATGTCAATGCCTTTAACCAAAACTATTTTCGCTAAATCTGTATTTTCTTTTACTGTTCCGAAATTTCGGATTTTTTCTTGATAGTAGTATAAAAGAAGTTTTAAGTTTGAATGCCTTTACCATTGAACTAAAGACATTTTGAAGAAATGTTACACTTCACTTTTTGCAATATTTTTTTTTTTTAAACCACAATCGTCTATCGTTTACCACAACTCCATGTAACACTTCTTTATTTTGAGGAGCTTATATCTCATGCCTCACGTGCCCTGGTTTTGACCCATCATCTTCCTCTTCCCTCTCGCTTTTCTCTGTCCATGTACCGTTAAGGTAGTCTATTCCTGTTATTCATTACTCACCTTTCCTCTTTCTCTCATTACAAGGAATTTATCTCGTGTGTCTTCATGTGCAGTGCACTCCCGTTAGGACGAAATGCCCAGGACCGGCATTTTTTTTTTTTCGTTTTAACGAAATTTCGTTACAACCAAACAAATATAATAAGCAATGTATAACGAAAAGAAGGAAACAACGCATAGAAATGAATTTCTGTTTGTTGAATCCTCATCATACGCTGGAAAGCTATGTGAAATGGGAGAGTACCTTTTTAATTTCGTTTAAATATTACATTTAAAATGAAAAGCATAAAGTTGTTTGTGTTGTCACACATATGTAGAAAATGACGGTGTAGGATTTGTTTACAGTTCGCTATTCCAAAGGTTCTTTTCTTACTTAACTACGTTACTCCGAAGGCTCCTTATTCCGAAGTTTCGCCATTCACGGGATTCCGATGGTTTGTCTATCTGAAGGTTCGCATTTCCGAAGAATCATTATTCCGCAAGTTCATAATTTAATTTGAGATAATATGTGACCCTGCACCTCAAAACAAACAAAATGTCGCCAGACATGAATTTTTAGTTAAGACCATATTCTGAGAGAGCAGACTTTAAGCTTTAAAATGACGTATAACTCAAATCAAATGGACTCTCCTAACCTATCTAAATATTGGAAAGAAAGCACAAACTCAGGAAAAGTGTGAACTGAGAAAAGAGGCTCTGAAGTACAGTGTCTATTCAAGCGCTTAATCTTTACCAAACCGTGCTGGCTGTGTGATGAATGGGACAAAAAACAGGAAGTAAAAACCACCAGAGTAACAACAATGAAGGGATTATAAGATTAAACTGAAACTAAACATGCCTCATTAATACATTCTGTCCATAATCAATGCCAACTTTCAAATCGGTAGCCCTATCCTTTCAAAAGTTATTAGAGTTGAAAGTGAAGAGTGTGGACAAGGTTTTTCAGAAATGAAAATGGGATTCTAAAGACACACCTAATCACTCTATTCTACCCAAAATATTCGAGATAAACTGCTAAAAAAACACACTTTCCTGCCCGTTTTATGATACCAAATTTTAGCATAATGTAAAAGAAGACCCGCTCTTTCAGAAAATATGAAAAAGTCAAGTTCGGCTAGGTTGACCCATTTCACTTATTTTCAGTCCTCGCGCAAAATCAGTGTGTGCGACTTTATGTTCGTTTTGAGGTGCACGGTCACATATATTGTTCATTTTCCGAAGGTTCGTTGATCTGAAAATGAAATGAGGTTCGTCATTCTGAAGGTTAATTATAAATCAAAAAAAAAAAATGAGAAAGGTTCACTATTCAGAAAGTTCGTTGTTCCGAAGGCTTTTTCATCCGAAAATGAAATAAGATTCGTTATTCCGAAGAAAGTTTGTTAATGAAAAAAAAATGAGAAAGGTTAGTTATTTCGAAGATTTATTTATCTTAAGACTATTATAAGGATTGCAATTCTTAAGTTTTGTTAGTGTACTCACCTTTTTCCACCATGGATTAACGATTCTTTTTGCAATGTTCCGATTAACGAACGTTTTGAATTCCTATCATTTTCGGACTAACGAACCGTATAAGAATAAGAATAAGAACCATATTTTATCATCGGATTAACGAACCTTTGGAATAACGCCAAAATGTGCTTAATATTTCATTTCCGAACTATTAAGGACATTTAGTTGTATCAGAATCTGTGTGTTTTGTATTAAAGGAATTCGAAACAATGAAACAAACCTTATCTGAATTCAGATTATCGTATTACAATAACGTAAGTTCCCCTCGGAACCTGTGCGTGATACACGGAGTGAACATACAATGATGTGAAGCGTTCGCTCATGCATGCAGAGACGCTATAAAAATGCTTGCTCCGCTACGCATTTTCGAATGCGATCCGCATTTCGTTGTAACGGAGCACATTTCTTTTGTTTTTCTTTGTCAGCGGCGCTCAGAAAAGACTTCGTGGCAACGAACATTTTGTCATAACCGTCTTCGTTGTAAGCGAATTTTTTACCATAGACTTTAATGGCGATAATTTTGGGACCAGAAGTTTTGCTTCGTTGTAACGAAATTTCGTTATAACCGTGTTCGTTGTAACGGGAGTACAATGTATCTTTATTTGTGTACTTCGTCTCTGTCTTAATTTGCTTTCTTTGCATTGTTTCCTCAATTTTGTAACTGTTTTATGTTGTTGTTGTTATTTTAAAGATCGAAAGAAGAGAGAGAGAGAGAAATTGGGCCCTAACTGTTTTACTATTATACCGTTAACGCTCATTTCAGAATTGCCCTACTGCATCATTGGGCATTAACAACTAGTATATCAAGGATGCGGGAAGAGATTGTCACATCCTTGGTATGATCACCGCAGAGCATTACCTCCCTTGACAATTACTCCTTACTAAATTAGGCTCCAAATAATCACCCCTCTTGCAATAACTCCCCCCCCGCCCCAGAAATTTACGTCTCTCATTGTCATTTTCGAACAACGTTTGCTATTTCAATAAAAAAAATGTTTTAAGCGAAATCATTACTCCTCTTACCTACATTTTCAATCAATCCTTATTTAATGGCAAAGTCCCCAATAAGATGAAGGTCGCAAAAGTTGTCCCTATCTTTAAGAAGGGACAGAAAGATTTGGTGAATAATTACCGACCAATTTCTTTGCTGACTTCAATCTCTAAAATTCTTGAAAGGGTGGTTTATACACGATTATTAAAATTTCTCACAAATCATAACATTCTGTCAGATTCTCAGTTTGGTTTTAGAAAACATTACAACACAACCCATGCTTTACTTACTTTTATAGACAAGGTAGCTCATGCTATAGATAGTTTTGAACATACAATTGGAGTTTTTCTTGATTTTTCTAAAGCTTTCGACACGATAGATCACGAAATCTTGTTTTATAAATTGTGTCACTATGGAATCCGCGGGACCCCCTTAGAATGGTTTAAGAGTTATTTAACAGAAAGAAAGCAATTTGTTAATATCAATAGCCATGATTCGCAATTAAAGCCTATTTCATGTGGAGTCCCGCAGGGCTCCCTCTTGGGCCCACTTTTATTTATCTTATACATAAACGATCTTCCAAAATCATCGCAAATTTTGTCATTTATCTGTTTCGCCGATGACACTAGCTTGTTTTTTTCACATCGAGACCCTAATGCATTAATAAATATGATGAATACTGAGCTTAGGTCTGTGCAATCCTGGATTTATGCGAACAAATTATCTTTGAACATAGAAAAAACTCATTACATGGTATTCAGTAATTCCTTGAATGTTGTTCCATATGATATCAAAATAAATGATTTATGTTTAAAGCAGGTTAATAATACAAAGTTTTTAGGGCTTTGGATTGACCAAGAATTATCCTGGAAAACTCATATTAATTTTGTAAGTAAAATTTTGTCTAGAAATATTGGAATCTTGAATAAGCTCAAACATTTCTTTCCTGTTCATATTTTGCAGAGTATATATTCTTGTTTAATATCTCCACACTTTAATTATGGAATTTTGACGTGGGGAAATGCAATTCACTCATTACTAGATTCCCTTCTCCGTATTCAAAAGCGTGCAATAAGAATCATAAACCACGCCGGATATTTTGCCCATACAAATTTTTTTTTCCATCAAAACAGAATTCTGAAAATTCCAGACCTATTTTATTACAATCTCGGAATTTTCATGTATAAACTAACAACTAATGAATTACCATCTGTTTTTATCCACATGTTCAAAAGGAATCGTTCTATCCACTGTTATCCCACTCGCCAGAGTGACGCCTATCATCTTCCCCGTACTCGCACTATTTTTGCAAAGAAAACAATTATATTTACTGGACCCAGATATTGGAATGATCTCCCTCTAGATATCACTTCTTCCTTATCTTTATTCACCTTCAAACGCAAATTAAAACAGTTATTACTTAGTGGATACACACTACCAAGTTTTTAGCAACCCTTTTATGCTCCCAGTCTTTTGTCCTTGTCCGCAGCACCAAGTCATTCAAGTTATTTCATGGTACCGATACATCTTTTAATAATATAGCATTTTTGTTATTCAAACACTGCGAGATTTGTATGCAGTTTGGATTGTGCGATATCTATGTGGTTCATTAGTTTATTACTCATCGATTTTTTGTACTTGTGTAATTTTAGTTGGTCAAGACAAACATATCCGTTCTCCGTGTAAAATTATATGCCTATGAACTCGGGAACCTACAGTTTTACAAGCTTTAAAGCTTTTATGTAGGCCCCATCATATTTCTTATACTTACTAGTGACATTTTCACACAATATGACCTTGTACATTTGTGTCAAGTATATTTTCTTTTTCTTTTCTTCTACGATCAAAAGACATGATTGTATATATCTTGTATTCTTGTTTTGTTGTCAATAATTTTGTAATGTCATCATTGAGAAATGGAAATATGAAATAAATTTGGACTTTGAATTTGAACTTAAAAAAAAAAAAAAAAAAAAAAAAATTCATATCGTCTGGTTTCGGTCGAGACCTAACTTCAGGTTTTTAACATCTTTTGGGTGAGATAATAAGAAACCCCATACGAAATATTAAAGAGCATGTTATTCCAAGAAGGATTCAAGTTTTTGTGAAAAAAAATAGTCTTAAAACGGCCGGGATAAAACAGAGCAGCCCTAATGTAAATAGGATTCTGTCAACTACAACTCTCTAGATCTATTCAAAAAGAGGGTGCAGGACAAAAGACTTCGTTAACAACTAGGGGTTTTTTGTATTGAAAAAAGAAAAAAAAAAAAGAAATACCGTTAAACTCGTAATATTTTACTCTTTTAATCAGACTAGCTTATATCTGAACTGGATTTCCCCTTAAAGTGTCGACAACATTTAATTTGAAAACTAGCACAATTCTACTTGTATGTAAAATAATATGTAATTTTATTCAAATCGTCGGTCGCATTACGAACCGGCGAATGTTCTAATTTGCGCGGAAACACGATTACGAGATAATCGCGTTTAAAGAATCGGGACTTCTTTAAACGTATAAAAACGTGTCTTATAACCGCACATTGATGATGATATTAAGAGAGTGATGAAAGCGGAATTTTCTGCTTTGTCTGATACTAAATATTATTTTGTAGCTGCACCTGGGGCTCTGTGGTAGTGATGCAAAGTGCGTTTGCCGGTTCGTAAAACCCCCCATTTCAGCGTTTTACGTACATCGCGTACTAAAGAGAGGGCATTACGAACCGGCAAATGTATACATTTGCCGGTTCGTAAAGCCCATGCTCAATACGTGTGGACGTAGCGAGTGCGCATTACGAACCGGCAAATGTAACATAAAATGGCGCGTATCATCACACATTCCACACGCTTAGGTGGTACGCGCACAGTGTAATGTATACATTCGCCGCTCTAGGTAGTGGGATTGTGATTCATTCATGTTCATTCATGTTCATTCATGTTAGTTGTATCATAATCATGGATATTAGGAAAGTGTAACAAACACCACAGTTATTTTCTCAAACTATACAACCTACCTGTACTTTTACACATTAATTGTTGATGCGAGTAATGCTATCAAACTGTGCAATGGGTTTTTCATTGGATGACTACCGTTCTATTAAAGCGTGCCTGGTAGTCACTCACTATCTATAAATATTACAAGTGTTAAGTCATTATCAGTATTGAGAGAATATAATTACACCCACACAAACGCAAACATACACAAACACACATACACGCGGTGTATACCAGTAAACACACTCGAACCCACACACACAACCTACTTTCTGACACATTAATTGTTGATGCCAGTAATGTTATCAAACTGTGCAATGGGTTTTTATTGACTACTGGAGGAGTACTAAAAGTGCTCCTGGTAGTCACTGTCTATAAAAAAGTGTAAATTCATTATTGAGAGAATATAATTACACCCATGCAAACACAAACATACACAAACACACACTATACATGCACATACCAGTACACACACTCGAACAAACACACACACACACATACCCTCTTACAAAGCAGTCATAATCACCTTGTTCTCCCAATTCTAGGTATCTGTGTCTCTCTCACTCCTCTTTTTTTTTTCTTTTGCTCTTTTTTTGTTTGTTTTCTATTCACCAGTCCCCAAGTTTGTGAAGAATTCTGCAATTTATCAATTCAAAATGCACCATTCCACATGTGTGTTCATAATTACATACAGTAACTACACAACAAAGCATTCTCCTCAAACTTCCAGATATAACCTGTAAATTCAGAGAGTGATTTTTTTTTTTTTTTTTTTTGCATTTTCGACAGCTCACAATAATTACATTGCACACTATTATTACAATACATTAAATCACAATTAATACAAAATAAATGTGACATTCTCCATGATACTTCACTATGTAATCTCACTTGGAATGAGAAGTTAGGCATTTGTTGCATTTCAGAATTGTGTTCTGACCACTATAAAAGTGGTGCAATAACATGTACAAAATACAAAATTCTCATAACACTTCACGAGGTAATCTGACTTGTAAATTGGTGAGAAGTTCTGCATTTCCTTGACTTTAATGTATTACAGTAGTACGCGTGTTAATCACAAATAGTGCAATAACATGATCAAGTGTACCATTCTCCTCACACTTCACAAGGTAATTTTGCCCAGGGTTGAATTAATGAAAGTGATACCCAATGTGTTTATAAACACGAGTCTACAAACTTTAACAGTCTGCCAACTACTGGACTGCTGGGAGGAGAGTAGTGTACGTCATTTGTCTCTTTTTGCTGTCCTTAGGATGGGGGACAACATGACAGCATGTTAATAACATGTCTGGCTAGCCATTCTCTTTCTAGGACCAGAATTTTCAAGGCATGATAATATTGTCTGATAGACATTCTGCCATTTTCACTGAGGCAATCATAGCCAAAAGATTGATATGGTTACGTGTTAAATCACATCTTTGATGGTTAAAATGTGTTCTACCATCTACAAATATTTCTGACTTTTTGTAGGCTTCCCCACTGTTCAGCTTTTTTTTTTGACAATTCTGTTTTAGATTCCATTAATTTTTTCATGACAACTGAAGATCTATCAGGAATAGAACTGATGTCAGTACCTACATATTCTTCCACATGAAAATCTTCTGGCTTTGCACTGACATCTATCTTCCACTCCCTCAAAAGCCTCAATGGCAGTAGTTTCCAAATTTGCAATGAAGAGACAATAAATGGAATACATACTGGAACACTACACTTTATTTCTATTGTTTCTTTTATATTTGAATAAGGTCCTCCCGAAGTGATAAAAATTTGTCAATTTGTGTGAAACTGTGTTGAAATTATTGAAAGCATGTAGCAAATATGTAACACTGAAGATAAAATAATTACCAGAAAGTATTACAAACTTGATCATGCATCAAGTCTATATTTGTACAAGGCACTATGAGCAAGAAATTCACCAATAATTCCCTTTCCTTTCCTTACAAGAAACATGTACAATAGTTTGCCTAAATGGTCTTTATTTTAGGAAAGTTGGTCAACAGTTAGTGCACTACATATAATAATGTAAATACAACCAGATGTATACCAACAAGACTAGATAAAGGGCAGTATAGAATACATACAGCATAATATGAATATGCTGTACTTCCATTACACTTCACAAACAGTTTTCTATTGCTTTCCTGTGTCCGGTTACCATCAAAATCGGTTCTTCAATGTCTGACAGGGACATTGCTTTCTCGAGATTTAACAGTTTTCCATCATCCAGCAAGGTTCAGTATTCTTTGTAATCTGAAATAAGAGTGGAGGACTTAGTCTGCTTTCAAATTGAAATCAGGTACACCTAATGCAAGGAAAACAAATACATAATTTGATGAAACTGCCAAGTCTGGTTGAATAATTGTTACTTCATTTACTGTTTTTTTTTAACTATTCTTTGCAGAAGACAAACTATTTTCTTTAAATTTTACAGGTTGCCTACCACAAACTTTTTCTTACAAGAGTGAAGGATAAAAGAAAAAAAAAGATAAAGTATTTATCACATGTTTAAATCATTTTACATTTGTTATTGGAAAATTAAGTTTTGGCTCATAATTGCTTTTTTAGTAATTTGCACCACACAGACAGATAATGCAAGAAATACAAACAACAGTTATACAATGCCCTGAACTTCTCAACTCCAATTGAATTACCTTCAGCTTCAAAGGTAACATTGCTGCGTTGTTTCTTAGAATGCGGACACCACAGTTGTTTGTAGAGGCTCTGCTTCTGTTGCTGCTGCTGCTTCTAGCAGTGTTGCTAATGTTCCTGGAAGTGCAGATGCTAAAGTTGCAAGTAGAGGCTCTGCTGCTACAGTGGTAAGTAGAGGCTCAGTTGCTACAGTTGTAAGTAGAGGCTCTACCACTGTTGTCGTACTTAGAGGCTCAGCTGCTAGGGCTGTATGTACAGGCTCCGCTGCTGCTGCTGCTGCTGCTGCTTCAAGCGGTGCTGCTGATGTTTCTGGGGATTCAGCTGTCACAAATCGACGTTGAGGCTCTGCTACTGCTGTCGCAAGTAACGAGACTGCTGGGGAAGTTGTAAACAATGCATCAATGAAAAAAATTATGTGACCATCCTGTGGGTAGAATCAACAAGATTTATACTAGATATACTTGCAAACATCTATCATGGACACTAGAATCTACAGTGTATTACATGCACATAAAGCAAATTATCAGTAATTGATTTTGTTTTGGGACTGAGAAGAGACGTTGACATAATAAATTGTAAGTAATAATCAATATCAGACTTTTAAAGAAAGGAAGTGGAAAGCTAACAGTCTTCAGCATCCTACAGTCATTACAAACTGCAATTACGACATTTGTTTTATTCATTACACAGAATTGAACATTTATATTGAAATGGTAATGCAATGAAAGTACATTGTACCTACATGATACTATGCATAAAAATCTCTACATCATTTTGAAATGAAAAAAGACATAATATATCTTGATAAACTTATTGATGTAGAACAAATCAGTAACTATGTATTCAAATTACCTCAGGCAGAAAGAGGAATGCCCTCGTCATCTGACATCCTACGTCCATCCATGGGCATGTTGAAGACTTGAAGCACCCTCCCTTTCCACCAGCCATTTTCACTTCTCATATGTACACAGGAACCTTGTTTCGGTTTGGTCCGTTGAGCATGATAGAGGTCACTTGAGCTGACAGGATTCATAGAACCATCCCTCTTCCACTTGACAAGAACATCTATGCCTGGTGGTTCAAAAACACACAAAATTGTATGGACAATTTCAGTGAGAAATTTGACAATTGTGTCATACACTATGTGATAAAACATTACAAGTACCTGCAGGTTTGAAAAATGTGAAGAAGAGTATTTCTTAGAGCTAAAGCACAATTTCAGAAGAAAAAACAAAGTAACATAAGGAAATTCTTTACAGGCAATCACCTACGACATTTTGTGAGACAAAATGAAAATAGCTACAGCCAGCATACCTATTTGAAATGCAAAAAAAAATGTCATCAAAGTCTGCTGATCTCTGAAGGGCATAGTAATTCAGGTGCTATTGGTCGAGCTTTTACACCTTGGGGTTGGCAAAGGTAAATAATAATAACTGCTACACATTCTTTGATTAGAAATGTGATGTCTTTCACATAAAAACCTAACAATCTTATACACAGAAGTGTTAGTGCTTGCTTTTTTCTCTTTTAATACATTGAGTAGCAGTCAACATTGATATACATGTATGAAATAATTACAGTAAGGCCATTAGAAACTTCCCCCAAGTATGCTCAAGCAGGTGCCTAGGGAAGAGCTTGTAATATCAACATGAGCCTGTCCTCACCAGGTTAATATCTGCATAAGATACTTGACAGTAGAGTTAGATAAGATCGACATTACAGAAAAGGTATGACTACATTACCTAGTACATTCCAGATATCAAAACAGTGATTTCTGTCAAATGACATGGTATTGTTCAATCATCTATTCCACTGAAAGTAATAAATGACCTATTCCATTCACCGTAAACTGAGAAATGTTTGTGAATACCTGGTTCCCGGTACACTTTATGGTCCACAAGTACCGGTACCATAATCACTTGTTACGAATCAAACTTACCATTATAGGCAGAAGGAAAAACATCCTCATCACCACTACTCTCTGCGGTTGTACGTAGAGGCTCTGCTGCTACAGTCTGAAAGGCTCAGCTGCTACAGTTGAAAGTTAGGATCATGCTGCTACAAATGTAGAGTTTTACAGTAGCATACGTAGACGCTCTGTTGCAATAGTACTGTCGGTAGGCCTACTGTAGTACATAGAGGCTTCGCGACTACAATTGTATGGAGAAGTTCAGCCGCTACAGTTGCACTTTACAGGCTCTGCTAATGCTGCTCCTGCGCCGAGAGGTGCTGCTGATGTTCCTGGGATGCTAGCTGCTACAGTTGTAATGATAGCGGTGCTGCCTTTAGTGTGGGGACTCGGCTCCTGCTTGCGTGGCCTGCTGCTCCTAGAATTATCCCCAAGATATAAATAAGGAAAATCATGTCAGTGTTATCAGGGCACAAATAGGATACCGCAGTAACTTATATAGAATAAAAATCCCTGGATATAGGCTTATACTTGTACCGGTACATGAGTGTTAAAAAAAACTGTGAGTACCGGTACCGGTAATCAACTTCGTTTAATTTTTCTGAAAGTTCATTGATATCTGTCCCGGTAATCAAAATAAGTAACATACCGGTGAATACAACCTCGATCTAGCCTATATAAATTTACTGTTTATGCAGGATTTTAGTTAGACAGTAAAGGCCAGAGCAGTTATTCTTGCATGCTTAATGAAGCTATATGTAACTATAACTGACTTAATACTGACGCTAAACAGTCTCATCATGCAATTTCATTCTTACTTAGGGCCTAAATACTTTTTTTTTAATGCAACAACATGAATCTTTGAAAACAATGATAATCATTTATTACTTTGGGCCTATTTTCAGTTCTACCTGGGTATTTGCAATTGCTACACGATATTTTTTTTTCAGTTTATAGATTCTACTATGCTTTAGTTTAAAAAACAATGCATCCGGGTTGTATGGGAGGATTGCTCTATCTCTGACCAAGAATAATCAAGGACCACCTTCGACAAAAATGGTGGCTAGGTGTACGACTGTGTAGGATCTACAACTACAAGGAAATGAAATACACAGGAAAGCTACTTTTACATGATAATGTCGAGCAATTCTACTTCTCTGATGTAATATTTTATGATTACACATTAACCTGCCCCGATTATCATTACTTTTGTTTTTAAACAGAAGATTAAATAACAAATGAGCAACAAAATGCACCTAGTAGTTACATACCAGCACAATTCCGAGTGCATGGGACTGATGGTGATGGCGAGCCCTCGCTCGCGGCCTCGCAAGCTCCTCGATTCGCCCCACATACCTCACGTGTGTTCCGTCTGAACAGGGATTTTACGAACCGGCGTATACGAACATTTGCCGGTTCGTAATGTCACAAATTGCAGCATTTGGACATTTTGAAAATTCGTCACTACCAAAAATACATGTTTTCGTGAATTTTGCGATTTGATATTTTGGGGATAGATAGAGTTTGGTATGGACATTCAAAAAATGGAAAAAAGTGAATTTTGAAAAATTGACCCAAATTCGAACATTCGCCGGTTCGTAATGCGACCGACGAAATGACAGATTAGGGCACCGTTTGATACAAGTTGCCAGTTATGACATTTTGCTAGTCTCTAATAATTTCAATAAAACCATGGGTTCTGCTTGATTGATAAGCTCGATTCACTGAGTTGTTACCATGGACCTGCTTTGATCGACCTACAACGATTGGTAATTTGTGTGGAACTGACAGCTTGTCAGGACTGATAACTTTCATAAAACCGTGCCCGGATCCTGTCAGAAACTATGGCTTTATATCGAAGGGTCCCTCGCTAATGTTAAGGGAATATGAATTGCAGTGAAATCAACTATCCGTTTCTTATGTTTATCGTCTAATGTGTTATAATGGTAGAAAATGACAAGCCAAAAGAGTAAATTATGACAGTGTAAGAGAAAGGTGCATTAATGTAGGGCCTACATGAGCTTAGTCTTCTGATATGGTGTTATGAACTTGTGGAAAAAATTAGTATCAGGAGGAGGCGGGGGGGGGGGGGGCGGCGGTTCGGGGTATGGCTATTGGGGGGGGGGGGGTATCTCGGGGTGGTAATCCGGGTGGTAGTTATCCTGGGGGTAGTTATCCAGGCTGTAGTTATCTAGTTTGCAGTTATCCTTGGGGTAGTTATCCAGTTTGTAGTTTATCCTGGGGGTAGTTATCCGGGGGGTAGTTACCCAGGGGGTAGTTCTCCGGGAGGTAGTTATCCAGGGGGTAGTTATCCGGGTTGTAGTTATCTGGGGGGGGGGGGGGGAGTTATCCGGGGGGTAGTCATCCAGGGGGTAATTACCCAGGGGGTAGTTATCCGGGGGATGTGAACTCAATTTTCTCTATTCTTTCTAAAGTTTTCAATTTTATATTCTATTGAGAAATTTTATGGTCATTCGTTTTAAATTTCGAACGAAAAAATTTGACCCATAAATAACGAAAATACACTCACACACACACACGTACACGCACACACGCACCATGGAGTTACATAGCCCATGCCAAAACCAAAACAATCTCCTCCTCTCGCGAGTGCCCCCTGTGGCGGTGACTGATGCTTAGATTAGGCCAGGGTCAAGAAACAGGTGTTTTATATCTTTGGTTTTTAAGTCCTTGATTGCCAAGATATACACTAGCATTGTCTACGGGGGTGTAGCTTCTTCAAACGAGAGATTTGCCTCATGCCTTTGACGTAAGTTTCGGTAAATTTGATTTATATCTACTTCAAAATGAAATGTCAAATGTATTGACTTGACAAAGCCATATAGGCGAAAATTCGTCAAATCTACGTCTCTAACGGAGTTTTTCTATTGATCTACTGTTGTGAATCTATACTTTCTTAGGACTCCGAGCAGAAACTAATTGTTCTTATTCAGCTCACTGAAATCTGTTTTGTGATGCACAGGACTATCCCGCTGTACCGTACTCCAGGGTTGTTATGTTAAAACCAGCTATTTGTGCCCTCAAATTCTGTCACCGTGTCTATGACCTATTGCATTTTCTTCCTTCTCTAAGACATTTGGGGCGAGGTAACAGCTGGTATTTCAATTCCTTCTGCACTGTAACTGGTTGTTGAATGTCTTCTTTTTTTTGGGGGGGGGGGATTTGCAGGTGCATGTGTTCCCTCCTTAATACACGCAATGTATAAATCTTTAATATTTTTTAACCGTATTATTGTTATCATATATTGAGTCATATTGCTATTATCGCCATAACGACAATGGTTCATCCGCCTACAGCATGTGGCTTATCCGACCCCAAATCTGTATTAGAGAAGAATTTGCTATATAACTGTATAAATGTACTTTTTTTTCTCTATGTTTTGGTCAATGTTGTACCCGTGCTCCCCATCTTAATCTTCAACTCGATTTGAACTGGGACCTACGCTCAACAAGCTCGCTTTTAAGTAGGTTCCTTCATATTTCTTTAGCATCCATTCACAGATTCAAAACGACAAAGATCGACCACTATATGTTTTATATATTTACAATATTTTATGTATGTCTCCAGCTTGATATCATGTACTTCATTTAATTTTGTTATATTTGATGTATTTTTTCATCGAGAAATATGAAAATAAATCGAAAATATATATATTTATATATATATATATATATATATATATATATATATGTGTGTGTGTGTGTGTGTGTGTGTGTGTTTATGTGTGTGTCGTAGTAGTACAAGTAGTTTTCGCATTTATTTAAAAAAAAGGTGTTTTTTTTTATACTGAAAGATAACATTGGGCTATTTTTAGCGAACAGTCAGCCTGAGATTGAGTTATAGACCATCTACCTGATTGTGGTTTTCTAGATATTTCTTTGGTTGTACTGTATGGACCGAATAGTGATCATCCTGAATTCTATATATGCATAGGAAATATCTTATTGCATTTCGATGATCCTCATAAAATTCTTTGTGATGATCGGAACTTGGTCCAGAGTATGGAATTAAATACCTCCAATTATCTTAAACTTGGTAATAGAAAAGCTAGGGAAAACGTTCTTCAGATAAAACATGATTTTGGTTTGGTGGATCCGTGGCACCAACTTCACCTCGGTACGAAATCTTGTACCTGGCGACAGCCAACACCACTGAAGCAAAATAGATTGAATTTCTTTTTGATGTCATCAGAGATATTCTCTTTGGTTAGGAAATGTGAAATCGATTTGGAATGTCGAACTGGCCATTCTGTGGTCACCCTTGACATTCTGTTAGATAAATGCCACAAGGAAGTCATTTTTGAAAGAATCTGAATTTGTTGACCTTATTAAGGAGAAGGTAAATGAGGTTACTTTACAGTATCTTGATTTTGGTTGTCTTGATGGTAAATAGTTAGAAAATGTCGGTAAATGTGATTACAGATTTGTCATTGATGATGAGTTGTTTTTTGACACACTGTTGATGGAACTGAGAGCAGTGACAATATTCTGTATGCTATTAGACAGAAGAAAGAAATAGAAAGAGTAGAAAATGTTAACGAGATAGTTTTATTAGACAGATTGTTAGATCAAAATATAAACACCAGAGAAAATATAGATAAGTCATTGAGTCATTGAGAGAAGAATTGGAACAATTTAGACAACAAAATTTTGAAAGGGCAGCAAGTAGGCTACGGTTGCAAGAAATGAATTTGGAGAAAAACCAACAAAATATTTTCTAAACTTGGAAAAACAAAGGATAGTATTGAAAAAATGTGAAATTGATCAGTGATAATGATACCGTGTTCCAGAATCAAGAAGATATTATGAAAGAAATTGTTTCATATTATGAACATTTGTATAGATTTCATCCAAACTGTAACGCAGAAGAACTTTTTTTCTGATGTAAGTGGATGTCATTTTCAATATCTCACAGATGAAGAGCCGAGTCATTAGAGGGAGAAATTTCTTATAGTGAAATTGAGCATACATTGAAGAATATGAACAATAATAAAGCTCCAGGGCAAGATTGATTTAAGTTAGATTTTTTTGAAGTATTTTTGAAAAGTTAGGTATAAATATGGTGCATATTATGAACTTTGCTTACACTTCGGGAAAGTTGTCTCTTTCACAAAAGACTGGCTTGATAACACTACTTGCTAAGTTTGATAAAGTGAGACATCTTATCGAAATCTGGAGACCAATTTCGGAGTTAACTGTTGTTTATAAGATACTCTCAAGGTGTATTGCTAGTAGACTCAAACCTGTATTAAATCGTATTATTCATGCTAACCAAACAGGTTTATGGTGGGGTTTTTTTGTTTGTTTTTTTTTATTGGTGAAAATATTATAATTTGTGTACTCGATGAAAACAACGCCCGAAAATGTAGATAGCGAAATAAAGGACAGATGCTTGTTGGTAGAGATTATGGTAATACCGTTTTAATTTGATGACTTTGCGAAATCTTATTAAAAAAAAAAATAAAAATACATGGTTTCCGCCACACTTATAAACACAAAAAATAAACATACTCTCACACACCAACACACCCAACCACCCGCCACACACACACACACACACACACACACACACACACACACACACACAATATATATCTCTTTCTTTTACACACACAAAGACAAATGTTGACAAAGCTATAAAACACTGACGCAAAAATATGGATGAAATAAAAGAGAAATATAGTTAAACGGGTAACCGAAATGACCGTTCTAGAAAGGTGGTAGTCGGAGATAGGGTCGCCAACATTCAATATGTATTCAATATTTTGAATTAATTCATTAGATAGTATGCCGCCTTCTGCGTCATGTGTAATGGTAATTTCGTGAAGTGTACTCTGTTTTTGTTATGTGTGAATTGGAAAAAGACAGAAATAATTCCAAACCAAAAGATGAAAACAAAAACGAATATTTTATAGTTGATAGATTTCTGGAATGTTCATAGACATACCATTAATGAACTTTAAAATTCATTACGAAAACTTGGTGATATTAGAATAACAAATCGTGAAAACTCGAATTCAAATATGTCTAAGGTTAAAGAACAGGTACCGCATGATATCTATGAAACATAAAAAAAAAAGAAAAACTACAAATACTACAGCAACCTTTTAGAATCTTTGTGTTATATGCTGTCTTCTCATGAGACATAAATATGTCATTGTTAACGGCTTTTTAACCAATCCCCGTACACGCTTCGCAGTCCACATTTGAACGACATTTCTTATTCCTGATGTTATATTAGCTAGCGCAGCCAGACCGGTCAAACTAATTATGATATTATCAAGTCTACTGATTTCATTCGAAGCAAAACATTCGTGCAGTATATTTCCTGCAAAAACAAAAAAAAAAAGAAAAGAAGAAAAGCAAGTTCATTTATGAACGCTAGTGATGAACAATCTGTACATCGTAAAATTGTAGAAATTGTGTTGCTTCGTAACTACCATCATTATAAAGAAGAATGTTAAAAAAAAGATTGCAACAGCTCCGTTATCACCATTATAAACCATATCTTTGAAAAATGTGTGTTGTTTACGTTGTGCGGGTTAATTATTTCCGAGTAGGGAATAGGGCGTTTAATTCTTCCTTTGGACGTAATCTCCTTGTCGCAACTCTCAGCTCAAAGCCAGCGAAATCATCTGGATTTAAATTTAGGCCCTGGAGCCGTTGGGGGAAGGGGTTTTTGCCCCTGTTGCCCCCTTGGGAGACATTTAGCTAACTGTGTGTTTTCGTGTTATTTCTATTATAATACAAAAAACACATTTTGCTCTTATACATGATATTAAACTCCAATATTATCTGTAAAATATTAAAAATTCAAAATGGCTTCCTTATTTAAGTATTTGCAAGAGGAGATTACAAACAAGACGTTAGTAAATTTCTACTTTTCAAAAATTCTTGTGCCCAACATACCATAATGTTACACCTATACGATTATTTCTTGAAAACTATAAATTATTCTCAAGAAAATCTAAAATTTCTTTCAAACAAGAACCAGCACAACATATGAAAGTTAGACAAAGCAGTAGATGAGCACTGCTCAGATTTTTTTTTTTGTATTTCTGGATTTTATTTATCAGATCAAAAACATTGTGCTTCTTCATAAGTCATATGACATATACACTTTTGACAACACAAAACAAACATTTGAAAGCAGTCAATGATAGTAAAATTACCAGGCATCTGATCCTTTTTTTTTTTTTTGTTACTATACTCTGTAACACACGTTAACATCAATAACTCTAGACTCATATACACAGAAAACGAGGGGAAAATAGCCTTCCATGGAAACGCTAAATGCTACCAAAGACCAGACAAAACAAACCAAAAGCGCAAGAACACTCAATACAGTCTTAAACACACACACACACACACACAAACACACAAACACACACACATGAACAAAACCAAAACAAAGGTGCCATCCACCTATGCACTCTCTGTATCTTCCTTCCTACAATAACATATACACCCAGCCTTGGGCTGAAGGTGCCGAGTCTCCTGATCTTTATCCCGGCCTGGAGGGGGGGGGGGGGGGGGGGTAAACGGCGCTGCAATCTTTAGGATGATAATGCAGGACAGAACAATTGTTTCACAAACATAAACTGCAATGAACACCATGACAAGAGAGAACGAGAGAGAGAGGGAGGGAATTAAAAAAAAGGAGTATGAACCGCGATGGGGAAGAAAGAGCAATCGGAGCAGGGAAAGGAAATAGAAAGGAGGAAGGGCATTTGACTTTCCTCCATTTTGTCCCATGCAAATCAAATTTATTTTTGCTTTTAGCTATTTCTTCTTCAATCAACCTATATATATATATATATATATTTTTTTTTTTTATTTTTTTTTTTACATATTGCACAAAATGTTGCATTTGAGGACATAAACTTTGGTACTAACAATTTAAAATAGATTGTTTACCTAATTATATTAGGAAATTGTATGAAAAAACAAAATCGTTCGTCGGATGTATAGTACCATATAACACATTTTGACATGAAAACAATTTCAAGGAATCGATTTTCCTTTTTTCTTCTTTAAACAGTGATTCCAAAAATATTGACACTTTCCGGGAATCAAAAAACAAATGTTCCATTGTCTCCAGTTCACTTTTACAAAAGGAACACCTTGAATCATCTTTTCTCCCTATTCGAACAATCGTGCTTTAACGGGAATCAAATTATTCAGTATCTTATATTGCGTCATTCTTAATTCTGTATCAATTGTCAAACTGGCAGGTAATTAAAAAAAAGAAGAGTGAGCATCTTCAAATCCAATGCCATACATAACATAAAAACGTTCAAAAACACTAGATTTTCCAGGGTTATTCAAATGCAGATATATGTTGTACAAATACTGTGTTGTTACGTTATGTAATTCCAACCATCTACCTTTAATCCATATCAAAATAATAATACTCAGGGGTTTAATACAGGGGTGATAATCTTGACGAAGAAAAAAAAAAGCTTCCATTCACGTGGCATCTTCTTCAAACAATCAAGAAGAGTGAAATACCGAGTAAACGTCAAACCTTTACCCTTACAATCCTTCCAACGCAGAGGTCAGCAGTATTTATCTAACATATCAGTTACCTCAAAAAAAAAAAAACTTTTTCTACTATAAATATGTGTATTAAACATAGCATTCCCATAAACAAAATGTACTTTTGCTTTCCGATCGTGAAAAGAATACGAAATATCTATATCTAAAACAATAGGAACAGATACAAATTCTACATTCCTAAATTGTTGCACGTCCGTCTTTCATAGGTGCAAACACCGATGGACAAATTCGCATTACTTTTGTCTTATCATAATTAATTGATAAAGACGAGCATATAGCAGCACCATCTAAAATGTTTGCAAGATTAGAAAACTTTGATCATTGGTTTAAAAAAAGACGGTGATATCATCAGTATATATAAAAAGTTTTATTTCCTCCTGTACACTTACCCTTGTTTCGATAATTTCTGGGCTAAATCTAATATGGAGTGAAATTGTCTCCATGGCTAAATTAGTCATATAAGGTGACAAAGGATCACCTTGGCGGACGCCCCTCCAAATCCTAAAATACACAGGTGACCTATTACTATTATTCAAAACAAAACTTTCTATATCATTTTAAAACACACGCGCAAATCTACAAAATTGCTCTCCAAATTTAAAGAATTTCAACACTTCAAATAAATATTGATAATTGAGGGAATTCGTTAACCTCATCGCTAACACCTTCGAACATATCTTGTAATCAATGTTTACTAAAGTAATCGGATGGTAATTGTCAATAAATAATTGTGACCCTGCACCTCAAAACAAACAAAAAGTCGCCAGACATGAATTTTTATTTAAGACCATATTCTGAAAGAACAGACTTTAAGCTTTAAAAAAATGTATAACTCATATCAAATGGACTCTCCTAACCTATCTAAATATTGGAAAGAAAGCACAAACTAAGGAAAAGTGTGAACTGAGAAAAGAGGCCCTGAAGTACTGACAGTGTCTACTCAAGCGCTTAATCTTTACCACACCGTGCTGGCTGTGCGATGAATGGGACAAAAAACAGGAAGTAAACCACCAGAGTAACAACAATGAAGAGATTATCAAATTAAACTGAAATTACACATGCCTCATTAACACATTCTGTCCATAATTAATGCCAACTTTCAAAGCAGTAGCACTATCCTTTCAAAAGTTATTAGAGTTGAAAGTGAAGAGTGTGGACAAGGTTTTTCAGAAATTAAAAAGGGATTCTAAAGACACACCTAATCACACTGTTCTACCAAAACTGTTCGACATAAACTGCTAAAAAAACAAACTCTGCTGCCTGTTTTATGATACCAAATTTTAGCATAATGTAAAGGAAGACCCGCTCTTTCAGAAAATATGAAAGAGTCAAGTTCGGCTAGGTTGACCCATTTCACTTATTTTCAGTCCTCACGCAAAAACAGTGTGTGCGACTTTACGTTCGTTTTGAGATGCACGGTCACAATTTATCTTTCCCTTTCTTAGCTATCAACGCTATCATTCCCTGTCGTTGCGACGAACATAATTTACCAGTCATAAAACTGTAATTCATAAGCCCAAAATTCATCCAAAATTTAATGTAAAATTCTACAGTCAAACCATAATTTCCGGGGGATTTATTTCTAGTCATCATTTTCAGAGCCGCAGTGAATTCTCTCAAAGTCAGATCTGCATTGCTGATGCTGATGACAGTGATGGACTATCATCAGAAATTAAAAAAAGAACAATCTGTGAAAGTGTTCTTTTCGGGCTCTTTGTACAACTCAGAATAATAATATCTAATATATTTACTAATAAAATCACTTCATCAAAAATATCTTCTCCTTTGTTCAACACATTAATACATGTAAACATCTTATTCACCTTCTCAAGATTAAGAAGATAATTGTTATTTTTGTTTCTCCATATATTCAACCCATTTTGCTCTATACATCACTATAATACCATGTGCAATGTGATCCAAATGTGCGTCATTATCATAATTTTTTGAAGGAATTGATCTCCTTGCTCTTTTATCACCTTCTGTAAATTATATCATTGTCTCTCTAACACCTCTCTTTCCCCCTCATCTTCTTTGCTTCTTCAATACTATATTTACGAGAAGAACATTAAATTGTATACTTCACAAATATCCCATCGTACTCTCAAATCTTCAAACTTTAATGATTCATTAATCCAAATATCTATACTTCGGGACATCTCAGTGCAAAATTGTTAATTATGACAAAGACTATTATCAAACTTCAAATTTGTGGTATTAAAATATTTCTTTGTTGTATTATCAATCTTTAAAATGACTGCAAAGTGATCAGTGCCAACCCCAGGAATACTATCAGTATCCTTAACATAACCTTGAAGAATATCCGAAATCATCCAGATATCTAATCTGCTTTGTATTAAAGGTCGGGACTGTCTCGCTGTATACCTTCCAACAAGGGGGTTTCTTAATCTCCAAATATCTACTAAATCAAAATCATGTTGTATTTTGAAAATTACCTCTTGAATGACATTACACTCTGCAGGGTTACCTCCATCCCTATCTATATATCTATTTAAAAGTGTATTAAAATTTCCCCCATTATAACAGCCAAAGAACTAATAATGACGTCAAACGTTCATGTAATAGCTCAAAATAAAGTCTATGATCTGTGTGTTTGTCGCCTGTTGGCAAGTAAATATGATAAAGTAAATATTCCTTACTTTTTATCTTCAATAAAATCCATCTTCCATTTACCGAAACGTACTTATCAATAATATCAACATGTAACCTATCTCTAACTCTTTATGTGCCATGTTCGCACCTCCCAGTCAATCGACGGCATGCCAACTTCGCATATTCCGCTCAAACGCACTAATCCGCCTAAACCGATTGATAAATCGCCTAATCCCGCGGTGCAATGAAATCTTTTCTCGCTCTTTTGTTCATTTTAAATACAGCTTGCATTCTCTGTAGTGATTGAATATCAAGCAGTGTTTCAAAATAAATTTGCGTGTAAATTCTAGGTTTGTCTCACGGGTTCATATGCAAAAGTCATGCCTTTATAGCAATGTAGCAACTGGTCACTAAAAATAACTAGAAATACATTTGTCATACAATTTATAGTATAGCAAAGCTTTGTATTCCTCTTAAGCTTTGCTCACTATTATGTCCAAGTTAACAGAAATTTGTAGAAGTTATATAAATTAAAAAAAAACGGAATTCTTTCTCAAAGCATGACTACCTTCGTGTCTCAGAATAACGTGGCACACAGGGGGTTTCCACCATGGCAAATAAAGAGCTAAACAAAATCATCACCCCGCAGCTATGTGAAGATCCGTATGAAAATGAAGAGTTTGTTCCAAAAAAACGATAAGTCCATTTTTGAAGATTTTGGAGCACGGTCTCTGTCATAAAGTACAGAATAATACCTTTAAAATGACATGCTGGTCACGACATAGAACGGTACATTTTTGAAGTTATGGTCAAAAGAAGCAAATATTTTCTTATGATTCTCAATATTTTTATTGAGCTTTAATCGAAAATATCTCCATTTGGCAAATATGGACTTGTCGGTTTTGCGAATAAACTCTACAAATATTGCCTTTCCTCCCCATTGTTTTGTTCATTCAATGACGTTGTCTTCAAGACTGTGCGTTTCCTGCAAAAATATTACATTTGCCTGTTTATCTTTACACCATGAAAACACTTTAATTTTCGTTAATAAGACCGTATACCTTTAACATTCAGAGATATAAAAGTCAGCTTTGTGTCCTTAAAAAAAAAAAAAAACTCCCTTAATGACATATAATCACTTTCAAATACAACTTTATCATCACGCCAATGTGATCAACAATTAGCGAGAGGGAATATGAACTACCGTTGTGACCCATTTTTTCATCAAAAATCAAACTTGTGTATATAAAAAACCGCAAGATAAAGATCACACAATATCTCAATACAAGGGATGCTATCAAACCAACCGGTTTTCCATAACACCATAACCCAAATTGTTTTGACACTGATGTGCCAACGACGTTCAAAAGGAAAGCAACGCATAATTCGAGTACCAACTAAACAGAAATGGATTTACCCCCGGGACGCGCACGATAAACTTCCAAACTTGAAAGGGTCTTTTTAACTTCCCACCCCCACGCCCCCCCCCCCTCCCAGGCGCCGAGGATAAATCACAGGAGATCGTAACAACAAATATTCTATAGGCTTTGACACAAATACAAATACACCCACAAAAAAAAAAATGTGCATCACCTTTGAGAGGTGCAGTGGACCCTCAAGGAAAAAATGTTACCTTTGATACCGTGTAATCAGAGAAGTGCACATGAGCATGAACTCTGTCTGAATAAAAAGAAGTCCTGAAGCTAAAAGACAAACACTTACACATTCCAAAAAAAGAAACTCTGAACAAAACAAACAAAAATGAATACACATATATTCATGACGTACTCTAATACCCCATTCATAAACTCATTCTCCAATTATCCGCATAAGAATAATGCGGACAATTCTATAAAAAAATGCGTTCACAAACTCTGAAAATTATCCGCATTATTTTTTACGAGCACCCGTCCTGAAAAAGGCGGATAATCGTCATGGTGACTGCACACGTCCCTCCTGCGGGAAAGACAGGTGACGTTTGACCGCACTCCGGCAATTATCCGCATTATTTTGGTTTGCGTTCATAAACTCCAAATCTGGTCCCGATGCTGCTATTATGCGGATAATAGAAGGGTCGAAATAAAGCACATTATTCTTTCCCCGCTCCGATTTTACGACCAAATGTTGCGGATATTATCCGCATTATTGAGTTTATGAAAGGGGTATAAGGTCATATTACGGTTACTGAACCGGATTCCTCTAGGTTTTCCGGAGCACCCCCCCCCCCTTAAAAAAACAACAACTTCAAACTCACTTTTTTTTTTTCTTTTGACCATTCACAATACTACTCTTAAAAAGGGCGTCAACCTGTGGTGTTAAAACACTTGGAAAAAGAAACCTCTCCTTCCCAAACTGAAGGAGACTACAATTACAATATACACTTGTACAAAGTTATTTTGGATACACAGCAATCATAAAAGCCAGACTCAAAAGTTTTGCGTGTATCAAAGACATTGAAAATCTTTCGAAAACAAAAAAGAACAAAAAACAACTAACAATTGCTATTCAATGCCAATACATTGCATATAATTATTACAAAGAGGGGAAAATACTTACCTAGCGTACAAACCAAGTGGAACATAATCCTCTTCACTTATAAATGAAAGGCGTTTGTATCACATCATAACCAAAGAGGTTCTATATTGTAATAGAGTAAGCGCTCACTATTCAGGGCGTAAAAATGAAAACGGGGCCAATTGAACAGTGGCGCGCGCGCACGAAAGAGGTCGACTACCAGAAGCCTGAACCCGGAAGTGCCTATATTAATACACGTGAAGTACAGCTTCGAAGATGGGGTTGGGTTGGAAAAATCATTCTAATTTTAAGGAAAATCGATATTTGTCCATATGCCTCCGGATTTTATAAAAGAGATACATTCTCAACACAGTATACGTGTTTTGATGAAAAAAGGACTTGCTCTAATGTGTCAAATATATGCCTTAACATGAAGCCAAAATTGCCAAACAGGCATTCATGCATTCATACTATAAAGATTGCAGAAAGGTACAGTGTATACTCTTTGGTATGGGAGTACTGATTTCACATACTAAATGTCACTTAGAAAGATCAGACACACATACAACACACACTCTCACACACATACAACACACAATCCCACACACACACACACACCACAAACACACACACTCACAACAAACACACACATACGCACACACATGTACACACCAAACCACATTTTCAAATTCCAACACAAACACACACACACACACACAACACACATACTATGTTATGTGTGTGTGTGTGTGTGTGTGTGTGTGTGTGTGTGTGTTGGAATAAAAAAAAAGTGGTTTCGTGTGTACATGTGTGTGTGTGAGTGTGTGTGGGAGTGTGTGTTGTATGTGTGTGAGAGTGTGTGTTGTATGTGTGTCTGATGATTCTAAGTGACATAATATGTGAAATCAGTACTCCCATACCAAAGAGTATACACTGTACCTTTCTGCAATCTTTATGTAGGCCTAGTATGAAAGCATGAGTGCCTATTTGGCCATTTGGCTTCATGTTAAGGTACATATTTGAGAAATTAGAGTAAGTCCTTTTTTCATTTAAACACGTATACTGTATTGCGAATGTATCTCTCTTATAAAATCCGGAGGCAAAATCAGAATGATTTTTCCAACCCAACCCCATCTTCGAAGCTGTACTTTACGTGTATTACTATAGGCACTTCCGGGTTCAGGCTTGTTGTAGTCGACCTCTTTGAAAATGGCGGCGGGTCGTTCAACTGGCCCCGCTTCTATATGCGAGCGCGCGCTCTATTACATATAGAATCTCTTTGGTCATAACATAGAAGCACGCGTGGCAGGTGTGCTTGCACATAAAAAGAAAAAAAAAAATATTTCAGGTCACGCCACCATGTTATGCAAATGTCCATATTGTCGCATGTCAAAGAAACAACATGCAATGCAAACAGAACAACAACGGACCAGACTCTAATCTTAACATTAGATATAGGACTCTACTGCAATTCAACAGTTACCGAATTGGTTTTGTTTTTCCTTTTTACTCGCGACTCCTTCCGGTGCACGAGCGCGGTATTACAATAACTCGCCAATTGCGACACCTACATTCTGAAATAACTATGTGTCATCCACCCGGAATTCCACTACGTGTATAGTTTGCTTGATAACATCATTACAGAATAACAATTCTCTTCCATACCATACCAGGTTGCGCGTTCGTAAACAACTTCCCCCCCCCCCAAAAAAAAAAAAAAAAATACATTCCATTTTGCCAACATAAAAAAAAAAAACATTCTGTGCACATTTGCACTGCTATAACACCGTTCCTTCTTTCCAAACTTCTTGATAACCGGTTGCCTCAAATCGTTTACACGGATCAACCTATCCCTAACTTTTCTCACCTGAACCAATCGACAATGTTGCCTAAATGTTTTCATCGTCCCAAAGAAATATGAAAGGAAGAAAACCTTTCCCATACACTGTATATCTTGCAGAATATAATTGCAGATACCCAGTATTCTTAACACAATCTCACATTTATACTTGCACAACCAACACCTTACTTCTAAACAGGCCTACTGCCATCAAAACACACTCCTGTATGTTTTCTGTGTATTCGCTGGGAAACACTTCAAAAAAACAAAAACAAAACAAAACAAAACAAACACATAAGCAGAACAGCAAATCGCTGTCTTTACACCTCTCAATCTATGATATAACACTCATTACGTGTTGGGTAAGTTTTAACACTCATAAAACTACGTGCCCCGCCACCCCTTCTAAAAATTACCCTGCTTATTACTTGAAGCAGGATTCCCACTATCACGATTGGCGCCACGATTGAAATCGTGGTCCTAATCGTCAAGCAATTGTGGTGATCCTATCAAATTGTATTAGATTGTATCATATCTTGAGGTCAATCGTGGCAATCGCGTTAATCGTAGAACATTTTTGGACGATTCAAAATTTTCTACGATTAACACGATTAATTTTTGATTGTGATCATTGCATCAAATTCTCTTGCATCGTATCAAAACGCAGCAAGTCTTATCTAATCGTGCTTCTTAATCGTGTTGATCGGGATCGACTTTTTCACTTTCTTTTTGTTTATTTTGCACATTTGCCCTTCTTTTACTCGCAAATCGTATATATTTTGTATTCCGAGAGGTTGAATAAAGGAGGGGTGGTACAATAAAATGTAAAATAGCAACACCACTGAAACATCCACCAGAAGCAGAATGTTCCACATACCCCACAAAGTAACTTTTGTGACTTTTGAATAGTGACCATTGTCATGGATGTAAAGTCACTCGTGTAAAGACCACTGTCATTATTTTTCATATAGAAGTTAGTCAATAAGTGTAGCAATACCCCTGCGAATAATTTTGCTTAAGACTTTTTTTTTTTTTTTGTTAAAAAGTGACATTATTTAAGGGGAGTTTCCTTTCTGTTGTGTGTGTATGTCGGTTTTCTTAAACATTGTTAAATAAAACAATAAATCAAGCCAAACCAACCAAACTTTCAATACCCAATGAGATAACGACATTTTGAAATAAAAATGCGTATGATACAACATATGCGAATATGAAATCAAACACACAAGCAATGCTATCAGTTCTGCCAACTTTCTTATATTGAGCGTATAACACATATGCTAGCTTTCAAAAAGAGCCTATCCTCTTTTTTAGCATCAATTTCATCATATTTTCTTCATGTATTGCAAAGAAAGGTGAAAACATTTGTCTTGATCCTTTTTCTGGAGAAGATGGGCAATGATCTAATCTTGTATATTCGGGTTTTTTTTTTGTTGGTTGATTCAATGATTGCACGTTGATTCAATAATCTAGTCATTTCTTTAGGTTAAATTAGAGGAGGGGTTGTGGCTGGCCTAGGTAATGCTTTCTATTCGATGATAATGTAATCGTCATTCGCAGTACTGCAAAGGTCCCGTTCTCATCATTCTCAACCTGTCAACCCTTGCCATCATCAATGGTTGTGGATAGTAGGCCTAATCACTCTGCAGAAGTTGAGGAAACAATGAAATCCATCGTCAGCCGGACTATGATAGTCCCATTCGGGTAAAATCGCACCTTAAATGGGGGTCACTTTTGATCCCGATCGTGAAAAATATCGTATCTTATCTCAACAGTCCGCAGTGGTTCGCGGTATTCGTATTGGAACGTATCAGAACGAAGCTGCACGCACCAAATCGGGGATCCCGATCGTAATGATAGTGGTAGATCGGAACCATTCATGGACTCAATCGGGACAATCCTATCGGATCGTATTTGAACGGGAGACCAGATCGTGACAGATCGTATTGCTTGAAATAGACCAATCGTGACGATACAGCATCCAAGCGAAGCAGCACGTATTGGCTCGCATAACCTCGTATCCAAACGTGAAATTTCAGACGAGTTCAACGAAACTTCTACGATCAATTACGAATGTCCAGTCGTGGCGTTCGTAATAGATCGTACGATAGTGGGAACACCGCTTGACAGATGAACATAAACAAAAATGTTGTACAAATAGACAAACTGTAAGCAAAGGTTATTGAATGTCATTACAGTGCCTCACACGGTACGAATCAGGCCCATACAATGTAAACTATATTATGGGCACCTCAGAGATACACACGCCTCTGTCACAGAGGTATTAAGCGTCACATAACTAACAAAACTACAAAATCTTAAGCGACCAAAAAAGAAGAAAAATATAATAATCACCTCTTTTAAAAGAAGTTATCAACATCTGTATGCACTCACATAATATTAAAACCATCCCTTCTCCTTAGATGCCTTTTTGGCAAGCTAACTATTGCGAGATTGTTCTTTGAAGTCATTCACTACGAACGAAACTCTACCGAAGTCTTCTTTTCAAATATCTTAATAAACATATTCTGTATTAATTCATTTGTTTATCAAACAAACAAACCATTACAACAGCATACATCACATCAAGACTGTTTTAACCTTTCTGTCTCAGGGAGATAAGTTCAAATATAACAGTATCATTAAATTAATCATAACCACTTTATTAAAAACGTTCCAAGTACTCAGAAGAGAAAGAAAAAAAATCTGTTATTTTTCTTAGTGATTATCCACAGGCAAAAACTTTTTGTCATGTATACGTACATATGATACCCTCACAAATTTGAATTCTTTACCATTCCCTAAAAAGAAAAAAAAATCATTTATAAACATATTCTCCTTTCGTATCTAGAAAAATGACATATTATTCTCAGCAGCTTGGACGATGGCCAATCAGACATTATTCTCGAAATGCCTTCAGCTTCGAAATGCAATGTATGGGAACATTCAAGGTCCTGTGTGAAATCGTGCTCACCCATTTCAGAATTTGCCCCAATCATTGCTTTGACAAATATCACAAAGAATGTTTTATTCATACATACGTCTCGATCTAAAACCAAAAAAAATAAATAAATAAATAACGCACACCCACACGCTTAGCAGATGTTCCACCCTCACTGATACTTCTTACTGTGTCATTCTGATATTACAAAAGACACTCACCAAAAAACAACAACATCGTCAACCCATGACATAGGTTTCCGAGCTCATTGCATTTAAACACTACATAAAATAACTGTTGCTGGGTATGAGAGTGTTTTCATGTTCATTATACTTCATACTATGCCATCTCATCACATAACATCTTTCAAAAGAAGTTATCAACATCTGTATACACACACTCCCATAATATCAAAACCATCCCTTCTCCTTAGATGCCTTATTGGCAAGCTAACTATTGAGAGATGGTTCTTTCAAGTCGTTCATTTCAAACTAACACTATCCAACTCTTCTTTACAAATATCTTAATAAACATATTCTGTATTAATTCCTTTGTTTCTTTGTTTATCAAACAAACAAATCATTACGACAGCATACATCACCTCAAAACTGTTTTAACCTTTCTGTCGCAGGGAGACAATTTCAAATATAACAGTATCATTAAATCAATCATAACCACTTTATCAAAAACATTCAAAGTACTCAGAAAAAGAAAGAAAACAATATTATTTGTCTCAGTTATTATCCACAGACAAAAACTTTTGTATGTATACGTGCATGTTATACCCTCACAAATGTGAATTCTTTACCATTCCCTTCAGAAAGCACTGCTAAAAAAACATTCATAAATGTATTCTCATTTCGAATCTAGAAAAATATCATATTACCCACAGCAGCTTGGACGATAACCAATCGGATATTACTCTCGAAATGCTTTTAGCTTCGATACGCGATATATGGGACAGATCACATAAATTTCAACATTCAAGACACTGTGTGAAATCGTGCTCACCCATTTCAGAATTTGCCCCAATCATTGTTTTGAAAGATATCGCAAAGAATGTTTTATTTCTACCTACGTCTCTATTTAAAAACGAAAAAAAAAGAACACGCTTAGCAGATGTTCCATTCTCACAGATACTTCTTACCGTGTCATCCTGACATCACAAAATACATTCACAAAAAACAACAACATCGTCAACTCATTACAAAGGTTTTCTAGCTCATTGCATTTAAAACAATACAAAAGAGTAACTGTTGCTTGGTATGGGAGTATTTCCATGTTCATATACTTCATACTATGCCATCTTATTACAAAACAAGCTCACATTTAATCATCAAGTGTTGATTGCCAGCAATTATAATACATAAAAAGAAAAAAAAAAGGAACACAGGGAGGAACAACTACATTATGACAAAAGCGCTTTTTTTGTGTGTGTGTGAGCGTGTGTAGACTCCGTCTTAAAATTTCGAATACAAAACTTCTCTTTTCCAAGAATTAATGTTATTATTGCCATCGCTCATCGTGCCTTCAATACACAAAGGGCATGACAGCACTCCACCTGGTACCAGTCAGTTTCAGTCACAATAAACTATGTTCAGTACATCTGAACGGCTGAAGGCTCAGACCCCGTTACCAGTGCGGGGCTGGGTCGAGCCGCGGCCGAGCCGCGGCCGAGCCCAGCCTCAATTGCGAGGCCGGGTCCCGCAATATTGTCCATTTACACTAATGCGAGGCCGTTTTTGGCTTCGCATTTGGCCTTTTGCGCGTTAACACGGAAGCGGGGCTGGGCCGAGCCGTGGCCGAGCCGCGGCCGAGCCTCGCACTGTAAACGGGGTCATATTCCCAAGTGTGGAGCATTTTTTTCTCAGCAAATTCGTATAAAGAGTATCAGGAATCGCATGCCACCCAATGCTGCTTGTATGTGCTACGCAACCAATTGAAGGTGCAATTTTGTAAGTATTCACTTGATTCAAAACAGTGCAGACAGGGCAAAACTCACACACAAGCATGTTGCCTTGTACAAATATTATCAGTCACCTCTTTTATATTTTGTTTACACATACGTGTATAAAAATGCTATCGCCCACTTCCACATAAGATACTAGCCTATTAACTTCCGTTCTGCAAGATTACTCAAAACACAAATCAAAACAATTCTCACAAGGATAAGCTCTGGCATTCTTATAACTTACTTACTCCACATCTAATCATACAAAAAGTAGGAAAAAAAGCTTAAGAAAAACTGGTAGTCCCAGCCTTTAAAACAAACTCCCTATGTCATAATTTTGAATACTTTTGCAAAATATCTCAAATACGATTTTGGTCCATAGTTTCATAAATTTGACAGTACCGTCTACCTGTTTTAATCTTCAAAGATATGCCACGTTGAAGAGCTGCTTTTCGGTTGTTTACCTTTCCTTCTCAATGGCTGGTATCTGTTCGTTCTCAATAGTTGTCACCCTGTTTCCTGCGTCTTGTGCGGCATGCTGCAGTTGGCGAAGCGTGTTGTTTATGGTTTTAATTTCTTTCTGCACATTTTGCATTCCGTTAAACATAATCTCAAGTTTTTGAGAAGTTTTCTCGCTAAACTTCTCCCAGTCCTCGCGTAGCTTTGTAAGCGACTCCTCCTTCGCACATTGCTGATGCCTTGTAGTAGATATGGCGCGACCAGTATTTTTTTTTCTTCGTTTAATTGACGCGTTCTCAGTTCATGCGGCTCTTTAGATAAAGACATGTAGACTTCTCATGTGAAATTCTCATTATGAAAAAAAGTGACAATTCGAAGAGATGTGGGTGGATTTTGTTTAGAGATTCCGGAAAGAACTCAGAGCTCAACCACACCGGCTGAAGCGCGCCCTTATCATTCAGCTTCCATAACATGATTTCAGTTTAAGTTTGTACCCGATTGTTTTGTGAGAGCAAACTTTAATACAGGTGAATTTACTCAGAGATGTCAAACACTGCTGTGACTTCCACTGTCACTTGAAATTGGCCAGAAAAAAAAATGCAATAGCTTGCCAATGTTCCGTCATTCTTCTTTCCTTTCCTTTTTACCGCGAAAAGGGATCGAAATCCTCTTGCTCAATTTTTGACAGGATTTCTGCCTTTTTGCGCATATCACGAAGAGACTTGACACGATTTCTCCATCCTGTTTTTGCTTCATGTTGCTCCGTCTCAATCAAGAGATCCACGTAGTCGAGAGTACTGAGAGGATTTGGTCTCAACGCAATTTCTTCCAGACGTTTGAGGCTCATGTGTGAATCAGTGATTAGTCGATACACGCGTTCCTTTACGCTCTCGAGTTCTTCTTCAAGATTCTTGACAACTTGTTCTACAGTTAGCTTCTTTCCAGTTGCGTCGTTGAAACGACTTTCAAGATTCTCATAAGTCCGAGTCTCCTCCTCAACGTAAAACTCAAATCTGTAGCCCTGATTAAAGTGAACATCCCAATTACATCTTTCCGGACAAACGCTACATTTTCCATATATTGTCATGGCTGCGCAGCCCGCTTTCTCCTTGTCATTTGCGATAGCACATGGATAATGGCATGTAAAGTGGCAACGGGAACAGTTGGTGATGTACTCTCCCGTGATATCGATCTTCCGACTCTTCTCAACTTGAACATTGTATTCAAACCCTTTATTCGCTTCAATTTCCGCCTCATGCTGCTCCAGGATCCTCTGCTCCTCTTGCAATTCATCAAGCTTGTTACATGCCATCTGGATCTGAATCTGTAGACCTTCCACTGCTACTTCCAAGCGCTGGCGTTCCTTTAGGACTTCTTGTGAGAGCGAAAAACTTTTTGCCTCTATCTGACGCAAGGCAAAGAAGAAATGTCGCATGCTCTGGACCCCCATCTTCCAGAACAGGTAATCTGTGTTTCCTTCTTTCACGTCGTTGTCGTTTCTTCCCACGACATTGTTGCTACTCTTGCCACCAGAAGGTTGACCAACATCAGTTCTTTTAGCAAACAGAGCAGAATTGTTGAATTGGAACATGTTGTTATAGCATGGGATGTTCGCTGCTTTGATAGCGTCTATAACGGGTGGTTTCTGTCCATCGGCAAATGTTACGAGCATCATAATGTTTTGTTCCATGTCCTTGCCGAAGATTGCCAAGACGGAGTCAAACACATACTTCTGAGTGGGGGTTAACCTTACTTGGGACGCTTGAGCGACAAAACCAATGCCATTTACGTGGTCCACGTGATGAAGAGATGAATCTGCGAAGAAGTCACGGATCTGGTCTACGATGGCTTTGTCTTGTGCGATACCCCTCGTGTCACCGAATCCTGGTGTGTCAATTATCGTCAGTCTGAAATCGAGATGTGACCACTTTGTTGGATTAATGGTGTATGAGGTTATCATCTGAGTCTGGCTCTGTGTCTGGCCGCCAGCTTCGTTTTCTCCCTCCTCAGCAATGATCTTGAAACGTAAGTTGTCATTCCATTCAACGTTAAACATGTAGTTCACCATGCCGTTGATAAGAGTGCTCTTTCCTGCACCTGTCGCTCCGACGACCATTGCAACCAAGTGTCGTTTTCCTTCATTCCTTCGACCGAAGTAGTATGTCTGGTATTTACTGCTTGCACCATGGCCTTTAGACAGGCGGAGCTTGTACAAAGATGGTTCCTCTTTGGAACGATCTCCTTTCTCCAGGAACTCGCACTGCGCTATCAGCTCTCTGAAGTTTTCCATGCGTTCATTTACGGCAGAAACTGAAGTTATCATCACGGGTTCGGAAAAAGCGCTGTCCTTTGCTGTTCCGCACAGAGCAGAGACTGATACTTTGTAGGTAGTTCCAGGTTCAAGGTCTTCTATGGTGCACAAACAAACATTTCCTTCTGTTTCGGTCAGCAGCACGTGATCTGGATCTTTGTCAGCTGTCTTGACGTAACTCACTCTGTATCTCATCACACTAACGCCTTCCCCTAGCATATCAGGCTTATCCCACACCACCGTGATGCTATCCGTAGAAACTTGGTTCTTTCGCACATTATGTGGAGGGCTCGAAGGTAGGGTTTTGACTTGACTCACTGCGCCATCCTGGGAATGCCCAATCTCACAAATCGCTGCCACCGAGAACTCGTATGTGATGTTTGGCTTTAATTCCGGTATGGTTGCAAGAGTAGCCGTATCATCCGTATTGAACTCACGCCATTCAAGATCCTGTGTTGGTGACGTCTCCCTGTACTTTACTAGGTAAGATTGGATGCATGCAAGCCCAGTCTCTGGCGCGGTCCATTTGAGTATAGCAGAATCATGACATGTCTCGAGTACTGGTTTTCTAGGTACACCAGGAGGTTCAAAATCTTTCGTGATGAGGACGCCAGACTCGTAGTGAAAGAGTGAGCCACCTTCGGCTGTCGATTCTTCGCCATCATCGAATCCCATTATGACGAATGTGGTCTCCTCTGAGGAACTGTTTACACTGGCAAAATCCTTGAACTGCTTGACTTTCATTTTCATTTTCTTTGTCGTTGCCACAGTGTCAAACCATTCTTTCTGCTGTGTATAAGACTCTTCTGTTTGTGTACTGATGAACCGTGAAAGGACCTTGAGGTAATCATCTTCTAGCCCCAATGAGGAGAAAGAAAACGCCACGACGTGTTCGACTGAGAAAACCAGTTCTTGCATTTCTTCCCAAGAGCGAATGATTGTAAAGGAGTTCAAACTTTTCATGAAGGTCTTTACGATAATCATCTCCTTTTCTCTACATTTCAACCAGTGTTCTACCAGTCGCGAATGGAGAGGGGATTTCTCACAATCAGAAATGATGTCTATCAGTACTAGTTCTTCTGCTTCACCTCCACGAACTTTTGGTAATGTTCGAGCAATCTTTCGCTGGAAACCTTGTTTGAATTCGAGTAACAACTTCCTGAAGAGGTCAAGCTTTTCGGTGAACTTCGGAAAGTCCGTGCAGACGTTGTTTTTGACCAAATCGTCACATCTCATTTTCCACTGATCGAAACCCTCAAGAATATTCTGGACTTGTCCGATAATGTTCACACTGATTTCTCTGAACAGTGTTGCTGCCTTGCTGTCTAACTTCGACAACGGATAGAGCCCTACCGTCAGAGGAACAGCGAACTCTCCATTATCTCCAAGCCTTGTCTGCAACTTGGTAGAGATCTCCACAGCCTCCTCGAAACTTGCTAGGTTGATCTTAGGAGAAAAATCGCCATAGAACTTGCACTGCAGCTTGTCAGCTTCTTCTTTCTCGTTTTCAGTGAGTTTCAGGTCACCTTCGCCTTTCATGGTGAAGCTGGGAATTTTCTTGATGATGGCATTTACGTGCCCTTGCACATGCTGGTCGCTCTCGTCATTTTTCAGATACCTGTCGAATACAAAGAAAGCTTGCGTCCCGTACAAAATGCCTGTTACAACATGCGTACCTGTACCTTGATCAAATATGTACGGATGCTGCACATTGTGTTTTCTTAGATTTTCCATTGTAAGCTCTTCAGATCTAGTCGTGGTCTTGTATTGAAGTGCAAGGCGGGACTGTCGACTAGTCGTCTTCTTGTCGTTGATGTATTCAGCAGAACCACTCACCTCAACCAGACCGCCCAAAAAGCTTGCTTTCAGAGAAGCCTCAATGTTCAGGGCCGACGCCTTGTTATTGATGTTGTCTGACGCAATGACGTCGAAGTGGGTCCTTTGTTGGCTACGGACGTCACGGTTGTTATTCAATACTTCCGTGTCCCAAAGTCGGAGCCCAGGAATAAGCGTATCATCACGACAGTCGTAGAGCATTCCAAGCTGCATTGGTCTACCGAGAGCGGGCACCTCCAACATTTTGTCTTCACCGGTTTGTCCCTTAATAGAGAAAAGGATTACTTTTTTTAGAATATGTTAAACATAACATTTCATGTAGGTTTTTTTTTTTTTTTTTTTTTTTGGGGGGGGGGGTGTTGGGTTGGTCCTCACTTTTGTTTTACATGAATATGAGAAAAAAATTGCAACATTTTCACTTGAGTTGTTTGTACTGACGACTGGTATGTTAAAATAAATTATCCTGGTCTTTTAATTTATGTTGAATCTTGGTGTTTTTTTTTTTTATTGAAATCAGGGCCCTGTTGCATAAAACCCTTACCGCTGGACTTACCGCTCCTTTCTAGCCGACTGCGGTAAGTCTTCAAATTAGCGGTAAATTGTACAATCTTTGATGCTGATTGGCTGTGACGCCTAGTTTGACGGCAGTTACCATTGTAATTCAATGGTAAGTTTTATGCATCGGGCCCCAGGTTTGAAATCAGGTAAACGTAAATTATCTTATTACACGTTTGTAATTTATTAAACACAGCGATATTCTGTATAATGAAACACAAGGAAGTGCTACAATTAGACCTAAGTGTGAACTTGTGATTATTTTTGTAAACTTTGGTGCAAAATGAGCGTAGAGATCTCATTGTTGGTCAGTAACGTCAATATCTTAGAAACGAAAAACAAAAATAGAATAGATAATTATTGAAGAATGACAAGTAAGGTGATCCGATATATAAATGTTTTCTGAGATTCTCATCGAAGAAAAGGGAATCAAACTGCCATGCCTACAAATTTCAAATGGGAAGTGCATTTGTGACCCTGCACCACAAAACAAACAAAAAGTTGCCAGACATGACATTTAGATAAGAGTGTATTCTGAAAAAAAAAAACAGATTTCAAGCTTTAAAATGATGTATAACACAAACCAAATGTGACCCGCTGCGGCTGCTACAGCAAACGGATCCGAAAGTCGGGGGAGGACAATTTTGTGGAAATGGCATGACATTATTTCCTTACTCTTCTGCTTTAATTTCATATACAGCAAAACTCATTGAAGTACTCAGTTGCGGAAATATCGATGATTTTATTCGCGCATGTCCAGTGGTTGTGGAAATCAGAGTTTCGAGAAAAACGTCTTCAAAGTTTTCCTTCCGACGCCATCATGATCAAGGGGAGGCGAGACAGTTTTCACCGTTTGACAATAGAAGGTATGCTCCAAGCAACCTCCGCGATGTTCATTCAAGGTTAGCGCCAGCGGTCTACGCACGACCAATCAGTAATCAGGATGCCATGCACTGACCAATATGATTGCTCCCTCGTTGCTAAGGGCGGAGTCTAGCTGTGGCGCTAAATCAAAATATTAGGACATGATTCTGTTAAGTTGAAAGTCAGAAAATCTTGGCCCAGAAAAACGCTGTTTTCTTGCTTTTCCTTGGATCATTTAGCTTCGAAATTTCGGCAGATGATAGACTACAAAATTATGCCAAAAACAGAAATCTGATTGTTTCGACCAATTTGATGATGTGACTTCAAACTCGATTTTCTCTGCTCAGCCGTCAGCAACTTGAGGATCCTTTTCTTGTAGCGGGTCACATATGGACTCTCCTTTCCTCCTATCTTAACACTGGAAAGAAGGCACACACTCCGGAAAAGTGTGAACTGAGAAAAGAGGCACGGAAGTACAATGTCTATTCAACTGCTTAATATTTACCGAGCCGTACTGATTGTGTGATGAATGGGACAAAAAAAACAAACAAAACAAAACAGGATGTAAACCACTGGAGAAGCAGCAATGAAGGGATTATCAGATTAAACTGAAAGTGAGCATGCTTTATTACATTTTCTGTCCTTGATTAATGCCAACTTTCAAAGCAGTAGCATCATCCTTGCAAAAGTCATATGAGTTGAAAGTTAAGATGTGTGTACAATGTTTTTAAGGAATAAAAAGGGGACTTTAAAGACATACCTAATTAGGTACCTACACTATTTTTCCAAAAAAAAAGGTTCGAGATAAACTATAAAAAACACTCTTTCTTACCCGTTTTGAGATCTCAGATTGTGACATAGTGTAGAAGAAGACTTACTCTTTCAGAAAGGATGAAAAAAAAGTCAAGATCGGCTCGGATGACCCATTTCACCTATTTTCGGTGCACGTCACGAGACTAACAACCATGAGTCATATAGCTCACAAGTCATGCATTTCATGAGTTATACAGCTCTCACGAGTCACACAGCCCATGAGTTCGATACTTAGCTAATGAGGCCCACGAGCCCGACATATTAAGTGCCGTGTCGTATCTGTCGAACTCATGGATTGTTTTACTTATTGTCGGTCTCATGGGCTTTATTTGCCTAGTGTTGAACTCGCGGGCTGTAGGACTCGTGAACTGTATGACTCATGGACCTGTATACAAATGACGCACAGGTTTGAGTGCGTCAGTCGGAATTGTGTGCATAAGGTGACTATGGAATGCTTAACCCACGAGGCAAAGCCGAGTGAGTTTAGGCTAATTTTTTATTTCGCAAATTTGGCATTGGGACTTGTAGGACTGGTCACCGACAAGGAAATGGGCATAAATGAGGTCGACAAACTAAGTCAGTTCAAATGTTCATACTAATTAAGATATTCATTACTTTGTTGTTGATTGAGTATATGAATTGGAATTTATTCTGGATATTAAAAGATGAGTCCAGTCTTATGTACATGTAGGTTAAGTGAATGACACACTTTTAGTAAAATTCCACCTCGCTGAAAGTTTGGCGAAAAGTGAACAAGCCATTCAAAAAGTTTTGAACTTTGAAAGTATCTGCACTGTCACTTTTGAATGAGAATACTACTATAGTGCAATGTGTGATGTCACATGCGTAGAACGATATATAGAATGTATATTCACAAAATCTTAATTAAAAAAAACGCGCATATTTCATCGACATGTCAGTGACGTATATGAAGGATATTATTTTCCCTGCCTTTTCAAAGAGACGAGCTAAGTGTTCTTTATTTTGTAGGAAAAGTAAACATATGTTGAATTATCTTTACATTATCTCATTATATCGTTATAATTATTTTTTTTATTTCGTATTATTTCTTTTTTCTTATGTATGAAGAGTTTGTATGCAAAAACCGATAAGTCCATTTTTGAAGATTTTGAAGTCATAAAGAACAAAATAATACCTTTTAAATGATAAATTCGTCACCACATATAAATGTATATTATTCAAATAATGTGCAGATAATTGCCCCGTCACTGACGAGGCACGCTAACCTGGAAACATTAAACTGCACATTACTTGAATATGAGACCATTCTGAAGCAAATAATTTTCACACAACAATAGCTATATAATGTACTCTTAAATGAATCCCACAAGGATTGGAACAATCATCCTCCAGCATTCCCACTGATTCCCACTGGTCAGTTACTAGCCATCCCCTTTAATGCTCTGACTTCAAACTCGATTTTAACGGCTTCGACCGTGCGCGACTTTAGGACCTTTTTGTTGTAGCGGGTCACAAACGTGTGGGCTTTTAAGTTTGTCTGACCTCATGGATACCCACTTTATTGTCGATAACCTGCAACTCCAGATTGCCAAATTGGTGAAAGAAAATGGCTAAAAAAATACAAAGTCAGATAATGATATCAATGTATTCAATGCCAACGAACAAATATAGGATCTACATCGTGCCCCTATAGCATTGCCAGGTACCCATTTATACACGTGAGTTGAGAGGGAGATGGTGGGAAAAAGACATATTGTCCAAGGACGTAAGCACTGGTCGGGAATCGAACTCTGGTCGAGTCGGGAGACGGGAGTTTTATTCACTATGCCACAGCACCGTCAAGAACCCCTAAGATAACACCCCAAGTTAAGAAAACATCTAAGTAACCTAGGCCTCTAAAAGTCCATTGTCTCCATTATGCAACATAAAATATGCCATTTCAGTCACAAGTACAATGTAGCTGCAATTTCTGAAGAAAATAGAGGAAAAATTCTGTCAAAATATGTCATGTCTAAATACGTCATGCTAACCCGTTCCTTACGGGAACCTGGTTTACCAGGTTCCCGTGGAAGCAACTGATATACGGGAACCTGGTTTACCAGGTTCCCAAAATGAAGACAAGGGTGCCTGCTTCAGTGGCCTAAATTCATGTTTCTTTGTGTTAAAATGCTCAGAAAAGTAGGTTTGATAAAAAGATCAGAGTTTATTCTATCAGGATTTGTTCTCCTGCTGTTTAAAAAAAGGGGGTTTTACAGTATTATGTACCTTTTCCTGATTTAGTTTTTTGCTTGTTCTGCTGTAAACTCGTACGAACATATACATAATGATCAAGGCTGAGATCAGTTAGAAATGCGGGTTCGCTGACCCCAGTCACCCCATTCAAGTACCTGGTTTTGAGTAGAACAACTCTGGTCGAGTCGGGAGTCGGGAGTTTTATTCACTATGCCACAGCACCGTCAAGAACCCCTAAGATAACACCCCAAGTTAAGAAAACATCTAAGTAACCTAGGCCTCTAAAAGTCCATTGTCTCCATTATGCAACATAAAATATGCCATTTCAGTGACAAGTACAATGTAGCTGCAATTTCTGAAGAAAATAGAGGAAAAATTCTGTCAAAATATGTCATGTCAAAATACGTCATGTTAAAAATATGTCATGCCTCATAAAATAACATCACTTATTTTGCGTGAGGACTAAAAAATAAGTGAAATTGGTCAACATAGCGGATCTTGACTTTTTCGTATTTTCTGAAAGAGGAGGACCTCTTTTAAATTATGCTAAAATTTGGTATCATAAAACGGGCCGTAAAGTGTGTTTTTTAGCAGTTTATCTCGAACATTTTTGGTAGAATAGTGTGATAAGGCGTGTCTTTAGAGTACCTTTTTCATTTCTGAAAAAAACCTTGCACACACTCTTCACTTTCAACTCTAATAACTTTTGAAAGGATAGTGCTACTGCTTTGCAAGTTGACATTAATTATGAACAGAATGTGTAAATGAGGCATGCTTAATTTCAGTTTAATCTAATGATCCCTTCATTGTTGTTACTCCGGTGGTTTACTTCCTGGTATTTGTCCCATTCATCGCATAGTCAGCACGGTTTGGTAAAGATTAAGCGCTTGAATAGACACTGTACTTCAGAGCCTCTTTTCTCAGTTCACACTTTTCCTGAGTCTGTGCTTTCTTTCCAATAATAGATAGGTTAGGAGAGTCCATTTGATTTGAGTTATAAATCATTTTAAAGCTTAAAGTCTGCTCTTTCAGAATATGGTCTTAACTAAAAATTCTTGTGTGGCGAATTTTTGTTTGTTTTCTAGGTGCAGGGTCACAAATGATGTGTTGATAGAAATCAAATGACCAATGCCATTTGTCTATTCCATGTTATAAATTGTGACCCTTCACAACTGCACCACAAAACAAACGAAAATTCGCCAGACATGAATTTTTAGTTAAGCAATATTCTGAAAGAGCAGACTTTATCCTTTAAAATGATGTATAACTCAAATCAAATGGACTCTCCTAACCTATCTGAATATTGGAAAGAAAACACAAACTCAGGAAAAGTGTGATCGGAGAAAAGAGGCTCTGAAGTGTCTCTTCAAGTGCCTAAAGGGTGTGTACAGCTCTGGTCAAGATGAGGAGTTAGCTTTTAACATTTTGGGAGATATTCGTAAACCACTCTATGAGATGTCAAAGACCATGCAATTCTAAAGGGTATCAAAACTTTATTTGATGGAAATCGGTTTCGAAGTGGCTGAGATATCCAAAAACAAAGTGAAACAAAGAGATCTTAATGAAGTTGTGGTATGTAGTCTTTTATTATTATCACTTTTTTGGATATCTCAGCCATTTGAAAACCAATTTTCATCAAATAAACATTGAATCCTTCTTAAGATTACATGCTCTTTCATATTTCATAAGAGGTTTCTCATTATGTCACTTAGGAATGTTAAAAAAAGGAATTCCCACCGAAACCAGTACTGTAAAGCCCTTTTAATCTTTACCAAGCTGTGCTGGCTGCGCGATGAATGGGACAAGAAAAAAAAAAACCCAGGAGGTAAACCACCGGATTAACAACAATGAAGGGATTATCAAATTAAACTGAAATTGAAAATGCCCAATTAGTACCTTTCGTCCATAATAATTCCAAACTTTCAAAGCAGTATTATTATCTTGTCAAAAGTTATTAGAGTTGAAAGTGAAGAGTGTGTAGAAGGTTTCTCAGAAATGAAAAGGGGACTCTAAAGACATGCCTAATCACAATATTCTACAGAAAATGATCAAGATAAACTGCTAAAAAAAAAACCCACTTTCCTGCCATTTTTATGACCCCAATTTTTGCATAACGTAAAAAAAAAAAAGACTTGCTCTTTCAGAAGATATGAAGAATACAAAGTCGGCCAGGTTGATACACTGCACTTATTTTCAGTCCTTAAGCAAAATCAGTTGTGCGACTTTTCGTTCGTTTTGTGATACACGGTCACAATTAGCCTTTGGGAAGATCTTTTTCCCTACAGATCCCTCGAATTAAAAACTTTCCTCCCGTCACCCGGATTAACGCAACAATAATCAACGATGACCAAGCGTCTTTCACTGCCGAGTACGATCTGGTTTTGGCGAGAAGGTTTTGGTTTTTCTTTGTCAGGTGTTCCTGAAATGATATTCGCCCCTAGAAGTTTGCGATCTCTTGATAACCTGCATCCCAGGGCCCGTTTCATAAAACTTGTTATCAGTGACAAGATGTTTTAGATGTTACAAGCTACTGAAATCCTTGCATCTGATTGGCTGAGAGCAAATTTGTCATAGAATTTTTTTAGTTTTATGTTTTATGAAATGTGCCCCTGGTCTGATATGACACAAACTTGACTAGAAGAAACTAGAAGAAACCCTAAACACGAACCTGCAGACGTGCAGGCTGGCCTAATGATTTTGATACATTAATTGACAGATCGCGTCTATTTAGTAAGACATGTTTTGTTCCTTCACAATAAGATGCAAACTTGGAAAAAAACGCAATTTGTCAATGTTGTCTTTAAAATTCATGTGCTCAGTCATTAATCACGTTTGCCAACCTAATAGGTGTCTTTGGGGGAAAAATGAGACTTCCCCTTTCTGGACAACTATTGCGCTCTCCATAGCTCACAATTATGAAACAGTAGCCTTCCAAACTTGGATTATTTTTCTTTTTGATACTAAATTTATATACTTCACACATAATTATTCACTAAATGTCGTTATTCTTTATGATCAAACGCATTTGGTGTTTTAGAGAAAACCAGGGAAAATTGACATTTAAGTGTAGATGATGATGAGATCTACTGATACATACCACACTGTGGCCCAAAGAAGTCAACTGTACAGGTACACTCGTAGCCAGTATCAGTCTCGATACATGTTCCGCCGTTTTGACACGGACCCGAAGCACAAGCTGGTTTGACGGCCCGGAAAAATAAACAAAAAAAAAAAAAACAAACACACACAAAAAAACATATGATATATGTATATATTACATACAATATACCAACAGCATCCAAGAGGAATTCCAGACGATGTACATAAATTGTCAACTCCATTAAATAAAGTTTAGATGTATGGAATTCATTGCTGTTCTGGAGCAGAGAAACCAACACTCAGATAAATCTGACACAATAACCACTAAACAATGTTGATGACATAGGAGGCGCATCTATTTCACAAAACTTAGTAGCAGTGTAATTTCGTTACAATACCACTTGTTTAACAAGTTTATCTGTGTAGAATCTACGCTTGCCTTCTTGTCTTGGTCCTCTTTCGTGAGCCCAAGCTAATGCATTCTAATGAAGAGGCTTTTATGTCACCATCAATGCTCATTGCAATTTCTCACATTTTTTATAACATTCTTATTCCTCATTCCAATCACTATAATTTTTGAAAGTATATACCCACTTTTTTAAGTTGTTCAAAAGAAAAAGTTTGGAAATCATCCTGAAGTCTTCGTTAAGACGACAAAAACGCCATTTTAACTGAAAAACGCAAGGAAAAAAATCCTGATAAACAATTACCAGTATGATTAACTATATCATTACAAAGTCCTCACAAGGTTAGAATACCCATCATAATAATGTGTCTGTTAATGTCAGTATCAGTTGTGACCCGCTACAACAAAATGATCCTAAAGTCGGGTGAGGTCGATTATTTGAAAATTGCATGACAAAATTTCCTAATCTTTCTGCTTTAAATTGATATATAACACATCTTATGAAAATAATCGGCTGCGGAGATATCGATGTTTGAAAGAGAGCATGTCGAGACGTATGGGAAATCACTGTTTCGAGAAAAGCGCCCGAAAAGTTTTCCTTGCGACGCAATCGCTATCAAGGGTCACGCTAGTCAATTTTCACCTCCGGACAATAGAAGGTAAACCCTAGCAACCCCCGAAATGCTCATTCAAGCACAGCGTCGGCGGTCTCCTCACCGACCAATCAGTGACCAGGATGCCAGGAGAAGCGGCTGGGCATAGCGCACCCCGCCCGCACGCACCAGTTGACTTGGCAGTGTGCGAGCTTCACGCTTCGGTTAGCGGCAAGCAGCAAACTGACCAATGAGATCACTCCGGTCGTTGTTAGGGGCGGAGCGTATCTGTGGCGCTCAATCCAAATTTTCGAACCGGTTTCTGCTTGGTTGAAACGCCAAAAACATGGCCCAGAAAAACGCTATTTTTTGGTCTTTCCTTTTATCATTTTGCTTCAAAATTTCGACAGATGATAGAAGACATGTCAGACTCCAATAATATGTCAAAATCAGAAAATCGTAAGTTTTGACCAATTGTGATGCTCTGACTTCAAACTCGATTTTCACGGCTTTGACCGTGCGCGACTTTAGGACCTTTTTGTTGTAGCGGGTCACAGTTAAGGTATTATCTCATGATGGGGAAAAAAGGTATATTCGATATTCTACACCTACTTCACATCATCAACATCACATTCTGTAGACCGTTATTCGACTTACATGCAATACGACATATGTAGCGCTTTTTTCCTTGTAGCATGGGATGATTCCCCATCATGGCTATCTCTTCATCAGTCATCAACTTGAGAACCATGGCAAACCGTCTCCCCGCTTGGAAGAGTACGCGTTCCACAGCTCATGGCAGTAACTGGGCAAAATTCATTTTGATCCTCTCTCGAAAGGACTTCAGAAACTTGCAAAGTTTAATGAAAGAACGGGAAAAAGCATTAAAAAGTACCGTGTATGTATTAATGCATTGATGCAGATACTAAAGAATTTATATATAATTTATAAAAAAATATAATGAATTAATAAGTAAGAAGCAATTAAACAACAGCATATATAGAAAAACACACATACACATTTCGAATACGAGCATGATGACTTATAATATTTTGCAAAACTTTTTTCCCCAAAATTAGATGTCTAATGATATTCCCCCTTAAGCCCCTTTTACACTTTCACGGATCGCATCACGGATGACCACGGATCGTCGATCAGGGATCATCCGTACTGTTTCCGGCATGACCGTGTTGACTCCATGAAGTCATCCGGCATTATCCTTGATCATCCGGTATGTCCGCGGAAAAAAATAAGCTTGCTTAATTTTTCATCCCGGACATCACGGACGAAAATCAATACGAACTCTTCCTTGTTGGCACCGTCTACTCCGTGTTGCTTCCGTATTCCTTCCTTGCAGGCACCGGCTATTCCGTGTTGCCTCCGTACTCATTCCGGGACAATCCGTGAAGACATCGGGACGTCCGTACTAGCATCGGCTCCATCCGGGATGAAAAATTCGTGTATTTTGTAAATACAAGCTCATGAAGTCCATTAAATTTGCTCATATCTTCCCCCATCAGTACAGCCAGCAACCCCTCATACTCTGTTCGTATAATGGTCGCACGAAAACCTTCAGTGACCCACACATTTCCTTGACCTTTTTTGTGTATGTGTGTGCATTTTGATTTGTTTTGTTTTGTTTTGTTTTGCTTTGCTTTGTTTTGTTTATGTGATGATGTTCCCGCAAAATGAGAGTTTGCAACAAAGAGATTTGCCTGACGTCGACAAGCCGAGGCATGGCTGCTGTAGATTTTCTGATGTGCTTGTTATTAGCGCTGGAGGCATGTTGCCTGAGAATGATAAAGTATCAAAAGCAAAAGTAAATGTTATCTGTCAACATTTTTGAGATATCCGTGTAAAGACCGCGAAGGGACTAAGTTGCATCCGTGCTCTTCCTTGATATGGCCGTGTTAGCTCCGTATCGTTTCCGCTGTGGTCCGCGTTCGTTTCTTGTCTGTCCGTGTAGGCACCGTACTTGTCCTTGTAGCATCAGTACTTGTCCGTGTAGACATCCAGTTGGCATCGTATTCACACCGGCATTGAGAGGAAAATCGATATTTTGCATGCCGGATCACCACGGATGACGATCCGTGGTCATCCGTGTAGTAATCCGTGAAAGTGTAAAAGGGGCTTTAGCAAAAGGCTAATAACTCTGAAATGACTTGTTGTTGTTGTTTTTTGTTTCATATTGTGCGTATATGCATTGAATGTGTGCAATTTGTGTATATTCTTTAATTGAAGATGGAAATAAGAACAACAACTCACACACCCATCGACAGAGCTTGCTTCTATTAAAATTGCGCTGAATACACCATTTTAGTGGATTTAGCGCCTTTATTTGGAAGCAAGCTCTTCAGATGTTTATATTTGTATTCGATTTATTACAATGCATCACAAAATCCACAAAAAGACCCACGTATTAACATTGACCTGAGGACACAAAACAAGTGAAAATAGAAATAATAATTCGATCTCGATTTATTAATATTTTTATAGAGTTATTCTTCTTTTACAATATTATTTTCTTTAAATTCAGATTGAGGTCATTAATGGAACGTAGATATGTTTCGGTTGTTGTTTCTGATCTCCCTGGACGCTTTTAAGAGCAAAATAGTGTGGTTAAGTTTGTCTGAAAGTGCTTCTCATGTCTTAAGAAAAAACAAACTTTCACACATAACTTTTCACTTTTAACTCTAATAACTTGTGAAAGGTAATGCTAAAGATGCTAATCTAAGGAGTTTGAAAGTTTGAAGGTTGGTGTTAGTTATGGATATATAATGAGTTACTAGACCAAAATCTAATCTGAGTATTTCTTTGCTGCTGTTTTCTGGAGATTGAATTCTGGTTTGTGTTCCATTCTTTGAAAAGAGCACGGCTCGGTTGATAAACGCAATTATTTTGGAAGCCGTTTCTAAAGGGCTTTGTCAACGGCTTTCAAAAGGGCTTTGGAGGCGGCTTTTGAAAGCCGTTGACAAAGCCCTTTAGAAACGGCTTCCAAAATAATTGTAAAATGTATAATTAGCGACATGATGATTAAACAAATCATTCCCTTCCAAAATTCACATATTGCTAAATATCTCCCTTTTACATAATACTTCAAAAATTGAAAAATTGGAGCATGCATTTTTTATGCTCTCATTATATGAGTCGTATGCATAGTATCGTTTTATGTAATAATTTTTTCTGCCTTGTATCATAAGTATTGAAAGATTATTTGCACTTTAACATACTCTCAAATATACTAAAAACAAAACCAATATTAAAATTACACATAAAATGTTGAATTTTGAATGTTGAAGTACAGACTTTATTCAAGCTCTTACTCTTAACCACGCCGTGCTCAATATGCGATGAATGGAACGAAAAAAAAAAAATCAGAAAACCAAGCCAAAAACAAACAAACAAAAACAGGATGTTTATCACCGGACCAACAGGGATTGTATAACTACGCTGAAATTTGACTTGCTTTATTATCATATTCCGTCAATGATTAATGAAAACTATCAATGCAGTGGCATCATTCTTTGCAAAGTTATTAGGGGATGAAAGAGAAGAATGTGGACAGCGTTTTTAAGAGTTGAAAAGAAGGTTTCATGAAAAACACCTTATGACACTATTCTACCAAAAAGTGTATGAGAAAACTGATAAATACGCATGTTTCCTGTTCTTTTTTTTATACAAAACTATAGATTAATAAAGTACATTTACTCTTTCAGAAAATGTGGAATTGGCTTGATTGACCCATTTTTCCTATTTCAGTCCTAACACAAAATCAGTTCGTGCAACAATTTGTTTGTTTTGTAATGCACGGTCACAAATAATCTATTCCTGAAGTGACAGTTTCTTTTTTAAATAATTGAAGTGATGGAACATCATGTACAAAGGACAATAATAATTCGATTTGCTCTTTCTTTGAAGAATTAAACGTTTAGTAAATGAAACGAGTATGAATTACCCAATACAACATTACAGCATGACAAATGGAGTAATATTACAAACAAATGGAACGTGTTTTTTTTTTTTTTTTGGTTATTCATATTCATATATTATCATACTTCATTCTAGAAACTTCTTCGACACTTCTTGTAATCTTCAATGCTATGCGTTTGATATGGTCCTAGCAGGTAAGGAATTCATCTATTGTTACAGCAAGAAAATGAATTATTGTTTTTACATACCGGAGCACAATATCATCTAAAAATGATGATAAAATAATGGGCTCATTGCGGTGCACTTGCATTAACGCTATCTTGTAGAATTTTGTCAACATGAAAAATATTTCATAAACGTTCAATGCCCAGATCCACATCCACGCATACATACATACATACATACATGAAACACCCACGTACGTTTCACTTGCCCTAACATGTTAGTGTCCTCCATGAAAAACAAAGAAACAATAAAACAAACTAATAAACTAGCATATACAGAATAACACCAAACATTAAACATAGGAAAAATAAAATAGAATGTCAAAAAATGAACGATTATTAAAGAATTAGAAATAATAAAATCAAGTTTCAATAAAAAAAAAAAGAAATAGACAGAGGCTCAACTCACCAAGGTGGATTCCTACGAAAGCAACCAGAAATACAAGAGACAGTTTTCGGTCCAGATGTGAAGCATTGAAAGGCTTTTTTCCCCAGCTTGGCAAACATCGTTGAGGATACATTATGTTTAGTTATCAATTCATGGATGTTGCCTGAGTGAGGACGAGTGCCTTCTTAAATAGTAAAATTCAATCTGGTGGTCTGAAACCATACATCCCTTGGAGCGCGGCAGAAAAATGTATTACTTTGACATTGGCTTCCAGAAACGGACTCTTCTTTGCTCTGTACACTACGTCAATATCGATGATGGCAGCGCAATGATTGGTTAAGCTTTTGCTCACTCCACCTGTGTGTCGTTGTTTTCAGTTTGTTTGTCTCTCTGTCAAATAAAATGTCCATTACACGTGTGAGGTAAAACTTTGTTTTCCCTACTTGACAACATAATACCCAGTACCACCCAATTGCTCCAAGCAAAATATTAAGTCATTATTCACATTGAAACCCCCTCCTCCTCTCTGTCTCTCTCACACACACTCTCCCTCCGTCTCCCCATTCTTTGGTTGCCGTAGCTGAATTGTTTATCTCATCATAATAAGATAATTATAGGGAATTGAATCCTATGATGAGTTACAATTAGCTCGATGGGTTTTGTCCATTTTTGTGTTAAGAATATTTGGCTTGAATGTATATGACAACGATCCGATGGAATATTAAGTACATGATTAATAATGCGTCATAGGCATGGGATGACAGGTAACTGTAGAAACATCATGATCTAGTGGAAAGAAACATTTTCCAGGGGAACACGTTGTTTTTGTTGTAGTTGTTTTTTGATTCACGATTTCTTCGATTTGTTTCTTTTCTTTGAACAGCCCGAAGAAGGTGTGTGTGTGTGTGTGTGTGTGCGTGTGTGTCTGTGTGTGTGAACGGGAGGGGGCGGGGATTCTGATCTCTAACAGTTCTTGATGATTATTTGAAATTTCTGTGGGGATAAAGGAGGTTTCATGCGGCCCATTACGAGTGGAGGAAAACGCAGTGTTACCAGTGTTGCCATGCTTTGGAGAAACAATCCGCTTTTCAAATCTCTTTAAGTTAAAGTAGATTTTTGTTACCCGCGAAATGTAATGAGTAAAGATGCCAAACTTTGCTTTGATGTAAATTGTATGACAAATCTACGATCGTTTTCTCTCAAATGACCAGTAGCAACACAGTGTCAGAAACTTCGAATTTCCTCGCAAATCTAGTAAGGAATACCACTTGAAAGCCAATCAACACATAAGATCAAGCTATCTGTGGCAGGAATGGAATCATGAGAAACGTTTTTATCGTACTGTGGCATTTGGCGATTTATCGGTCCGTTTGGGCGGCTTTGTGCTTTTGAGCAGAATATGCGAAGTCGGCACGCCATCGACTATTTTAGTTGGAGGTGCGAAAGTGGCATATAGAGAGTTAAGAAGGCAAATGTAGTATGTGTCGAAAAAGTGTTTACTTTATTTCTTTTCTTTCTTTCTTTTTTTGCTGATTGTATATCTCATAGGTAATTTGGTATTAATCAATTAAATTATTGAAACAGGTGTCAAGTTTTCTGGGTAGTTTAATGGCATAACTTAGTGTAACTGCCCTCCACCCCTCCCCCTAAAAAGGGCAAATTTCTCAAGCAAACATTTATTATCTTTTCAAACATTTATTATCTATTCAAAGCTTTTTAAAAGACGCTAAAATTGTAGGTGTGTATATGGGGATGAGTCAATAAGAGCATAGTGCATATATCCAAACATTCACACACACACACACACACACACACATACACAAGGTTATATGATTATGAATAAAATCATTTCAATGAAATAAATTTCTATTTCTGGCCTCGTATCCATTAGCAGGCAGTAACGTTCGTGATGAGGTGTGAAATTTCCTTGTATTGCCAAAGACTGTCCCCCAAGATGATTGGAATTATGGGGGGGGGGGGGGGGTAGAGGAGGAGAAAGAGGAAATTAGAAGGTGGATATATATATATATATATATATATATATATATATATATATAATATTTCATACAGAGTTGGAAGCTCAAATTGCATATGCACGTGCACAGGTTTTGAATGTCATACACATAAAATGCATTACATTTTGCCAAGGTTTTTCATTATCGGCAAACACTTTGATATACAATGTCAATTGTTTTGTTTATGGTGTTGTCCCGTCAGTATTGCCTGAGCCGATGAAAATAGCAATGAAGAAACACACAAAATATGATCATAACCAAACATTCATTTATCAATCCGTCATAATGAAGAGAATGTAATTTCCCAAAAGCAATTCACGGTTATTCTTGGACACTAAAATGGCTCCTATGGTACGATAATATTGCAAAATATCCTAATCATTATTATCTTTATTTGATGGCAATACATTTTAATGATATTACCATCATACGAAATTGTTCTTTTCATCAATCATTCATGTCGCTTATCAGCTATCGTTAATGCTGCATTAGGCGTCATTGATCGAGAAAAGTACAGCACAAGGTAAAATTTTCCTGCTCCGTTTGGCTGCACACTCTCCACATAAAAAACAAACAAACAAACAAACACACAAAACACAAAGAGCAATGTGAATTGAGTGAAGGCAGCAACATTAGTAGAACCCATCAATGCAAACTTGAGGAAAATTGAACCATCGATGCAAAAGTTATGCATTCTTAACGTTTTGGTTTATGAGCCCCTCGAAGAGGAATCTACATTAGTTTATGACATCATGGGCCCGTTGCATAAAACTCCAACCGGATTTTTTTCCGGTTGAAATCACAAAATTCCGGTTGGAAACTCCCAACCGGAATTTTACGATTGCATAAAACTCCAACCAGAGTTTTCTACGGTTAGCCGGACAAAACTCCGGTTGAGAATATGAAAAATTCCGGTTGGTGTAACCCTTGCCCTCACACTAGCGGTTGCTATGCTAAAAACTCCGGTTGGACTTCTTTGTTCCAAAATGGCTGCAATTCTGCAGGCAATACAGGCCCAGGCAGCTCTGAGAAGAGAAAGAATATTCAGAGATCGCCTGCATCCCTTAGATGCATACGATGACCATCAATTGAGAAAATTATACAGATTCTCTAGAGCTGGGTGCATTGCCATCATCAACAGGCTTGCCCCAAGAATTCAATATCCAACTAACCGCAATATGGCTCTACCACCTAGCCTCCAAGTGTTTGTGTCACTGCGATATTTTGCCAGTGGCAGCCTCCTTGACGACACCAGTTTCGTTCATGGGATACACACATCGACTGCATGCAGAACCATTCAGAGAGTTGCACACGCACTCTTTGATATGAGGAATGAGGTAATTATTGATTTTATTTTGGTTCCCTTGATGAGAAACGATTGCAAAGCTAAAGCTGAACCAGTGTAAACCTTGCATGGCCAGCCTCCTTGACGACACCAGTTTCGTTCATGGGATACACACATCGACTGCATGCAGAACCATTCAGAGAGTTGCACACGCACTCTTTGATATGAGGAATGAGGTAATTATTGATTTTATTTTGGTTCCCTTGATGAGAAACGATTGCAAAGCTAAAGCTGAACCAGTGTAAACCTTGCATGGCCTTGCCCTTGGATTTGATCGCTCAGCCTGATTAGAGGCTGGCCTGAGGGGTAGACTAACAATTAGACTATTTAGTATAATAATAAACACTGTATTCTGCCAGGATTCTTCAACTCCCTAAACTAAAGGCTACAGTTAGGCCTAGCTGGTTAGCAGAGTCTAGAGCAGCTTTCCAAGATGTGCTGTGATGTAGCAGACTATAACTTTGTATCAAGTAAAATCGTACTGTCGCAGCAGCTGGGAGTAGCTCGCGCTCGCTACAGCTACCCTGTGCCAAGGCTGAGCTAGCCTGAGCCGGAGGCCGAGGGCCAAGGAGCTAGCTACACTGCCTGCTATAAAAATTCTTTTTTGTTACTTTTTGAATTAAAAAAAACCCATTCAATTCCTTTCACTAAAAAAAAAATGTCACTCAGAATGACAGGACACTTTTCAGAAGTAATAGAATCATTATTCATTCCGAATAATAGCCTAAATAATCTTTAACAAGTTACCGTAAAGCAATTCGACCACCACCAACGCAAGTCCCCGGTTAGTCCCACACACACTAAATAATGTAGTGTACAAAGTACCCCCCCCCCCCCCCAAGCCAGCTAAGCGCCGCTGCATCGTAATAAATTTTAGATTAGCACTGCAACTTTTTGCAGTCGTGGTGTATTCTGCAACTGTTCCAAACCTAAACCACAACCTAATAATATCTTACAAGTACCTACGAATAGTATACCTGAGGCTCAGGCTGAGGTTCACTTATCCTTTCGTCAGACATACAGTAGACGAGGCTGTCAGGCCAAGGCTCGGCAATATCGAATTGAGAGCTACTAGTGTATGCTGGCGCGCTAGCATATATAGCGGCTTTAGACGGCTTTAGCGCTGATACGGATAGAGAGTTTGTTGTGGGAATACATACCGGCCGCCGGTGGTGGGTTCGTTTTGTTTTTTGTTTTGTTTTGTTTTTTTTCTATGCGGATGCATCCACAGTATATGCGCATGGATGTACGAGAGTCGATCATACTCGAATACAAGTCCGCACGTGCGTACGTACGTATGGTGATGTACGTGTAAAAAAAAAAGAAGAAAAAAATAACAGGAAATAAATAAAGGACTACCGGTAGTAATAGAAAAATAAAGAATTGTATACTAGTAAGTGGCAGCCAAACTGCATCGATGTTGTTCTGAATATACGTTTACACGAAAAAGAAACAATCATGATATTTTAGATCCCAATGACCCCACATACTTTTGATCAATTTAAAAACAACTTAGTTGCTTTTTCTTTTATCTAAATTATTTGTTAAACTGGAAAAAAAAATCCACTAATAATTGGCAAATGTCAGCGAATTTCATATCATGCTACTTTGACGGATGAGTTGCCATACATTTTTAACTGGAATTGGCATTTTTTTTTTTTAATTCTCCAAATATGTTAAGAAACTGCCAACACTTGAAACTAGTTGAGAGTGAGACTCCCATAGGCCAATGCTATAATTTAGGAGTCAAAATGAGTGACATCAATAGAAATGCATGCAAATGAAATAAAGTTTTCGAGTGAGAAAGGACCAAAATGCGTGAGTCGATCTCACGCTCAATGCGTGAGAGTTGGTAGCCCTGGGGGGTCTTGTATTTTAATGGGTGGAAAAGGTTTGTATTTGGGAAATGGCAGGCGTTTTCTGAATGATTCCGGGGGGGGGGGTTGTCAAGTTTTGTGTACATTTTGGCCCGAATTCACGAAGTTGCTACCGGTACAAATGAAACCATGGTTTAAACCATGGACATAACTATGGAGCGCCAAGTGTCACACGGAATATTGGTCATTTTGTCGACAAAATGAGCATTTCGTTAAAGAAATTATCATTTCGTGGACGAATGTTCATTTAGTTACAAAATAATCATTCCATTGACGAAATATCTGATTTCGTAACGAAATATTGCATGCGACACTTGGCGCTCCATGGTTTTTGTCCATGGTTTAAACAATGGTTTCATTTGTACAGTACCACCTTCGTGAATTCGGGTCTTTGTGTGTAGTAGGGGGTGGGGGGGGGGGTGAACCATGCTCGTTCAAGGGGATTCAATGGTGTAGTGATCCATAGCAATACCAGATTTCAATGAAGAAGTTCCCAAAATGATTTCTCTTGGATTTCCAAACCAAGGTCATGAAAAAATTCTCAAAGTATGCGTTAGCAGTAACTATCAAAATATGTCTAATGACAATTGTTCTGATTTATCTATTTTGAATTGATTCACTTTGATACCACTAATGGAACTAAGACGATTACTATAAATCTGATACCTTAGCACGAGTCCTGGGACCGCCACTACTAGTCCCGTCTCATTCAACATCCAAACCCCCTTCCCTCCACAAAGTTCATCTAAATGAAACCCCCCCCCCCCCAAAAAAAAAAAAAAACACACACACACACACACAAGTGTATACAATCACACATATGTACATACAATAAGAACACACACTCATTAAATTTTAATATAAAATCACACACCCAAAAACAAACATACAAATTTAAACTACTTGTTGACAATTGTATTTAGACGTCTGTATTGTATATAAGCATAAACATATTTTTTCTTCATTCTAAGTCAAAGGACTCTATGTAATGTCATATCTAAACAATTTTCCAAAAAGAAAAAAAAAATTCCTTCAAACGTGACAAAAGACATGGAAAAAAAACTAACAATTTACAGAAACGTCTACAATAATATTGATCCTCTTATAATTTATTGCAGTTTTTTTTTTACTTTATAAAAAACAAAATTCTTTTGCTTGCACTTCAAAGATAATATAAAGTTTTGTTACCTCAAAAGTTTCCCTGAGTTTCCTTGTCTTAGTTTGTGTTTCAGGTTAAAGTACCTTTCATACAACTAATACTGTGAGACTTACTCGCCCCAAAGAGCTCTCAAGTCTTGGTAATCATGCAATAATGGTTTTGTACCAGAGCAGAGCGGGCTCTGAAAAATTCGAACGAGCTGTTAGTTTCACTAAACACGGTATCGCGATATCAATGTACACGTATTGTACGAAACGATTATTCATGGAAACTTTTGAGGTACCAAAACTTTATATCTTTAACCTATCCAATGCTAAGATTCTACATAATCATCATTCTTGAAATAAATGTTCTTATGTCAAATTCAAATGACTGTGTAAAAGTGATTAAATTTTGAATATTTTCTAATCTTAAAAAAAAAAAACCTTTGATGTACACATGACCATTATTCCAATCCACCAAAAATTTCAGATTTCGACTAAGTTCTCACATGAATGAACACAGAATTTTAATTTCTTCTTCATTTATTTCTTACATGAAAACAATTGATGAACAGCATTGATGGCTGAAAGGTTCAGCTTACAATATAAAGTATGACAATGCTAGTGCATAAAGGTAGATACAGTGGAAACCCATTATTACAAGGTCCTTGGGACCAGAGAAATATACTTGTTGTAATGAAACATTTTCATATCAAGGTAACAAAAACATTACAATACAATACAAAGGAAAATCACAATTTGGGACCACAAAAAATTACCTTGTGATAATAAAACCTCATTATATCAGTGCTCATTATAACGAGAGTCCACTGTACAGAATGAAAATGAAATTAACAAATTATTCAACATGTAAAGATGAGAATGAAACATTCTAAATAAAACAATATAAGAATACCTGGGTTGGCAAGATTTAATTATCAACATTATTCAAATCATAGAAAATAAACTGAATTTCAATTCTGTGCTGTGATATGATATAAGAATAAACATAAAATATTACATAAATCATATACATGTATAAAAAAGTAATTATAAAATACAATACAAGCACAGTATATTAAGATAATTGTTTCCAAATGATCTCAATAATCATTATGAAATTCTTCAGTTATGCACATTTCTTGTACCATTTACGGTTTTTCTTGAATGTAGGTGATCAAGTTCCCAGAGTCCCCAGAAGAAGTACGTGCAGCCAACACATCGTTTCATGAGATTGCAGGAATGCCGAACATCGTGGGTGCCATAGATGGCACCCATGTAAACCTTTATGGAGCACCTCTGGGAAACGATGAATACATTTACATCAATAGAAAAGGTCAACATTCCTTGAATGTTCAGCTGATCTGCAGTGCCAATTACATGATCACCAATGTGGTAGCCAGGTGGCCCGGCAGTACCCATGACTGCAGAATTTTGAAGGTAAGATTTAAATACAAAAAAAGCCAATGTTTCGATACAATCATGTTTCTGCAGAGTATGAAATTTGTCAAAAGATAAAATCTAGATGCACACAATTACTGCTTTCCTCTGTTTAATGTAATCTGAAATATCAAACCACTTCAATACAGATCAATTCAGAAAGTTCATCTTTTCATGTTCAAAGGTCATAAATGACCTTTCTTTTTTATATTTCAGTTCTTCTATGGTTTAGTTGTTATGTCAATTTCTTGAATTCCTTCTTTTATTTCTTTGAAACTTCAGAGAAGTGCCATTGGCCAAAGATTTGAGAGAAGGGAGCTGAGTGGCATACTTGTCGGGGACTCTGGGTACAAACTGGAGCCATGGCTTCTCACGCCTGTAAGAGTGCCACAAAATGAAGCAGATCAAGCATACAACAGGTGACATATTGAATATCATTAAATTATATTTAAATATTATTGAAGATAAATAATGCCCATGTCAAAAATAAGATAAATATATGCATATACATCTATATAATTATGTACATATAATACATACATTTGTATAAAGATATCTATATGTAAACTACATAAATAATTTAACTTTATACTTTCTGTAGATGACAATACTATACAGCGAGTATCATTTATATGTGATAAGCAAAGGTTGGCAAGGTTTTATATACAGGGAAACCCCGTTTTAACAAGCTGGGATATAGCGAAATACCGCTTTTAATTAGGAGATTTTACCGGTCCCATTTTCAACTGCACATATTGAAATGGTAAAAACATGCATACATTTACAACATGAGGTGCTGGTTGTAGCGAAGAAAAAATGGCGGTCCTACTGACTTCGTTATAATTGGGTTTCCCTGTATTAAAATTCTTTCAAAAAATAAATGCTAGGGACATGCTGAGATAGAAATGCTGTACCAAGCGATGTAGATAGTATGGCAGGTATTCTTTCATTTGCCAGTACAAACAGTTACAGCTCATGCATGTCCTTGCTTGTACTCATCTATGCAATTGGATTTGAATATTGTACCAGAACATGCTTACACATGTATTCACATTCAAACTTGGAAAAGTACACTACAACTTCTGTAGTATTACAGGTTGAAATATATTATTGATACCATTTGGCAATAACAATTTTCACAGGCACATTACATAACATTTTGCAAATTTTACATAAATGATGTAGATATCAATATCTACTTATACGCTTGAAAGAAGGCAAGTGCCGTGATGTGTCTCGCCCATAAACGTAAAACACCTTTTTTTTTTTTAATATTGTGTTCACATATGGATCAAAAGTTATGAGTCATAATTAAATGCACAGTACATTGAGCCTGAAAGTTCATTAACCCCTGCCTGTGACCACTGACCTTGTGGTGACCATCAACTCCCCAAGGGACATCCATCATCCAAGTTTGGTCACAAATAGCTTACAGATCAAAACTTTATGGTCCATAATTGAAACGTGCCTCCAAAACTTAACATTGGGCCCTAAAAGTTCATTGACCCCTGCCTGTGACTTTGACCATGTGATGACCATCAACTCCCCAAAGGACACCTACCATCCAAGTCTGGTCACAAACGTACTTATGGATCAAAGGTTATGACCCAAAATCGAAATGTGCCCTACCAACTTAAAGGACAAGTTCACCTTCATAGACATGTGGATTGAGTGAATGCAGCAATATTAATAGAACCCATCAGTAAGAGTTTGAGGTAAATCGGACAATCCGTTTAAAAGTTATGAATTTTTGAAGTTTCTGCTTAGTCACTGCTGGGTGAGCAGACTACTACAGCTTCTGATGTAACATGTGTACAACGATATAAAGAAAATATAAAGAAAATTCGAGATATTTTAACTTTTCTTGTATAATAAAAGAACATTTGACTTCCCTCTTTTAAAAGGTAAGGATGAATAATATTACCCTTAACATACGTCACTGACAAGTCAAGGAAATGTGAACTTTTTTCAAAAAGTAAAATTTTGTGAAATTCTCGTTTTATTTCCTTATAACGTTGTACGCATATGACATCATACACTGTAGTAGTCTTCTCATCCAGCAGTGACTGTGCAGACACTTTAAATTTTCATAACTTTTGGACGGATTGTCCGATTTCCCCCAAACTTTCACTGATGTGTTTTAATATCATTGCTGAATTCACTCAATCCACATGTATATGAAGGTGAACTTGTCCTTTAACATTGGGCCCTAAATGCTAATTCAAATGAAATATAAAAAGATGGTACATACTTTGAATTATGCTTTTAAATGGTTGCCTTCTTGCCTTTGAAATCAACAGGGCTCACTGCAAAACGAGAGTACTCATAGAGCAAGTCAACGGACAAGTCAAGAGTAAGTTTAGATGCCTCAATGGACAGGGTATCCCAATGGCCCCGGAGAGAGCGAGCAAGGTCATCATCGCATGTTGTGTTTTACACAACCTGTCCAAACAGATGAATGAGCCTCAAGACAATTATGAGATTGAAGAAGCTGACCAGCCAGCAGTGCACGATCAAGAGCTGAACAACCCAGCTGGACTTGCTCACGACAAAACATCATCCAAAATTATTTCACAGGTGTGAATGTATAAATTGAAGACATTCATTGGAGTATCATGTGATGAGGCAGAGAGAGGAAGTTATATTCAGGAGGCAGAGACAGGCGCAGGTAGTCGAGGAGGTGGAGAGGTGCATGTAGTCAGAAGAATAAAATGATCATTATTAAACAGTTACTACTATAAGAAAACAAAGGCCTTTCTATTGTTATACAGGGTGGCCCATAGAAAAAAAGGAAATCCGATTGTCTGTAGTGCATCAGCACACACAACTACAAGATAGTCTATTTTGGTAACTGAAGTGATTTCATTGCTCCGTTAATTAATGGTATGGAAAACGAACTAAGAGTTTAATTTAGTTTGTCAACAATTTTGGTCATAACAACAAGCATGTTTTCGAATGTAGTGGCCATTTTAATTTGTTGTTCAAGCATGGCCTGATTAATTTGCAATTTGCAATTTGCAATTGTTTTACAGTTGTACTTAATCATTGACACAATACTTACGTACACACTATACTTACTCAATAGGATTTAATATCCTTGTGATTTCATTTGAATCTGTTTAAATTTGTATCCAAACATTACAATGAATGTATATCATTGTTGTTTAGGTGGCTCTTCCTAATGAGGGCTCTTCCATTGAGCCCACTCTCCATATGCTTATCATCGCTCTCCACACTGTCAACGCTATGAACATTCCTAAGTGGTTATGGTGATTACACTAAGTGACTTTGTTAATGTGTGCATACATTATTTTGTGGAAATGCAAAAACGCTAGAATTATTGGTGATACAAATACGTTAGATCTACACAGAACTTTTCTTAAAGACACTATGCTGCAATTGAAAGACAATTAAAAATAATACCATTGTGTTATTCATTCATTTTGCTCTAAATTTGTATGACTTTATGTAATGCAGTCACATACGTGACAACATTGCTATTCGTTGTAATATACGGTCGTTGGAGATGGAATTAGTATAATGCATTTCACTCACCTCGAGTTGGTTCACTATTGAAAAAATTGTCAAGCTTACTCCTGATAAGTCATCACGTTATAGCTCAAAACACATGGATTAATTTGAATTGGAGGGGCACCGTGCATATTTGTTTTTTATCCTCATCTCTATTTCATGTCATTGAGCTTCACCATTATCACTTTACACGCAAGCGCCAAATTTGCATTTGCAACTCAAACTTACCGTCCCATGAGGCTATCTTCCATGTTCGCTATAAAGCACAATGTTGCAACTACACCTGTTTCAAACTTCAGAATTACGCAAACGACGTAATATATCCAAAGTTTTAAAGTAGTTTTCTATCTCCAGAGTTATATATATATATATATATATATATATATGTATATATGGAATTTCAAAAATATCATTTAATTTCAAAAATATTATGGCATTAATTTTTAAGTTATTATGGCATTAATTAAATGAATTTGTTAACATCGAGTGTTGAGGCTGTTGTTGAGCAATAATCGATATCACTTCCCTGACATGAGCGACAGTGCTTAGCTCAGTTTATAGGCCTCTCTAGCCCATCAATATTAACAATAACAACAAACTTGAATTCACGAAATAACTAAATTTAGAGGTGGAACTTCACTACTTGTTATGCTCAAAATTTTGCAAAATTGAACTAGAAATGAAACATTGTTAATATAAAAGAGAATGGGATGATATTCATACCAATTTGCATGAAAATTTGTATGAAAATCATTTCTACTAATCAAGGTAGTGCAGTGGCAGTTTGCTTGAAACTATATTCACCTGACTACCTGCGCTCGTCTCTGTTTCCTGGCCCACCACACCTTCCATGGCCTGCTTTGGAACGACTGCCAGGATCATCTCCATCTGTGTCTTAATCTCTACTTGTCCACCACCTGCAAATGGAAGTCGTAATAAAAAAAAAAAAAAAAAAAAAAAAAAAAAAACAAGGAAAAGTAGAAATTACGCGGTGCGTAATATATGTCCCCGCCGGAAGTAGCATTTAGTAGCAAAATGTACAATATAGGTAAAAAGATCAAGGTCAAAGGTCAAAGAAGTCAAAGGTCAGAATTCTATGTAGAAGTTTTGAAGCCCTCACCTAGTGCCATCACATAAAGCAAACGGAATCGAAATCGGGTTAGAAATGGCGAAGGAGTAGCATTTGGTAGGCAATGTGCAATATAGGTAAAAAATCAAGGTCAAAGGTCAAAGAAGTCAAAGGTCAAAATTCTGTGTAGAAGTTTTGACGCCCTCACCTAGTGCCATCATATAAAGCATACGGAATCAAAATCGGGTTAGAAATGGCGAAGGAGTAGCATTTTGAAGCAAAATGTACAATATAGGTCAAAGTCAAAGGTCATAACTGAAATTCTGTATAGAAGTTTCAAAGCTCCCATGTAGTGCTATCATCAAAGCAAACAGAATCAAAATCGGGTTAGAAATGGTGAAGGAGTAGCATTTTGAACATTTTGATCACACACGGACGCACGGACGGACAGACGGACAGACGGACGCACGGACACACGCACGTACGGAGCCCGTTTCATAGTCCCCTGCTCAAACTCGTTCGGCGGGGACAAAAATTGAAAGGTGATTAACAGGTTCATATTCATGTACACTACTTTTTACCAACTGCATCAAGCTTATATGAAAATCAAACATTTTGTTCGAACCAATGCCTATAGCCCTTGACCTAGTAACCTTCTCACATCGACACATTATAACCATTATTAATTGATCATGAATAAACATGGACAAAGTTAGCTCCAATGAAAGGAAAAATGTGCTCATGAAGTTTGTCAACCCCCGCAAATGAGCTTTAACATTATAAACACTTTTCGATTGGGTGAACGAGAAGGTTGTGACGCTGACTGCAGGTGTATGTCAACGCGTCACATCCCCACATCGACCTGCTGTAGAAAACCTTTTCGATTAGGGCGTCACGTCTTGTCAAAATGACAACGCAATGTTGAATCGCGACTTCATTTGGCTAGCTAGCTGCACTATTTGAGCAGTAAAATCCACAAAAAAAAAAAATGTTGTATGCTTTTTGAGACTGGGAATCTAAAACATAATAAGGGCATGTTAATTGGCTATTTAAGACAGCAACATGCAATGTACTGCACCTGGTAAGGCGCCAAGTAGTGAATTGCATAGTGCAGTATGTGTACATGCATGTGTATGGCTACGGAATATAGTTGTGAAAACAGGACAGTGAAAACGGACCAAAAAATAGGTAACCGAGGCTATAGTTTGTGTGTAAGCGAGGATGAAGTTAAGAATCATGATCATAAACTTCCATGCAATTAAATAATTGGTAATTCTCTTTGACGAAATAGAAAACCGTGATTTTATCACTGATTTGGCGAAACTCTGCATGGTCATTTGCTCGATGATACTGTCCACATTGAGGAGTATGACGTCATAGAAAACACGGCTTGAGCCTGGCGTCACGAGTATTGGGTGGACAGTTCAACGTGCAAATCCAAAAGGCACATGGAAATGAAGTGCCTCGAGACCGCTCCATCAAGATGTGGGCGGGAGGTATGCACTGCTTCTTAATGCTTACAAAGCAACATGAAGCACATGTAGCTACCTGTACATGACTTGAATGCCCCATTGTAACTACAAGCCATGCCTACATTCTGACCACGTTTCAAGCACATGTTGCAGTATTTACCTTCCTCTCCTATTTCATGATTGGACATTAAAATATCTCTTCACTCTCACGCCCTAACATTTACAATTGTAAACCACACCTACCTATTTTCCTACTACTTAATCTGGTGTGTGCATGCTAGTGAAATGATGGGGATCGAAAAAAAAAAACACTACCAAAACATTAATCTGTTGTAAATTTTCGATCAATTTTGATTAACAAGTAAGCAGTTGTCATGTAAGTTTTTTTTCAATTTTGGATGTAAAGCTTTGCACTACGATCTGGCTCTAATAGTTTCCCGACCTTTGCTCAAAAGTTTGTTTTCCTTTTGTCCAATACCCATGTACCAATACACAGCTTATCAAAATAAAGGTAATCCATTTTTAGAGAGTTTTTATTAATAAAGAAGCATCTGTAAGTAAATTATACGTAAAGAGCAACATTTCTCTTTCCAGAGATACCTCACTTGCATAACTTGTGCATGCATGATGGATTACATTACTCCTGCAGCGAACAATGCCAAGTCACAATTTTCCAAGTTTTGGTAAATTAATGTTTGTTGAGTGATGTCTGGATAGATTATTATCTGTGTAATCATTTTAAGAATTATTTTCATCCCCTGATCTATTGACCAACATTTTGTACATGGTGTGAGATGATCGCTCATTTTTAAAACACGAACTCAGTATCAAACTCAGTCATCTGTGTCTTGATTGAAACTATTCAATTTCCTCTTTCATTCATATACATTTGTACCAAAAGTTGGAAAAACTGCGAATGGACATTGTTCTCTTCAAGTGGGTTACACTCGGACATGGGTGCAAATAGCAATGCCAATGAGGTATCACTGGAAAAACAAAAAATTGCTTTTTATGAATATACATGTAGATTATGAATATCTGTAATTAAAAATTGGTGAAAATTAATCCTGTAAGAATGAATAATCTCTATTTTGATACACAATGTATTGTATAATTAATGTTAATCCATCATAACTTTTAAAATAAAAACATTAAAAACCAAACTCATAAGATATCATTACCTGTTTTATTCTTTCGGTCACGATAGTTTTTTGCTCTCTTTTTCATGTCGCTCCAAAGACCCCGACAATCTGACTCTGTCAGTTTTCTCAGGCCAACACTCTCTAGCTCTCTAGCAAGCTGCTCCCATGCCTTCCTCCGCTGTTCCGAAACCTACCAAACAAAAGGGAATCAGAAACAAGTAAATGTCAATGTGCAAGATATTTTTACACATATACATTTTATACATATATATGTTTTTGCTGCAAGCTATTTGCAGATTTCAATGGGAAAGATGTAACAATGAATAGCACAAATAAGCTATGCTGCTGGTTACAGCTGTAGTGAACTTGGAAATTTCAAATACCTGTTGACTTTATAGAAAGTTTATACTGCAGCAAGTTTATAATATCCCAAAGGTTTAGAACTCTAATTTTTTTTCTTCTTTTGTTCAATTTTGTATAGGTATCGGTACACATTTTCAAATATTATCGGCTAATACATGTCCAGCAATAAGACCTAAATTAGGCCGATATGCTGATAACAAATATGAAATTAAAACAGCTCTATCCCCCTCCCGCAAAATGGCATACAAATCCAAAAATGTAATAGACATCAAATATTTAAAGTTATCTATCAACAGCTAATTCAACATGTTTAATAAGATTGTACAATTTCTTATCTGTAAAAATCTGTTAAACCTAATGGATTCATGGGTAATATTTGGTAGCATGTACTGTGTACCATAAATTCCACGAAAAAGACTGATTTTCATGTGAGGCAAAATTTTTATTTCAACCCCCCCCCCTCGAAAAATCACATTGTAAAAAGAAATAAATGCAGTGTAAATGAATTGATACTTTAGACCTTTGTAGACTCCATAATATAGAAACTTTGGGCCCACAGTGGATTTTCCCTTTAATATTCCTGTGATTCTTGCTATTTAGAGGAGTGCTATTCCCAGTGCACGTTGTGGTATATACCGAAAATGAAACTGAAAAGCAATTTTCTTGAAACACACATAGCATAAACAGTGAATCCATAAGTCATGCTGGATATTATTCTAAATCAAATAATGAAAACCAGTGGGTCAGCGGTCTCTCCATAGCCTTGTTGACTAGTCCACTGTCTTGGTAAACTGAAGTTCTATGGTTCGACTCACACAGAAGTATATGGATTTATTTGTAGCTTGCTAATTGTGATTACGTGTGCTATTAACCTTAGATGAAAGAAAAATGAACCTGAGTCTGAAAACAATAAGTTCAAAAATAATTCAAGTTTTAATTGATAATTTCTTTGAAAGTGGAGGCCGAAGGGGGGGGGGGGGCACAAAAGCAAGCCTTTCTTCCAAAAAAATCATGATTAAAAAAAAGTAAATTATAGACTTTAAAAGTAAACCTGCTTACTCTTTCAGTTCCCTGCGCCTTCCCGAAGAGGCGGAACGTGTTCTCCCTAATGAATTGACAAAAGAACGATACTTGAGGGTCCGTCATCCCTGCCCTTTTCTTTTTCTTTGCATTCTGTTTTGGCAGAAAGATAATGAGGTCAAGTTATTAATGTTTGGAATATATGTTGACAAAACAAATATTGTGAAAAATGTAGTGACTTGAAATGTAACACAACCATCAGTGGTGTGCAACTCTGCAGCCATGTATAGGACCAACTGCATTATAACAATAACTGGAAACAGAGTTACTCAACTTACTAATACTGTATTCTAAAAAATGTAAAGTGAAAATAAAATTCTATATTTTTATAGATACCATGCACATCTAATAGACATATTCTGAGTGTTACTTCCAATAGTTTAGCTACACTTACACTAGCAAATGCAAAAGGAGCTAAAACAAAATGTTTTATTTCAGACATCAACAAGCATGTCATGACCATGTTAGTTGGTGAAATCAATATTTCCTTTTTTGTCGATTTTTCTCAGTCACAGGCAAGGGCGAGGCTGTACTGTAACCCCCGTTTCTAGTCAGTTAGGATTAACACGTAATCAAGGCAAGGCAACAGCTTACTGTGCGGCGCTGCCCTTCTCATGCCAAGAGTCGTGCATTTTAATTAAAAAAAGAAATGAATTACCGGTAATATAAATATGTCGAAATACTCACACTAATCCGTGATCTTACCAAGTTGAGTTTAGCCGAAATGATTTCTAAGATAATTTTGTCCTTCCTGGTTTAATGAGTTGGATTTGTAGCATGACTGCGGTGTCGAGATCGGCCGTAATAACTAATAGAAATTATATAACTTGTTATGCATGCGCGAGTACGCTGGTGTAATAATTATATAATTTATGATAATTGATTCATTTCGATTTTCAGGTTGGGGTAACAAGAAATTCAGAATAACTTAAAACAAAAAGGAAATCTATGATACATTGCTGCTAGTTATTATCAATCTGTGAACTACAAGCAGCTAAAGCTTCACAGGTGTTTTTTCTGAGGTCAGAAGCCATCTCCAAAAGAATTTTGGTGAAGATTTGCAGTGACTTGCAATTGGGATCCCCTACCTTTAAGTTGTTGTCTGGCTAACCCCGGAGCCCTCCCAAGACAGCTAGGGCCCTAAAGCGTTAGCATGGTATACACTGACGCATAAGTAAACCTTAATACAGACGCCACTGCTAAAACTAAAAGTGCCCGATTTCAGAAAGCCGAGAATTATGTCCCAAATAGAAAACATAAACAAAAATTGCTGAGCCCGTCACATTTAACAATTAATTGAACTGTTTCAGTACATATTCAAATTAGTAATAAATCTTTTTAAAACCTTTTTTTTTAGGTCCCAATTACATGTTGTGAGGCAACGTAAGGATACAGATTGATAATATCCACAGCCCTGGGCTCACAATTCGTCGCAGTTAATGTCTGGCATGTCTGAGGGTCTATCTTATTTCTGCTCTTGCAATTGCATTTCTAGCTGTATTTTATATTAAAAAAAAAAAAATTATCTCTAGGACATACCTAATTTGTTTTCAAATAAAAGAAATTTGCTATTTACTGCCAATACAGTGCAAAGCCTTTTATAGAGGAACAGATGGTCCTAGGTCATAGAGTCTAGACCAAAATCAAACTTCGAAGAGCTGTGGAGACTTGACGAGTCATTTCAAGTGATTTTTAACATTTAACGGGAGATTCTAATAAATTTCTCTTTCAATTTTTTTTTTTAACGGTCCCTCTCCACACACACATAGATGCTCTACAAAAAAACAAATTAAAACAAAAATACAAATACAAATTTAAATGTTAAACATCACTTGAAACGACTGGACATGAGCTCCTTGGAGGCTCAGCACAGTCTATGCAGAACCCAATGCTTGCAGCCATAGATATGCCTGAAGAGGTGGAAACAGCGTACACTAGCCATAGATATGCCTGCAGAGGTGGAAACAGCGTACACTAGCCAGGCGAGCAGACATGCATGTTTACAAGATCTATGTCAGTTTAGTACAGACTCACCTTTTAAAAAGACATCAATAGATCATTTTTCCGTCAAAATCGTGAAATAGGCCACGGTCCACCGCAGTGCGCGGGCACTCGTGCGTTAGCAAGCAAGGGTAGGTCCTAACTTAAGCCCGTAGGCTGCGTTCACATGGAAGTATTCGCTATTCGCTATTTGAGCACCGAGTACAACATCACCCGCACCGTCAACTCACCATCTTGTTACTTGTTGAAATAATCCCCCCCAAAAAATAAAAATGCAGTGAGGATTTCTTCCTCCTACATCCCAGCAAATCTTGTTAACAATTTCTAAACTGCATCAGAATGTCAGTCTAACCTGTTACATGCTTATTTTTGCTAAAGGGCAAATCCAGACAAAAATTGTCATTATTTCATAAACGAGAGACGGTATACGCTGCAAGAAAATCGAACAAGCTCGATTCCCACTTTGCTATACTATTCGCAGCTATTCGGTACTTTCGAATAGCGCCCTCTTTATGTGAAACAGTGTGAGGAAATCCTATTGTTCGATTCAAGCTATTCGCGTGTCCTTGAAAACGAGCCCCGAATACCCGAATAGTATACTTCTATGTGAACGCAGCCTTAAACACTAGGCTAGGGCTTTAGGGTTAGGGTTAGGTACAACTGAAGACTTGTAGGGTTGTATTTATGGTTGAATTGGCCGTTACTTACAGCTAAATTGTGAAATAGGTACAAATGCGCGTGCACCCGTGCGTTAGCAAGCAAGGGTAGAATCTAGGTCCTAACGTTAGCATTTTTTTTTTTAGCGTTGGGGGTTACCTTCGGGTTAGGGTTTGGGTTAATAATAACATAGAACTCTAGGTAGATCTAACCCAGAGTTGTATTTATGCTGGTTAAATTGGCCGTTAAATTAGTCGAGAGACATTTAGGGAGTCCTTCCGAGGATAAAAAGTTGAAGATCAAAGCAAAAAATGGGAGAAAGATGCTATGCTGTGGAAATCGGCCCCACCGCTGTATAAAATCTCGCGTAAGCACAGTAATTTGGTGGGGCTGCACTGTGGAAGGAAGCCCCACCGCCGCCGTGCCGTGCTTACCTAGTTTAGATTTAGTATAGATCTACGTGTGCAAGTAGTACCAATGTCAAATGAACGCCACACACGGTGGGTCAGGGTCTGAATTCACGAGTATAAACAGCAGGCGAGCCGCCGTAGTATTAGTATTAGTATGGACACGCAGTGGTGGGGCCTATTTCATGAGTATGCCCATTATAATTTCGGTAAGTTATTAAATAAATTATCTCATGAACGGAAATTAATAATAATTACCTCATTTGCCATCTCGGAATCGACGTGGATGTGCGTGCCTGCAGGGAGGAGGTGAGAGGAAGTACGATCGCCAGTTTGTGTAGTGCACACCGCGCGCAAATTGCATAGTGCATATCGCATGCAGACGACGGCGGTAAAAGTGAAACTTCCCTTTTTTCAGTGCGCATCCTCGTACAAGTGTATTTACAAATAAAAATAAATAACGAATTGCGCTTGCAACCATAGAAAATTAAGGTTGGGATTTTGGCAACCCAATTTTTTTAGGGTTACCAACCAGAGTTTTTATGCAACGGATTTTACGTTTTCAGGTTAGCAACCTTAGAAAACTTAGGTTGGGCAAAACCCAACCTAAGTTTTCTAAGGTTGCTAAAAAAGTGTTATGCAACGGGCCCCATGTGTGGAGGAAAATACAAAGAATAATATACAGAAAATTCAATACGCTTTCAGTTTTCTAGCGTAACAAAAGAGCATTTGACTAACTGTTTTCAGAAAGCAGGGGAAACTATTACAACACTTTACATAATATGTCAGTATCAAGTTCATGGAATGTGTACTTTTCATGAAAAACTGATTGTTTTGTTGAATTTTCTTTATGAATACATTTTCTCTATATTGTTGTTCACTCATGACGTCGTAAATTCTAGTAGTCTCTTCATCAATCTCTTCAAACACCAAAACTTTAAACATGCAAAAATTAATCCTTTTTTGGCAATGATGGTTACAACTTTTCTCTAATTTTCGCAAATGTAATCTTCTAATCTTGCTGCTTTCACTCAATCCACATTTCACGTGGGTTTCGGGTTCCTTTGCAAAGTCCTTTGCACACTCGTCACATTCAACTCTGATGACTTTTTAAAAGATTGTGCTACTGCTTTGAAAGTTGGCATTAATTATGGACAGAATGTGTTCATAGAGCATGCTAACCTTTATCTGGTATGATAATCATAATATGTGTAGGTCACTTGTATCAAGAAACATCCAACCATTTTTTTTTTTATAAAACGTAAAATATAAGGAAATATCACTATTTTTATATCAGTATTGTTTTATTACGGTTTAGTCTTGTAAACATTGCTGTTATAACTATTTTTCAAATTTTTTCATATTTAACAATACATAATATCGATTATACTGAGAACCACATTTTTACATTGGTTGTTTGTGTATTTCCCTAACTGACATTTTAGAACTATTTTAAAGCACTTACGTTGGGATATTCTTTCATGTGCAGATGGTGGATTATGACTTTAACAGTCTGTACGTTTAACGCTATTCTTGACAATGATTGTATTGATCAACTTGTTTACATTGGTTGTTTCGATCCCTAACTCGCATTTTCAATCCTATGTTTAAGCACTGCATGTGTTTTTTTTTTTTCACCTGTGTAATTACAAATAATGTATTTTAGAGTGAGATCATTAAAAATGCATATTATGCATCATCAAGTGGGCGATTGGAATCCACTTCACTTCCCACCCCACCCCCCCCCCCCCCGTCTGGCACTGCGATCACTCACTTGCTGTCCCTCTTTACCCAAATCTACACTTGATGCTTGCCCCCCCCCCCCCTCCATGCATTACAATTGATGAGGTATTGTGTTAGTATCGTGAAGCGGCATTTTGTAAGGATCGAAAAATGGTCATATTTGCCAGTGCGTCCATATATTATCAACTTAAAGGTTAATCCACTTCACCTCCCACCCCACCCCTCCCCCGGTCTGGCACTGCGATCGCTCTTACCCTTGCTGTCCCTTTTTACCCAAATCTACACTTGATGCTCCCCCCCCCTAAATGCATTAAAATTGCTGAGATGTTGTGTTAGCATCGTGAAGCGGCATTTTTTGTAAGGATCGAAATATGGTCATATTTGCCAGTGCGGCCACATATTATCAACATAAAGTTTATTTGATTATTGATATCAACCAAGTGTCAATCGGGACCGTGAGACATACATACTAAAGATACAGAGAAAAGTGCAGGCAAGATTAAAATACTATACACCACTACTACTATCGCACCGTCTAAATCGATGTATGCCATAGCGTGAATGCCTTGACCCCTCCTACCAACTGATCACAGTGGTTTTGATTTTATATTTTGAGGCCGCAGTATTAAAAAAAGTATATACTTTTTTTAGAAAAAAAAAGCGTTTTATGACCATTTAATAGTAATGTTACAACATGTAGAATCATGACATCTGTAAAGAAAATTGCATTCTTGAATGCAATGGAGGACCTTAACTGTCACGGCTCTCATCAGCCGCATGGTTCTGAACTTCATCGGCTCTGTGAAGAAGAAACGTAAGGTTGTTTTTTGACATATTTTAAGACAATCGTAGTGTGCCCACCGAAGGCCATGTGAATGGGATGCTGCGAGTCAGTATACCGCGCTCCTGGGGGTGTGCGTTCGTACCATTCATGGTGGGCACACATCACTACAAAGTTCTTCATTTTCTTATCATTAATGTTTTCTTCTTACTTGAAAGGTCTTTCTCTATCAAAACGATGCCTCTTTACCAGTGAATGGTAGACACTGGAGAACAACTACAGAAATGCACAATTTGAATCAAAATATATCTTCATAATAACAATAGCTAATTTCACCGGGATAATCACGATAGTTACGGATTGTGCATATATGCTGTTCTTCTGTTCAACAAAGTCAACAAAGGGATTCAAATTGCCAGTAACCCTCCGCTCCCCATCCGGTCCACAGCCCAACGTAGTTTACCGGCCAAGGGTTCGAATCTGTCCAATCGATGAAAGGGACGACGTTGCCTTGGCGACCGACCTGAAGACGCCCAGCTGCGCTAAAAGTCACCCAGAAGTAGTCGTATACTGGCATCTTTGTTAGTAAGGACTCAGTGGCATACGATGAAGCAACCGGGGTACACGAGCCAACAGCTGAAGAACTAGTAGCCGATATGCAGCCCCGCTGTAGCAGAAAATATGTGTTACCTCCCATTCCGAACACTATGTTGAAAAAAAAAAAAAAACGCATGACATAATCATAGTTTAAGGTAAGTAGAGCGCAGTTTGACAGATGCTTGAATACATGCCACTGCCATTCAATTTCTTTTTTTTTTCTGTTATCTTTTATATTCGTTCCTCGGACTAATAATCGATGTTATCATTTGTACGGTGTAATAAAACTCACACAGAAGTATGTATATATAATTATGTGACCGTGCACCTCAAAACAAACATAAAGTCGCACACACTGATTTTGCATGAGGACTGAAAATAAGTGAAATGGGTCAACCTCGCCGAATTGAATTTTCCATATATTCTGAAAAAGCTGGTCTTCTTTTACATTATGCTAAAATTTGGTATCATAAACCAATAATGTACGAGTTTCAGTCGTAGGAATTGCAACACATTAACCCTCTCCATATTGGCAGTGATTTTGCTCAGTTAGTATAATTCGTTTGCCTTGCTCCAGAAAAAAAAAACAAAAGGAACGGGTGTCGATTCCCATATTTTGCTATATGCAAGTACCCTCCTTTAATCTAATGAACATAGCTTTAGATTAATGGTTCAGACCTATTAACCAGATTTCTTTTTGTTTTCATGGGAGATGTGCAAAAAAACACAAGAAAGTCCAACTGTTAACAAACATACATCAATAGATTATTAAGACAAGTTTATTCGCAGCCAATTTTATTGATATGCAACATTCATCTCACGAACAGAAAAATGGATTCTTTAATCCCTAATCAAACAATCCCACAGAAAAGGCAAGACATTCTAACATTTTGCCAGAATAGTACGAAAAGATTTTCACTTTTTTTTTTCCAGTGAATAGGACCTACTTGGAATTGAGTACTGAAACGGATATTGTACCTTACCAAATCATTTTCACACGTTGGTAAGAATGTATAAAACCTGAAGTATGCCGTGATCCTGAATGAATTTTACATCTGTATCTATGAGCCTGTAATGTTGTTCGAAAATAACGTTGCTTATCATTTCATTGTGCTTAGTAGGGGCCAGATATGAAGCCATTAACTTGACAAAGATGGCAAAAAGGTGAGCAAAACAAATAGAACTAGACTCGGAATTTGTCAACACTGACAAATTAGGTGATCCGATCTATTGGGAAATCAATGATTTGAGTCCTGATCCCAATAGGCATGACCATACAGGTTTCATCTGTGTTGAGGGGACATTGGCCATGTGATGTTTGGAGTCTCATTTAGAAAAGGGAGTCAGACCTGCCATCTTTGGTACCGAATTCCGTATGCACTAACGAAGATACAGAATGAAGTATATTTGACCTTTGACCCCATTTTGCACACCAAAGATGGCATCTGAGCAAAAAGTGGTTATTTTGTGAAATGATTCTTGTAACATGGTCTTTGCGTGTGCAAAATATGGGAAAGATAGAACAAGTATTCACCAAGATACAGGATGAAACACTTATGACCTTTGACCCTAATTTACATACCCATATGATCAAGTAGTGGTTATTTTATGACATGATGTACGTGACATGAACTAAACATGTGCAAAATATGGGGGTGATAGAGGCTGTTTTTCTTGAGTTATTACAAAGAAAGTTGCAGAAAGAAAGAAATATCTCAATACATCGAGGATAAGCTTTAATTTCAACCAAGTTTTTTGGCATGATTCAGACATCGTATGAAAAAACAAATGCACATTTCTGATAGCGCAAAGTCTCAGCTACAACATATTAAAATCTGGGAGAAATTCACCGAAGGGTAAGTGAGCTAGTGCTCGATAAAGACAATCATGTCAACTTTTACATCTAGAAAAATTCCCTTCCATAGAGATAACACGTCATAACGAAGATACAGAAAAAAGGTACATATGACCTTTGACCCGACTTTGCACAGACAAGATGGCATCTGAGCAAAAAGTGGTTATTTTGTGAAATGATCCTTGTAACATGGTCTTTACGTGTGCAAAATATGGGAAAGATAGGGCAAGTATTCACCAAGATACAGGATGAAATATTTATGACCTTTGACCCTAATTTACATACCCAAGATGGTGTCCGATCAAGTAGTTGTTATTTTATGAAATAATGTACGTAACATGAACTAAACATGTGCAAAATATGGGGGTGATAGGGGCTGTCTTTCTTGAGTTACTGCAAAGAAAGTTGCAGAAAGGAAGTAATATCTCAATACATCGAAGGTAAGCTTTAATTTTAACCAAATTTTTTGACGTGATGCCGACGTCGTATGAAAAAATGAAGGGCACACTGACGATAGCCCAAAGTCTCAGCTACAACATATTAAAATTTGGGAGAAATTCACCGAAGCATAAGTGAGCTAGTGCTCGATAAAGATAGTCATGTCAATTTTCATTTCCATAAAAAATGCACTCCCATAGAGATAACACGTAAACTGGTCAAATTTGACAAGATTACTTTGAATCCATTTTTACGAGGTGATGCCGTAATCCAATCAAAATGCTGTTATCATTTTAATGAAAGAGCATTTAGTAAGCTACAACATACTGAAATCTGGGTCAAAATGGGCAAAGAGTAAGTGAGATACGCTCGAGTGAACTTGTAATTTGATGACGTCATTTTGAAAATTTACTCTTTTTATTTTATTAAGAAATTTGATATCTTTTGATCAATTATCCAGCATCGTCAACCCATGAAATGACATGTACAACTCATCAGCTTTCAGAATATGTAAAGAAAATGGGACGTCACCGTTCATCCTGACGAGTAAAATCGGATTTAAAATTGGCGGTTTTTTGGCATTGTTGCACTGTATATCGCCATTGACGCGCGCGCGGAATTTCAACTTTGACGGGCCCGTATGACGTCATATTGAGTCGGATTGACTTGAAACTTGGTAGACGTATTCCCTGACATTTCAGGCAGGCGATAAGTGTGAAAAAACGGGAAATTTCTATTGCATATGAGCTGTGCGTGCGTATATGCTCGCGCGCGTACGCGTCCGTAATTTTTTTTCAATTTTTCAAAAAATGCTCTAAATGGTCTGAAACGTGTGCAAATTTGAGCTCGATATGACCATACAAATATTTCAACGCGCGCGTACGCGCACGTTTTAAGGTATAGATGAATTTTGAGAATATGAGTAGAATGCGCTTGACTTGAAATATATGTGACGTAAATTTCATTGAAAAATTCTATTCCATTAATGAGATATGATTGAGAATGTGTTTTCATATAATGACGTCATAGTGACGTCACGGTCGACTGATCACTTTGATTTTAGTTCGATTGCCGTCTTTGGGAGACGATACATATATTGTATAAGTTTGAAATTGATAGGAAGAGGACTTTCTGAGCTAATCGATGCACAACGTTTGGGGAGAAATAAGAAGAAAAAGAAGAAGAAGAAGAAGAAAGAATCCGTACAAAAACAGAAGGTGATCCGAGAAGATACTCGGATCACCTAACTATCTCTACGAAAAGGAAGGGCTGAACTCATTTCGATTTCTGCAAATATGAATGGTGTTTAAATGGTAATAAAATATACAAAAGAATCTTTAAATTTTTCAAGTTGTCGGCATCATATGCCCAATTATGTTTGAACTTTCAAAGGCTACAGTATGTTAACATCTGATAGACCTGGGCTTAAGAAGTGCTCTGATGATATGTAGGCCTATGTTGCGAGATTTATAGTTAGTAAACGTTGGGTTGTCTTCAATTAAAGTACGGTTTGATTAATCTATTCCTGTGAGGTAACTGAAATTAAAAGGTAAAATTTCCTTCAATACGAGATGAACTTTCAAGTTTTCAATCTCCGCCTATACGGTCCTTCTATAACCTTGCGTTTCTGATAATGTTTATTGTTTACTCTCCAAAGGGATGGGGTTAGACATAAAAGGTAATATTCTATATGGTCGATTGGAATTACGGAACATAATTATGTTATTAGAGTCCACACAGATTGTCATAGAGACACATACGGAGAAAAAACTGTGCTTGTTTGTTTAACCTTGTTTGCTTTGTTACGGTTTTATGTTAAGGTTTTTAACACATAAAGCACAAAACTGATCTCGCAGAATAAATTTATTCAAGTGAATAAAACTATATTCACCTTTATCCAGCAATTTGTTCTCAATAGTGTTTTGATCAGAGGAAAACTAGTGTGTTAGTTGTCGCATGTCACAAGTTATCCCGGGTTACATGAAGAGCTGTCACTATACCTTGCCACTGCAACTCGACTTCTGTGGAAACCGTTCTTCGTTATTCTGCCAAGTACCATTATACCCCCCCCCCCCGAAAAAAAAGCGCAAGCGCGCGAAACCGAGCGCTTTAAAAGTTCAATCGTGTGCAGTGGATGAAGTTGGGGGAGACAAATCATTTTGTCCCCCAAGCAATTCCCGAGATGAGGACAAAATCTCGAACTTTCTTTATGGAAAATTGGACAACTACCGCCAGAATTATGCACCGGATCGCTGAATTGCAATCATAAATATGCAAAAGCTACTGAGTCCCTTTCGATAGACTTTGTACACTTTTGAGATTGACGTTTTTATTTCCTTATATTTATCGAAGAGTGTGCAGCAGATCTTTCACTTACAAAAGCTCCCTCATAATCTTATGCAGAGGCGTCGATGGAGGGGGAGGGGGATGGTTCCCCCATAAAGGTATTGAGGACAAACAGATCATTTTGCTCCTCCTCGTAACTCCCGAGATGTGGAAATGTTTTTTGTTTTTTTTATAGAAGATTGTCTAAATATTTCACCCAAAGATGGCTGAATTTCAATTCTAAAAATACAAAATCTCCCTCGCGTAAGAGGGGGATAGGCCTAACCCCTCCCATACCCTCCCCGTTCAATCATTTCTACTTAATACACTTTAGATTGACAGATTTGAAAATGTTTCATCCAAAGTGTGCACCAGGTCTGTTACTTCAGTTTAAAGAAATGCAAATGTTCCTTGGTTGGGAGGAGATATCTAGATATTTTCAATTAACGGAGATCCCCCCCCCCCTCCCCCTTAAAAAATAGTATACACTTCTGGGATTGAAATTTCCCCAGATTACATCATAAATGTGTTTACGAGATATTTGTTGCTGCCAGTAATTGCCAGCAGTTGCGCCCGGTGCACCCCCTTCCCTTAATTTCCAAAGCGAAAAAAGTACAGCTACAAACGGCAGTTTTTTGGACTGTAAAATGTCCAAATTTTCAAGCTCGCTCGCTTCGCTCGCTCGTATTGAATCGTCATGCCATTCTCCTGATGTTGCTGCCGGGTAATTGCCAGCAGTTGCGCCCGGTGCGCCCCCTTATTTTTCATAGCGAAAAAATATAGCTACAAACGGCAGTTTTGGGACTGTTAGATGTCAAAATTTTCAAGCTCGCTCGCATCAGGGAGGTGAGAAGAGAAACACCTCCCTGCTCGCATTTAATCGTTATGTCATTCTCCTGATGTTGCTGCCAGTAATTGCAAGCAGTTGCGCCCGGTGCGCCCCCACCCCCCTTAATTTCCTATCATAAGCGAAAAAGAGTACAGCTACAAACGGCAGTTTTTGGACTGTAAAATGTCCAAATTTTCAAGCTCGCTCGCTTCGCTCGCTCGCATTGAATCGTCATGCCATTCTCCTGATGTTGCTGCCGGGTAATTGCCAGCAGTTGCGCCCGGTGCGCCCCCTTATTTTTCATAGCGAAAAAATATAGCTACAAACGGCAGTTTTGGGACTGTTAGATGTCAAAATTTTCAAGCTCGCTCGCATCAGGGAGGTGGGAAGAGAAGCACCTCCCTGCTCGCATTTAATCGTTATGTCATTCTCCTGATGTTGCTGCCAGTAATTGCAAGCAGTTGCGCCCGGTGCGCCCCCACCCCCCTTAATTTCCTATCATAAGCGAAAAAGAGTACAGCTACAAACGGCAGTTTTTGGACTGTAAAATGTCCAAATTTTCAAGCTCGCTCGCTTCGCTCGCTCGCATTGAATCGTCATGCCATTCTCCTGATGTTGCTGCCGGGTAATTGCCAGCAGTTGCGCCCGGTGCGCCCCCTTATTTTTCATAGCGAAATTAGCTACAAACGGCAGTTTTGGGACTGTTAGATGTCAAAATTTTCAAGCTCGCTCGCATCAGGGAGGTGGGAAGAAAAACACCTCCCTGCTCGCATTTAATCGTTATGTCATTCTCCTGATGTTGCTGCCAGTAATTGCAAGCAGTTGCGCCCGGTGCGCCCCCACCCCCCTTAATTTCCTATTATAAGCGAAAAAGAGTACAGCTACAAACGGCAGTTTTTGGACTGTTAAATGTCAAAATTTTCAAGCTCGCTCGCTTTGCTCGCTCGCATTTAATCGTCATGCCATTCTCCTGATGTTGCTGCCGGGTAATTACCAGCAGTTGCGCCCGGTGCACCCCCCCCCCCCTTATTTTTCAAAGCGAAAAAGATATAGCTACAAACGGCAGATTTGGGACTGTGAATTAATGTCAAAATTTTCAAGCTCGCTCGCATTCAATCGTTATGTCATTCTCCTGATGTTGCTGCCAGTAATTGTCAGCAGTTGCTCCCGGTGCGCCCCCACCCCCTTTAATTTCCTAAGCGAAAAAAATATAGCTACAAACTGCCGTTTTGGGACTGTACAATGTCAAAATTTTCAAGCTCGCTTGCTTCGCTCGCTCGCATTTAATCGCTATGCTATTCTCCTGATGTTGCTGCCGGGTAATTGCCAGCAACATCGCCCGGTGCCCCCCCCCCCACCCTTAATTTTAAAAGCGAAAAAATGTAGCTACAAACGGCAGTTTTGGGACTGTAAAGTGTCAAAATTTTCAAGCTCGCTCGCTTCGCTGACTTGCATTTAATCGTTATGTCATTCTCCTGATGTTGCTGCCAGTATTAAATTGCCAGCAAATGCGCCCGGTGCGCCCCCCATAATTTCCAAAGCGAAAAAAAAAAAAAATATATATATATATATATATAGCTACAAACGGCCGCTTTGGGACTGTACAATGTCAAAATTCATGATCGCGTTCATGATCTTCAGTGTAAGAATTAAGACAAGAAGTTTCTCTAAATAAAATGATACCATTTTATAGGCAAAATTGTTCAATAATAATCTACATAAAATGTACTGCTACCTTAAACATGTTGGACTGTTTCAAGTCGATAGAACACGCAAAAAAAAAATGAATCAAATTGCACCATTTACAACATCAATATGCAAAAAGTTCTCACTGTGGGAGGGGAAACCCCCTCCCACACCCTCCCCCCTCGCATCTAACCGCTCCCCCTAAGATCAAATCCTGGCTACGCCGGTGATAGGCCCCACTATTTAGTAGGCCTTCACAGTGATGTCGCACAGGCGGAGCAAGAGCTGAAATAACACGATGTAGTCATTCAATTATCTATGAGTATTTCTTTTTCTTACTTCCTTTTTTATATGAAAAAAAATCCCAAATTTCACTAAAAGTGTCCACCAGATCGCTGAATTTGAGGTCTGAAAATGCCAAATTTTCCTCGTAGGCCGTTCCGCTCCCTCGCACAGATATTCAAACTCAAAGTCCCTCCCCTACCCCCGATCATTAAAACGTAACGATGCCCCTGTGATGATTGCTTTACTGACTTAAATCAAGAAAATTGAAGAATACAATTAATAGCTACAGGAAAATATCTACTACGTTATTCAAGAAATGGATATCCTTATTAGCATTTTATTGAATTTATTTGGGCATTATTCAGGGCTGCGCTACGTTTTTGAAAGGGGGGGGGGGGGGGCAAAATTGCCTGTCAGTCAAGAAGAAAGAACATCAAAAGACAACAGAAACAGCAACAAAAAAGTCTTCATACTTTTAAGGTCTGATTTTCCACCGAAAGTCGGCTGACAAGAAAAAACAAACAAACAAACAAACAAAAACAAGAACAAAAAGTCGTCATATTTTTGCTGCCACTTCCCTCCCACTTTGCATGGAAAAGAGTGGGACATTTGATCCTGGTAAAGTGTGTGTGTGTGGGGGGGGGGGTGGGGGGCAAGCTTCCCCCCCCCCCCCCCCCCCCCCGGGCTGCGCCGGTCCGGTTATGGGCTTGTACTAATCGTGGTGATGGTGACTATCGCCAATCATCCCCCCACTCCTCAGTACGGATTTACGCCGTTGAACCAGGCCAATATGTGAACTATGTTGATTTGTGTTGATTTATGATACCCTGAACATCACTTTTGCGGTGAAACGAATATCTAGAAACATTCCATATTTTTTTTTTTTTTTTATGATTTTTTCTTCTATTTTTCTTCTTCTCTTTCTTTCTTCTTGACAGATGATGTCATCTGAAGAATATGAATATTGATTGGTTTGGCAGGATTTTTTTGTGGGCGTTCCCAAGTAATCTGAAGAAAAATAAAATAAAAAGATAATTAAAAATATATGGAATGTATCTAGATATTCGTTTCACCGCAAAAGTGATGTTGAAGGTATTATAAATCAACACAGAATACTTTATATTATTGAGTTTATGGCATTTTGATTTGGTATAATGTATGAGATATTATTTTTGCTTAGCTATTTTTTTTCTCTCTCTCTTCTTTTTTTTTTCCCTCCTACATCTGATTTTTTTTGCTCCTTATTGTTTGAGTTTTTTTTCCTCATATGTACCTCGCGTATACTTATATTTGTTTACTGTTTCAGCTAAATTTGTGTATTTCTTGTACAGTCATTTTTTTCATTTGTTGTTGTTGTTTTTTACTACTCTCCCCTATTGAATGTTTTGTGTATTGTTATGTTGTTTTTACTTTGGGTGGACCCCTTCGAAAAACAGCAATTTGCTGAAAGGGCTATCCATCCCACAAGTGGTAAATAAATAAATACAAATACAAAATACAGATCAACATGCATTTGGATTTTATGGCCCATTTAAGCAATTTTCACACAATAGACATATAATGCACTTTTAAATGAATCCCACAAGGATTGGAACAATTATCTCCAAACATACTAAAAAATAATGTAGAAGAAGGATAACCCTTTCAGAAAATATAAAAAACAACAACTCAAAATTAAATCTGATGACCTATTTTTTTTTTTTTGAGTCCTCACGTGAAATCAAAATGTGTCACTTTCTGTTTCATGCACGGTCGCATATCTCAATATATATATATATATATATATATATATATATATATATATACATTATATATATAATTCGCGAAAGAAATTGCGAAAAAAAAAGAAAGAAAGGAAAACAAAAAGCGATGAATAAGATAGTTACTTAAGCGGTACATGTTGCTCTTTCCGGCGTTCACATCAGACAAGGCGATCTGGATGTTTTTGGTAGACGTGACTCCAAACTCAAGGCGCTTTGTATCTCCCGTCAGGGCGATTCCCGGAAATATGAAATGTCTACTGGAATGTCCACCATCCGGCGTAAGATAAGGCTGGCATGCTACATTTTCAAGACGCGATGATAAGGGGTGAGACGATTTTAATACATTTTTTCCTCATACAAAACATGATTGATATTGAAGGAGACATAGATAACTGGAGAGGTTGCACTCATTGAATGTATCATGACTAAACTAATGAAATCTAACATGATTGGAATAACATGGAGGTTGATGACATAGCGATTGACATGTTTGTTTGTTTGTTTGTTTTTTTTGATTTATTTTTTCCCAAGACAATTTCATACATAAATCAAGATTATTTTCAGTAATATCACATGGAATATCAGTAAGCAGATTACAAGTACATGATTCAAAGAAGGAAAATCGATGTGTAAGTTAATTTCATTAACAAAATATAACTCGTATTACCAAATTTCCAAATAATTATCTGAGAAATTATGCGGGAGAAGGACTGCCACTATAAGCAAAAGCTTGAGCACGTGGCAAGTGTTACAGAGTGGATTTTGTTTTGAGAGCAATATATCGGACAATCTTCAAAAGAAAAGTTACAGGGAAAGAGTTTATTACGAATAATTGTTGCTAATTCTCATAAGCACGTGCACTTATTTTTTAATAATTCATTTATCCTTATGAAAAAGTTCCTTTAGAAATAGTGCTATGAAAATTAATATTTCATGGTAAAGGGAAAATCATGGATATTTAGGTGAAGGATTTCCATGTAATGAATTTATGAACCACATTCTATCCTGTCATGTACGACAATGAAAATGTGCCTTCGAAAAATCTACATATGCCCTATTTACTGAAATTCCTAGACATATAAGTATGTCAGGGTGTGCATGTGTGTGTGAGAGAGAGAGAGAGAGAGAGAGAGAGAGAGAAAGAGATGGAGAGAAAGAGATGGAGAGAAAGAGATTGTTCGATACTTAGTGTGCGTGCGTTGAATTAGTATCCTTTAGTATAAAGTTTAGAAGTGATGTACAATGCTTAAATGTTGTTTTAAAGTGCGACCACTCAGTGTCCAGCACGTAGAATGATCCCAACAATATCAACAATAATAAAAAGAAGACATTAGAGAGATAAAAGAAATGATCATTCAGGAAGATATTGAAATAATGCAAGAAATCTTGAAACTTGACAATATGTTCATGGAGTTTCAAAGGATAAAGTACCACCTTGATATTTTGCTTTTGTTTTTCACCATCAGTATTAAAAAAAAAAATCATATAGTAATCAATCTCGTCCCGCGAAAGATCCCATGGTTGCTGTATCCGATATGTGTAATTACTGCAGCTGGAACAAGGTTCTCACGCGAATACTAGTAGATCTCGAATCATACTGATTGAGTAAGGTTCTCCAGCCAGTTGACGTAGCGGGCGCTCGTTAAAACACGAATGATTCACCTAGGCGAGTACAGTGTATTTCACTTTTGATGGTATGATCTCTCTTCAGAGGTTCCCGGCAGCCTGCTGCTATGGGAAAGCCAGTGTATTTCATAGTTTGCAAACATCTTCGTGGAACATCCGAAACAACAAGCCTGACTCAACAAGCCATATACATTATTGATTATATGACATTTTGATTTGGTAATAATGTATGCGTTACTTTTATTTTTTGTTTGGCTCACCATTATAGCAATAAATCAACCAGAGGAGAACGCAGTCACCCTTCCATGGGATGAAGGTACTGGGACACCGCAGTTAGAGCTAATGGCTGCGCCCAGTTACCACAAATTGTCTGCTGCCCTCAACGAACCCGAATCGGTCTATAACATTTTTTTCCGCCATGAAGACATGTAGCAAAACTCTTGGAGCCGCATTCCGCTGAATGAATACCTTATTTTTCATCAGTGTAATTGGTAATTTACCTTGCTCAATATGATGCTTGATTAACCCTCTGTGTGCTTTGAGTGTTGATTGGCCAAAAAAAAAAAATCCCATAAAATCATATACAGTGTTTAAAGTCCCTTGCACAGAAAGGTTTTATGAGTAAACAGGGGTTGCATAATTATCAAAGCCAATGTAATGAAGACAGCCAGAAAACCTGAAAGCAGGAAAACCGAACACAAACGGGAGGGCAAAAGCCGATTTAACACCCTAGCTTGAATCGTAAAAAACAAAAACAAAAAAAAGAAAACAAAAAAGTGAAAACGTTAAAGCGTGAAAAGGAAAGTGTTAACTTCGTCCATCTACAAGTCGGAAAACGTGTGGCTTGCAGAAATCACCACATTGCTGGAAATGTAGCTTTATCCTTTCATGTGAAGTAACCAAATCTATAAATAGGATTAAGGAGGTCACCTAAATTCGGTAGAAATAAGGTGTGACAATGAACTGCATGAGATGATACATACAGTGACTCTTCTGATGATCACATGTAAAATGCAATCACATTTTCTGACGAATTCTGACGAGCGCCAGATACGTCGGCTTGCAGGAGAACCTCGTTCAAGCAGGTACCATTATTAAAAAAGATGTGACGATGCTTGCAAATCCTATACAGACAAAGGACTCATAACTAGACAATTTTCAACTGATTCTGATTTTCACTTTCCCATATTTATAAGTATTTCTGACTTTCGTCGTATATGCTTCATCGGGGGAAATTTCATTGTATTTGCTAGATTATCATGCAACATAATAATTGAAATAATTATCATATAGCAGACATTATGTTGCCGTTCAATATAAATCGTTAAATTTTTGAAAAGAATGATAGCATTGAAACCCTTGAACTCACTTAGTAGTATTGAATAAGAATACTGTCTCTAAACATTAAAAAAAAATGAAATAATTTCATAAAATATCGAAATGATTTAAACCATTAAACTAATTATATTAAATGTTAAAGGGTTTCAGTTAACCACGTAAGGTAACTAAAGTTTAATGTGCTACTATCATTTGATATAAAACATGTTCGTTTTGTTTTTGTTTTTGTTTTGTTTTTATTTTGTTTTGGTTTAAGAAAGCCGGTGGACCCGGGCCACCAGACTATTACGTATTGACTCTTGGTATAGTTTGAAACGACGAAATATAAAATTTAATTTTACTATTAAAGGGAAGATAAACCCCAAGAGCAATGTGGATTGAGTGAAAGCAGCAACATTAGTAGAACACATCAGTAAAGGTTTGAAGAAAATCGGACAATCGATGCAAAAGTTATGAATTTTTAAAATTTTGGTGTTGGAACCGCTGGATGAGGAGACTACTAGAGGTTATGACGTATGAGTGGACAACAATATCAAGAAAATATAAAGAAAATACTACAAAAATCCATTTTTCATGAAAATTACAAATTCCATCAACTTGATATTGACATAGTTAAGGATAGCAATTATTTCCCCTGCTTTCTGAAAGTGGTTGGTCCATTGCTCTTTCATAATTCTAGAAAAGTGATTTTTTTTTGTTGAATTTCCTTTATATTTTCTTTGTATTGTTGTCCACTTATACGTCATATCCTCTAGTAGTCTCCTCATCCAGAGGTTCCAACACCAAAACTTTAAAAATTCATAACTTTTGCATCGATTGTCCGCTTTTCCTCAAACTTTCACTGATGTGTTCTACTAATGTTGCTGCTTTCACTCAATCCACATTGCTCTTTGGGTTTACCTTCCCTTTAAATATTAATAAAAGCAATCCTTTACACAAATATGGCTGTGTGTTGTTGTTGTTGTTGTTGTTGTTGTTGCTGTTGTTGTTGTTGTTGTTGTTGTTGTTTTTTGGGTGGGTTTGGTGCAGATACTATCTATTCAGTGACAAGACTCTTAGTACATTGGTAACGAAAAGCATTTACAACCGTATTCCCGGAGAAGTTTAACTGTGCTGGATTCATAACACTAATAGAGCGATGTCTCTTTGCAGACTGGGGATCAGACTATTATTAGTAATCACATTTGGGAAGATATCCATATTGTCACCATAATCATATTAACTCTTCAATCTCCATAATTAAACTGAGTTCACTGTGCATTAAGGAAGATTGTATGGAAGCGCGTTTTAATCAACGGAGTGTGACCAAAGATCTTATTTGGTGTAACCTCGAACGTCAATCTTCTCAATCATGTGCATACGCAAATAGGAACAAAAGCTTCCAGCGTGCAATGAAGCATAAGGCAGCCCCCATTCTAAAGATTGGCAGAATGGAAAGACAGGTGGTGATGTCCTTGAGGTAGTGATGGGGAATCTTGCCCAGGGCGCTACGGGGCTGACCAACCTATATACATACAGTCACATCACGTATTTCTTTCTTCCATACAGTGAATGCCCTGTTTAATGCTTTACGTATATGTACAGGTACAATAAAAGAGTTTGTTCGCAAAAACCGATAAGTCCATATTAGCCAAATGGAGATATTTGCGATTAAAGGTCAAGAAAAATAAAGAGAATAATAAGAAAATTGTTGCTTCTTTTGCCCATAATTTCAAAAATGTACCCTTATATGTAGTGACCAATATATCATTTAAAAGGTATTATTCTGTTCTTTATGACAGAGACCGTACTTCAAAATCTTCAAAAATGGACTTATCGGTTTTTGCGAACAAACTCTTCAATAGATGCTATGCAGGATGTTAAAATGTAACCATCATGAAATTGATATAGCTTGTGAAAACGTACCGCATTGGGGTCCAAAGTAGTCACCGATGCATGAGCATTCGTATCCCGTGTTAGTCTCCGCACAAGACCCGCCGTTTTGACATGGCGCAGAGAGACATGCTGCGTTGATAGACCGAGAATTATACGGACACAGATAAAGGATATCTTTAAATGGTCATTCAAATAAACAAACTGTTAAAAGCAGCAGTTAATGTGTTTTAATAGACATTTTGTGCTAACAAGACGTACAAATAAATGATTTAAAATTGCCTTCTATTTTTCTTTGTTTTTAAACATTCTAACACACACATCATTTGGACGTATACCGGTACCTGTTTTTATCATGGATATGTTGTGCTGCCTCTTTCCATAAATCTGTGGGATTAGGCTAAGTCGATTATCAGACTAATTTTATAACCATGCTTCGAAAGTCCGCAACGCAGAGTCATGCAAGAACATTTGATGGGTCGGTAATAAGCTTTTAATGGAAAAAGTGAGAATAAATAGAAATGCAGCCAAACATCATTATACAATTAACGCGCCATCTTGGAAAATGATAATTGTACATTCCTTTGATATCCGGGGACGATTTATAACCTATTATGTACCCCTGGATGTGCCAAATTGCGGGTAAAGTATAATTTCGGGTTGTATAATCTTCTCATTTTTTTGAGCGCATACGGACATTATCATTAGGTGTTATGCGCTATAAAACAATAAACAAGTATATTTTTTATTATAATTATAATTATCATTGTTATTATTAGTAGTAGTATTATCATTATTACTATTATTATTAATATTATTATTATTATTATCATTATTATTATCAAAATAGTTGACCAAATACGTTATATATATATTATATATATATATATATATATATATATATATATATATATATATATTGCGGAATAGTTTTTCACTGCAGTCTTCTATGTGTGTGCGTGTGTGTGTGTGTGTGTCCTTCTTGGTTGAAAGATAAATCAATAATGTTATACTTTTATAGCTGTTGTAGACATAAATGATTTGTTGTGAGTTCATATTTCTAACTGATAAATCATTGACGTGATCAAACCTAAAACATTGACACTCGAAAGACGATTCATATTCGCACAATTCTATTCATTCTACATTGATCGTTCGTTCTTATCATAATGAGAGCTGCACAAAAAAACAAGAAAAAGTAGGCAATGGACAAACAAAGAATCATATTTTGGATAACATTACTTATTCTACTGCAGATAGTTATTATTTCGGTAAATTAAGTGAACATTAACGTGCCTGCATGTATTAATGATGAAGCAGTCAGCACTATTATAATGAACATTATCTTAGCCGTAATTGTGGCTATGATAGGCGTGTCAGTGTTTAATTCACAAGAATTACCAAATTATTCCACATCATTAATCTATATCCGATTTTTTTAATGAACGTACGGCGCGCTAAGGAAAAACAAAATAATAAAAATTGAAGTATCTTTCTCAATCTGTCAAGAAGCATATGAAATGAATTTAACCAGTTCTGCCTTTAGTAGATGTTACGCTATAAGTTTCAGAGTTGATAACAACACGTTTAAAGAGTGATAATACAAATAGTACAGTAAGATCATAAGATTTGGAATGAGTTAAAACTGAATGTCACTTTGGCGGACTTCCACTGGGGTTGCTTCAGGTATTTTTTTTTTTCTTGATTAGGAACCTCTCCAATTTAATGTTTGCACAAAATTACGATTGCTATGTTTACTGTAGGCCTGCTTATTGCGATATTCCTGACCAACTTCCCTAATGTATACACCCTATTATAAAAAAAAAAGGAAGGTTGACAATTGAGGGGGTTACCTGGTAAGGCGCAGATGTACTTTTTCTTCCCTATCAACAATGGGTGATTCACCATCATATCCACCTCTTCATCCTGCATTAACCTGGAAACCATGGCAACCGTCTCCCCGCTTGGTTGAGTGTGAGTTCCACAGCTGATGCCAGTAACCGGACAAGAATCCCCACATCCCAAACTCGAGGAAACCGTGGAGACTTGTTAGATTAATAAGCACACACAAGGAAAATGTCAATCAACGAAACGATTGTAGGCTCTAAGGAAAGTTAAATAAGAACAAACAAAAACAAGTAGAAGCGCATGCTCCATAATTATCTATCATATTTTCTTTTTATTCTCTGTTGTTACTTTGGAACTAATTTGTCATTAAGTTATTATAATAATAACGTCTGTCAAATGGATAAATGTTATTCTAAAGGGCAAAGGGAGCATTGATTTTTTTTTTTATATTTTGGAATATGGATTCTTGAGCATTACAATCAATACGATTCCACTTAATAACTTCCCACAATGACAACTAATGATTTGTATGCTCATTATAATTACATGGCAGTATTGTCTGTCAAATATAAACTGTTCGTTAAGGGGATGATAAAAAAAATCCTCACAGCAAAGCATTAATTGTCGTTTTACTTGTGCAACGAAAAAAAAATGTATTTTCTGTCCGAGAAGTTATGTCTTATATCTAAAAAAAAAAAAAAAGGGGAGAGCTTTAAAAACTTGTCAATGGTAGTTTCATTACATAGTACTATTAAATTGAGTATATGAATATAAGAACGACTCAAGTCCATGGAAGACCATTTCGAGTAAACTTAAAAAAAACCCAAAAAAAAACTTCATATCTTTTTTTATTTGTCCAATAATATTTTATTCAACTGTGATGGGAAGGAAACACTGTATATACAAATTAGAACATATATTATTACGACAATTAACATTTACATTAATTGTGGAGAGGCCATTTTGTGTGGTGGACTTGGGTCGTTCTTTGATTCATATACATGATATTCTGCTATAGAAATGAAAAGAGGATGAGAGAGGGCGCTATTATATGAATGTAAGAATGACCCAAGTCCTTCATTCTTACATTAATATAAGATTTAACTCATTCATTCAGGCACTTCCGGGGGTAATTAGGAATTATCATTTATACACAAGATGAGTCCATGCATAAGCTACAATTTCCCATGTCAAACTGAATTTGGTCAAAAATTGGACTTGGGTCGTTCTTATATTCAGGTCTTCAATTACATAAACGATGTGGTAATAAATTCATCGAGCTGAAATTACAAGTCAGCAATCATGAACATGTATCACAGAACCAACACAAAGTCGCACACAGGACTAAAAAAAACAAAAAAAAAACCAAATGAGTCACCCTATTCAATGTCGTATTTTTTTATATGTTTGCTAAAAAAACAAGACATAATAATCTACAACGGCGGATGCAGTTGGGGGGGGGGGGGGGCAGAGCAGAGCACGCCCTCTTATTTTTCATTAAAAGCAAAAGGAATATGAAGTGTAAAATGAAATGGAACCCGGGAGTCGCACCAGAAATGTGACCCTGCACCTCAAAACAAACAAAAAGTCACCAGACATGAATTTTCAGTTAAGACCATATTCTGAAAGAACAGACTTTAAGCTTTAAAATGATGTATAACTCAAATCAAATGGACTCTCCCAAACCTATCTAAAGATTGGAAAGAAGGCACAAACTCAGGAAAAGTGTGAACTAAGAAAAGAGGCTCTGAAGTACAGGGTCTATTCAAGCGCTTAATCTTTACCAAACCGTGCTGGCCGTGCGATGAATGGGACAAAAAACAGGAAGTAAACCACCAGAGTAACAACAATGAAGGGATTATCAGATTAAACTGAAATTAATCATGTCTCATTAACACATTCTGTCCATAATCAATGCCAACTTTCAAAGCAGTAGCACCATCCTGTCAAAAGTTATTAGAGTTGAAAGTGAAGAGTGTGGACAAGGTTTTTTCAGAAATGAAAAAGGGATTCTAAATACACACCAAATCACACTATTCTACCAAAAATGTTTGAGATAAACTGCTAAAAAACACACTTTCCTGCCCGTTTTATGATACCAAATTTTAGCATATTGTAAAAGAAGACCCGCTCTTTCAGAAAATATGAAAAAAAAAAAAACAAGTTCGGCTAGGTTGACCCATTTTACTTTTTTTCAGTCCTCACGCAAAATCAGTGTGTGCGACTTTATGTTCGTTTTGAGGTGCACGGTCACAAATATTCCTGGGGCCCCACTCCCTTTAACAGAATTCCTGGATCCGCCCCTGATCTACATTATGGACCATAAAACGGCAGGGCAATTGTGTTTTTAGCACTTATATAGAACACTTTTTGTGTTAATTAGTGTGTTTATAAAGGTGTTTTTAAGAGTCCTCATTTCATTTCTTAAAAAAAGAAAGAAATATATCAAACTTGTGACCGTGCATAACAAAAAATCAGAAAGTCGTACAGCTTGATTTTACGTGTGAAAAAAAAAATGAAAAGGTCAAACGGGTAAGTCAACGGGTAAAATCAATCTTGAATTTCCATGGTTTCTAAAAGAAATATTCTTCTTGTACATTATCTTTATATCATCTATATATATATATCTCGTTTTATAACGAAGAATCGAATGGGAAAACGTGCTTTCAAAAGATTTTCTACAACCCCCACTCCCTCACCTTTTTTTTTCGTTTTTTTTTTTTTTAGTAGTGTGACCAGGTATGTCTTTGAGGTCTCTTATCATTTCTAGAAAAATCCTAGTGCACACTCTTCCATTTCAATTCTAACAACTTCTGAAAAGATAATTGTATTGTTTTGAAAATTGACATTGATCGCGGACAGAATATGTTAATTCAGCATTCTCAATGTCAGCTTAATGTAATAATTCTTCAGTTGTTGTTGGTACGGTTGTTTGCATCCCGTTTTTGTCCCTTTCATCATCCAGCGAGCTTGTGTGCCGCTTTCCTCAGTTCACATTTTTTTTTTCAGAGTGCGCTTTCTTTCCATTATTTAGAAAGGTTACGACAATCCCTTTGAATCGATTTATACATCACTCAAAATCGTATAGCGTCGCTGGGATGACAATAAGTTGTATCTGCAATTTTGATGAAAATGACTTTTTTTTTTTTTAAATTGATGGTCAAATAATGGGATAAGTGATGTCCTGTCCAAATCCCAAATGTCTTACTTCAAAAATGAGGCCACCATAGCATGTCAAAGGAAAAGCTTTACCATTCGCTATAGTGCTTTGGCTGCCATGTTTTCTTTTTCTTTTTTTTTTCTTGTTTTGCTCTCCTACACATTTGACATTTTGCAGATACGAGGTCTTGTCGCCCCAGCGGCGATAGAGTCTATACTCTGCCAGAATCTGCTCTTAAATACAAATACAATGTTTGGTGACTTTTTGTTGGTTTTGTGATGCAGGGTCACATTTGATAACTCGTTGAAGGATAATGATACTGCTTTGAAAGTTGTTCTTAGTCATGGTTAGATTGTGTTGATAAAGCATGATCAGTTGTATCCAAATATGTTTTATACCTTTCAGTGTTTATGTTTTAAATGAAGACAGCCTTTAAGAACATCAAATATGTTTTGCGGGGCAATATGGATACTGACAAAACTAATACTATTTTTTCGTTATTATTGTTAGAAATAATTATACAACAACGACATACCAATGAACAGTTGCATGTAAAAAAAAAACACGATATCATGATATTGTAATTGAAACTACTGATTGATATCATTAATTTTCACACTATTATTATCTTGTGTACTCTCAGGAATTATATTGCTTAACATTCGAAAATTCGCTTATACTATACGGTGACATGTGAAAAAAAAAAAGATGCATGCTTGATAACACCTAAAGTTGAATATCATCGACAAGGAGAAGAGGTTTTTAACTCACCGAAACTGATGGCAGCAAGGACATAAATATTAGCCATCAGCAAACGTATTAAAAAACAAAGTGAAACAAAGTGAAACAAACACCTCAACACTTTCAAGTTCTCGAAAGCAGGGACCTTACAACCCTTGAGCAGAATAAAGATAAATAGTCTCCTCGTAGCTTTGAGCGACTTCAGTCGTTAAACGCGTAGTTATTTACAACTAAAGAGGTTTGAAACAAGTGTGGTGGGCAGCAAGATCGTTTACCATTATTATGAAATGTGTTATGCATTATTAGGAAGCGAACAGCAAATCCGTCAGACAGTGTAATGGCGTATAGGCCTACGTGAGTAAACTGTTGATGCCATTAGGTTATGACTGTGGTGATATTAAACCAAGGTCAACATCAAGGTCACGATGAAAAGCAACGTGCAGTATGAGTAGAAGAAAAAAAAAACCAATAGAAAATAAATATGGCGTAGAAGGAAAAAGGGGGAGAGAGAGAGAGAGAGAGCGTGAATGAAAGAGAGAGAGAGAGAGAGGGAGAGAGAGAGAAGGAGGGAGATCTGTGAGAGTAGACTTTTTGTAAGGAGGAGAAGGGGAATGTGAGAGAATACAGAAGATAATCAAAGAGATGACTTGAAAAAAAAAGAAGAAAGAAAACACAAATGAGGAGACAAAGCGGAAAAGAGAGAGACAAAGAGTCAAGCAATTATGACTATGAAAGAGAAATCTCAAATGAATCAAAAAATAGTCAAGTAAAAAGAAATCAACTTGTAATGACTATTTTGTATTCATTTTATAGCTTGTATAACATTACATCTGAAGTAATGAAAATATCGTGAACGTCATCATAGCCGCAATTTACCTGTCGTAGTTTAGATTTTATTGTCCACAGATATGAGTATTCAAGCGCAAATAAGCGTTTCATACTACCTTTATGATGATTTTCAATCCACCTTTATGAATTCGGGTCACTAGCCTAGATGATTTAGTCCCTTTTTATATATAGTTCATAAAAAAAAAAAAAAAATATCACCTAAATTACTTTTATTGGAAATGTGCGTCCATTATGATATTTTATCCTCAACAATGATTTCAGAATAACCATCTTGTTATGCATTTCATAGCCTATTTATTTAAGTTTGTCATACCCCTTGTTTTAATGAAAAAAGTTCAACAAAATATTATGCGACTTAGAGAAATATTCATGCTTCTTAATTACTTGCGCAATTCATCCGAATTTTGTTTAGTATAACTTAAAGTTGATGATTTGCATTTTACATGAAGAGGATTTTCTGTGCGTGTGCGTGTGTGCGTGTGTGCGTGTGTGTGTGTGTGTGCGTGTTTCTGTATGTGTGTGCGTGAACGCATGCTCTTTCAGGACCTGTGCCCTCTCGTTATGCTATTCTGAGTATGTTCTACTTCTTATGTCTTCTTGTAGATGGACCTATAAAGGATTGCATGGTCATTTGCTATCATTGCTTTTTTTGTCTTGTTTGATTTTTCTCCCATTATGTAACATAAGTTCTCCAATACAAGTCAATATTCTACACTAAAATAGATGCATTTGTGACCCTGCACCTCAAAACAAACAAAAAGTCGCCAGACATGAATTTTTAGTTAAGACCATATTCTGAAAGAGTATACTTTAAGCTTTAAAATGATGTACAATTCAAATCAAATGGATTCTCCTAACCTATCTAAATATTGGAAAGAAAGCACAAACTCAGGAAAAGTGTGAACTGAAAAAAGAGGCTCTGAAGTACAGTGTCTATTCAAGCGCTTAAAGGACAAGTTCACCTTCATAAACATAAGGATTGAGAGAATGCAACAATATTAGTAGAACACATCAGTGAAAGTTTGAGGAAAATTGGACAATCGATGCAAAAGTTATGAATTTTTAAAATTGTTGTGTTGGAACCGCTGGATGAGGAGACTGCTACAGCTTGTGAGTCATATGCGTACAACAGTATAAAGAAAATGTAAAGAAAATTCAACATATTTTCACTTTTTTCGCAAAATTAAAGAGCACTTGACTTGCCTCTTTCTAAAGGCAGGGGGAATAATATTCCCCATAACATTTGTCGGTAACGAGTCGGGGGAATGTGTACTTTTTTCAAAAGATGAAATTTTGTAAAATTCTCTTTATATTTCCCTTATATTGTTGTAGCATGTGTCTTCTAAGTTATTCACACACGGCAGTAGTCTTCTTATCCAGCTGTTACAGCACAAAAACTTCAAAAGTTCATAACTTTTGAACGGATTGTCCGATTTTCCTCAAACTTTCAATGATGTGTTCTGCTAATATTGCTACATTCTCTCAATCCTTATGTTTATGAAGGTGAACTTGTCCTTTAATCTTTACCAAACCGTGCTGGCTGTGCGACGAATGGGAGAAAAAACAGGAAGTAAACCACCAGAGTAACAACAATGAAGGGATTATCAGATTAAATTGAAATTAAGCATGCCTCATTAACTCATTCTGTCCATAATTAATGCCAAATTTCAAAGCAGTAGCACTATCCTTTTAAAAAGTTATTAAAGTTGAAAGTGAAGAGTGTGGACAGGGTTTTTCAGAAATGAAAAAAAAAAAAAAGGATTCTAAAGACACACCCAATCACACTATTCTACCAAAAATGTTCGAGATAAACTGCTAAAAAAAACACACTTTCCTGCCCGTTTTACGATACCAAATTTTAGCAAAATGAAAAAGAAGACCCGCTCTTTCAGAAAATATGAAAAAGTCAAGTTCGGCTAGGTTGACCCATTTCACTTATTTTCAGTCCTCACGCAAAATCAGTGTGTGCGACTTTATGTTCGTTTTGAGGTGCACAGTCACATTTTGTATTATGACATAATGTCATTATGTTAAAAGTTGATATATACTGAATTTTCTTTTACTTGTTATTTTTCATTGTATAGATACATGTTTCAAAGGTAATTTTTCTTAAAAAAAAATAAATCAAATAGCTAAAGATGTCATCCTTTTTATTCTTTTCTTTCCTTTACTTCTGTAAATCCTAATCAGTCTTCAGCAATATTCTAATCCCACAACAGAGATGAACCAGTCACAGACGTGTAAAAGAAGACAATAAATGAGAGGGGAGGAATAATTTTGGAGAAGATTAAATTTCTCAAAATAAAAACGTTAAAATCCTCTTTGAATTACATGTTCTTTCATATTTCATGAGAGACATTTCATTATCTCACTTATAGAATGTTAGAAACCTGAAGTCAGGTCTCACCGAAAGCAATACGATACCTTTAAGGAGTGAGCCTAATGTGCTCAACACACAATCATACACATTTGTATGGAGTTGAGAGAATTGTCGCCGTGTCGTCTGTAATAATTTCAGTGACGTGTCGACTCCACGATGCACAGAATAATCACCCTGACAGTTTCAATATGATTCTCTTTCTCTTTCAAGGATGTCGCAGATCACTTTTGATTTAACAATCGTACACACACCTCAGGTCAACATATTCACTGCCAACTCGACGGATTCTACACAAACGACGAATGCATCATAGAACCATCTTGAATTGATCTGGCATTTCCAATAATCACCACTTTCATGGCTTCAATTACATGATCTCATTCTAAACGCTGCCAAAAATGGATCGAAAATTACAAATGGTTTTAATAGCTGGCTTCGTTGGAATCAATTTCGGTGAGTTGCAAAGGAGTATTTTGTAATGGAACTTGATTCCACGCTTGACTATTTTGAAATATAGCACTTTGCTGACAGGTTTTGGTCTCAATACAGTTTAAGCCGATTTTTTTTTTTTTTTCGTACGTTTCGTTCCGATAAGTTCAGGCAAAAAACTTTGAAAAGTTCTCGCAATTTGATAACTGATATGAAATATCCCACAACACAAACGCTCCGCTCAAGCTGTACGTGAACATTTCAGTCTTAATTATAATCTTCCATGACCAGGTCACAACATTTCCTTCAAATCGAAATCAACCAGTGTCATTTATATTTGCATAGCAACAGCAATAACATTTATTTGTGTTTGTTTGTTTGTTTTTTCCTATTTTACATTACTCATTGTTACAATTTCTGACTGTGACTGTGTTTCACATATCAACTTCAGCGATCAACGACCAATACAAATCCGAGGAAAAAAAAAAGAAAGAAAGATAATCTTAAAAGTGTAGTTCAGCGAAACCGCATGATTCCTTGCATTTTCTTTGTGTGTGTGTGTGTATGTCCTTTCAAAATCATAAACAATTTGTGACCGTGCATCACAAAACAAACACACAGTTGCACCCCTTGATTTTACGTGAGGACTCAAAAGAGGTTAAATTTTTCAACCAAGTCAATCTTGGGGTTTTCATATTTTCTGAAAGAGCTATCTTTCTTCTACATTTTTCTTCAGTTTGGTATCTTAACATAAATGTAAAAGTGTGTTTTTAGCAGTTTTTCTACAACCCTTTTTTTAGGGGGGAGGAGGGGGAAGAGTAGAATGATCAGGTATGACTTAAAGGCCCCTGTTGCGACACGGATTGTCGCCCCTACACGGATTGTCGCCTCCTGCTTGGGGCGACAATCCGTGACGGGCGTTGGCGGCACGGATTGTCGCCCCCTACACGGATTGTCGCCTGGCGACAATCCGTGTAGGGGGCTGGCGGCACGGATATCGTTCTGGACATAATCATTGAAATACTAACACATAACTTACATGGCTACATCCATGCAAACATGCCATGTAAAAAGTCATGATGAGGTTTCAAGGAAGTGTTTATGTGCGCGTGCACATGATAATTTAGTGTCCGTTTGTGTGTGTGTGTGTGTGTGTGTGTGTGTGTGTGATGGAAGAATGTGTTTATTATGTCAGTTTTTTGCGTATGTGTTTTTTAGCTGCGCGTGGGGAGGGATAACTAGTAAGCTGTTGCTGGCATAAACGTTGATATTGATTTTATCAGCAGCTTTGAATTTGATGAGTTTGTTTGGCAGATTTGTATAATTATGAATTCGGAGTGGAGCTTGCGTGCGGGCAGATGCTGCTTTTCTGCATACGGTCCATTATGTCTTATTTATCAACATTGGGAAATCGTTTCATCAGGAAGGAATGTGGTATCGGTTCGGGTGTGCGTCGGTATGTGGGAAGGGGGTTACATTTCGTTATTGCAAAAGTTTGTTACTCTGAAGGCTCATTCGTCCGAAGGCTCATTATTCCGAAGGTTCGTTATTCCGAATTTCATTTTTGGATCAACGAACCTCTAGGTATAGGGAATTTTGTGTTTCGGATATTAAAATGAAGCCTCGGAAAAAACGAAACTTCGGAATAACGGAACCTTCGTGTGTGTGTGTGTGTATGTGTGTGTATGCATTTGGGTTGGTGAATGTGGGTGTGGGATGATTTAGGTTTTGTTTAAGGCTTTATGCAACAGGGCCCAGGGGTTGGTGGGTTGGGGATTGGATTTGAAGAAGGATAGTTATAAATGGTATGACAGATGTTGGTAGGATTTAATATTTAGGATAGATGTAGGCCCTAGATTTGTTTCGGATGGGGAGGGGAGGGGGGTGGTCGGGTTTTTTATGACTGATTTCATTCTAGATTCGTGTAATGTATTTGTGTTTTTTTATGTATATGCCCTTGTAAGTAAGAAGGTGTTACATGATCCAAACCAATGTATTCAAGGAATATAGGTTTTGGTAGGGCCCTACATATCAAAACTTTCTCGTGAAGAAATTGTTAGTAGGGTTGGTCTATAATCGAGTTATTTATGTTGATGTGAGATTATTTGTGGTATAAATTGACAAATGGATTTGTTTCTGTTTCGAATTGCCATTTGTAACTTTTTTTTCATGTTACACCCAGAATGAGTCGATTTATGAATGATTTGAATGAAATCAATGAATATCAAGGAAAAAAGTGTTGAGTTGTTTTATTTGCATTATGAGGATTTGTTTGAGTGTTTGTTGGTGTTTGTTTGTATTACGTATGTATTAGCGGTGTGCAATGGCAGTTCGTTTGTGCTAAAATCAACTAACGATTGACAATTTTTTTACGGCGTGTGGAAATTATTCGCTCATGCATAAAGCATGCCAAACCTATTCTGGGACAAAGAATAGTGGTATGGACGTTCTAGTTTATAAGACTGATGGAAGAAAATGACTGCAGTGAAAAATGAACAAAGACAAATAACATTTGGGGAGGTACCTCCCTCGTATGTATTTTCTCTCGGTCTCTCTCTCGCCTAGCCTGCCTCACCGCTGATATTGGTTCACACACCCATACTATTTTTAGATCAACGCTGGTGTGAATTTTTTCAAACACGTGCTCATACACTCTGAAGGCGTTTGTATTGCCACAGTAGCGCCGCTATATTCCACATACACACGTAAGCATACAGGCACACGTATACACACCAACATAGTGGAATGCGTGTTCACCCAGGAAAAACGCAGCCACCAAAACTTGCTACCACCGCCGTTTTGTTCGGTCAATTTTTCCTTATGATGGAGTGCGGGCTGTGTCTCCGATGCGCAAGACCATTGTCATGTACAAACGTGCATTGTTACGTCATAATCACTAGCCAATGTTTTGTTTTGTTTTGTTTGTTTTGTTTTTGACAATTTTTTTTTATTTTCCTATGTCACTCAAATATAGAGTATTGGGGAAAATCAAATCATAGCACAGAGTAATATCACGAAAACGAAGAAAAATACAATTTATAACTACTATTTACATTATTTACAAATCAACAGCAAAGCACAGTAGATAATATACATTTGATATAATTGGCGAAAATCTTGAACGAAATGCGTTTGATAAACTATTTACATTATTTACAATCAGCAGTAAAAACAACAATAGAAAAGATGCATGTATGTATGAATGAAAATCTTGACTGAGTATGTATGTGGTTAATTAATATATCAAAGTATGCAGATGGGTTTAAAAAAAAAAAATCTTACCTTATATTGATTAAAATTTCTGCTAGGCAGCACCGGGTATTAGCATTATCATTTATAATTGCTATCTGTATCGAATTCGAGACACTGTTTCAATATGAGATTGATTTAAAAAAGAGTGAAAAACAAAACAGAACAATCCAAATAATTAAATATATATACAAACAAGGGAAAAAAATGACGAAGCACAACTGTACAGTATATATACACAATAATGAAATAACAGAATTAAAATATCAAAAAGGGAACAATACTAAAGTTTTATGTTAAATGGATCTTCATAATCTCTATCGAAAATTTAGCTAGATTTAGCAGTTCCTTATATTACATTCTGTATTGAATAACTGATTCATCTTCAATGTATTTGGGCGGATCCTATAATACGGTTTGACAAACTTTTTTCTGCATGACTCCATCTTTGGGCATTCAAATAAATAATGAAATTCATCCCCTATCCGACCCAGATTACAAAAGCTACACAGTCTGTTTTGCCTTTCAATTCCGTTATATCTTCTAGAAACTACAGGTAAACGGTGGTTAAGACACCTAAATTTTGCAAGTGAAGTTCTATAAAAACATGGCAATTTAGTTAAATCAGAATCCAATGATAAGGAGCTCTTAAAGATCCTATAGTTGATGCACTGCGTGCTAGTGTTAACTTTATTCATCCAGTTTTGAGTATACAAATCACAAAGCCTGAGATTAATTGCTGGCCTCAGCCTCAGCCAGGACTTAAGTGTCCATAGTCTTGCCACACATTCGACAGTCCTAAGTCGTTTAATATTTTCTGGATGTGTAATAACCATGGAGAGGAATAAACGTCATGTTGGTGTAAAAGCTTTAGGATATTGCACATACTCGTAGATATTTTAACTTCTTTACCATTTATAGTTCGGAACCAAAAATTAACCATTCTTTCCTTTATTGTTCGCGACATTTCACATCTCCCAAGCTCACCAAGGGCCATGCAGTTCATTGTAGTTTTTCTTAATCTTAGCACCTGTTTACAATAATTTGTATGGAAGGCTTCAATTTGCTTTAGATTTTCGTAACCCCATACCTCGCTTCCGTAGATAAGAATTGTCAAAACAAGTTTATCAAAAAGGTCTAATTGAATATCTAAAGGCAGCCTTAATTTTCTAGATTTTTACCAACAAATTATACATGGCTCTCTTTGCTTGACTGATTTGTTTATCTTGGGCATTTTTGAAATTATTTCTGTAGCTGAACACTACTCCCAAATATGTATACTCATCAACAACTTCTAATATTTCTGTGTTAAACATAAATGGTTTAAATCTCCTGACCTTTCCTCTCCAGAAAATAACCACTTTCGTTTTACTGATATTGACTTGGAGAGACCATAACTTACAGTATTCACTGAGAGCATTTAAAGCCAACTGTAATTCATTTTCGCTTGTTGCTAGTATCGGCGTATCGTCTGCATACAGAAGCGAATAAAGTTTAAAAAAAACGTCTATGCCATTGTCGAACATGAGCTCCTTCATATTTTTTGGTAACAATTGAACACCATTGAATCTCTCTCTCATGTACAACTCAAAATCGTTCAAATATATAGCAAAGAGACGGCGTACTCTTACTCGCGCGCGTACCAAGCCCAGTCTGACCGCGCCTAAGCGTGCACTCCATAAGGAAAAATTGACCGAACAAAGATGGCGACGCAACACGGTAATTTGGCTGCACGGTCTCGTGTATGTTGGGAATAGGGACACGCATTCCACTGTTTTAGTTTGGTGATACACACAGACAAACAAACCACTACCACTATGACCACCACACATGCACAGTTTCTACATATTGTAGTATTATACTCCAAACACACACACATACACACACTTACACACACACACACAGACACACACACACACAACAAATCATACACATCACATATCATGCAGCTCACAATACACACATTCACACACACACACACGCACACACACACACACACACACACACACACACACGCATAACTTACCAGTCATACCCATCCCACCAAAGCTTAACACCGGTCTGGAGGAACCACCCCGAGCTCGGGGCGACAATCTGTGACGGGGCGACAATCCGTGTCGCAATAATTTTTTTGCCAACACGGATTGTCGCCTTCGAGGTCAAAAACTGGGAACTGCACAAGCGTCACGGATTGTCGCCAGGCGACAATCCGTGTAGGGGGCGACAATCCGTGTAGGGGCGACAATCCGTGTCGCAACAGCCCCTTTTAATGTCATGAAATCCTTTGCTCACTCTTCACTTTCAAGTTTAATAACTTTTGAAAGGATGACGCTACTACTTTGAAAATTAGCATCAATCATGGGCAGAATGTGCCTTTTGGACATGCTCAATTTCAGCTTAATTTGACAATCCCTTCATTAATGTTTCTCCGGTGGTTTGCATCATGTGTTTTATCCCTTCCATGGCACAGCTATACCACGGCTTGGTAGAGATTAAACGCTTGAATAGAGTGTGTACTTCAGAGCCTCTTTTCTCATTTCACACTTTTCAAGAGTGTGTGCTTTCTTTCCAGTATTTAGGTAGGTTAGGGGAGCCCACATACATCATTTTAAAGCTCAGAGTCAGCTCTTTCAGAATCTGCCCTTATTTAAAAATCCATGTCTGGCGACTTTTTTGTTGGTTTTGTTGTGCAGGGTCACATGTTTATGACATCCCTAGGCCTACATGAGTGAAAAGGTACAATTCTCTTCCTTCATTCAATGCAGAACTCAATGTTCATAACTCATACATGACTGAGTTAGAACAATTGACAGTAGAGCTACCAATTTTTTTTCCATTTTCAGCACGCTCAAATGATGGCTTTAGAAGTAAAATTTCCAAATTGTAATCGTCATATTTTCGAGAAAAAAAAAACTGTGCGTGAAATATGTATTATCCATGCTCGAGAAACAAAAAGAAAATGCATGAAAACATACTTTATTTCGTACTGCATACGGATAAGTCGAAAAAGAGGCACACAGATTTTAAGACTTTGCACTGGACGAAAGGCTCATCTGTGCGATTGAATCTACACGAAACAGGGCAGTGTTACATTGAAGGTGTGTGTTTTGTTTCGTTTTGTTTTTGTTTTATTTTGTTTTTGTTGTGTTTTGTTTTTTTTGGGGGGGTGGGGGGTTCTGTTTAGGGACTGAAAGCCATTTTTTGCCATTAATAAGGTATGACTCAGACTTTACCGATGATTGAAGACTAATATCGAGTGTTCACTGGCCACATGGAGTCAAATGGCTATTGAAATTGAACGTAACAACAATATTATTATACACCAAAAAAAAAAAAAAAAATGATGGTTTTCTATCTCAAACTTATCTCAGGTATTTGTAAGCGTAGCTAGATTATCATTCGCTACTGACAGGGTTTGAAGTTTTTTGAAGAGGATGGGAAGAAAAAAGTGGTACATCATTTTTTTTTTCTTTTTACTTTACCTTTCTAACATTTCAAAGGTATGTGTAAGTGTATGGCAGATTGATGTTTTTGTTTTTGTTTCTGTTTTTGTCTCTTTTTGCTCGGAAGGCTTTTTTACTTCGGTTAGAACCCCCTCCCCCCCCCCCGACTAACACACACTCACGCTCACACACTGGTGAATACCCTTTGCTCCGTGATTAGCTGCATGTGGGCAAAATTGAAGCATATTTTCAATTTGAACTTTTTTCGAGCAGACGTGTATCATTTTGTTTTCTACGCTTGAGCTCTCATTTAACAGGATTCCTTGAGGGCATGATCTTTGTTCGTTGAAAAAAAAAATGCCGAAAAGGCCTGAAAAACTCACTCAAAGTCGCCACTTGTGAGTGCAAATTAAAATGTGGTAGCACAAACACTTATTGCTTTCACTCAGTGATACAGGAATTATGAAAATTGAGTTTTGCGTGAAATAAAAGAAGAGAAGCGGATTTTCCATCCCTGTACATCATCAATTTGTGGTAGTGATAACAAAGAATGACAGACTATCGTTTTTGTAATACTATTTTGGGATACGCTACATAATCTAGATGTATAATGCACTGGGTTACTCTCCTTTATGGCGCCTACTGGCTAAAGCAGACCTGAATATAAAATAAGATGTTTTATGACCTTGATAAAATCACTCTGAAGGGGTCGTGAGGTATCCTGGATACTTGGTACACTTGTCCATATTGTATATGTGACCTTGCACCGACACCCAACAAAAGGTCGCCAGGCATGGATTCAAAGTCAAGGGCAGATTCTGAAAAAGAGCAGCCTCTAAGCTTTAACAGGATGTATATGTAATTTCAAATGGACTTTCCTTATTTATCTAAATATTGGAAACAAAGCACACACTCTGCAAAAGAGTGAACTGGGAAAATAAGCTCTGAAGAACAGGGTCTATTCAAGTGCTTAATATTTTCTAGCCCGTGATAACTGTGCGATGAGTGGGAAAAAAACAGGATGTAAATTTTTGACGCAGCAATAGAGAAGGAATTATCAGACTAAGCTGAAATTAATCATGCTGTATTAAAACATTCTGAGCATAAGTAATCGTAACTCTCAAAGCAGTATTATTTTCTTTTCAAAAGTTATAAGATTTGAAAGTGTAAAGTGTGTAAAAGAATTTGTAAAAGAAGAAAAAATGAAGAGGGACCTCTAAAAAATACCTGATCACACAAATCTACCGAAAAAAAAAAAATTGCAAAACTGCTGAAAACCCACTTTCCCATTCATTTTATAATCTTAAACTCAAGAAAAATGTAGAAGAAGAATAATTTTTGTCTTTTTTTTCAGAAACTATGGAAAACTCAAAATTGACTTCGGTGACTCATTTCACCTCTTTTGAGATTTCACGTAAAATCAAGAGGTGCGACGTTTTTTTTTTTTGTTTTTTTTTTTTGTTTTTTTTTTGTTTTTTTTTTGGGGGGGGGGGCTGTAATGCACGGTCACATTTAATCTATTTTATGTATCTCGAAACGCTAAGGCTTCCGCTGAGTTATTTGCTGAACTTTTTTTTTTTACAGTTTAAATCATACGTGTACGTATTTTCATTTTCAGGAGAAAGAAGTTACAATAATAACAATAGTAAACAACTAATGGACTGCCGACAAAACGATTAAACTGTCTAATCCAGTCGTAGCTTCTGGTAAATGTTAATTTTGAACAGGAAGAATGACAATGATATTTCTGTCGCATATTAACAATGCAGAAAAAAAAATGTTCACTACCGTCAGCCCGTGCGACATTTATGTGGCTTAGTGAAGTTAAGGAATTAAAGCTGTTAGATTATTCGTGGAGGGAGAGCAATTTATTTCCTTAAGCAGAAGTCTTTGCATGTAGGTTGACCTGATTAAGTAGTCAGTATCCTCTTGATCATGCATTTTCAAGTTGCTGATATAATTTTTGTCGAGAGAAAGCATAATGATTTGTTTTTTCGTCGTAATGGTCTTGTCTGATAATGGTCATTTCTGCAGTATTTTGTCACCGTTCACAATACTAGTACTCTATCACCACATCATCACAATCATTTTGAAATATAGGCAAGGGAATAGTAACCAAACTATTAATGGGTCATCCCACGAGACCAACACCCACGAGTTTGACGGATATAACCACGGGGCTCATAATGTGCCGGTGTCGTGGGCCCAGTTTGGTGTCGAACAAATGGGCTGTATGACTCGTGGGCTGTGTAGTTTGTGGCCTGTATGACTCATGGGCGATGGGCGTCGGTCTCGTGACGTGCACCCCCAGATTTTAATAGTTTTCACAGAGAATGGTGTGACATACTATGACAACACAGTGATCCTAAAGTCGCTGACGGTTGAGACGTGAAAATCAAATTTGAGTTCAGAACATCAAAAGAGTCAAAACGAATCTCATTTTGTTTGCATAATGTTCTGGTCATATGTTTCGTCTATCATCTGCCGAAATGTCGAAGCTAGATCACCAAAGGAAAGGCAAGAAATTGGTGTTTTTCTGGGCCATGGTTTTCCGACTTTCAAAGGAACAGAAACATGTCCGAACAATTTGGATTTAACGCCACAGATAACTCCGCCCCTGCTATTGAGGGAGTGATCTTATTGGTCAGTGCATGGCATCTTTGTTACTGGTTGGTAGAAAGTCGGCGCCAAGCTTGAATGAACATCTTTAGAGATTGCTATGGCAGACCTCCCCATTGTCAAGAGTTGATTATTGTCTTACCCCCCTTTATTCACGATTGCGTCGGAAAGGAATATTAAAAGACGGTTTTCTCGAAACGCTGTCTTCCTTGACCACTCAATATGGTCTCGTAAAAACATCCATATATCTACCGAATACGTTTCTGAGTCATGTTTCATGTGCAATTTAAAGCTAAGATTAAGGGAATAATAACATTCCATTTTCAGAAAACTGACCTTCTTCGAACTGTAGCGGGTCACAATTACATTTATTAGGGATACGAGACAAAATAAACGTTTTGATTTACTCAACGTTTCAGTCAATAGTTTGCCCCTTGTTCTTTAAATTGTCAATGGAAGTTTTTCAGGTATTGTCAACTGAGGAGCAGACTACATTGTGTCCAACGTTCTTCGTCAAGTGCGGAAGCAAGACCCTCTCAAATGGGGAGAGGGTTGACATGATACGCAAATTATTCTTGTCAAGCCAGGAAGCTGGAATATGGCGGAACGTTTCGGCGTTGAGCAAGAGAAAGAAATAATCTGTGTTCTCCCAGGTATGTATCAACCATCATCACAATGGTGGCAAAGTTTTGAGCAGTCGATTTCTGGATGGCCAGGATAGACTGACTATAATAGATATTAGATCTCGTTAACTCCCTTATTGTGTCTGTACAAGACATATTATGTCTACATGGTGTAGCAGTGAACAGGATGTCTCATTCATTCCACAGTCATCCATCTCACAGCCAATCTTGCACAGTCAAGCTCCTTATTAGTTCCCCTGGTTTCTTTCTCTCATCAAGATCATCATCTAATCTTCTGATATGCTAACAGCCACTTTCTATTCCCACTTCCTTTCCGCTCCCTCTGTTATTTGTCTTCACCTCATCTCAAGATGTAAGCGATGTGTATAGCAAACAACACCGGAAAATCACCGGGACATGTTTTGTAAACATGATGTATCAAGTGTAAATGTGTTGGAAGAATATATTGGGGAACAGTGAATAAAGAAGGAGAATTGCATTCTGACTCCAATGCTAAGCAGTCATGCCTCCATCATTCTCCCACTGAGTCTAAGAGTTCTCCCTCATCCTCGCACAAAACATAAAACCCCATCCCCTTCTCCCACGATCTGGTTTGGGATTGAATCACTTTTGATAGTCTTCTGACAAAAGCATTGCCCCTGAGTGAATCGAACGGTTGACTTTAGACAAGTTTATATGATTGTGTGGACATAGATGAAACGAATATTGTTAAAATGGACTTTCGAAATGGAGAGCTTATCCCAAAACCACCTAACTCCACTCTTATTAAGTGTAGACATTCGTGATTAAAGCTGTTCAAAACAATGCAAATCATAAGAAAATACAGGATATTTTTAATCACAACTTCTAGAATATTCATTGTTTTGTCACAAGACAGTGTTGTATTAGTGGAAAGGTTTAATTTTCTCTATTTGATTATGGATTTACTTTGAAATGTTTAAAGATATCGCTTAGCTCATTTTGCAATAAAGCTCTTTAAATACATGTGCATCTGAGTCAGGGGAGTTTTCTCATTACTTGGTATCCCGCTACGAGCTAGTCTTTAAAGGCAAAGAATCACTGTGCATGTCTTCCGCTGGACTTTGTTAAGTGATCTTTTTTTTCCATAATATATGCCTAGGAAAGATTAGTTTTCTTTTTTTTCACAATAGAAAAAAAGAACCCTTTTATATGTTGTCCATAAACTAACGTCTGGAAGGTTTTTATCCAGAGAGTGCAGTACATGATAAGGGCAAAAATTACAACATCGTTGAATTTACGTATATCTTTCACTTCATGTGTCGACAATAGTTCTGCTTTGGCTTAATCTAGGTAATTATTTTGTGGAAGAAATCGATCCCCTTTGAATTCATCAAATTCTGCAGTATAGTGATTTTAGAAGAGAAATTACGATCCTTCCTCGTTCAATCGGCAAACATGAGATATAACTAGATGTAACCGCTTGACTTAATTTGATCCACGCAAACTTTTATCTCATATAACGTGTTGCCAATTTAAAGATCAGATATGAATTAAGACAATCAACGCTCTAGAAAGTCCTGCAAATTAAATTGAAAAGCATGTGGCCAAAGTATAGGGTTTCAATAAATGAGCTGTTCCTTTATATATATTGACAATATTCAAATAGTAAACATAGTAATACAAAGATAAAAATGGTTTCATGGACTAGATGCGAAAACGATATCGGTTGTCAGTGAAGCTGCTATGTCTTTATGTCGACCCGATGTCTCAACTGGTTATCACAATGAGATGCAGAAGGTTTCAAAGATAACATAAACTTGACATCTGGGAACTGCAAACAAAACAAGTGAAGTCTTCTCATTGTGAACTACATAAATGTAAAACATAAGACAATAGAATAGAATAGAACAAAATGCAATGGCTCTACTAACAACTAGTGAGCGTGAATTACAGCGCTTCCGAACAATATCAAACATACATGGCCATCAACACAATTGAACATTAATTATTGAAGAGAAAAGCCTTCGACGACCGCAAATTTTTCTTCCTAATTAACTTCACCATGCAAACCTTCAAATGAAGAGTTTGTTCGCAAAAACCGATAAGTTTATTTTTGAAGATTTTGAAGTACGGTCTCTGTCATAAAGTACAAAATAATACCTTTTAAATGATATATTGGTCATTACATATAAAGGTACATTTTTGAAGTTATGGTCAAAAGAAGCAATTTTTTTTTCTTATAATTCTCTTTATCTTTCTTGACCTTTAATCACAAATATCTCCATTTGGCAAATATGGACTTATCGGCTTTTGCGAACAAACTCTTCATTTGAAGGTTTGCATGGTGAAGTTAATTAGGAAGAAAAATTTGCGGTGACACCATGTGTATGTAGTCCTTAACCGGATCGTAGTTTGGAAGAAGAGCTTAGAAAGAGGAGAAACGAAGAGGGAAGCGACATATGGGGGTTGTGAGGAGGGCAAAAAGTGAAGAGTGGGAGACAGTAATGGGCTGGAAGTTGAAGTTGCACTAGTGGAGACAGTAGAGAAAGGAACACAGAGAGTGGTAAGGAAGAATAGTGTGAGAATCAAGTAAGATGTTCGGACATCGTTAGAAGGGGAAAGATGAAATAGAAGGGAAGAGGAAGAGGAAGGAGTTGAATGTTGGAGAATCATGGAGATAGGGGAGAGCAGTGAAGATTCATGAAACCAAGAGGAGAACGAAGTCGGCGAACAGTGTGGCTATGGAATGCGAATGAATGGAGAAAGGGCGATTAACAGAAATAAGGAGGGGTAAGTAGAGGAGAGGTGAGAATATGCGGAGAGAAGGGAGAGAGAGAGAGAGAGAGAGAGGGGGGGGGGGGGCGATAAAAAGAAGAAGAAAAGAACAAATTGAAATTCAAGACGTAAATTAGAGGGAGCTAGTGTAGATCCTAGAATTAAATGCTGCTGCCTTCCACTCACGACCACACCTATCGCTGGTTCCAGAAGACGCCCTCACCGACACAATTCATTCACACCACCGGCGTGCACCCCATCTACTAACCCGGACTCCAATCTCCGGCCACGACCTACTAACAGCCAAGTTAGCCCTCACAGATGTACTCCCCCACTAACACACTCCAAGAACAATAGAACGCATCAACGACCACAACACTCCACCAACAGCCGACGCTCAGCCCGCCTGCGAGCCCGCCTCGACCGACCTCTTCCATCTAGGTCCGCATTCTCCATATATAGCCCGCCTCCCCTTTCTCTACTGTCTCCACTAGTGCAATTTCAACTTCCAGCCCATTACTGTCTCCCACTCTTCACTTTTTGCCCTCCTCACAACCCCCATATGTCGCTTCCCTCTTCGTTTCTCCTCTTTCTAAGCTCTTCTTCCAAACTACGATCCGGTTAAGGACTACATACACATGGTGTCACCGCAAATCTTTCTTCCTAAACTCTTCATTTGTTGGAGACAATGGTTTTCTGAGAGAGATGATCTCAAAAGACTAGGGCCATCCAGCCGAGGTGTTGTCTCGTGTACAAGAACGGAGTCTTGATAATACATTACAGCAGAGTTGCATGAACATGTCACACTGCATGTCTTGTTGTCTGACTGATTCTTGGTTTTATGCGGGTCTTTAGAGGATGTTAACGAGCTGCCGGAACAATGGGGAAAAGGTGTAAAATATAAGACGGGAGAGTTGGGATAAATACAAAGTATTTGTGGAATGTATAGTGTAGGTTGTTGACGCGTCTTTCCAACCTCACTGCAAACTCTTGTACTCCCTTTTGTATCTTAGAAGAGTTTACATTTTTTTCTTTCTTTTCGACAATGTGTTGTGTAGCCCTGAGTGTTTTTTCCCTTTTTTTTTGTGAAAAAAAAATAGAAGTGTACCGTTACTGTTTATAAAATGTGCATTCTTTTTTTTTACTTTTTGTATTTACATGACAATCTGTAGCGTTGAAACTGTATTAGTTGTGTATACAGAATGTTTGAATGTAATGTAATTTTTTATGTATTATGATTATGTTATTAATTTATTTTTTTTATCTGTTTTGCTGTATAATCTCTGTATATCTGTGTAATTCGACTTTTAGTCGCCGACTCAGATTTTATTTGAATAAAGACCTTTTAATCAATCAATCAATCAATCAATCAATCTAAGTAAAGAGAAGATGCAAAGGAATTCATTACAGGACAAAGGGAAATTACAGAAAGAGGTAGAGCTTTTTAATTTTTGTTTAAGTAATAATCTTTGTGTGATAACAAACGGAATTACCTCTTAACCCTAACTAGGTTCGGCGCGATATATCGCTAACGCGAAAAGCTATCGCCGCGACATTTCATGACTTTTTTCTTTTGAGTCTCCCGCATCTTTTGACACCAAATTTGCGATGCCCTGGCGCGCGGTTTCGAAGTTGTGCATAAATATGTACGTGCATGTCAGACCAAAAATTGCTCGAAAACGTGAATTTGTGTACAATTTCAATGCAAACTGTGCTAACAGGCAAATTTCATAAAAGCACGATTATTTTGGGGTTTTATGGATTAAAATCAATTAATAACATATTTTCTTGTTCGGAAAAATGTCGCGGACAAGTTTTATCGAAAAAATAATGAAAAACATAAAGTCGAAAAAACAAAGAAATACATAAGATATTCAAAAAACAATAAAATACTTAAGAATTTTTTTCTGATGGCACAATTTTAATTTTTTTGCCCTTATATTTGCTCAAGACACTTTATTTTAACAAAATTGTGCCCATTTTGAGCTTTATTTAGTGATTTATACCAAATTGTATGATTTCATGCATCATGATGCATAAATTAGCATAATTTAGCATACGTGATAATTTTTTTGAAGAATTAACTTCGTGGTACTTTAGATTACATCATAGGCAGTGTGTGTGCCAATTTTCGTCGCGATCGCACGGTCGATGGCCGAGATCTGGGTCCCGTTGCATAAAACTTTTTTAGCAACCTTAGAAAATTCTGGTTGGGATTTGCCCAACCTGAATTTTGTAAGGTTGCTAATCTAAGGGGGTGTTGCAAGAAAGTTGCAAGTGATTGCAACCCCCAAAATTTATTGCAAATCCTGAAATCCATTGCAAATTTGCAATCAATTGCAAGTTGCAATCAATTCTGTTGCAAGAAAGATGCAATTCATTGCAAATCAATTGCATCTCTGCAATCAATTGCTAATCAATTGCAACTTTGCAATAGATTCAGGGGTAGTTGCAAAATTTGCAATCGATTTGCAATAGATCACAAATGTCATAATTGCGGCCGCTTATATAGATGCTGGGGGACAAATCTCCAAATTTGATCATTTCTTGTAAGAAATAAGAAGAAAATATTCCGTATAAATTACATTTGTATGTAATGTATGTTTGTGTAAGACACTTTTTTTTTTTTAACATACACAAAGTGTATAAGGGGTTACTCAGTATACTAGTATATGAATCAGCATGTGGTCGGTCGGGCAGTCCGTTGCAAATTTGCGTCGCGAACTCCATCTACAGTTTTGAAGCAATTTTGATGAAACTTGAGTGACATGATGACATCGAAGTGAAGATGTGCAAGACGTCTTTTTTTTTTTGTCTTTATCGGAGAAAGCGTTGCCATGGTAACCACAATTTCCCAAAAACCTTGTGGAGTAAACTACTGCCACAGTATTTGAGTAATTCATTTCAAATTTTATGTGTATAATGATCTTTACATGTAGTTATGTAGGAAACACTTTGTGTTTGTACCCGACAAGGCGTTGCCATGGTAACGGCATATTTTCTTGAAAATCTTGTGGAGTGAACTCTTTCCACAATTTTGAGGCACTTGAACTTAAATTTGGTGTACATAATGACATTGAGGTGTAGATGTGCAAGACATGTTTTTTGTGTTTGTCGGAGAAAGCGTTGCCATGGTAACCACAAATTTCCCAAAACGTTGTGGAGTGAACTACTTTCACAGTATTTAAGCAAATTTCAAAATTTCATTTATTTTTTCTTATTTTTTTTTCCAAAATTTTTAACATTTCAAAATTGTTTCAAATTTGGTATGTATAATGATCTATAAATGTAGTTATGCACGACACACTTTGTGTTTGTACCTGACAGGGCGTTGCCATGGTAACGGCAATTTTTTCTTTGAAAATCATGTGGGGTTAAACTATTTCGAGTTTTAAGGCAATGGAACTCAAATTTGGTGTACATGATGACATTGAGGTGTAGACGTGTAAGACATGTTTTTGTGTTTGTCAGAGAAAGCGTTGCCATGGTAATCACAATTTTCCAAAAACCTTGTGGAGTGAACTACTTTCATAGTATTTCAGCAATTCGTTTCAAATTTGGTATGTATAATGATCTATAGGTGCAGTTATGCAAGACACACTTAATTGTATCTGTACGCGACAAGCGTTGCCATGGTAACGGCATATTTTCTTGAAAATCTTAAGATTTGAACTTCTTTCACTATTTTGAAGCAACTGAACTCAAATTTGGTGTACATAATGACATTGAGGTGTAGATATGCAAGACATGTTTTTTGTGTCTGTCGGGGAAAGCGTTGCCATGGTAACTACCCAAAACATTGCTGAACCAACTATTAGTTTATTTATTTCAAATTCAGTACGTAGGGCGTGTAATGATCAAAAGGTGTAGTTATGCAAGACACTCTTTCTGTTTGTATGTGACGTGTTGCCATGGTTACTGCATATTTTCTTGAAATCTTTTTGAGTGAACTACTTCCACAATTGTGGAAGTACCTGTAGTCAAATTCACCAGGTACTCACGAGGTACTACACTTATGTATACACACAGACAGACACACACACAAACACACATAGCAAGGTCAGTGCAAATTTGTGATGGACACATTTAACAAGAGTATAGTTGAAATTCTGTTGTTATGGAAACAGTGCATTTTGACCCTAAACTCAAGTTTAAAAATGCAGATTTAAATTTACCTGCAGTTTTCAGGAAATTCAGAAGAAATTTTGGCGCATGTCAGGATGGTACTTTAAAGGTGCACTTCAAGTACAATGTGTATTTATCAAAGCAGCTGTAAGCACTATTTTTTTTTTAATGACGTAAAGTGTGAATATGATGCATTACATGATATACACCATACCACACTAAAATTAACCTACTGTATATGCTCAATATTCTGCTAGGTATATATCTTCATGAATTTCCCAAGACAGCTGCTACATGTATCCATGAATTTGAAGACACACAAAAATATCAACTCTGACACTCACATTAGGGTGCATCTGCAAACAAATATTTCTACATTCAGTACTTTGTACCCCACAATCATGAATTGAACTACTTGCACAATTGTCTCAGTCCTGATAAATACTTGTTAAATATATGGCGCGTACAGTATCGCAAATTAAGCTTGCTCCTCATCCACCCCCCCCCCCCCCACCATTTGCCCCATATCAGATGATGCTGGGCAATTGATGACAAGACATGATGGAGACAAAAGACACACTGTCTCTCTGAACAAGACAGCGTGCACTTTCACAGATATGTAGGACCCCTACATTGTACCTCTTTTCTTGTTGCTCTCATATTGAAAGAAATGTTCATATTATAATGAATGATAGTACAGAAAAATGTGCAAAAGAAAAGCATACTACGAGTATGAAAAGGCAGTTAATAAGAATGCACACCTTGCTGAGTACAGAAGAGCCAATTGCCCGTGTACTTAGTATACACTCCTCATAATATGAAACACTAGTTACACCTACAAAATGAGAAGGGGTGAGTAAATCAAAGTGTTACATATTATTATGATATATGTAACATTAAACTACTGGAATAATTACTAGGTTCAATAATTCATTACTGCTGATTGTTTGTTTCTTGTATGTTGCTCAATACATAGCTCCCTATTCACTGTGTGATTGACTCCATTAAAACAGTGAACAAAGAGTAATGTTTTCGTTAATCCCTTGCTTGTGATTTTTCTATTTGTTTTTATGGGTTTTTTTAAATCAATAATCAGATTCATTTATACTTAAAACTGATAAATTAAATGAACATTCTTTGTAACATGCTTCATTGCAAACTGGTTGACAGTCTGCTAGAAACCCTTCAGTCAACTACCTGTAGCTATCCTCATAAATAGGATTACTTCACATGCTCTCTTCCAAGGACATGTAGGCCTATCACTAAATGTGTCAAAGCTTCCACATTGAAATCTGTATTCTATACCTTATGTCTTCTCTGCAGTTCAGCACGACTGAACACATACATATGTAGTGTATGACATGAACATCTTCATAACATCATGCACTCACATCTGAATTATACCAAGTTTCTCTTCCCATTCCATAAACCCTGTCTATCCCAGATCATACCATCAACTGAGCTCAAAATTAACCCACATCTATGACTGAATAGTTAATACTCATGTGTGTGTTCCCCACTGTCATGCACTCATGCATATCTTATAAGCATGCATGGTCATAGAGGTACTAATACATTACTGAATATCAAGACAACCACGCATAAAGTTAGCTTATCTATGCATGTAACTTACCTGCATTTGTATACTTGTGCTGTGATCTACTCATACAAACATGTCTTTATTAAGTTTATGTTAACCAAATGTTACAGCGAAAAATAGTTCCGACTTGCAGAGCTGTTAATTTTTTGCCAAAAAATGTATGCAAATGCACTAGAAATGTGTACAATTATGCTACAATATCACAATGTCAACTGGGAAACAACATACAGTTAAACTCGCATAAGTCGATCTTCTCGGGACTGAGCAAAACACATCGACTTAGGCGATTTTCGACTTGTGCGTAAGTCGAAAAAAAATCGACTTACAGTTTCACCACAGGTACGTACATGTATGTTTAATGTACATGTATGTTGTCTACTCTGGAGCCGAGAGCTGGAGCGGTGTGCCGCAGCACGGGTCGCCCAGCAGGGCCGCGGCTAACTTTGCATGGACAGTGCATTAGTATTGGCACAGGTCCGATTACTTTACACCCTTGTTAAACCTTGGGGAAGTGAATATGAACGATATTTGAGCAGTGATTGATTCCAGTTTACCATACCGTGGCTTGAAATGCGTGTAGAGGTGCAATTCTGATTTACCCGTGCCCGTAACTTTCCCCCTACTTTCCGCTTTGAAAACTCAGCAGCTTCATCCATTATACCACTCCACTGCACAGCGCTGCAAATGCCAAGCTACATGTACACTGCAAGCTCAATACTGTACATGTAAATGAACGCATGTGTACTGTACGAACGCTGTACGTACGTAGCGCGACAGCTGACAGGGCTGTACCAGCGGACCTCCAAATACGAAGAGAGGTACATTCGATCGCTTTGAATTTTGATTTTAGATCATTTTTTTTTTGTCACCTCAAACTCATCTGACAAACAAAATAATGATGAGTAATAAATAATGAATAATAAATGACAGTGATTTACTACACGATAAAATCTTATTCGACTTAGGCACAGTGAATTCAATGGTTTTTCTGTGAAAGTGTTCTTGGAATTTCATCGACTTAGGCGAGTATTCGACTTACAAAATTCGACTTGTGAGTGAATTAATACACGTACGTCAATGGGGAAAAATCGGGACTTTTTAAAATCATCGACTTACGCGATTATTCGACATATGCGACGTCGACTTAGGCGAGTTTAACTGTATTAACGAAAAAAGATTCACCATTGCGTTCACTGTATACATGTAACTTTGTAAAAACTGATTAGTAATGTAATCTGCAAATTGGCCCACAGCAGTATCTACTGATCTTTTGTGCTAGCGTGAAACAGATGCAGCTTGTTAGAAAATATGGTTTCATACATATCTCGTAACTACCTTCTATCCTTATAGTGAGAACCATCCCAGGACCCATGAATGCAATACAAATAAGTGGTTCAATTGCTGAGAAATCAAATTCTGTGCCATCTTGCCACAGCACAGGTTCATTTGCCCCCAGGTGGTGCTACACAACTGTACACAAGATCAAGATCACCATGATTTCAACCAGTACTTATTAAAGAACTTTTTCACCACCAAGAAACATGAACTGTCTCAAAATATACCTAGGCAGTTTTGAGTTCGAAGATGTCCTTTATTAGAACTGTTTGTTATTTTGAATGTTCCTTATTCTAAAGGTTTGATAGCCTGAATGGAATATGGCTGAGACTTACGAGCCTTCAGAGTAACAAACCATATTTAGTGGTTTGAATAACGAAACAAGGACCAGTGAACTGTTACCTTGGAGATAAAGAATACAGTTGTAGCTGTATTTACAGTGTGGGATGGACCAGGGTAAGGGGAAAAAATATAGTAAAACATGTCCATAGACATGATGTACATGACCAGATTACTCTTGTATATTTAAGTTATAATTGTCCTACAGCTCTCTAGAAACTCAAACTGTGGTGCTTTACAGTGTACATACATATACCATGGCAGGGAGCGGAGGTGAGTCACCTCCCTGCATATACACATACTCACATCATGGACTGAACATTTCTTCCCATGGAAAAGAACAAAACAGGGCTCTGCAATATGTTTGCTCCCAATCTCTACGTGGAGGGTTTTGGATGTTACATGTAACTTCTTGAACACTGGTTCAGTAAGAGGACGATGATGTGTCCCATTATCAGTGCTAATACTGCAGAATAAATGACTCACACAGAATAAGTGACAGGGGCGAAATATCCAGAGCACTCTTCAATATCTTCGAAAAGCACAACGTGCTATTATTGTAGCTAGCACACTTGGATGCATGTGATGCAGCCGAGATTATTACTGCCCATGCACTTGTTGCAGCTCTGAAACACTGCGTGCTTCGTGTGTCCCTTGTTTTCTAAGAGTGATAACCTCGCCTGATGAAATGTGTTCAAAAAATCACTTCCTTGTTTTGTTCGCACTTTTCCTCATTGTTGACAGCGAGCTGCTCATCCTCTGCAGTGTATACCGTCTCCTGACTTCAAGTTTGGCCTGTCTGCCCTCAGCTGCCATTCCCCTTGATTCACAGAAGTTATACCTATACATGACACAAGACAATATTGAAGAAATAAGAAATGGGAAATAAAAATGGAAACACTGCACTCACAAAGTCAATTTGTGGACATTCAAAAGGTGTTTGTGTAAAGGTATGATGGTGCCAACATTTTCATTTGAAAATGAGGGAAATTTCAAACAATCAGTAATATACTGAAGAATATGTATTACATGCAACTTCATGCGCCAAAATAATACAATGTACCTGAATCATGGAGGCCTGAAAACTACTGTCAGGATATGTAGAGCATTTTCAGTTTTCAGGGGGCATGATGAAGAGATTTGAATGTCTGAACTCTTTATCAAACGTAATGCAAGCCATTGCTGTACAAAACATTCCTTTCATTATGGGTAAATTTTTGTTATGTAAATTTCAATGCATCATTTTTGCTTGTAATCTTGAATGAACTGCCGCGAAGTCTTCTTTACTCAGTACTATGCCATGCTGTACATTTTCTTGTTCAGTAGGATGAAGTCATTGTACAAGTATCCTCAAATGAGACATCACATCAGAATTTATCCTAAAACAATAATGACAGATTCCAATAAATCAATCTATTCACATTTCAAGCTGAGAGGTTCTACACATTTCATTCTCTCTCTCTTAACTAGAAATTATCGTACAATGTACAATATTAACTTACTGTCTGTGTGCACTGGCTGGAATTCTCATGCTGGTGTGAGTCCCGGTCTTGAAGAAACATGGTTTTTCTCTTCTTTTTCTTCCTTTCCCTGTTGATAGAACAGATAAAATTGTCTCATTGTGCGGAAGTACAAAAGAGCAATGAGAATTTGTAAAATTACAACCAAACAATGTAGGAACAAAATGGACATTGATGTTTAGAAGCAGGCACTTTTTTCTTGATATTACAATAATGTTGGAACACTCTTTGAACTGCTTTTATATCCTCCCTTCTGTAACAGATTATTCCTCTATACAGTCATTCATCTTGCATATAAAAGTCAAATAATCACCAAAGTCTACGGTCTTTTCACATCCTCTTTATATTCTATTAATCTTAATCTTCATAAGCTGAATTTTCTTGAAGCAGAATCTATTTCTTTAGTCCAAATTAAATCGACTTAGGCACGGTTGACTGTTGACTGCCCATCAATCCATCAGCCCCCACTCATATTCATATGCAGACATAATACAATATTTTTAGTGCTGTATAATACATTGCAAACCACATATCCATTTAGGCTCTGATGTGTCCTGCCTATTGCAAGCTCTCTCAACTATGTTTCCTCATCTCCCAAATCCGGAGGTCACTGTGACTTGGGGCTTGGGTAGGCCTACGGGGTTACATACAACTACACTGTAGGGTGGCACACACCTTGTAAGTAGTAGAGTACTATGCACATTCTGGTATCAAATTGGTAAGTGTCCATAAATATCTTTTGTTTCAATGCATTCTAACAAGGCCTACAAATGTATTTGTTTTTCCCCTAAAACAAAAAGAGCATTAAGAATTGTTGTACCAGGTACTCATAATGACTCCATCAAGTAAATCACTTGAATTCCAGGCCTAGGTAGCTTTCATATACCCCTTCAACCACTTGTTTTCAACAAAAGCACCGACACATGTAAATATTTCTGCTTGGATATCCTACAGTCAGTTTGCTCATCTTATCCATACGCTTCTTGTCTGAAATTTCAGACTTGGTGACTATAGACCTAAATTTACACACTGTATTACAAAACTTACTGGCACTGTTTGATACACTTACACTACAGTACTAATATACTATCATTGCAACTCTGATTACTTGTAGGTAGGCCTACTTGCTATAGATATGGTTCAATTCCCCACCCCCCCCCCCCCCCCAAACAGTAGCCCAACCAGATGCGGTGCAAAGTACAGCGACTGGGGCCCTGGGCTGTGTATACTACGTATCGTTACCCAAACAGATGCACTTGGCCCTTGTTCGTTTTAAATCCTAGCTTTTTATTGATCCAGCAAGTCAACACTAAATTGCAAGATTTCAATTGATCCGTCCAACCAAATTCCAGAACAGAACCACCTAAAAAAGCAAGGTCTATTCCACCCAAAGAGGTTCTCCAACCTCTTTGATTCCACCTCCCTGCTCAAAGAAGGTTTTAGACTAACCCCAGGGCGCTGAAGGCCTCCACCAATATCAATAACGGCACGTCTGTGTTGGGGTTGCGGGTACGGTTGATATGGTCGATTAGTTCTAACCATTTGGGCGTTGGACTAAAATAGTGAAATCGTGGAGCACGTACCCTGGGGCCAACTCTGAACTTTCTTAAAGACCTGCAAAAGTAGAACTTCTACTAGAACCTCTACCTAGATCTAAACCCCTACCTAGGTCTAGAAACTAGCCCAAATTACAAATAGGCCCATGGCCTACAGACTACAGACCTAGACCACATCTAGAGGCCAGTCTAATCGAGTATCAAAAGTAAATTTACACATCAATTCAAAAATTCAGCAAGCTTTCGCGTCACATGGACAGTATCACTGCAAAATAACTAGCCCATATGTACAGGAGGGGAATGAAGCCAAGGGGGTAGGCCTAGGCTATGTAAAATCTAGATGGTAGGCCTACCGAACTACTATAGTCTAGACTCTAGTCCTAGAGACGAAGAGTATACAGTGTTGAGTAGACTATATTATTATAGGCTACGTAAATTGTGTACTGTAAAGCGTAGCGTAGGCCTAGCACCTATTCATCGACATAATAGGCTTATATAGCATTCGCCAGCACTCTACCGATAGTTCCTAATCCTGCTTGAAGGGAGGATTTGGATAATGAACTTTCACACTTTTATAGAGTACTTTCAGAAAGTCTAGTTGACATCGACTGTTTTTTTTTTTTTTTTTTTCAGCTGGCCTATAGACATAGAGCCCTGGCAGCAGAAAAACAAAGGAGCTTGCCAATGCAAGAAAAAATGCTACCGGTATACAAAAAGCTATGTGTGGGACTATTATTGATGTACTGTGTGCCCAATGAGTGGTCGCGACGGCCACAACTCTGTCAGTTAGGCTTGTGCCGAAAGGGTGGGTTGGGTGGTGGCGCGTCGCGTTAATGGGAACACCACCCTTCGTCCAAAGCCCCCCCCCCCCCCGGTTTTGCCGAAAGGGTGCGTTGGGAGCGTTGGGTCGCGTCGCGTTGACTGGAACCCCACGCTTCGTCCAAAGCCCCCCCCCCCCCCCGGTTTTGCCGAAAGGTTGACCGAACGATCGGTCTGTATCTGTCCGTCGGGGAATGTTCCGCGGAGACTTCGTCTGGCTTCACGGATCCCGGAGGACAGCGTTAATGGCAAAATATATAAGAGTCCTCTGGACAGACGGATCTTTCAGTCTAGCCGAAAGGGTGCGTTGGTACTTTTTCTCATGTAATATTAAAAGACGAGTTTTGAATGTATATTTAACCTTCAAACAACCATTTCAAAGAGGCTATCGTCCGGATCGGTTTACACTCTATTACCACTTGGTCTACAGCCATTTGGTATAATAGACTTTAATATCAGTTGGTCTAATAACCAGTTGGTCTAGTCATCATTTCGTCCAATTACTGTTTGGTCTAATTGTTATTTGATTTAATTACTATTTGGTCTACAGTCAATTCGTCTAATAATAGCCATTTGGTCTATTTTTGGTCTATTATGAGTTGGTCTAATTCCATTTCGTCTAATCATCAAATGGTCTAAAATAAAACCAAATTTGTCCAATATAAATTTGGTGAACACATCAATAAAAAGGCCCCCCCCCCAAAAAAAAAAGGAAAAAAAGAAAAAAAAAAAAAAGCCCAGTTGGTCATATAGACGAAACGATGATTGGACCAAATGGTACGTGATTAGACCAGGAGGCTGGCTATTAGACCAAATGACAATAAGATCAATGGTTATTAGACTAAATGGGTGTAGACTAAATGATGATAGACAGAGGCTAGACCAACTGGGCAATGGACCAAAATTAATGATGTGTACACCAAATTTTTGTATGGGACAAATTTGGTTTTATTTTAAACCATTTGATGATTAGACGAAATGGAATGAGACCAACTCATCATAGACCAAATCGGTATTTGATGATATAAATTGGTGTTAGACCAAAAATAGACCAAATGGCTATTATTAGACGAATTGACTGTAGACCAAATAGTAATTAAACCAAATAACAATTAGACCAAATAGTAATTGGACGAAATAATAACTAGACCAACTGGTTATTAGACCAACTGATATTAAACAGTCTATCAGACCAACTGGCTGTAGACCAAGTGGTAATGGAGTGTAAACCGATCCGGACGATAGCCTCTTTGAAATGGTTGTTTGAAGGTTAGGCACCTAAATATACATTCAAAACTCGTCTTTTAATATTACATGAGAAAAAGTACCAACGCACCCTTTCGGCAAAACCGGGGGGGGGGGGGGGGGGCTTTGGACGAAGGATAGATAAGGGTTCCAGTCAACGCGACGCGACCCAACGCTCCCAACGCACCCTTTCGGCAAAACCGGGGGGGGGGGGGGCTTTGGACGAAGGGTGGTGTTCCCATTAACGCGACGCGCCACCACCCAACCCACCCTTTCGGCACAAGCCTGTCAGTTATAGGAAACACATTTTCCCATTTTTCAAGAAAATTCTTATGAGAAGTAAGTCTAAGGAACTAGCTCTTTTAAATACAAGACACAATGAGTAAATAATGGGATCAAAATCGACAATTTTTGTAACTTACTCTGTTTCGAATCCCCAACGATCGCACAGCAAACCTCCATCACAGGAGAGACACAACACATTGAGCTACCAGATGGTGTAATATGCATGCAAAATGCATTGAGAAATGGACAAACTGGCTAAGCTTGTCTTGCCAGTATACAAATGATGCACAGGATAGAGTGTGTTAGTGTAGGCGTGGTGCACTCGAGGGTATTTACAATATTGTGAAACATGCACGAGGCGAAGCCGAGTGCATGTTGCACTACATTGTAAATACCCGAGAGTGAGCCACGCCTCCACTAACGCCACGAAATAATCCTGTGCATCATTTGTTTTATAAAATGGGTCGAAAATTCGAAAACTAACATCATTTTTCAGCGTTTTTCACGTGCCTTTGTGGGTCAAGACGTCCGAAGATGTTCGTCCCAAACATTTACGCACGTCGCACTCGCGGAAGTCCCGCACATACAGTATAAGTATAATGGGGGTGTTGCGACACGGATTGTCGCCCCTTCACGGATTGTCGCCTCCTGCTCGGGGCGACAATCCGTGACGGGCGTTGGCGGCACGGATTGTCGCCCCCTACACGGATTGTCGCCCGCCCTCGAAGCACATTATTTTTGCTGGGTAATATCGTTCTGGACATAATCATTGAAATACTGACACATAACTTACATGGCTACATCCATGCAAACATGCCATGTAAAAAGTCATGGTGAGGTTTCAAGGAAGTGTGTATGTGCGCGTGCACATGATAATTTAGTGTCCGTTTGTGCGTGTGTGTGTGTGTGTGTGTGTGTGATGGAAGAATGTGTTTATTATGTCAGTTTTTGCGTATGTGCTTTTTAGCTGCGCGTGGGGAGGGATACCTAGTAAGCTGTTGCTGGCATAAACGTTGATATTGATTTTATCAGCAGCTTTGAATTTGATGAGTTTGTTTGGCAGATTTGTATAACTATGAATTCGGAGTGGAGCTTGCGTGCGGGCAGATGCTGCTTTTCTGCATACGGTCCATTATGTCTTATTTATCAACATTGGGAAATCGTTTCATCAGGAAGGAATGTGGTATCGGTTCGGGTGTGCGTCGGTATGTGGGAAGGGGGTTACATTTCGTTATTATAAACGTTTGTTACTCTGAAGGCTCATTCGTCCGAAGGCTCATTATTCCGAAGGTTCGTTATTCCGAATTTCATTTTTGGATCAACGAACCTCTAGGTATAGGGAATTGTGTGTTTCGGATATTAAAATGAAGCCTCGGAAAAAAAGAAACTTCGGAATAACGGAACCTTCGTGTGTGTGTGTGTGTGTGTGTGTGTGTATGTATTTGGGTTGGTGAATGTGGGTGTGGGATGATTTAGGTTTTGTTTAATCAGGGGTTGGTGGGTTGGGGATTGGATTTGAAGAAGGATAGTTATAAAAGGTATGACAGATGTTGACATAGGATTTAATATATAGGATAGATGTAGGCCCTAGATTTGTTTCGGATGGGGAGGGGAGGGGGTGGTCGGGTTTTTTATGACTGATTTCATTCTAGATTCGTGTAATGTATTTGTGTGTGTGTGTTTTTTATGTATATGCCCTTGTAAGTAAGAAGGTGTTACATGATCCAAACCAATGTATTCAAGGAATATAGGTTTGGTAGGGCCCTACATGTCAAAACTTTCTCGTGAATAAATTGTTAGTAGGGTTGGTCTATAATCGAGTTATCTATGTTGAAGTGAGATTATTTGTGGTATAAATTAACAAATGGATTTGTTTCTGTTTCGAATTGCCATTTGTAACTTTTTTTTTCATGTTACACCCAGAATGAGTCGATTATGATTTGAATGAAATCAATGAATATCAAGGAAAAACGTGTTGAGTTGGTTTATTTGCATTATGAGGATTTGTTTGAGTGTTTGTTGGTGTTTGTTTGTATTACGTATGTATTAGCGGTGTGCAATGGCAGTTCGTTTGTGCTAAAATCAACTAACGATTGACAAATTTTTTTACGGCGTGTGGAAATTATTCGCTCATGCATAAAGCATGCCAAACCTATTCTGGGACAAAGAATAGTGGTATGGACGTTCTAGTTTATAAGACTGATGGAAGAAAATGACTGCAGTGAAAAATGAACAAAGACAAATAACATTTGGGGAGGGTACCTCCCTCGTATGTATTCTCTCGGTCTCTCTCCCGCCTAGCCTGCCTCACCGCTGATATTGGTTCACACACCCATACTATTTTTAGATCAACGCTGGTGTGAATTCTTTAAACACGTGCTCATACACTCTGAAGGCGTTTGTATTGCCACAGTAGCGCCGCTATATTCCACATACACACGGATTGTCGCCTTCGAGGTCAAAAACTGGGAACTGCACAAGCGTCACGGATTGTCGCCTTGCAAGCTCCCTTCTTACAACAGCAACGTGCAATTGATTGCAAAGTTGCAATACATATTTGCCATTAATCGCAACTCGACTTTCTTGCAACACCCCCTAAGAATGTAAAATCCGTTGCGCTTCCAACCGGAATTTTGTGATTTCAACCGAAAAAAATCCGGTTGGAATTTTATGCAACAGGCCCCTGGAGAGGGGGGGGGGGGGGCGGCTGGGAGGCCCCCACCCCCCCCCCCCCCCGGCTCTATGATCTACCTAAATAGCCCGGCCTAGTTAGGGTTAAAGCTGTTGAATATTTTTTTTTTCCCCGTCGTTGCAGTATTACCAATAATTACATTACACAATACAGTCTCAGGGATTAGTCTCTCTTCCACACAGTCTGCTCGTTATGGACGTATCCAGAATACCCCCTAGCGCCCTCTAACGTCAAAAAGAGCAGCAGGTTCATCTGGTTCCATGCCTTCGGCAATTATAGGAGGCGACCTCCTCGCTTCGCTGACCACATTGTGGAAGGGTCAACAGTTGGCAAAGGGTCTGGAAACTAAACTAAATGGGAAAGAGAAAGTGATAACATATATCATATAACATTACACAATACCTCATAGTGGATTCCGAGATATGCGCCCTCAGCGGCAACGTATAGTCGCCGCCTTTGCCGAAGGCAGGACAAAATCATTATCCAACTTAACCTGCTCCTCTTTTAGATATTCTGTACAACAAAATAATACAAGCAAATGGTCTGGAAGCCAGACCAGGGATGACACACACACACACACACACACACACACACACACACACACTTTTAAGGTGAAGCTATGTCAGGTGGAGATGCACTTTGTAATAAAGGAACAAAAAAGTAGGCATGATTATGTGCATGCATGGAATAGAGTCAGACGATATCGCGATTCACCTACACTGTATAGCCTTTCTCCAATACTTATTTGCGGGAAATTACTCCTTTGCTTTCTACGTAGGCTGACCGTAATACATAGCACACAAATCATTAACAAAGAAACACAGACATACACACACACACACACACACACACACACACACACACATATATATATATATATATATATATATATATATATATATATATATGTATATATATATATACATATATGTGTTTGTGTGTGTGAGTGTGTGTGTGTGTAATTTTTACTCATTCGATGCGTTCTTAATTTTCCGTACTTATCAATTGGTTCAATTCATTAAGTTTCGTAGCACAGAATATGCAGAGAGTGGTAATTCCGTCACGTGTGTTTGCTTTCCTCTTCTCTTATTTCCATACTTCATGGGACAAGTTTTCGGTGAGAGCACACAAAGGGTGATGTTACTTGGAGGATGCGACACAGAGTACGCCACTGGCTGCGATCCCATCACAACAACATCCTATCCCAGCGCTGTGCTTTCAGGCATTCCCACGTATGATCGTTTCTGGTTGACGTTTGATGAGGGTCGTTTCAGGATCGGTCGCCATGGCAACCAAGTCCCCATCATTGACTGGACAGACCCTACCCCTCTCCCTATCAACTACATTGGGGTGTGGACAGGGTGGGGCTCAGAAGGATACTGGAAATTTCACTCCTTCTGTTGAATTTAGGCCAGCATGAAAGCGTGAAAATTGAGTGCTAGTTTTTCAATTTTGTGACCCCCATCTGGCAGCTACATGACATTTTGCCCCTCCCCCCCCCCAAAAAAAAAGAAAAAAACAACGTGAAAATTGTGTTCTAGTTTTTTCTATTTTGTGACCATCAACTGGCAGCTACATGATATTTTGCCAAAAAAAAACACCAAAAACAAAACAAAACAAACAAACAATATATATATATATATATATATGATTATATATATATATATATATATATATATATATAATGTAGAAAAAATACCATTAAGAACAATACAGCCTTGTCACGCGTGAAAATTTACTTTTCTTTTTGATAATGGAAATAAATAAACTATTGAATTGAATTGAATTAAATTGAATTGTGCATTTTGTAGATATCATACATTTAATATCTCATATCATGTTTGTTGCCCTCTTGAGTTACTAATTTGAATGAAGGCCAGTATTGACGTGTGTATTGGACTACTTTTTTTTTTGTTGTTGTTGTCAAGGAAACATTTTGATGCATTATATTATGCCTACATTGTCAAAACAAATGCGATTTCAGGTAAGAAAAGGTTGTGGAAAAGTGTGTTGTTTTGTTGTTGTTGTATATAAAATAATGAAATAATATAGTAATAATAATGATAATAAATAAAAATAAAATATATGAAATATAAAGAAATGCATAGGAAATATGCTAAAAACATGATTGTTCTGTATATTTTTTTTATCCCCATTATGTCTTATTACAGACCAATCATTTTCATATTTGCAACAAATAATAAGCAAGTGGAATTTTATTATTTGTTATGGTTGAAATTTCTGAAGGTCACCACATGGGGGCGCTATTCATACCAACCTAATAATATATCATGAGACCTGAGATGAAATGTTTGGGATGGGTACATGTATAGTTATGACATTTCATATTTGCATAATACTGGAATTTTGAGATTGCAAATTGATAATATGATAAATTAATGATATTAGAGGCGTAACTTGGGTGAAGGAATCAAAATGACTCAAAATATAAGGGCAATCTTTAGAAAATATCATTGTTTTCAATTATCTCTAATATATCCATTGTTTTATGCCTTTGTCACATAAAAACAAAGAAAATAATAAATGAAAAATTTTCCAGGACCATAATTACTTCAAATTTTGCTCCTTCAACAGATTTCAGCCTAGAAACATCCATTTCATACACTGCAATGCTGTTAAATGAAATGGGAACAGAAATAAAAAATGCAAAATCTGACTGACATGGTTGTCAGTTTATGGTTGCCATGGCAACGAGCAACATCGAATATAGTTAAATTATATATCAAAATGTTTGCAATGAGATAGTAGGAAAAGTCACCAAATTTGGTTGAAATCGGATTAAGGGCGAAAGAGTGGCAAACGAAAATCTGGTGGGGGGGGGGGGCACAATGTGCCCCCCTTGGGCTTTATAGGGTTAAAGTTTAGAAATCCTCGTACCAGTCCCGATTGTGAGTGTGAACGACGCGAACGTGCGATACTGTGAGTGTACAACGAAGTGCTTCCTCACAGTTCAATGTGTTCATGCGGTCTACGTACGGTCACCCGTGAATGTGCCCCCTCCCCTACCCTCCTCCATCCCTCCTTTTCTCTTTGTTCTTGATCCCTCTATAGTAGACCGCCAAATACGCCACCAATCTTCCCCTCCTCACTCCATCTAACCCTCTCTCCCAGGTCGATTGATCTTTTGCCACGTGGTCTACTATCAGATGGTCTACTTTCCAGTTCGTCGAACACCATTACGCCTAAACTCTCTCGGTCTACTATATCAATTTCGTCAAATGCCCAGTTTGGCTAATTACAGTTTCGTCTAACAGTCAGATAGTCTAATTGCAGTTTTGTCTCCTTGATTTTTCCCCCACTTTTTCTATAAACCATTGTTATTAGAGGAAGTGGGCATAGCCCATCTGGAAGAAGATCAACTGGTAATGAGGCAATTGGACTATAATGGTCATTAGACGAACTGGTTACAGACAAAACAGCTACCATGGTTGAGACTATTATGGCTATAGTATAAGACGAAATGGGAGTAGATCACCCATCGTCACTGATTAACAGTGGCTAACACTCATAAACAAGTAACACTAATATATTATCATATGACGCGTGAAGTTTTGCGGATAATATCCTTCATATGCATTTACTAGTTCAATACATTACATGACCATAATGGGGGAGGGGGATTCATTCATTAGTTATAATATCTCCATCGTTCGAAACGAACTGTTTATTAGAGATATCTATGTCAGCTTGTCCAAGTTTACTGCATAATGTTCAGCAGCTATCAGTCCTCATGACCAAAGCAGTGTGCCTTCTTAAAGGGCACCTGGCCATTGAATGAATCTTGTGTATCACTGCGCCAGTAGGTGCTTTGTGAATCTCCTGACCATTTTTGTGTTAAGTAATTTTTAGGATTTGGCTGAACGTCAGCAAATTATATTTTGGGTTTGTATCACCTCCGAATTGTACATGAGTCATAACTTCATGTATGTTAAGGTTCGTGTTTTGTGCGCTCATGCAGGCCTTTTACGTTAATTTGAAAGAGCTGTCAAGCACGTTTTGATCAATGCGGTTAGCTGCATCCTGGCATTTCTCACGTACACTGTTGTACTTGAATGAGCTGCAAGGTCTTCATTTCTTTACATTCACTACTTAGTGATAATAAGTATGATGATGCCGTACGGTATAATGGAAGGAATGAATGGGGTGTCTGTTTATTGTTAGTCTTTACTTCTGACTCTTTTGCCCTGCTGTTATACAGCCACATTTACTAGTAGTATACTTCAAAGTATCAAGAATGATAAAAACATGTCAATATTAAGAGTAAAAGGCTACCCTAAAGCATGCTTTTTCCACATGTCACTGCCTACCAGGCTTTTTTGGATAAGTTTTCTAGTGTTTTTCATGGATAGCTTCTCTGCTCGTCAAACTTGCTGATTGGAGGTGTTTTCAAAATACCAAATGGACTCATCAACTTCAAATGCAAAGCTATTCCTTGAAATCGTCAGTCTGAAACATGATTACACATTATAAATGAGATAACTCATTATCAAGGTCATGTATTAGATCTGCTTATAACTCATAAAGACGACACTGTAGCACTTTATAATACAACATACTGGCGTTGTGGAATGTATAATTATCTGATCATTCCGCAATAATGTGTGAATGAACCTTCCTAAACGTTGTATTAAAAAAAAAAAAAAAGTAATTAGACGGATTTTCAAATCAGTAAACCCACAGGATTTTTTTGTTTTTTTGTTTTTTGTTTTGTTTTTTTGCTGATACTCATAGTAATGTTAAGCCACGTATATCAGCTGGTTCTTCTGTTTATAATAATAACACCAATAATAATGATGATGATAATAATAATAATAATAATAATAATAATAATAATAATAATAATAATAATAATTAGTATTATTATCAAATCAACAATACTAACAACACAAACAAACACACACACACTCACACACACACCAACACACACACACACAAACACACACACACACATATATATGAAGGGTTTGTTTGCAAAAACTGATAAGTCCATTTTTGAAGATTTTGAAGTACGATCTCTGTCATAAAGTACAAAATAATACCTTTTAAATGATATATTGGTCACTACATATAAAGGCATATTTTTGAAGTTATGGTCAAAAGAAGCACAAATTTTCTTATTATTCTCTTTATTTTTCTTGACCTTTAATCGCAAATATCTCCATTTGGCAAATATGTACTTATCGGTTTTTGCAAACAAACTCTTCATATATATATATATATATATATATATATATATATATATATATATAGTGCAGTGAATATTTCTAGGTCTACAACACGTTACCCGCTACTGTACTCTGGGTTCTTTTGCACCTGACTAACGACTCTTGCAAAGGTCACAATTCACCTCAATACCGAATGGTATACCCCATGAATATTTTCATTCGAACAACAAGCAGTTAGAATGAAAATCAAGTTCTACAAAACTGGAGATTAACAAGCAGATGCATCATGTTCAAAAGGGATGTGTAAATGCCTTGATGAAGAAAGCTAAGTTTATCATCTGAACACATACGAATTGTGGCAAAGACACAGAGAAATTACACAAAGTGGAAGATGTTTTACTTCACAGGAAAACAGCGATCTCCCCTAATAGAACACCTCGCTCATGGTGATCAGGTTGAGCGCGCAATTTTTTTTAAAGGAAACCAAACTAGACGAGCAGTGTGGATTAAATGAAGGCAACAACAGTAGGTATAACACATCAGTGAAAGTTTGAGGAAAATTGGGCAACTGATGCAGAGTAATGGATTCTTAATGTTTTGATATTGGTATATTGACTGGGAAAGAAGACTATAATGTTTAACGTCATGTTTGGACAACAATTTCAAGAAAATAAAAGAAAAACGTCAACAAATATTTTTTAATGAATATTTCACATTTCATTAACTTGTTACTGACCTATGGTTAAAGGGAAGATAAACCCCAGGAACAATGTGGATTGAGTGAAAGCAGCAACATTAGTAGAACACATCAGTGAAAGTTTGAGGAAAATCGGACAATCGATGCAAAAGTTATGAATTTTTAAAGTTTTGGTGTTGGAACCGGTGGATGAGGAGACTACTAGAGGATATGACGTATGAGTGGACAACAATACAAAGAAAATATAAAGGAAATTCAACAAAAATTCACTTTTCTAGAATTATGAAAAAACAATGGACCAACCTCTTTCAGAAAGCAGGGAGAATAATTGCTACCCTTAACATATATCAATATCAAGTTGATGGAATTTGTAATTTTCATGAAAAATGGATTTTTGCAGAATTTTCTTTATATTTTCTTGGTATTGTTGTCCACTCATACGTCATAACCTCTAGTAGTCTCCTCATCCAGCGGTTCCAACACCAAAACTTTAAAAATTCATAACTTTTGCATCGATTGTCCGATTTTCTTCAAACTTTCACTGATGTGTTCTACTGATGTTGCTGCTTTCACTCCATCCACATTGTTCTTGGGGTTTATCTTCCCTTTAAGGGTAGTATAATTCCCCTGCTTTCTGAAAGAGGTAAGGAAATTAGTGCTCTTTCATTATACGGGAGAAAAGTGACAGTATGTTGAATTTTCTTTACATTGTTGTGCACTCGTGATCTCATAAACTGAAGAAGTGTTTTGGAGATGATATATATCTTTATCTGTCTTTTAAACCTACTGTGACTTCATTGTCATCCGCCATTGCAAAACTTGAAGCATGTTTGCAAGACCCGAAAATCTGACTTGCATCCAATAGCCTAAAACTAAATGATGATAACTACGAGTTTTTCGTTATTGGATTCAAAGCATAATGCTAAGTATAGTCGATTACCAACCATGCCATGTTCACATCGGTGGCCTTTCTATTACTCTATCGAAAACAGCCCATAATATATGTATTATATTTGATCAGGAAATGTCATTCGGAAGCCATATAGCCCAAATTCAGCGAAATGATAATAGTAATAATAATAATAAAGATAATAATAGTAATAATGATTATGATAATAATAATTATTATTATTTAATAATAAAAATTATGATTATTATTTCATAATAATATTAGTAATAATAATAGTAATAATAATAATAATGATAATAATAGTTCTTATTTACCCAGGGTAGCCTAAAGCTTCAGTGTTGTCACTGCTCTACTGAGGGCCCTGCTATCGTTATTACTCCAGCGTTGCCAGGTACCCATTCATACACCTGGGTAGAGAGGGCATAGTGGGTAAAAACATCTTGTCCAAGGACGTAAACACTGGGCGGGGTTTGAACTCGGGTCCTCCGATCGGGAGTTGGGAGTCTTATCCACTATGTCAGCTCCCCACTGTTTTATATCAGTTGCATAACTTAAGTTTCAACGAAATATTTGTCTAAATCTGCAGCTGAGATATTTATTCATGATTTGGTTTCTTCTCGGTTGTTGTGGTTTTTTTTTTCTTTGTTTATTGCTGTGTAGTCTTAAAAGAAATCAAGACAAAAAAAAAATACAAAACTTCAATGGTTGCAAAATTCTGTCGCCCGGTTGTTAACTTTTACTAATAAGTTTGAATCCATTATTCACAAAATCTCTGTTCTTTACAGTGGCTACCCGTAGACACGAAAAATATTTTCAAAATTTTGTCATTCATTCAGATCATTCTTTTTCGCCTGTTTACCTAACTGACTCAAGTCCCAAGTTCCAATCCTCCACGACGTCTACACGTTCGTCATCAGAATACTGGTGCGTTATTATTCCAAACATCAGAGTAAAACATGGATGGGGTGATCGTGCTTTTTCTCTTATGATGAAAAAACAAACAAACAAACAAACGTGGAATCAGTTACTTATTCAGTTAGAGGTAGGGAATCCCATTTCCACGCCTCAAATGAAGAGTTGTATAAATGCAGTGGTATGCTGAAGAGAGTATCATTTTAGAAACTCCCATAAAGTATTGAAAGTTGAAGGTAACATTTAGTACATTATTATGACCGTTAGATTTTGAATTGAATTTTTTTCGGGGCTCACCGTAAATTCCAGTACATTACTAGGCTACCTTTGCAGACCCATGCACTGCATGTGTGTCCATCATGTATATTTTGTGAAGAAAGTTCATCAAAACTTACAAACATATCTATATGACATTCTTGCCACACACTCTATAATGTTATTACATCAGCTCTTATACTTTTAGATTTGTGTTTATAGATAAAAATACAGAAGACTGCAACAAAAAGGCTTAAGTGTGGCTGACACATAGCAGAACTACTGAGTAGTTGAGTTGTGTGCATTATTCAAATTGTAGATGACTGTTGACTTCCAAATTTCTCAGCAGTGGCCTAAACAAGTCCCCTGAGGTTCATATTTAATGTTTTGCTACATTTTGGGAGGTCTGTAAAAGGTAACCCCTACCTTTAAGGCAACTGTCATCTGCAGAAACAGTCAAATCCAAACTTAAAACGTATCTGCTCCTTTCATATAACCTCAATGTATAATGTTTTCTCTATAAAATATGATATTATATCGCGCTGATTTTGAATAAAATGAACGTGAAGTGTCGACCCATCATTTACAGACTTCAGTAATCATTTTGATTGCATTGCACTTTATCCAAAATTGCAAATTAATCATTCCCTTTCACCGCGGTTTTCAGTTAACTGCAAAAGGGTAAGTGCAATACCATGCACACGTTGGACTTGCCATCATGCCAAAAGTGAAAAAGAGGGAGAAGTATGTGCAAGTATATGAAGCCCACATTGAGACTTATCACATCTCCAAACAGTACACCAAAAAGTACTGGGATCACGTACTATAGTCGTTGTAATATTATGTTTTCTCATCACTCTCTTAAACCGCCATAGAAGTTGTGATACACTAAGTAATACACTGCACAAGTGAACATGATAAAGATCTAATAATGGTTTAGTCGAACAGTCATGTACATGCTGTGATAGAAGTGGTATTGTTGGCGGCGTCACGTATAGCTGATAGTAGCATTGACCTCGCAGATTTGTAGTAGGCTCAGACACGGTAGTGGTTATAGTACATTGTAGCAGTGGTATAGTACTAGTAGTAGTAGTGATGTTGGCAAAGGTAAAAGTTGGTAGTAGAGCAGTAGTAGTAGCAGCAGTAGTAGATGTGTATTAGTGGGTAGTAGTGGTAGCGGTAGTACTTCAAAAACAGAGGATCCGTTTTCAAGATTGATTTACTGAATTATTGATAATTATTGAAGAGGGAGGACAACCAAACAAAGTCATGGCGATAAATGACTAATACTCCAGCAGGCCAGAGATTCTGTTTGTATTACTTTGAAAACCCATGGAATAATAATAATAATAATAAACCATTTTATAGAGCGCAAATTACATTCAATTCTCTAAGCGCTTTTAGAATTGAGAAAAGACAGATACATGTGTAAGAACACACAAAAACAAAAGAATAAAATTACATGTATCAACCTGAAACACATCATTAACCAATTTACAGAACTCTGACAGTTACTTCACAAACAAGTAAACTGCAATAAAGGATTGAACTGATTTAACGATGAACTTTGAGGTATTGAATGTTGAAATGATTGTTGACCATATTAGTTAGTTGCTACATTAAACGGTTTTAACAATTGTTTGGTGTTTGAGCGGAGTTGTCGGGAAGCCTAGGTTGATATTCCTGGAGGAGCTGGTGCAACCCGTGCAACGTGTGTAATGTTGAAGAAATAGAGTCATATGTGTGAGTTCGGGATGGAATGGTTGAAATTATTTTCTTTGTCAGTCCAAAACTATATACAAATGGGGGACTGCGGACCCCATCCCTCGCCCATGCGGCAGACGTTAAATAATTGTGAAATCATCAACTTTTTATGTCAGAAATTTACACAGTTTTCTGTATATTTTCATGTCATAAACAGGCATGCGCGCAAGCAGCTTCACGTCCAAGAGTCATTAAATCTTAGTACAAAGCTGCTTGCGTCTCGATGAAAAAGGAGTTTGCTGAACAAAGCCTATGAATTACCTGTCCTCCCAGGCTGTGATGTGTATCTTTACATTCGTGATGAGTATCGCAGTGTGACATACTTGGGAACACAATGTGCCATTCAGCCTTTTTCAACCCACAATGGATCAAACAATGTAAGGAATCCCCCAAAATATAGTAAATAGTGTGAAATGTGTACCTTCGATAAAAGTTCCAGTGCACCATAGGAATAGTGTACCCTCTGACACCATTTGCCCAGATCTTGAAGATGACTTGGCGCGGATGATCAGCATATGCGGTTCAACATGTCCACCACGTACCCCAAGAGAGTCACCAACACACAAATCAGCCACATCACATATAGGGACATCTACGCCAGTGCACTCACCACGTGTCGCAACTCACAAATGTTGCACGCCACAACCAGCAACTTCTACGCTTTGGCACTCACCACATGTTGAGCCTCTCACAACTCGCACACCTAAACCATCGACGTTTACGCCAAGACACTCACCAAATGTTGCATCTCGAAAATCTCGAAAAGCAACATGTAAACCAACTTCTTCTCATACGACTCCCAATCTTGATTCACCACGTCCAGCAACATCAATGCAGCCTACCGCGCTCACCACCTCGTCCTAAACAACAGATGATGACCAAAAAAAGAAAGATGTTTACATCGTTTCGACTATACAATCCGATCAAATTGAACAAGGAAAATAAATACACTTGTACCTTTGTCAAGAAGAAGAAGAACAGGTCCCCAAATAAATAAAACTAAAGATAAAACCGTGGAAACGAGATCATCACATCAAGGATTAAAGACTTAAGGATACATACCACAGACAAATAGGAGAACTCGAAGGAAGAGAAAAAAAAGAACACGTAATACACTATCAAAGTGTACACATGTACTTCTGTACATACACAATGAATAAAAAAAAAAACTGTTGATGTGTCATACGAAGATATAATACAAGTTTTTATTTCCTCCTATTTATCAGCTCATTACTTTAGTTGAGCAGAAGTGCAGAAAGTGGTACTGTTGGTACACGCACTTCTAAGGGCAGATTCTGAAAGAGCAGACTGTAAGGTTAAAAGTCGTTGTACTCTGCAGAAATGATATCTGCCAAGATTTTTTTTTTTTTCAGAATGAAATCAAATTCAAAGGTCAAGTCCTACCTAAACAGTCCGTGAGTTGATTTGAATGAATAAAGCAAAATAAAAAAAGTTCATTAAAATCAGACGTAAATTAAGAAAGTTATGATATTTTGAATTTTGCTTATTTCCATACAGTGATGAACATGTTGACACTATTTCTACAGAGGAAACTGATGATATCATACAATCACTATAACTTTTGTTTGATTATACTTTACGTATCATATTTTTCCCCTCACGCACGCACGCTATGGAGAGGGCAAGGCGGTTTGATGTGAGGGCCGATTAATTTCACATTTTTTCCGGATCTTACTATTTTGATATTGCTCCATTACCAGTATTATTATGAGCAAAGTGAGTAAATCTACAGGAACTGAAAGGGAGCCGTATTTGTTGAGAAACAGGAAAACTAAACACCCAACTACTTTTGATACCTCACAAGTGGACGCTACACTACCTACTCTACAGGCCTCTGCTGGTGCCACGTCGGGCAATCAAACGGGAGGGACGTCTTCTACAATAGGCCCACTTCACATCACGCCCGGGTGCACAACACATCCCACGCATTGCTCATTAACTTCAGTGAAGGACAAGATGGCGCCCCCGACTACGGATACTGATCCGGTAAGCCATTCTGACTTTATTAAAACAACCGAAAAAATTCTGGAAAAATTAGATGCGCTGAATGCTAATGTGACAGCGATTCGCACTGAAGTCTCTGAAATGCGGGCAGAAATGTCGGATTTACATGCCGCAGTTGCAGATTCTAGTGCAAGACTCACTGCGATTGAAGACGATGTTTTGCCTAAGATGCAAAAAAAGAACGAAAATCTCGAAAATGAATTGAAGCAAATGATAATGGCTATGGAAATACATGACCGAAAAATGAATCTGTTGATATATGGAGTGGAGAAAAAGAAAGATGAAAGAGTTGTAGAAGTTGTGAGAAACATAATTCAGAAGTTGGGTTTCTCGAAGGAGGAGGCGCAGAGTATGTTCATTGCTAACGCACACCGGCTTCCACGACGTGTTATACCCGGAAATGAGCAGAGTAGGCGTGGTCACGATCCAATCATTGTACGGTTTGGCGCCATGTTGGATAGAGATGCCGTCTTAAATACATACCTACGAGCGCAAGTACGTCCGATGACCTCTGAAGGTCAAACTGGTGTCCGTCACGCTTTCCGCATTGTGACCGACTTACCTGCACCACTGAAGAGGAAGCGTTTCTTACTCGAGCAAAAGGCGTATCAGATGAGAAAAAAATGAGAACAAATCCACAAGAATCAAGTTGAATGGTGTAAATTTGCATCTAGAGTGTAGGGAGAAGGGATCTTCGTCAGCATGGCGTATTGTCACTGATTGAGTAATCTAAAGCTTCTACAGTTGGTTGAATCAGAAATGTAAAGCTTTGAATCTACACGTCACCAGTCCCGAAGTTGATTATCATAAAACGCCTTTTTTTTTCTTTTTTTTTTTGTTTCCGGTGGTCGAGTCTACAGTATGTTATCTTATCACAGTTGATGTATTAAAACCCTTACGCGATCATCGCTTTTTGCCCGTGATCGAGAAAGATGCAAATGTGCATATTGATCAAGCGAATGTATGAATCGTGTCTCTTTATGATCTGTTGTTGATACATACATACACCATAAGATTCATTAAATCTTAGTACAAAGCTGCTTGCGTCTCGACGAAAAAGGAGTTTGCTGAACAAAGCCTATGAATTACCTGTCCTCCCAGGCTGTGATGTGTATCTTTACATTCGTGATGAGTATCGCAGTGTGACATACTTGGGAACACAATGTGCCATTCAGCCTTTTTCAACCCACAATGGATCAAACAATGTAAGGAATCCCCAAAAATATAGTAAATAGTGTGAAATGTGTACCTTCGATAAAAGTTCCAGTGCACCATAGGAATAGTGTACCCTCTGACACCATTTGCCCAGATCTTGAAGATGACTTGGCGCGGATGATCAGCATATGCGGTTCAACATGTCCACCACGTACCCCAAGAGAGTCACCAACACACAAATCAGCCACATCACATATAGGGACATCTACGCCAGTGCACTCACCACGTGTCGCAACTCACAAATGTTGCACGCCACAACCAGCAACTTCTACGCTTTGGCACTCACCACATGTTGAGCCTCTCACAACTCGCACACCTAAACCATCGACGTTTACGCCAAGACACTCACCAAATGTTGCATCTCGAAAATCTCGAAAAGCAACATGTAAACCAACTTCTTCTCATACGACTCCCAATCTTGATTCACCACGTCCAGCAACATCAATGCAGCGCTCACCACCTCGTCCTAAACAACAGATGATGACCAAAAAAAGAAAGATGTTTACATCGTTTCGACTATACAATCCGATCAAATTGAACAAGGAAAATAAATACACTTGTACCTTTGTCAAGAAGAAGAAGAACAGGTCCCCAAATAAATAAAACTAAAGATAAAACCGTGGAAACGAGATCATCACATCAAGGATTAAAGACTTAAGGATACATACCACAGACAAATAGGAGAACTCGAAGGAAGAGAAAAAAAAGAACACGTAATACACTATCAAAGTGTACACATGTACTTCTGTACATAAACAACGAATAAAAAAAAAACTGTTGATGTGTCATACGAAGATATAATACAAGTTTTTATTTCCTCCTATTTATCAGCTCATTACTTTAGTTGAGCAGAAGTGCAGAAAGTGGTACTGTTGGTACACGCACTTCTAAGGGCAGATTCTGAAAGAGCAGACTGTAAGGTTAAAAGTCGTTGTACTCTGCAGAAATGATATCTGCCAAGATTTTTTTTTTTTCAGAATGAAATCAAATTCAAAGGTCAAGTCCTACCTAAACAGTCCGTGAGTTGATTTGAATGAATAAAGCAAAATAAAAAAAGTTCATTAAAATCAGACGTAAATTAAGAAAGTTATGATATTTTGAATTTTGCTTATTTCCATACAGTGATGAACATATTGACACTATTTCTACAGAGGAAACTGATGATATCATACAATCACTATAACTTTTGTTTGATTATACTTTACGTATCATATTTTTCCCCTCACGCACGCACGCTATGGAGAGGGCAAGGCGGTTTGATGTGAGGGCCGATTAATTTCACATTTTTTCCGGATCTTACTATTTTGATATTGCTCCATTACCAGTATTATTATGAGCAAAGTGAGTAAATCTACAGGAACTGAAAGGGAGCCGTATTTGTTGAGAAACAGGAAAACTAAACACCCAACTACTTTTGATACCTCACAAGTGGACGCTACACTACCTACTCTACAGGCCTCTGCTGGTGCCACGTTGGGCAATCAAACGGGAGGGACGTCTTCTACAATAGGCCCACTTCACATCACGCCCGGGTGCACAACACATCCCACGCATTGCTCATTAACTTCAGTGAAGGACAAGATGGCGCCCCCGACTACGGATACTGATCCGGTAAGCCATTCTGACTTTATTAAAACAACCGAAAAAATTCTGGAAAAATTAGATGCGCTGAATGCTAATGTGGCAGCGATTCGCACTGAAGTCTCTGAAATGCGGGCAGAAATGTCGGATTTACAAGCCGCAGTTGCAGATTCTAGTGCAAGACTCACTGCGATTGAAGACGATGTTTTGCCTAAGATGCAAAAAAAGAACGAAAATCTCGAAAATGAATTGAAGCAAATGATAATGGCTATGGAAATACATGACCGAAAAATGAATCTGTTGATATATGGAGTGGAGAAAAAGAAAGATGAAAGAGTTGTAGAAGTTGTGAGAAACATAATTCAGAAGTTGGGTTTCTCGAAGGAGGAGCAGAGTATGTTCATTGCTAACGCACACCGGCTTCCACGACGTGTTATACCCGGAAATGAGCAGAGTAGGCGTGGTCACGATCCAATCATTGTACGGTTTGGCGCCATGTTGGATAGAGATGCCGTCTTAAATACATACCTACGAGCGCAAGTACGTCCGATGACCTCTGAAGGTCAAACTGGTGTCCGTCACGCTTTCCGCATTGTGACCGACTTACCTGCACCACTGAAGAGGAAGCGTTTCTTACTCGAGCAAAAGGCGTATCAGATGAGAAAAAATGAGAACAAATCCACAAGAATCAAGTTGAATGGTGTAAATTTGCATCTAGAGTGTAGGGAGAAGGGATCTTCGTCAGCATGGCGTATTTTCACTGATTGAGTAATCTAAAGCTTCTACAGTTGGTTGAATCAGAAATGTAAAGCTTTGAATCTACACGTCACCAGTCCCGAAGTTGATTATCATAAAACGCCTTTTTTTTTTTTTTTTTTTGATTCCGGTGGTCGAGTCTACAGTATGTTATCTTATCACAGTTGATGTATTAAAACCCTTACGCGATCATCGCTTTTTGCCCGTGATCGAGAAAGATGCAAATGTGCATATTGATCAAGCGAATGTATGAATCATGTCTCTTTATGATCTGTTGTTGATACATACATACACCATAAGATTCATTAAATCTTAGTACAAAGCTGCTTGCGTCTCGACGAAAAAGGAGTTTGCTGAACAAAGCCTATGAATTATCTGTCCTCCCAGGCTGTGATGTGTATATCTACATTCGTGATGAGTATCGCAGTGTGACATACTTGGGAACACAATGTGCCATTCAGCCTTTTTCAACCCACAATGGATCAAACAATGTAAGGAATCCCCAAAAATATAGTAAATAGTGTGAAATGTGTACCTTCGATAAAAGTTCCAGTGCACCATAGGAATAGTGTACCCTCTGACACCATTTGCCCAGATCTTGAAGATGACTTGGTGCGGATGATCAGCATATGAAGAGCTTGCTTCCAAAAGGCGCTAAATCCAATTTTTATCGAACTCCATCTTTCACATGATTCGAACAGATCTTTGTCATGTGCATATAAGGCACTAAAAATTTAATCAAAATTGTTTGAGGAAATATGAAAAAATCAAGCATGAAATTCACGCTTTCAACCAAAAGGCGCTAAATCCATTTTTGCTTTCAACCAAAAGGCGCTATATCCAATTTCTCTATTCCGGTCTCTGATTGGTCAGAGCACGCCAGCTAGGGGTGCTCTGACCAATGAGAACATGCAACACGTACTATTACATGCAGCGATACTGCCCTGCATACTTCAATGGCAATTCTTCACGGTCATGGATCACTACTACTGTTGTCTGTAGTGCTGTACAGAACCATGGCCATCAGTCGAAAATACATGACAGTTTCATAATGGATGAAAGACCCAAGACTGCCGGTGATCTAAAAAGTGGTACGAAAAGTGGAAAAATGAAGCAGTGTTGAAGAAATGCAAGGCTAAGCAGTGGAAATACAGCTGTGAAAGGTGAGTTTACTTATCTGTACGACGCCCAGATTAAGTCAGTCCCATATGTGCATCTTGGTGTTGAGACCGAGATGGGCATCATACTCTACTTTGAACATGTTGAGTTGATTTATGAGCAACGTAGAATGTCAAATTTGGGTTTTATTACAAATTTTATAATTAATCATTCAATGGGATCAATAATCTGCTGGGGAAAATCGTGAAATGGGCCCCACCATGCACCGGCACTACGACAAACAGGGCTCGTCGTGCATCAATGTAACTGTTAAATTATAATGTATTTTAGTACGTGTTGGCTACCAGCTAAATGTTTACCTGTACAAGGCTGTAGTGTAGAGCTCTAACGTTAGAGCTCCATTAAATGTTAGTATTATATAATATGTTTTAGTAAATTAAACCTTTTGATCTACGGGTTCTGCTCGACGATGCAATACCAAGCAAGGTAAATTTATTACTACTAGAATCTAGTCTAGGCCTATACTAATAGGTTGTAGTACTGTAGTAGCTACTACCAGATATTATAGGGTGGACTTACAGCAATTAGCAACAGGGCTGCGTGTGTATAAACAGGGTAAATTTACCGGTACTTTTCGGCGATGCAATACCAAGCAAGGTAAATTACCAGTAGGCCTACTACTAACGTATAGGGTGGACTTGCAGCAACAGGGCTGTGTGTGTATAAACAGGGTACTTTTCGGCGATGCAATGCCAAGCAAGGTAAATTACTACTAACGTTACTAACATAGGGTGGACTTACAGCAACAGGGCTGCATGTGTATAAACAGGCGAGCCGCTGTGAACCAATGCTGACATGCAGTGGTGGGGCCTATTTAACAAGTATGCCGTTTGTTTAGCGTAGGGTTGTATACCTATGGTAAGAATAATCAAGGGTCATGAGGAAGTCTTTCCAAGGATAGAATGAAGGGCAAAATCGTGAAATCGGCCCCACAGCAGTGTGCTTGCACTCGTGCATTTAGCAATTAAGCAAGTTTAGGTTAGGGTTAGGGTTTAAGGTTAGGTTAGGGTTGTACTTATAGTTGAATTGGCTGTTGAATTAGTCGAGGGACATTAGGGAGTCTTTCCAAGAATAAAACATGAAGACCAAAGAAAACAAACGGGAGAAAGGGAGGACTATGCTGTGGAAATCGGCCCCGCCTCTGTATCAATTGCTCGTAAACACCGTTTGGTGGGGCCGCATTACTGTGGAAGAAAACCCCAACGCTGTGCTTATGTACTGATGAACGCCACATGGTGGGGCTGAATTCACGAGTATAAACAGGCGAGCCGCTGTAGTATTAGTACCGACACGCAGTGGTGGGGCCTACTTCACGAGTATGCCAAATGAAGTGTATGGCTACATTGTATGCAGTGGAAACTGGTCCTGTTGCTGTATCAATCATGCATATTAAAGTGTCGTTTGGTGGGGCCACATACCTCAGTATTAGCCCTGTATTGTGCAAGAAAGCACCATATTGAACACCACATGGTGGGGATGTAACAGGTAAGCTGCCGTATTATTTAGTACTGATGATAGAGAGACAGTGGTGGGGTCCATTTCACAAGTATGTCACTAATTATCTGTTGAAGGAACTGTAATCAATAAATGAAATTACCTTGACTCTTTTTCTCAGTTAAGTTTTCTGTAGATCTACAGCGTGTAACTATTCAAGTCAGTCTATACAGTACTGCTTATGCTGTGTTGCAATGGTAATGACCTGGTTACCTACTTTTCTAACTGTTCAAGTTGGTCTATGCAGCACGGGTACATTGCCCTGGTAATGATAGAATTAGATAGAGCCTGTCTAATATTCACTGATGGATCTTATAATCCTGATATGATTGCATTAGTGGTTTTTTTATGGTTGTATTAAACATAAAAAAATTATGTTAAAAAATCTGTAAGTCAAACTAGTCCCTTTCTTTTTCGTCTTTTAGTAGAGTAAGTGTTGCTCCAAATCACTATGGCTGTCTAGAAGCTATTGAGAATCAAAATTGAAAGTTTGAGGTTGTGTTTGCTACTCGTGGACAGATATTCTAAGCCATCAGTATTAATTACTTTTGATTGAATTCTCTTATTCTTCTCCCAATTCAGGTTAATCGCAAATCATCCTTGGAAGTCATACAACCTACAGCATATCTGCAAGCAGCAAGTGTCACTGAGCTGGCAAGACACCCAACGACCTGCCCAACTCCTCGTCACGCCCAATACATCTGTCCCCCCAGGAGCAAACCTCCCAAGGAGGGATTGGGTGTCATTAAATCGGATTCGAACCTGAGTTGGGCGTTTCAACGCAGCCATGCATCGGTGGGGGCTACGCCCGTCAGCAGCCTGCCAGTGTGGTGCACCAGAACAGACTGCTCAACACATCTTGAGTGAGTGCCCTGATCTCCGCCCTCCTGACAACATGGACCTGACACACCCTACTCCTGAGACTGTAACTTGGCTACAACTACTGAGGGACGTTATTTAGCTGCTGCTGCCTCATACGCAAGAAGAAGAAGCGCACATCGATGACATTTACCATGCCTTATACCAGGAGGGTGACAGGATGCATTCATAGCAGTACATGAAAGGCCAAGATTTCTTAAGTGAATCAGAGGATTGCGAGAAATCACAGAGCTTATCGTTCATTTCTGAGCTCATGCGTACTGAACCAGACAACGGAACCATCACAGTGGTCTTAATCTCATTGAATGCTGAATCAAGCTTTCTTGAGTACGCCGGTAGGTGCAACGTACTTCGAGTGGCTGTGTGTTTTTGACATCATTGAACGTAAGCTGCGAGGAGGAGAAAACATCCCTGGAAAACAACATCAAGGTGATATTGCGTGCATTGAGGCGGTGGACAGGAATTGGGTGAGGGGCTGACCTAGTGGCCCATGCTTTGAATGACTTCCTTGATATTGAATACAGTGGACATCTCAGGCAATTAGGATAAAGCAACAGTGGCCACCAATGATGAAGGGAACTCTGACTCGAGCTTATGGCAAGATATTATGATTCCTAGGGCAGGCACTTTAACTAGTTGAGATATTCTGCCATGGACTTGATGGTATGCATTTCATGCGGTAAACCTCCTGTTTTGGCTGTAAATGACTCAATTTTTACTTTTTAGAAATGAACATGGTAAGAAGACAAAAAAAGACAATGTGATTCACAGTACAGATGCCTAGATGTAGGCCTTATTGCTGTTGACTTACGTATAAAGAAAGAGTTTTGTCCACAGATGTGCTTTCATGTGCATCTGTTGCCTTCTTAATAAGTACTACAGTTTTAGCAAATTGACATTTTTTTTTTTAACAGATGTTTGGTTAGTCCAAATCAAAAAGCCTCCAGCAAAGCCTTGCAATGCTTTCTTAGTATTAATAGGTAAAGCATACAATGTGAGGGCTTATCATAGTGATTTGTTTTCATGTCTGTTGCAGTCAGATTTCTGCATGACAACCTGTATTTTATTTTCACCTGAAGTAAATACTATCAGTCAATATGATTTCACAATCTCTGCAAGTCCTCACTTTCCTTGTGTCACTGTACCTTCTGTAGAGACTTCATGATATTCAGTGCAAAGTGTCATTAGGAGATCAAAGTATTTTATTTGTTGTTGTTGCTGCTGCAGTTGTATTTTGCATGTGTGGAATGTATAATGAATAGGTGTACAGTATGCTGCTATTATGAGTAAAATTAAAAGCAGCATGCTGGGAAAGATTTCACATTTTGATGTGTGTGTGTTTTGGTGCATTTGTGTGTGTATGTGTATGTGGGTGTGTCTTTGGGTGGGTGTGTGTGTGTGTGGGTGTGTGTGTGTGTGGGTATGTGTGGCTACTGTGATGTAAATTCATGCAGTTGTCTAGTATTTATCTGGATTGCACATTAATGACATTCCCTAATACCAATGTTATTGAAGAACTCAAAAGTATTTCTTCCAAAAGGCGCTAAATCCATGATTTCTTCCAAAAGGCGCTAAATCCGAAAAAATCTGAAATATAAAAATTCATAAAAAATAAATGGTGTGTGCAGGATTTTTTTAATGTGCATTTTTATTACCTACTGTGATGGCTCTTCCACTAGGAGCGTAGAGCTAATGAATAAACAAGCTGTAATATGTGTAATTAAAAAACATCAATTTACTCGAAAGTAGCCGGAATGGATTTAGCGCCTTTTGGTTGCAAGCTCTTCATATGCGGTCCAACATGTCCACCACGTACACCAAGAGAGTCACCAACACACAAATCAGCCACATCACATATAGGGACATCTACGCCAGTGCACTCACCACGTGTCGCAACTCACAAATGTTGCACGCCACAACCAGCAACTTCTACGCTTTGGCACTCACCACATGTTGAGCCTCTCACAACTCGCACACCTAAACCATCGACGTTTACGCCAAGACACTCACCAAATGTTGCATCTCGAAAATCTCGAAAAGCAACATGTAAACCAACTTCTTCTCATACGACTCCCAATCTTGATTCACCACGTCCAGCAACATCAATGCAGCGCTCACCACCTCGTCCTAAACAACAGATGATGACCAAAAAAAGAAAGATGTTTACATCGTTTCGACTATACAATCCGATCAAATTGAACAAGGAAAATAAATACACTTGTACCTTTGTCAAGAAGAAGAAGAACAGGTCCCCAAATAAATAAAACTAAAGATAAAACCGTGGAAACGAGATCATCACATCAAGGATTAAAGACTTATGGATACATACCACAGACAAATAGGAGAACTCGAAGGAAGAGAAAAAAAAAAGAACACGTAATACACTATCAAAGTGTACACATGTACTTCTGTACATAAACAATGAATAAAAAAAAAAACTGTTGATGTGTCATACGAAGATATAATACAAGTTTTTATTTCCTCCTACTTATCAGCTCATTACTTTAGTTGAGCAGAAGTGCAGAAAGTGGTACTGTTGGTACACGCACTTCTAAGGGCAGATTCTGAAAGAGCAGACTGTAAGGTTAAAAGTCGTTGTACTCTGCAGAAATGATATCTGCCAAGATTTTTTTTTTTTTCAGAATGAAATCAAATTCAAAGGTCAAGTCCTACCTAAATAGTCCGTGAGTTGATTTGAATGAATAAAGCAAAATAAAAAAGTTCATTAAAATCAGACGTAAATTAAGAAAGTTATGATATTTTGAATTTTGCTTATTTTCATACAGTGATATGAACATATTGACACTATTTCTACAGAGGAAACTGATGATATCATACAATCACTATAACTTTTGTTTGATTATACTTTACATATCATATTTTTCCCCTCCAATAATGCAAACTTGGTTTGATTCCTCACGGAACAGGTAAAACATCATTATAATATATTTTGAATCAGTAAAGAGCTTCTTTATTACCAAAGTTGTAGGACCTATATATATATATATATATATATATATATATATATATATATATATATATATATATATATATAATATATAATATATATATATATATATATAGATATATATACATCTATATATATATAAAATATATATAATATATATTATATATATATATATATATATATATATATATATATATATATGTATATATACATATAATGAAATGTTTGACATTACACTAAAATACAAAAGAAATACACTGAAGTCAGTGCAGTTCACTTTACTTTAATACAAGCATTGATCACCTATGGCATAAGGTGCCTGCGTCTAAAGGTAAAAGTAATCACTGAAAAAAAAAAAACAAACAAACAAAACAAACAAACAAAGTAGAGGAAGTTATCAGTCATCTCTGTCATAGTATATTATCATCATAAATACTGGTAAACTTGGATTGATTTGCACTGATGTATAGAGATTCCACTATTTCAATTTCAATTTCAATTTCAAATTATTTTCGTATTTCTCGGTGAAGAATACATGATATAACAAAATATGATAATACAAAATGTCCAGCTTGGATACATACATAGAGAAATAGGAATACAAACGTAATACATAGCGGTCGATGTGTCATTTTCAATCAAAGTAAAGGATGCAAAGAGAAATACGATGGAACCTACTAAAAAGCAAAGCTTGTTGAGTGTAGGTCCCAACCGACTGCAACCGACTGCTAAACCAGTACGTGATTACAGTCCCCATGTATACACACATGAACACACACACACACACACGCACACACACACACACACACATACACACACATTGCAGAGTCCTATATACAGATTACAGAACAATCAGTTTATCAGCGAAATGTGCACTATGACAGAATAGAAACCAGAGGCTATTACATCCCTTACAAGCTATTTCTTTCTCTTTTATTGGTCGAGGGCATTGCAAGTAACAAGACATAATATTATTTCCTCCAAGACAATCCATATCCCGTTGAGTGTCCAATTATTGCCCTCGAGAAATAATTGAATGATGGTATAGTTTTGGTTGAGATGGGTGACTCAGATTTTTAACTGTATGCAAGAGAATTATAAACCATTTTTGAACTTTTGAAGGACACGAAATTCTATTAAAGAGGAAGTTAAAGTTTATTTGATAAAATGGCTGAGACATCCAAAAAGAACAAAGTGGACCTAATGAAATGTGGGTTCCACCTTTAATGAAGACTTTTTTGTTACTTTTCAGCCATCTTAAAACCAACTTTCATCAATCGAACTTTGAATTGATCCTAGAATCGTGTGCTCTTTCATATTTGATAAGAGGTTTTACAAATGGTTTCTTATTATATCATTAAAAAATGGAAACCTGAAGCCCAATGCATCTCAAGCAAAACTGAATAATCCCTTTAAAGAGGAATAACAACTACCACAACCACAACCACAACAACAACAACAACAACATAAACAAAAATCCGCATGACAATTTACTGAAACGTAACCCTAATATCTAGGACGATTTTTACAAAATCTAGTTTCTCTTTCGCCGGACCTAAATTCTGAAATTCCCTTGATAGCAACATAAAGAAGTTCTAAGTTTTAACACCTTTACCCTTCAATTAAAGACAACTTTAATTAATTCTTGTATCAATGGGGATTTGAATTTTTGAAAGCTGCTAATTCCTTGCTTTAACGTCTTTAACTTTAATTTATTTCATAACCGTTATAATACATTATTTATACAGTTCGACCTCGATTATCTGGTCTCCTTTTATCCGAAAATAATGATAATAATAATAATAACAATAATAATAATAATAATAATAATAATGTCTTATTTACCCAGGGTAGCCTCTTCAGTGTTGCCACTGCTCTGCTATTATTATTACCCTAGCGTTACCAGGTACCCATTTATACACCTTGGTCGAGAGGGACAGAGTGGGTAAAATGATCGGGGGCATCCCACGAGACCGACACCCACGAGTCATACGGTCCACGAGACCGACATCAATATTAGGTCCATGAGTCATACAGCCCACGAGTTATACGGCTCAGGAGTCATACAGCCCATGAGTTCGACACTACGCACAAAAGGCTCATGAGACCGACACTAAGCAAACATAGCCCACGAGACCGACACTAAGCAATAAAGGCTCATGAGACCGACACTAAGCAAAGAAAGCCCACGAGACCGACAGTAGGCAAAAAAGGCCCACGAGACCGACACTAAGCTAAAAAGGCTCACGAGACCGACACTAAGCAAAGAAAGCCCACGAGACCGACAGTGGGCAAAGAAGGCCCACGAGACCGACAGGATAAACAGCGCCATCTACATGTCAATCACCTGTACAGGGTGTTCCATGAACGGAAAAATAACATAATGGCGGGTGTAATTTCGTAACGCTATCAATTGAAAGATGGTGACCATCTACATAATTATGAACGTCATCAAATATGTATTTCTACATACTTCTGGGGAAGGGGGCAAGGGTGTCGGGGAGCGACATTGTTATCAAGTAGAAAAATTGAATTGTGTTCTTCATGCTCCCCCCCCCAAAAAAAAAAAAGAATTAGTATTCTTCTTCCCCCCCCCCAAAAAAAAAGAGACAAAAAAACACAAATGAATTTAAAAGAGGACAATAACGATGCATGGATTAGTTTCAGAGCTTTGATAATGCAATCGTGCTATTTTTAATGGGCTTTCCCAGTTTTTAGCAAGAAGATGGACAAGATATAAATTTTACCTCTTCTCTTTCCCGATTCACTAGTTGCTTATTCTATTCTAGATATTCTACCCTCCTGCTTTGACGTTTTGCAGTAAGATCTATTCATAATTTTCTCTGTAACTATAATGTAATTCTATTGATTAAAACGTTTTATATCGCAGAGATTCACCTCAATTTTGTGGCTTGTGTTATTCTCCTCCGAACAGTACATTTTATCGTGAAATACAATAGCTCTTTTCATGGATGCATCTGGGTTTTTTTCTGAATCCCTAACGCTACCTTAATAGACGATTATGTTATTTTTTATTTTTTATTAATACTAAATCAACAACCTGGCAGGTTTATTGTGGAAAGATCTGTTACACACTTTTACTGTACTTTGTTCATTTTTTTTCACAAACACACATCCATGCAAAGACAATCAAAGATCCTGATCATTTCGGGGGGGGGGGGGGGGGGCAACTGATGGGGTAACACCCTGCCAGAGATGGCAACTCTTCTTTCCATCTCTCATATCTTCCTATACTATTATCAGGACACCCTATACAATTTATTGGTCTATAGGTGGCGCTGTTCACCCTGTCGGTCTCGTGGACCTTCTTTGCTTAGTGTCGGTCTGGTGAACCTCTTTTGCGTAATGTCGGTCTCGTGAGCCTTGTATGCGTAGCGTCGGTCTCGTGGACCTTTTAAGTGTAGTGTCGGTCTCGTGGGCTTTGTTTGCTTACTGTCGGTCTCATGAGCCTTTTGTGCGTAGTGTCGGTCTCGTGAGCTGTATAACTCCTGGGCTTATTTTACTTGATGTCGAACTCGTGGGCTTTATTTACTCCGTGTCGAACTCGTGGGCTGTATAACTGGTGGGCTGTATGACTTGTGAGCTGTATGACTCGTGGGCTGTATGACTTGTGAGCTGTATAACCCGTGGGCTGTATGACTCGTGGGTGTCGGTCTCGTGACGTGCACCCAAATGATCTTGTCCAAGGACGTAAGCACTGGGCGGGATTCGAACTCTGGTCCTCCGATCGGGAGTCGAGAGTCGTATCCACTATGCCTGGGGGCGCTGTGTATTATCCGGACGCACTCACGCAGTGAAGGACTTTTTTTTTTCATCCAAAAATTGAGAGAAAACAGTGAATTTCATGGATGTATTTCACTAATTTCATAAGATGTGCATGATAGGTTTCTCAATAATGAGGTAAACATGTATGATTTTCACATAAAGATATACTTTATCTTTGTGAAGAAGGGACTACAATTTTGCACAGCCCAGCATAGATTACACCACCGTTGCGGGGTACGCTACCTGCCTAGCTGCCAGTGCACTGGGACCACAGCTTGGACAGCAGTTATATACATTAACATTGTGTCTCCCATTTCCGGCCAATTCGCTTATCCGGATGAGCGCCGGTCCCGACATGGCCGGATAATCGAGGTCTAACTGTTATTATAGTCCACATCTCGGTAAGACCAGTCTCATGTGCCTTGGCTTATTGACCCTTGACCTCTTCCTCCTTTACTCCTTCCTCTGTCCTCTCCTGTCCCTTTCTGGCCTTTGACCTCCTGTTTATTCTTTCCGCGCGTATGTAAGAGAGCTGCTTTGTTTCTGTCTGTGGGTGCGTTTGTGTGCGTACTTAATTTATGTTCTACTTCACGAGGAATATGTCAAATCGTTTCGTTTGATTACTACTACAATTCACTATTCACGGCGGGACTGCATTGTACAAGCTTGGCTTTTTAGCAGTTCCCTTCATTTCCGACATTTTCTTTGTTATGATTCAGTTACATTGTGTCCATGCATTTCTTCATCCAAAGTATATTTATTGTCTCATTGTATGAGCAAAGTAACATTGTGCATTATTTTGTTTATATGCAATTGTCATATTGTGTTCTTTCGTCGGAAATTAAATAAAATAGAATGAAAATGAAGATATACTTCAGAGGATTTTATTTTTCAAGTGTATTTGAGGATATCGCATCCCACTCATCGCATTGACACTAGTACAGTACGTTTTTTTTTTCTTGTTATTTTTTTTTTTCACCAACACCACGTCTTCGCTTCGCAAAGAGACACGTTTGGTTTCCACACACATGTGAATTTGTATATCGCGGCTACGCTCCCAGATCTTGCATACCCTAAGCTAAAACGCGTGAGTTTGTGTCTAGAAGAAATGAACTTGTGGTGTGACGGTCTACCACAAACTGTACGTAAGTAAATTCCAATTTCTTTGCTATTACTCTTAAAATAATTTCTGAAAAATATAACACAAAATTACCAGGTCATTGTTCGAGCTACTGGTTAAAATATGTACAACTTATTTCTTTCGTTCGTATTTATTCTGCTTCTTGAATCAAATCAAACTACATAAAGTGTGTGTTACAGCGAAAAAAACAAATAATCAAATGACAAAGGAGTTAAATAAAAATGGAATACAATGAAATGCAATTGGAAAGATAAAGTCGAATACACATTAAAGACACATAATAGATATACCTAGCGAGAGGTTAAATTCAAAAAGCGATACATTATGCTATTTACTTGAGCTAAGAGACCGAAGCTGCTCAAAAAAGAAGAAAATATTTCTAGATTAATATATTAGGATACCTTCAAAGATATTTCTTGCGATGTACTAAGTGTAGTTTTATTATATTTCTTTTTTATGATAACTTTATTTAGGTAAAAAGTAAAGATAATAGCCTTTATTTATTTTGTTTTCAAACTCGTAAGTCAGACTGATGCAACGCGTGTGTAAAATACCATGTACTTGGTGCTTATGTTAATGTACGCGGCCACGGATAAGGATGTTAACATTTCTCCATATTACGATTATTTCTTATTTCTTTTTTTTTTTTTTGGAGGGTGTTCGTCAAATGAAGTCGATATCTAAAAGATGAAGTAACTTTGTTAAATGACCCTTGAAAAAAAATATCGACGTGGAATTTCATGCTTTGCTTTGTTGAGCTATAGAAGGGATTACCGTATCTTTGATGGATGTTATATTCGTTCTGGTTACAGGAAAATGCATGCTATGATTATGTGTCATATTGTAGCCAATGCTAAAGAAAATTAATCATTTCGATTTCAAACTAAAAGAGGTATAGAAGCTCCTGTTATATCGATTACTCATGAATGATTGGACGATTTGATAGTATAACGATAAAATCCTCATAGTGGTTAAGTGTTCGTGTTGTTTGTACGGTTGATAATGTGGGATGTATTCGTTTTGCCTGTTTATCTGTTGTTTTTTTTTGGGGGGGGGGATATTGGTATGTATTATATCTTTGCCTATTTATATTTCGTATATTTTGCCCCTTCCTTGATTGTCAAGGTTGATTGGTATGAAGAGTTTCTTTGCAAATACCGATAAGTCCATTTTTCATGAAAATCAATCGACATTGTTTACTGTGATTTAAGGAATTGTGGGACCAATCTGAAGATATAATCAGTTTATAACAAAACGCAATATAACTCGGACTATTTCAGTATAAAATCAGTGTTTTGCTGCAAAAATCGATAAGTCCACTTCTCATTTTGTTGCATAAGCCGATAAGTCCAGATTAATAAATCAGCATACCGTGTATACCGTATATATGTCAGGTGATTTCATTGATTATGCTGTGTTATGCATGCTGTAAAGTAACTATGTAGGATTACATACACGCACGATACGGATTCCGCTATAAGCATGCAGGCTGCAGCGCCAGCGTCGCGGCTACTGCGTGCTGATCTAAATAATTGTGTATGACGATGAGCTTCTAGAGGCTACCCAGCTTTCGTCCAACCCGGGACGAAAACGGGAGCGCAAGAAATGAAATAATTATACCGTTGATAATTTATGGTAATGCAGTTTCCACACATTCAAAACATGGTGTCCTGCTTCCCTTGTTCCAAAGAACAGCATGTGTGCCGAATTGCATGAGCATTGCTACAAAACATGATTAAGTACTTTGATCCAATTATTTTGTCCTGATTTATTTTCATGATATTTGGTTGCCATAGCAACGCAGTTTCCAACACATGAAAAAAAAAAAACGTCTTCACCACCTCCATTGACAACACCAATGTGTGTTTACCAAAGTTCGTGAGCATTTTGCTTGAGAAACTGAGGAAATTCTGCGATCCACACTATTTTCCCAAATTATTGTCATAATATGCCGTTTGCATATTATTACCATAATGTGTTGTTATCATGGCAACGCGGTTTCCAACCCATTCGAAAAAAGTGTCTTGCACATCTTATTCCCGACACTAATATTTGTGTACCAAGCTTCGTAAGCATTTTGCTTGAAAAATGAGAAACTTTTTCGATCCCTAATATTTTCCCGATCAATCGCCGTAATATGCTGTTACCATGGCAACGCAGTTTTTGAGCCACGAAAAAATGTGACTTGTACATTTACCAAGGGCCAATGTTCGAGCCAGATTTCATGATCATTGCTCGAAAAATGCGGAAGTACCTCGAATAACAAAAGCCATTCAGTGATAATGTTTCCAATACATTTGACAAGAATAAAATGTCTTGCACATCTCCATCCCAAAACCAATGTGTGTGTGCTAGACTTGCAACGGATATGTTTTATACTACGAACGGTGGACTTATCGGTTTTTTGCCGCAAAACACATTGAAGAGTACAGAATTTCAATGTATTTCCCTTTGTGTAGATTTATAAAAATTAAACCTTCTATTACGTAGGTAACCGACATTTATATATGATCTCTACATCATTCGCGTTCTACACCAACAGAGCGTAACGAAAAATTGTGATTTAAAAGAATTGAACAAAATGGACATATCGGTATTTGCGAACAAACTCTTCATATCCGAGGTTTCCCTCGCCCGTTTCCTTGTTAACAACACGTCTTGCAAGTCACGTTTCCGGTCTATAATTTAGCAGCTACAACCGCTATATCAAATTCAAGATTCCTCGTTGCTAGGTTACCTCAAAACTAGAGCTAGAGAAAGCAGCATAAACGATGTATTGCCATTGACTCTGAAGCAGCAAGAAATCGGATGACGGTGAGGCTATAGTACCTTCCCTTATTGTAAAGTATGACTGCTGAAGAGCCCTTACTACTCAAAGCTTTTTCTTTTGTCATTTTTATGATCGATTTTGATGAAACATGGACATCCTTTATTGTCTGATATAACTGTATGCCTATTTAAATATTGGTATTGAAATAGTTGGGTTGGATTTGAGTTTCATGTCATCCCTCGCATAGACTATTTTTTTCAGCCAGTTAACGAATACGTTTCTCAACACAAAAACAGAAACAAACTAGCGGATTATTGATATTAATGGAACAAGTGAGTATTTAGATATTTTTTTTTTTTGTAAGTGATGGCAGATTGTTGGTTGCGGAGAGTTTTGGGTAGTTGATTCCACAGTTTGGGAGCATCCGATGAAAATGCTTAATTACCAAGTGTGGCCAGCATCTTGGAAGTTGGGTGATTCAGTGTGATACCTTGTGAGGAGCGGAGGGTGTACCGGGATGGATGACGGTTGGTTATGAGTTCAGATAAGTAAGGAGGGACGAGACCATGGATACGTTTTAAAGTGAGCAGAAGCATCCTGTAGTGGATGGACCTGACGGAAAGCCAGTTCAGTTAACGGAGGACAGGTTGCATGTGGACAAATTTGGATGTGCCTGTGACAAGTCTGGCCGCTGTATTTTGAACCCGCTGTAATTTCTCAATCTGGGTAGCAGTGGCACCGTAGAGCAAACCATTGCAGTAGTCGAGGCGGCTGGTGATGAAGGCATGAATGATGGTGAGTAATGATCTCTGGTCAAGATATTTATGAATTCGACGGATATTGTGCAGATGTTAGAAGGTTGCCTTACATGTCAATAGGGCATCCTGATCCATGTTCAATGTTGAATCGAAGATGAAATCCAAATTCTTGACATGAGATGCAGGAACAATGTTAGCGTTGTCAATCCTAATGTTGGGAATGTTGATCTTTTGGAGTTGTCGTCGTGTGCCAATGATGACGAACTCTGTCTTATCATCATTGATTAGCAATCTGTTTGTTACCATCCAAGTTCGAATATCCCTGAGACAGCACTCCATCACTTCTACAGCTTCTCTTTCACTAACATTACCATCAGGCCTGAATGAAAAGTAAATTTGAGTATCATCAGCGTAGCAGAGAGCGCGCGGGAGATGTTTTTCTAGGACATCAAACATGTCAGATGTATAGATGGAGAACAAGAGAGGACCCGAACAGGATCCTTGTGGCACACCACAATGCAGGTCAAACCTCTCAGACTGAGAGCAACATATGGTTACTCGCTGACTCCTACCAAGCAGGTATGACTGAAACCATTTCACTGTATGTCCGGAAATCCCTATCTTGGTGTGCAAACGTCTGAGAAGAGTTTTGTGGTCAACAGTGTTAAAAGCACAGCTTAGGTCCAACAACACACGTAGAGTGACCTGCTGTGGGTTCATGTTGAGGAGAATGTCAGTCTTGATTCTCAACAAAGCAGTTTCAGTGCTATGATTTTTTTCTGTAAGCAGACTGGAAGAGAGGAAACAGAGAATGCTTGCGCATGTGATGCTGAAGCTGGTCACAAACAACAATCTCGACTAGTTTGGACAGGAAGCTCAGATTGCCAATCGGACGGCAATTCTTGAAGTCACACTCCAATCCATGTCTCTTTAACAGTAGCGTAATGAAGGCCTCTTTTCAAATCTTCAGTGAATGTTCCAGACTGCATTGATAAGTTGATAACATCTGTCAAGACTGGAAGAAGCTTGTCCAGACAACTCACAACAAGTTGAGAAGGCATTGGGTCACACTGACAAGACCTTTTTCCACATCTCACAACAACGGTTTTGATCTCTGTGACCGTAAGGTGTCAAGCACAATATCATCAGGAGGACACGAAGACACATAATGGATGTGTAGTGGGACATCCATCTGGAGTGAGTTCATCAATTTTCAGGCGAATTGATTCAATTTTCTGCATGGAGAAACTCCCGAATTGGGAAGATGATGGGTCACTTGGTAAGTCAACATGAATGTTAAAGTCACCAGTAAGCAGAAGCGGATCTGTAGACAGGACGAGACTTAAGGTATTCACCAAATTCTCTGACGGAAGTACTTATTGAGACTGGATGGTTAGCCGAATATGGTGGCCTATAAATGACTGAAAAAAAGGCGGACAGATTCATACTTGATGCTCCATTCCGAATATTCAAAGGATTGGTAAGGTTTCAGCTCACTCGTCATCACTTGTATTCCATCTCTAGCCAAGAGGGCTTTGCCACCACCAGGTCGGGGTGGCCGAGGATGATAGAGAAGCTTATAGCCTGGTGGGGTCACTTCAGCCCTGTGGGCATCAACAATATCTTTCAACCATGTCTCGGTTATAACAAAAAGATCAAATTTCTCGTTCGGGACACAGTCAACGAGGGAGCAGGTTTTGTTCCGAATTGACCTTGCATTGACCATGCCGAATTTCACATTTGACTTCTGTCCATCTTGACATTGACATAATGTCCCCTGTGAACACTGGAATTTCAAACAGGATTCCTAAATGAAGCGCGTGCTACAGTATTCTGGCCACCGCTACAACCTCTTCGAGTGTTGGGTATAACATTCACTTCACAACTGGGGATTCTACACACAACATACAAACAAGCAAGCAAGCAAAGCAAACAAACAAACAAATGCATAAATACTGGACCTGCGTTTTTCCTGCTATTGAGATGGGAGTGATGCCTCCTCTAAATGTTCCATAATGACCTGAAATAACATGTTTGGTAAATAATATATATATATATATATATATATATATATATATATATATGAAGAGTTTGTTTGCAAAAACCGATAAGTCCAGTATTGAAGATTTTGAAGTAAGATCTCTGTCATAAAGTACAAAATAATACCTTTTAAATGATATATTGGTCACTACATATAAAGGTAAATTTTTGAAGTTATGGTCTAAAGACGCAAAGAATTCGTCGGTGAAAACATGAACCGACGTTTCCGACCCGCAAGTGCGCAAATGTGAATCGGAGAAAAACGCGTTTGAAAATATGGACTTTTTCAACGGATGAAATCACGTAGTTATCGACTGTTAATCTAGACAAACGTTACACCACAAGAACGCCCAAGACCTGTTCGTTCTAACCATTGTAAATTTATAACATGATTATATGCATGCAGTGAGTATTGACGTGGGGAAAATCAGGTTGAAATTTCGGACAGTGATTTTCTGCCCGTTACAGCGCGCGAGGAGGTTTGCGTCGGTTCATTCAATCAAGTCTATTGCGCGTCTGGTTTTAAACAGACGTGTACGCTTAGATACGTCGCTTCATATTTTTGACACGATATTTTTGACATAATCTTGAATGATTGTACCACTCTGCGGGCTAAATACGATCTCCCGTTTTTGTTGGTAGGAGACTTCAATGCCAGAACAGGGATACTTGGTGATTTTCTTACAGTGGAAGATGAGATTCAAAATGAAATTGGTTTGTCATTCATATCCGAGAATATAACTGATCCTCAATCTGAACTTGAATTGCTTGGTATTTGTACTGAAAGGTTCAACAATGATCGTCATGTTAATAATAACGGTCATAGATTATTAGATCTTTGCAAAAATATGGATATACATATAGTGAATGGCAGATTCGGTGATGATTTCGGTATTGGTCGTTTAACATGTGGCAGTGCCAGTACTGTTGATTATGCTTTGGCATCTCCCGAAGTGTTCACAAAAATTGAAAATTTCTCCATCGGTACTTATGATAAATTTCTATCAGACAAACACTGTCCGATTTCACTCGAAATTGTCAATAAATTTGCTCATGCTGTAGAAAGATCTACTGAAAATTATAATGTTTTTAGAACAGACGTAGGTAATTGTAATGATGAAAAGTCAATCAAGATCAAATGGGAGGATAAGAAAAGAAATATGGTCGTTCAAAATTTTGATGATGCAGAAATACTTGCATCAATAGATTACATAGAGACACTTGCTAAAGGAAACATCTCTCAAAGTAAAATTGATAAGATCGCTGGTAATCTACGTAATATCTATTTAGATGCTGCAGATGCGTGTAATATGGTTATTGAGTCTAAAGCAAAGAATTTCAAGGCACGCCGAAACAAATTTCACGCAAATTCTTGGTTTGATAAAGAATGTTCTGATGCAAGAAAAGATTTCATACGAGCAAGAAATGTCTTCCGTCGAACTAAAACTGATCATAGTGAGAGTGAAATGAAACGTAAAAGTAAACTGTACAAAAATGTTATTCGTTTAAAGAAGCAAAGTCATACCTGGCAATTAAATTCAGCGTTAAGGAATTTAAAAAGTTCAAATCCGAAAGATTATTGGAAACTGATTAATAGGAAGAATAGATACTGTGAAACATCTCAAGAACTATCATCGCATGATTTTTATGATCATTTTAAAAGTTTGGGTAGTGGTAACGTACGATCTTATGATGCTGGTATTGAAGCACTGCTTAATGAAATGTCAAATGAAGAATTAGACAGAGAGATTGAAATATCGGAAGTTGTCAATCAAATGAAACGACTTAAGAATAACAAGGCACCAGGCCTTGATTTGATTTTGAATGAACTTCTGAAGAATAGTTCAAAAAATTTGGTCAAGTTGATAACCAAATTGTTTAATCTTATATTCGACAGTGGCATTGTCCCAACAGATTGGGTAAACGGTTTGATAAAACCATTGTATAAAGGGAAGGGCTCACGAGATTGTGTTGACAACTACAGAGGTATTACATTATTGAGCTGTGTTGGGAAGCTATTCACAGCAGTATTAAATGATAGAGTAACTTTGTTTGTAGAATCACAATGCCTGTTAGGAGAGGAACAAGCTGGTTTTAGATGCGGATATTCAACTATGGACCATGTATTTTCATTACATGCTATCCTTGATTTTTATTTACAGAGAAGGAAAAGGGTGTATACAGCTTTTGTTGATTACAAAAAAACATTCGATTTGGTTGATAGATCTTCACTGTGGTTGAAATTGTTTGACCATGGAATTAATGGTAAATTACTCCGGGTCGTTAAGGATATCTATAGAAAGTCAAAATCCTGCGTTTTTTACAACAATTCTAAATCAGATTTTTTTTTAAGAGTAACATAGGTGTAAAACAAGGCGAGAATTTATCACCAATATTATTTTCGTTGTATTTAAACGATTTTTCGTCATTTCTGTCTCAGAGATACCCTGGCCTGGATTTTCTTTCATCAGGTATGAATGAAACGTGTTCTACCGAAGAAGTGAATATGTTTGTTGATTTATTCACATTATATATGCAGATGATACGATTGTGTTGGCTGAAAATGCTGAGGAACTCCAGTTAGCTCTTGATGCTTTATTTGATTATTGCCAATTGTGGCATCTGACCGTTAATACTACTAAGACTAAGATAGTTATTTTTTCCCGTGGAAAAGTTAGAACAGCTCCTACCTTTCTTTTTGGAGATGACAAAATTTGTGTCTGCGATGATTATGTTTACTTAGGAACGACGTTCAATTATAATAATAATTTTAAGAAAGCTATAAACAAACAAGTAACCCAAGCCAAAAGAGCGTTGTATTCCATGAAAAGTAAAATTTTACCTCTCCTCCTTCCAATCGACGTAAAACTAGAGCTATTTGAACATTTGATCATGCCTATTTTGCTTTACGGCAGTGAAATTTGGGGTTTTGAAGACCTCGCCCAAATTGAAACTTTCTTTTGTAGATATTGTAAGGAACTTCTTGGATTACATATGCGAACTCCGAATTGTATGGTTTACGGAGAAATAGGTAAAGATAGATTACAAAAAACAGTGACCCTTCGGATGTTAATGTTTTGGTTTAAACTTGTTAACAGTAAGATGTCAAAGATAGCGCATGTTTTGTATAATTTTCAATATGTTTTATCGGCGAGGCAAGAAAATTCGATGACATGGGTAATTAGGATAAAAGAAATATTTAACAACTTAGGTCTAACTGCAATTTGGAACAGCCAAGCATCACATCTCACTTTAGCTGGCTTTAAAAGTTTAGTTAGTACCAGATTAAATGATATCTATAAACAAGAGTGGCATAGTAATGTAGACAAAAATTCTCAATGTTTAAATTATCGAATCTTTAAACAGGATCTTCATTTTGAGAAGTATTTTCGACACCTTAATGATTCACAGGCAAAAATTTTATGTAAATTCCGTTGCGCAAATCATAAACTGCCAATTGTTTCTGGAAGATACAATCAGATTCCAAGAAACGAAAGGTTTTGTACCCATTGTAATGAAGAGAAAATTGGTGATGAATTCCACTACCTTTTTCAGTGTAGACTCTTTAATGAACAACGGAAGAAATACTTAAAAAAATATTACTGGAAATACCCCAACACTATGAAGATGGATCAATTATTTAATTGTCAAAAGAAAACAATCCTTTCCAATTTATCCAAGTTTTGTAATTATATAATGACACATGTTTAGATTATTAGTATTTTTTATCCTTTTTGCAAATACTATACATGCCTTTTTTACAGGCTGTGCCTTCTTTACAATTGATATGTAACTTATTTGTCTTTCCATTCTCTCCTCCTTTTTTCTTCCCCTCTCTACTTCTTCTTCTTCTCGTTCCCGTCTCCATATTTCCTTCATTCTTGTTCACTTAGCGTATGGATTCATTTCCGTATGTCTTTGCTTTTTTCTTTTTCTGTTTCTATTTTTTCTTTTTTTTTTCCTGAACCAAAAGTCACTCGTATATCGTTTGTTAATTCACCAGTCTTGTGTCCTTCTCACTCTCCCTCTTCACCTCCATATCCCTTCTCTCTCTCTCGTCATATTTTCCTTTCTTTGTTTTTTCTGTTTTTTGTTTTTGTTTTTGTTCTTTTTACCATATATCGTGTATATATTGTATATTTCTGTACATTTTTTTTCTTTTCATCAATCGCATTTCATTCTTATTTTGTTTGTTATAGTTGTTTTGTACACTTTTCAGAGTTATTTGCAATTATTATTTATTGATATTATAATGTGCTATGTGTTTTTTATTGGACTCCGATACCCAGAGTTTGGGTTGTGAGTAAATAAACTTTCAACTTTCAACTTTCAACTAATCCGCGCACAGTAGGTGAACGCGTAGCGCAAGCACCGTCTCACATGGGTATGCTTACACAGGCGCTCAATATGGGTCAACGAACTTTTCTGCAGACTCGAATGCACACGTTGGTTGGGTTTTTGCGTATTACAATATTTACTGTTTTCTAACTAAAAAATTCAACATGTTTGTGATTTGAATGTACGGTGAATATACCTATGACTTTTCATATCTTATAACAGTCCACTTAGTGCCAAACAAATTACACTAAGAATTTGACAGATTGCTCTGGCAAGCGAATGTAAATGAGTGACATCGCTAAATGAAGCAAATGATTACTTTTACTTTATGCAATATTGAACTTTATTTTTCAAGTGCTCATGTGAGGTGACTTGTACCAGTGTGTACTGGAATTTTGTCTACATTGTAAAGAAAATCATGCATCTCTTATTTCTTGCTGCTATCAACCTTGTAAAATAGTGCCAAATTACGCCAATTTCGGGATTTTACATGGCCGGTGCCAAGCTCCCCCCCCCAAAAAAAAAAATAAAAAATAAAAAATAATGATGATGATAAAATAAAAAAGGGGACACTTAATTCTTTTGTTGCCACTTCCGTGTTACATCAACTAACATGCAAAAAAAAAATAATAATAGTAATAATCAAAAGGCCTTCAGCGGGAAAAAAAAAGCACCTATCACGCTCATACTTTTGGTTTCATCTTTCTTCTAGTTCCACTACCGTGGTAAAAAAAGAAAAAAGAAAAAAAGTAGGGGCATAGTTGTGACACCCTAGGTATTCCTATGCATCGTCCAAATAAAATAATAATAATAATGATAAAAGTGGGGTGGCATTTTTTTTTCTTAAACAACAATTAGAAAATTTCCTAAAATTAGAAAAAAAAAACAACACGTATAATGCTTACAAGTTATGGTGAGCATTCAGTTGCCACACCATTTACTTCATTTTTTTAAAGTGATCTCTTGTACGTTATCACTGCTAACAGTATGGAAAAATTGATAGAGACAACACAAAAGCAAACTCATTCTTTTTTTTTTTTCATTCAAAATCAATTCACATTAAACACATATAGTGGTCAAGATATGTATTACTTGATCTCATCTTTAAACAAGATGATGCCTCTGACAAATCAAGATTTACTACCAGTTTGCAATACTTAAACTGTCTTATTGTTTATCTAGCAATCTGGATATTAGTGAATCGAAATGAGAATATAATCTCCACATGACAATATGTGCGCTCATCCATCACACACATCTTCACACATGAAACACTGTACAATTTTTTTATTTCTTATGAACACCTTTATTAACAGTAGCCGGTAGATACTAATACATAGTTGTATACATAGTACAAATTGTGCGTCAACAATATTACTCAGGACTTACTATCATCAGAACATACAATACAGAAACATGACAGACCTTCAATTGAAATCAAAATATAAGTTGGTAGATGAAGTATAAACAGAATTTTGTTAGAGTACACTTCTATGAGCTTACAGCACAAATACATGACAAATTAATTTGTACAAACAAGAGTGATGATATAACGTAATTATGTTCGTAATCTAAAAACATTACCATTAACATGGGATAGCAATAGTGTGAGCAGCATGTATCTACTGTTACAGTAGCTAAAACGAATACAGTAGCAAAGAGTATGACAAGCAGAGCAGAAAAATGGAGAAAATCACAACTGCATTTAAATTAAGAAAAATGTGCAATAAGTCTGTCAAGCAGTAGAAATCCAGCAAATGCAGCATCATTGCATTGCAAAATCAAGTCTTAGCCACAGTACAACAGCATGTCACAACAAAAGCATGCAATATATTCGAATAGAAGTGTCCATTTCAGCATGTGGTATCATGGCATATTTTGACTAAAAAAATAAAAAGGCAAATGTCAAGCAACATCTCACCTGCATACTGCAGTTTGTGAGTTGAGTACATTTCAACATAAGTTTATGGACCTTTGACCTTTAATGAGTTGACGACGATGACAACGACTGAAAAGTGACACCTATGTCTTCCTTCTGCTACGCAGGCAAGACAAAAACAACAACAACAACCACTTCTGGTAATTAGTGCATTCATGTCCAGGGAGCAAAAACACACAAGCTTCCCTTCCAGAATGAATTTGATAACACACAAATCTTTTAAGAGAACATAATGCACTCAACTGAAATCCACCAGTGGAATGTATTCCTTGATAGCCACAGAGTCACAAGAAATGAATTACTAAAGCTTCTAATTCCTACATGGATTTCTTAGAAATTTTTACAGTACTGAGCTGCAATGCATTTTATGTGTGTTCTTAGCCTTTCTAGTATTTTGTTGTGTGCATGTGGGGAATAGGGAAATTTTACACACACACAAAAAAATGAATAAAAAAAAACATGACGAGCCACAAGAAGTTCAACAAGGCAAGGGTAGGGAAAGGAAAGGAAAGCAAGAATGTTAGGTTATATTGTATCTTAGCAACATTGACATTTGTACAATAGCACAGCCGTCAACATGAACCAATCAAAACTACACTGTACCAAATTCTAGGTAGAAATCCACTTGTACACTTTCAATTACAATGTACATTTCCTATTTAAAACAACATTATGATATTTAGAGTAAAGGAGAACCAGAATTATGTTTCCAGGCTCAACACTACTAACTAATTAAAGAAAATTCTGGAAAGCTGGCAGCTATGCAGCAAATGAGAAATTAAAAGCATGGATGAGATTTGGGGAAAAAAAGTCAGGTGTGTTATGCTGAAATGGTAAATTGACAGGCATGGAATAGATGAAGATGAGAAGGATTAAAGACAACTCGAGGGCTGGTTTGATATTCTCAACTTATTTCTTAGTTTCTGAGATTTATGGCAGATACACAAAATGCTTATGCTGTGAGGGAAATACAAAATACAAAAATTTGAATGAAGAATAAGGCTAATAAAAGATATCACTGCATTGATCATAAGAATATTGACATGGATTCATGATGAGTGCATTCTTGTGAATCTGCCAATTAAGCGCTGCTGTTCACATCTGCTACACATCATATCTTGACAATGTCATATTTGTCCATTCTCACTACCATTGCAATTGACCTATAATATGAAAAAAAAAAGTGAATGCAGGAACAGATGACACCTGACAATGTGGTATCCTTGGGTAGAGTGGTACCCTTGCAGTTCCTTTGGAGGGACAATTACAGCCACTTTTTTAACACTGGGAGCAGTGATCAAAAAGAAATGCTCATATTATCGCACATGTATGGTTCATTTGTGTCACGAAACACCTTGGCGTACAAAAATTATGCAACAAAACCACAAACATAAGGAGATAGTACTAATTTTCTCATTAAACTGTCACAGTGACGGTTTATTCTAGAAACGGTTTTTATTCAACTATTGTTAACAGTTTGTTTATCTTACAATACCCTGTACTTAACACTGATTGAATAGAGATTAATATTTTCATGTTGGTGATTTTTTTCTCCCTGACTCATAGTTAGAAACTACTTTGAAGCACGAAAACAGTTTGTTTTCTTCATCTGCAAATGTTAGCAAGGTGTTTTAAGTGTTGCTGTAAATGCCATTGAAGAGGTGCTCTGCACTTGAAAAAAACAGTACCTGGGTGGATACCAAGTGGTACTGTTCCTGCCATTGAAAGGGTGCTCTGCCCTTGCAGACCAGTGCCGTGGTGGGGACCAAGTGGTGCTGTAGCTGCCATTGAAGGGGTTCTCTCCACATGAAGACCAGTACCTTGAGTGGGACAATTAAAGTCACTTTTTAACATTGGGCACAGTGATTAAAAATATGCTAAAATCATCACATTTGATGCACATGTATGCTTCAGTTGCATTGCAAAACACCCTAGCATTTAAATAGTTTGCAATATTGTCCCAGTGATGGTTTATTCTAGTAACAATTTTGATAAAACTATTGTCCACATTTTGTACATTTTACAGTACCCAATACTTAAAGGTAGGGAATCCTATTTGCATGCCTTAAATGAAGAGTTGTATAAACACAGTGGTATGTTGAAGAGAGTATCATTTTACAAACTCCCATAAAGTATTGAAAGTGGAAGGTAACATTTAGTACATTTTTATTGACTGTTAGATTTTGAATTGAATTCTTTTCGGGGCTCACCGTAAATTCCAGTACATTACTAGGCTACCTTTGCAGACCCATGCACTGCATGTGTGTCCATCATGTATATTTTGTGAATAATGTTCATCAAAACCTACAAACATTTCTATATTATAAACACTTGTACATTCTTGCCACACACTCTATATGATATTACATCAGCTTTTATACTTTTAGATTTGTGTTTATAGATAAAAAATACAGAAGACTGCAACAAAAAGGCTTAAGTGTGGCTGACACACAGAACTACTGAGTAGTTGAGTTTTGTGCATTATTCAAATTGTAGATAACTGTTGACTTCCAAATTTCTAAGCAGTGGCCTAAACAAGTCGCCTGAGGTTCATATTTAATGTTTTGCTGCATTTTGGGAGTTCTGTAAAAGGTATCCCCTACCTTTAACATGAAATAAATACAGATAAACATTTTAATGTTCATGATTTTCATCCCTAACTCACATTTAAGAATTCTTTTGAAGCACTAAACCATTTTTTTTTTCTTATCTACAGTTGTTGGCATAGAATCTGGGTGGATACCTTTTGTGGTACTATTCCTGAAATTGAAGGGGTGCTCTGCCCTTGTAGACCAGTGCCATAGTGGAAATTACATGATGATGCTGTTGCTGTCATTGAAGGGGTGCTCTGCCCTTGGGAGACTAGTACCTTGCTTGGGAACAAGTGGCATTGTCACTGCCAGTGGAGGGGTGCTGTGCCCTTGAAGAGCACCATGGTAGGGAGCAAGTGGTACTGTTCCTGCCATTGACGGGGTGCTGTGCCCTTGCAGACAAGTATCACGATGGGGACCAAGTGTTGGTATTGAAGGAGCACTGTGGTCTTGAAAACCAGTGCCATGGCAGTTGCCGATTGGTGCTGTTGTTGCCTCTGACTGGCTGCAGCAGCTCTGCCCCTGGTCTGTTCGGCTTGCACAAGCTGTATAAATAGTATAATCCCATGCAGAAGAGCCTGAATGTTATACGTGTACATGTAATTTATGATGTATGTGGATAACAATATTAAGAAAATATAAAGGGACTACTACAAAACTTCATTAAAAAAAATGAAAATAGCACATTCCATCAACTTGATATTGACATATGTTATGGGTAGCAATTATTCCCCCTGCTTTCTGAAAGTGGTTAGTCAAGTGCTCTTTCGTTTCGATAGAAAAGTTGATTTTCGGCTCTAAGGCCCAAATTCACTAAGGTTGTTTAAATTTAGACCATGGTACAAAATAAGCGTAAAATGGGTGTACCTTTGACAAGTGCAGATCAACGTGTGATTGTTATTGAGCATCTGCCAGCGTATGCAAGCTCAGTAGCTGTCACATGCATTTACGCAGAGGGAATTGCATAAACCATGGTCTAAATTTAAACCACCTTCGTGAATTCAGGCCTAAAAGTACAAGTTTTGTAATAATCTATATCCATTTAAGTAAGTATACTGACACTAGAACAGTGCAAGATATCTAAAGATAAATGCCTAACATCATCATTAAGATAAAACCCATTACTAAACCAAATTCTGATCGTTGATATTTGCTTCCTACATAAATTATTTGACTGTATGAACTACAATGACACTGAAGTTGTAATCCACATATTTCTTATTCAAATGGACCTCTGTAAAATGTAGGATCTTGAATGTAAACAAGTTAAATGACAATACCCTGATTGATTTTAAGGTCCAACCAGACCATCTATCTTTTCATACAACTTGATAACTCTAGAATCTGAACATTGTCTCTCAATCTTAGCAGTTGTCGTTTTTTGCAATAACTACTCATCATGACTAGAGATACATTTCTTTTACACGCACTGTTCTCTCTCTCTCTCCCTCTCTTGTTAGTATAGTACTGCACACTTCAGACATCAGCTTCGCAAAAATCACTCTCCCATAGACTTTGCATGTTTTCAAATGCCTCCATCAGAGTCCATGTTTATTTCCACGTGACTGACAGCGGACAGCATTTCGTTGTATTGCTTGTTGAGGCAAGGTCCCAAAAGAGTCATTTCAGTTCTAAAATCTGATTAATATGAGTGGATGTTTTCCCTTTTTTTGGCTTAGACTTGGAGAAAAAAACAAAAACAAACAAACCTAGCCATAACATAGGCGTAGTACAAGTACTAGGCTCCTACCAACCTAGTAGAACTTCTACTTCTACTACAACTAGCCTAGGCTGGACAGTGTTTTGATATCTAGGGTAGACGCCTAGATCTATATATCCTACATTGATACAAATAGAAAGTACAATCAAAATAATTTTATGTGTCTTTTGTAGATATCTACATGAACGGAAATTTTCTCTAACGCAATTAACAGGGGAGTTTTAGGGAATTCTAAAGCGAAAATAAGTTTTTAGTGAGAGGTGTTCAGATACAGAATCTGTTAGATAAAGGCTACAATGAACACAAAGAATTAAACTCTTGCTGATTGTTCTTACACGGTTACTAATGAACGGGACTACAATAATTGAGACGGCAACTAGGTTACATAAAACTATGAAAATTACAAACTTGGTTATATTTCCACGACATAGGCCTCCATAAACAAATGTGAATGTGAAATAGGCTGTGATATACACTTCATAAGTGAATTTTAACAGAAATTTATTCTTCTTGACCTGTTTGTCATCTCGATCACTGACAATACGCCACTTCATCCATTCACTGAAGATTCGATGACGAGCAGATGCATGACCGGCGTTTCTCCCCCGAAGTTATAACGTGCGATCCTATGAGATGCGTCGGTTCATTCACGCACTTGCAAAATACGCGCTAGTTCATGAACAGACGCATGCGGATGCGTCACTTCATGCAGTCAGTGCCACAACAGCAGTGATAAAACAACGTACGGCGTGTGCGGAGATCATAGCTTTTGGCTGTAATTTGAAGTTCCCAACTTGCTACGATGATAGGTGCAAGTGAGAACAGTGGAATAAGGCAAAAATCTAATTTTCGATAAAATTGAAAAAATTTCTCAGATACGTCGGTTCATCTTTTCACCGACGAATTTCTTATTATTTTCTTTATTTTTCTTGACCTTTAATCGCAAATATATCCATTTGGCAAATATGGACTTATCGGTTTTTGCAAACAAACTCTTCATATATATATATATATATATATATATATATATATATATATACATATATGTGTGTGTGTGTGTGTGTGTGTGTGTTTGTGTGTGTATTTCAACAAAATTATGAAGCTATTGGAACATATCTCTCTATCAGAATTAAAAGAAGAAATCCGCCAATTCAATTCTTTTATTTCCTCTGTTAAAAAACAAACAAACAAACAAAAAACACAAAACCTCCATCACAAATGTCAACATCAGTTAACTGTTTGCAATCAAAAAAATGAATAAATGAATAAATGTTTGCGTGTTTCTGGTTCAAAATGTCAAAAGAAACATTATTCATCTGTTACAAAATTACAGTACATTTCAAAGCTGTTCCTTTGTATACACTTCCCAAGGCAATTACGTAAACTGAAACTCCATGTATTTGTTGATAAGCGTTGAACTTCTCGGCTTCAAAAATATTTCTTGGAGTTCTTTATCACTCAACAAGAAAAGGGTGCCTCAATATTTCTGCCAAATATATTCATGTTGTAAATCTCTAAGAAAATATTGATAAATTTGTTTCATATCAAGATGTCGAGAATATTCTACAGACTTCACTCTTCAAAGAGATTTATTGACTGACAAGCTCTCTCTCACACACACACACATAGAAATATTTCTTGGCTTTCTCTTTCACTAAACAAAAAAAAAGTACTGCACTTATATTCCTGCAAAATGTATGGATTTTGTAAATCTCTAAGAAAATATTAATACATTTGTCTAATATCAAGATGTTGAGAATGTTCCACGTTCCACTCTTCCATAATCAAAGAGATCTATTAACTGGCAGATATCAAGCTCTCTCACACACACACACACACACACACACACACACACACACACTTACAGACACACACACCAACGGCTAAAGTCAGAACATGAATAGCTAGATGCAGTACGGAAAGCACATAGATCCGCAAAAGCAATGGGTGAAAATAATATGTACTATAATTTAGGAGGCATCCTTGAAAAAAATTAATACGGTTGATAAAACGTCATAAGGATCATGACAAAAGTTGAGCCACACGTATATGACCTTTCCTGAAAATGTCACGACATCGTCATTTCTTTATATTTCAATGAATAATACTACCTATAAATAAAAAAAAAATGAAACAAAAAAACAACAACAACAAATTGTAAAAACGCGCGTATTTATGACCTTTTAGGCAGCGGACAAAATTAAATATCAACTAAAGCAATACCACTTTATGAAAGGCAGAAACTGCTGGGCAGTGTATTGGCAGATCGACAATCTGTCCCTGTAAGGCCTTTGCTGTGTGTGTGTGTGTGTGTGGTGTTTTTTTTCCCCTAAATATAGATCGTGCTTAGGAATACAGAAATGTCATATATTATCACCATTCCACGTACAGACGTACACGAGATCGCACATATCGGATACGTGAAAGCCCGAAATCTGTGTTGAAGGACGAGTATTTTATAGAAGCCAAAAATCCTATTGCTCTGTTGTTTTTTTTTTTCTCCACATAAATTGTTCCTATGTTCTTTTATTCCTACGGACCTACCATAAGCGCTTATTCGATTTGACAACATTTAGTGCCTCGTGTTTCTTTTTCTTTGCTTTTGTCTGCCTTTTAAGACTAGTGTTACGTTGTCTACATTGGCCGAGCGATGAAGCGAACCATACAGCCTAGCCTTCTGAATACACTGGCTGTCATTAGTTTTGGTGAGTTAGAATGGCATTTACTCCACAGTGACTTATTAACAATGTGTCAATTGTCGGTAATGAACATTAATGTAATTATAGGAGCATATTCGAATTTGAGGCATTGTAACTAATAGGCCCACAACTACTACCACTACTACTACTATTACTACCACTACTACTACCACCACTACTACCACTACTACTACCACTTCTACTACTACTACTACTACTACTACTACTGCTACTACTACTACTACTTCTACTACTACTACTACTACTACTACTACTACTACTACTAGTACTACTATATTATCACTATCACTACTACTACCACCATCTCTACTACTACTTCTACTACTACTACTACTACTACTACTACTACTACTACTACTACTACTACTACTACTACTATTACTACCACCCAGTGTGAAGATGTCAACAGCCTTGATTCTTGAATATTCTCGAATATTGTGTTTCGCAAGGAAGCTTGCTCTCCTCATAACTATTCATAGTTCTAATTATCAATGATTTTCAATGGCTACTAAGGCACCACAGAAAAACCTGATAGAGAGATATCTTCGTCGCGACGATGTCGTATTGTGCATGTTTGATGATTTGCATATGAACAGGCGTCACGTGCATATGAATAAGCAACCGTGCATATGAATACACGTACTTTCTATTCATACCTTTGTTTATTCGTCCCGACGATAAGCGACGATAGAGAAAGGATTCCCTTTCACTAATCGTCGCTCTTCGTCCCGACTTACTAGCTATTTTCAAAGTTCGGCTTCTATTGTGCCTTGCGTTTCTTTTGTTAAAAACGTCGCATATCGTTCCCGACGAATCATTGTTCAACCGTCGGGAGACGTTCTGACTATATGGCTTCGTTTCAATGCCGTTCGTGTTCAAGTTTATGTTTTGTTCAGCTTTACTTGTCACAGCATAAAGCCTGTTATCCGTGTGATCTAAAACGTCGCATATCGTCCCGACGAATTACCATTACTGTACCACCGAAATTCCGTCTCTGTTCCATCGTCGAGCAACGTCCAAAACGCGTGGCTACAGCTAATCCGCTGGGTGATATGATTCGCAATGCCGAGTACGATAATGAAAGGGAAGTTTTGTGTTTTCACGAGAAAAAAAAGTATTCTCGCTGCTATAGATAATTGTGAATAACAGGCTGACTTTCCGTCTTTTGTGCAAATGGTATTTACGGCGATGTGAAAGGAGACTTGACCGCAGTCGATAGACATTGAATTTGTATTATCTTGTCTTTACGCGTAGGAAACACGGCGGAGAGATTTTGTCCGGTTTACAAACGAAAACTTGACCATCGTTGCAAAACTTATTTGATGGTCGCCGTTCGTTGTCAAACTCCGACAACTTCTGTCATATTTTTTGCTGTAGAATACATTGATTTTTTTTTTTTTGTTATTTGACACAACATTGAATCAAATATTTGTATTTTAACAACGTGTTTACCTATTAATTCTGTTGCGGCATTTACTTCAACTGGTCGTCGGCCTTCGCGTGGTTGTAATCATTGTTAACATTTATGTCGTCTTGTAAAATTTTAGAGCGGGCGGAGAGATTCTGTCCAGCGTTCAAACGGGAATTCGACTGCAGAACTTGTTTTAGCTGTCAATCCCTGCTGACTGTTCTCATTGTTTGTTATGCTAAAAAAGGGATATTGATTTCATGTTGTCAACATACCAAAAATGTCAGCTGCATTCGCCTTTTAACCTTACTGTAAAGGCGGAATTTTTTTCACCCACTTTGCGCAACCAGAAACTAGCGCAAAAAGAAAATTATGCGAATGTTTTCACTTGCCATTATGTTTCAGGAGATGATGTCTTGGTTTCGGTAAAATACGAAACTCTCTTTCACGGCCAAGTGCGAAGAATTGGTCACTAAGATGGTTGATGGTAGCTACGACGACTTGTAAGGAAACTTGACTGTTATCGAATTAATTGTTAAGCTTCAGGTGGAGAGATTTTGTCCGACTTCCAAACGGGAACTAGACTAACATTCTTATACTTATTTCAGCTGGTTGTCTTTCTTTGTTAAACTCCGTTGACTTCTGTCATTTTTGTAGCTGCATAGAATACATTGATTTCTGTGTTCTTTGACACATCATTGAATCAAATCTGTGTATTTTAATACCAGGTTTACCTTTTTACTTTGTTGCGGCATTTACTTCAACTGGTCGTCGGCCTTCGTCATGGTTGCAATATAATTGTTAAAATTTATGTCGTCCTGTAAAATTTTAGAGCGGGAGGAGAGATTCCGTCCAGTTTTCGAACGGGAATTCGACTAAAGAACTTGTTTCAGCTGTCCATCCCGCTTTTGTCGATCCCTGTTAACTGTTCTTATTGTTTGTTATTCTTAGAGAAAGAAACAAAACAAAGAAAAAATTGATTTCATGTTGTCAACATACCATAGAATGTCATCTGCGTTCGCCTTTTAACTTTACTGTAAAGGCGGATTTTTTTTTTTCGCCCACTTTCCGCAACCAGAAACTAGCACCAAAGGAAAATTATGCAAATGTTTTCACTTGCCATTATGTTTCGGGAGATGATGTCTTCGGGAACACACACACACATACAAAATAAACCACACACACACACACACACACACACACACACACGGAACTCTTTTTTTCACGGCCGAGTGCGAAGAATTGGTCGCTATTAGCCCCTTTTACACTTTCACGGATTGCATCACGGATGACCACGGATCGTCGGTCAGGGATCATCCGTACCATTTCCGGCATGACCGTGTTGACTTCGTGAAGTCATCCGACATTATCCTTGATCATCCGGCATGTCCGCCGAAAAAAAAAAATGAACTTGCTTAATTTTTCATCCCGGACATCACGGATGGAAATCAATACAAACTCTTCCTTGTCGGTACCGTCTACTCCGTGTTGCATCCGTATTCCTTCCTTGTAGGCACCGGCTACTCCGTGTTGCCTCCGTGAAGACATCGGAACGTCCGTATTAGCATCGACTCCATCCGGGATGAGAAATTCGTGTATATTTTGCCAATACAAGCTCAGAAAGTCAATGAAATTTGCTCACATCTTCACCCAGCAGTACAGCCAATCGACTCCTCTAGTAGGTTTATATCGCATGAGAATCTTCAAGTGACCCACACACATCTTCTTCTTGTTTTTTTTTTTTTTTTTTTTTTGGGGGGGGGGTTGATTTGTCTTAGTTTGTTTTGCTTTTTATGTTGTTATGTTCCCGCAAAATGAGATTTTACAACAAAGAGATATGCCTTTATGATGTCGACAAGCAGATGCGTATGTAATCTGCTGTAGATTTTCTGGTGTGCTTGTTACATATTACTTAGCTCTGGAAGCATGTCGCCCAAGAATGATAAAGTATCAAAAGAAAAAGCAAATGTAATGTGTCAACTTTTTGGGGATATCCGCGTAAACACCGCGAAGGGACCTAGTTGCATCCGTGCTCTTCCTTGATATCCGTGTTAGCTCCGTATCGTTTCCGTTGTGGTCCGCGTTCATTCCTTGTCTGTCCGTGTAGGCACCGTACTTGTCCTTGTAGCTTCCGTACTTGTCCGTGTAGACAACCAGTTGGGACTGTATTCACACCGGCATTGAAAGGAAAATCGATATTTTGCATGCCGGAACACCACGGATGACGATCCGTGGTCATCCGTGAAGCAATCCGTGAAAGTGTAAAAAGGGGCTTGTGATGATATTAAAAGATGGTAGCTACGAGTTGTAAGGAAACTTGACTGTTAGTGGTATAATATTGTTTGGCATCAGGTGGTGAGATTTTGTCCGACTTCAAAACGGGAACTAGACTAACATTTTAATACTTATTTCAGCTGGTCGTCGTTCTTTGTCAAACTCCGTTAACTTCTGTCATTTCTGTTGCTGTAGAATACATTGATATTTGTGTTCTTTGACACACCATTGAATCAAATCTTTGTATTTTAACACCGGGTTTGCCTTTTTATTCTGTTGCGGCATTTACTTCAACTGGTCGTCGGCCTTCGTGATGGTTGTAATATAACTGCTAAAATCTATGTCGTCCTGTAATACTTAAGAGCTGGAGGAGAGATTCTGTCCAGCTTTCAAACCGGAATTCGACTGCAGAACTTGTTTCAGCTGTCCTTTTCCGGCTGAGTGCGAAGAAATGGTCGCCAAGAAGGTTGATGGTAGCTACGACGAGTTGTAAAGAAACTTGACTGTTATTGATATGACAATATATTGTTAAGCTTCAGGTGGAGAGATTTCTCCGATTTCCAATGGTTTGTTTCATTTAACATATTACAGATATTTTCTTTCAGTTACATGCATTCTTTCAAACGTTGGGGTAAGTTTACAATTATGAATGAGTATCTTATGCTTTGAATTGCACCATGTGCCCATTTCTATGCAAGAGCCAAATTTTCCTTTTCTTGAACTTGTTGGACACCTCAGTGTTTATATAGAATAGTTATTTCAGGCTAGAGAGGCGCATCAATTTTGAACTTTGTGTTTGAAAGGCTATTGTCATCTTAAAGACGACTTATAATGTCGCTCAAATCGACTGAATGGAGCAAGCCCTCTTACGATGCATGCTCGGATCTACAAAGACTTTATGGTCTAGTGCTCCGACATACCCAACAAAGAGACGGGACGAAAAGCATCGGTGTCTGTTTTCTCTGTTCTGTCCTCACCCTTTCCTCTATTCTTCTATCATCCCTCCTCTTCCATGATATCCCCGCCTATCATATAGGCTAACACTAGAGGCGCCTGCCCCCGGGAAAGGCCGAGACTTCACCGGCGTCGGCGGGCGGGTCCTCTACCTGCTTGCCGACGGGAACGGCGTAACCCTGCGTGTCGGTGCAGGAGTATAGGCAGACGATATCTTTTCTTAAAACGTGTCCCCTTTCTTTCTCTGTAAATATCTCGTTTGTAAATATATATATATATATATACATATATATCTATATATATATATATATATATTGTTATTAATATTATTAATATTACTATTATTATTATTATTATTATTATTATTATTATTATTATTAGATTTTGTAAATAATTAGAAGTATAGTGTAGGTTTTTATAATTGAATTTAAGTGTATATTTAAATTGAATATATTTTTTGGAGTAAATTGCCCACCCGGCACACCCGGCACACCCGGCAGAGAGCTCCACAAAACTAAAAGAACAACATCAGCATTGGTGGTACACAGGATGTGGTTGCTTAGGCGACGCTTTCTATTGTGGGGATGGGGATGATGATGTAGGCGACGCTTTCTATTGTCCGGATGGGGATGAAGAAGGTTCTTTTATAACGTGAAACGTTCAGCGTAGCAAACTTAATCTCCTGAAAGTAGATAGCGGGAGTCCATTCAAAAAGAAACTGCCGCGTACTGTTGACGTGCTTGTACATTATACGAAAAAGCTATTCTTGCTTGTTGTGATGACTACACGCTGGCACAGCGGTATTCACACTGTTGCTGATCACTTGATGATCTGACAATTAACCTACATGTTGCATAATATTTTAAATGGGCCATTGGAAGTTTGACGGAATGGAGTTATTCTTGACTTTAGAAATAAAATAGAGTAATTCTTGACAACGGTTTGTTATATTAAACATATTCAAAGTGTTTTTTTTTTTCAGTACCATGCATTCTATCAAATGTCTAGTAAGTTTACAACTAAGAATTAGTATGCTTAGAATTGCACCATTGGCCCATTTTTATGCAAGAGCCAAATTTCCCTCTTTTTTGTACGCGGTGGACACCTCAGTGTCTATATAGAATATGAGAATGATAGTTATTTCAGGCTAGAGGGGCGCATCAATTTTGAACTTTGTGTTTGAAAGGCTATTGTCATCTTAAAGACGACTAATGATGTCGCTCAAATCGACTGGAGCAAGCCCTCTTATGATTCATTGTCGGATCTATAAAGACTTCATGGTCTAGACATTCCCAGTAGTATACGCGAAAGAGACGGGACGAAAAGCATCGGTGGTACACAGCATGTGGTTGCTTAGGCGACGCTTTCTATTGTCGGGATGGGGATGAAGAAGGTTCTTTTATTATGTGAAACGTTAAGCGCGTGGTCATCTTAATCACCTGAAAGTAGCTAGTACAATATAGGAGTACATTCAAAAAGAAACTGCCGCGTACCATTGAATTGTATATCAGAGAGGTTTACAACCTGTTTCTTTTCTCGGACGAAACGCTAAAGCAGTCCTGCTTAGCGACGGCGTTCACGCTCCATCTCACGCACTACCATGAGAAGGAATAGCGATACCACGCATGATACATGAAAACATGTTTAAAAGGCGAGAAAACTAATGAAGTTTAAAGTTGACTTCTCCTTCCTCTTTCAATGAAAACAGAATAATTGAATAGATCTATTGAAGCGGATTGTCACTGCTGCGAACGATCGCCATAGCATCGTTAGTCTTGCGAGCAAATCGAAATCCTAATACTTTTATTTTTGCCTGATAATATGAGTAGTAACCCTTTAAAGGACTCGTAAATTCGACGTTTCAAACAGTATAGTAAAACAATGAAATGTATTTCAAAAACATTTGGATGCGTTGGGTGTTAGCATTTAACAGCATCCATCTACATTTTATTTTCCGTCCGTATTGCACACAGAAACGCAAGCAAACATTATACTGTGAATACGCTGTAAAGCATCGTATCATTATCAAAAGTGTATGCATTCTTCTTTTATTTTCAGCCTGCTTAAAGTAGTAGTCAAACCATGTGATCAGTTAGGCAGCCTATGTATAAAGATAGTCGTTACTCAATATTCGTTTGATTTGTTACTGTGTGGTTACGATTACGAACGTTGGTTATGAGTCCGAAACACTCGTTCATATTGAACTACATGTATAAAGGTCAAAGCTGTTTCGATAGTATAGCTCGGTACGAGTTCAAAACGCAATCGAAATCATCAGAATGCTATCATAGGCGGAAATTATAGCTGTGGAAAACTTGTATTAAATATAGGTCAATAAAGATTGCCATATCCAATCTCCGTAAAAAGTTTTGATTCATGCCATCCTCTGAGCATTTTGAGATATTTTGCTTGTGTTTTGATTATGTTACGATTTAGGTTTGAACTATGAAAATTGAAAGGTGTGGTTACCTCAACGATGTCGCAGTTCCATTAACCATGATGTATGGGTAAAGGGAATTCATGACTTTATAAGACTAATCCTTGCTAAATTGAAGATCAATTCTTTAAACCATCACTTATGTCTTGTAAATAGATACGTCTGTAATCATAACCAAAATGCCTTAGGAGACAAAAATCATCAAACGTTTATAAGCGTCATCCGACAAATTTACAATTGACAATGCGAATGTATGATTGCCCCATTTGCATGTAGCTGTAAGCTATCTTTACGTTGAAGTTAACTTCCCTCCTTGAGAAAAAGAAAAAAAAGGTCGGGTTTTCGCCAGAGGTACTTACAGTTGTATTAGGAAACGGTATAAAAACAGTTATCAAGAGATAACCTATACAAACATGAAACAAACGCATATTCTGTTCGTTATATGCATGGATCTGTTTATTTGTTTGTTTGGTCATTATTTTAATGGCATTGATCTTGTTTTTTTTTTAATGGCATCGGTCTTGGTCGGGGGAAAGATAACAAAAACAATGTATCACTCTGTTATCAGATCAGGATGATTGCGAGAAGGGTGTACATGTATTCCCGCCTTTTTTTTTTTATATACAGGCAAACAAGAAAAGCTTTGTATGCTATTATAAAATCCTGGAGGCAAAAGACAGTTTCAACGTTCAACTTATAGTAACCATAGTTTATCCAGGGCTCGACACTAACGGTGGCCCGGTGGCCCGGGGCCATCAAAAACGCACATCGGGCCGCCAAAATTTCAGAAATGAAGACTTTGGTGGCCTGATCGGGCCACCAAAAAAGGACGGATGTTTACCTTTGGACCACCAAAAATAAAAGTTAGTGTGGAGCCCTGGTTTATAGGACATAAAGTAAGTTAGCGTCTCACTGACTGTGGTACTTTTGTTTTGGCAAAACATGAACACAAAGGGGGTCTGAATTTTTTTTTGTACATAGTACTTGTAGCAGACATTTATGCAGATTCTCCAACAGCATCGCTCCATTACGTCACTTCCTGCTATCAATGGCGAAGAAAGGATGATGGCTGCTTGATTATCCATTCCTTGAGATTGCAGGAAGCTCACCTTTCTTGTGTGTGTGTTTCGTTGTGTGTGGTTCTGTGGTACTCAGTTACAAGGCGTGAAGGTCCGAGTCTTTTCATTCTGATTACACATTTCAATACAGGCAACTGATTCGAGTTTCGCAAAGCTGTTGAGGCAAATTCTTTGAACACTTGACCTCTGAACTGTCAGGACGCTGGTACACGTACTGCACGAAAAACATTCTTATTTAACAAACACATTTTGTGTAGCGACAAAGCTTTCTGTCATTTTCTCAAATAGGCCCTACTTCTAAAAGTGCTCACATGAAGATATTTCACAAAGAGAACACGAGTTAAAAATGGGCATCAGTTATTGTTCCGATTTCTCTCCCTGCCGGCAATAACTTATTCAATAAGTCTTTGGACTGGGAAAAGTACACATATATTCATTTGGCGAATTAGCGAATGAATTATTGCACGAATTGTCTTTGCGAAAAGGAAATTAACCTTGTATATCTCCAAAGATAAATTTTGAACAGCCTGTCACATAGTAGGGAACAGCTGATTATTGTCATTATTTGAATGAATTATCTATTGATGAAGCCAATAACCTTTGTAAATGTACACTCGGAGAGCTGTCGTAAGTTCGCTATTTTGTGTTTTAGCTGTTATAAAATATCTCACATTATATAATATATATATATATATATATATATATATACACATATCGTACTTTGTGTCTACACTTTTCAAACGCCATTGTGCGTCATGCCAATCACCACTTCATGAAATGTGGTGCGTGTATATCGCCGATCAGAGTCTTGCTCAGCTCATCAGTATTGCGCAATTCTAAAGCCCTCGCCGCCGCACGCTCTATGCCTTTTGTCTTCAATGGGGTCAAGAGCAATGCTCATTAGCATCTTATGCTCTACAAGGGAAGCGGAGTCTCGATCGGGCCAGCCTTTTGTCAAGGCCCTCTCGCTGTATGGTGAAGAAAGCCCAAATGTAGCTGAGTGGGGTTGCGCGCTGGCGCTGTCGGCTGGGCTCGCTTCGCTCGCCCATTACAGCGAGAGGGCCTTGACAAAAGGCTACGATCGGGCAAGAACAATAGGTGCAAAGCGCACCGTGAAGTCGATGGTTGGAAAAAAAAATTGTAACGGAAAAAAAAAAATGTCTCAAAGCAACCGTGATTTGGGACACTTTTACTAATTTTTCACACTGAAATTTTCTGAACAGATAAATAAAACACCAAGGAATCATTATCCGTCATAAAATAACTTCCCTATTTGACCCGAGTAGTGCATCCCCGTCATCTCTGGCTCATTACAGGAAAACTCCACGTGCGACATAGTACTCATTGTGAGAGAGCGCCACACCGAATAGACGTCACCTAATAGGTTGCAGCGTGAAAAGCTTAAACTTCTTTAGACGAGCATGAGATCATTTTCTTGCTTTCTTTCTTTCTTTCTTTCTTTCTTTCTTTCTTTCTTTCTCTACATATGTAAAATAAAGAGAATATGTGCGTAATCAAACACAAAATCCTTACGTTTTGTTTTCCCGTTACCCGACTATTGCAATAATGTCGAAAGATAACTTTACAACGAGAAATGACAGTGTTTGAGACAGAAAAAACAACAACAAAAAACGGGAAATAAAGATTTGTTGGAATTTGTTTTTTCATCACTGGGTAATACTGTCCCGTAGAATCTTTGGTTAGAGGGATTTAGCATTGCGTGCTGGCCAACGCGGCTCTAGCTGAAAGTCAGGGGATCGCGGTGATCGAACAGCAATTACTCGTTTACCTTCCTGTATATCAAAACATCCTTTGAACTACTGCGTATTGAAAGTAACGTGTAAAGGATAGAGAAAAAGACAGTTTGTTTTGAACAAAACAAGCACAAGTGTGATGATGGCACAATACCAATATACACACTGTCTCGAATAAAGAGAATCAGGCGCTAGTGTAGGGCCTATTTTCATACCCATGGGAACTTATCAAATTAAACAAGTACCAACTTGCACCAAAATGACGAGAACGCTAAATATAGAATTTCCGATCACCTTCGTAAATTTGAACCGAACCCGTTATCGCGAATTACGGCAAATTGCATGACATCGATCAAAACAACTCGTGACTATATCTGTTCGATCTGAAATTGAAATTAGCCTCCTACACTCTTAAAAAGAATAGGGTAAATCAACATTTAAAAGGGCTGAGGAGTGACAACGTTTTTAAGGTAATGTTGCATTCACCCTATCTATCCAGCTGAATCCAACGTTAGATGTGCTAGATACAGCTAGAAAAAGGGTGAATACAACATTTTGAAAACGCTGTCGCTCCTCGCCCCTTTTAAAACGCTGTTTTACCCTTTTCTTTTTAAGAGTGTAATGCTACGTGTTTTGGTTGAGCAACCGCCTCGACAGACCAACAGACATTATGCGCAATATGTAATCATACAGCCACTTCACTTTCAGATTGTGTACGTGGCGGTCGTCGCAAAGCGAATAACTTTGGAGCTGTATTTCTTTATTTATTTATCTATCTTTTTATGGCATTCAGTTACATATATATATACCTTCCATTCAATCCTAGATTGGAACTACTTTCTCGATGTTTTCCTCTCTATCTGTCTTTCGGTATATGCAATGCTGAATTTCGTGTAGGCTATTTTCTGTTATTACTTTTCGAACACGAATCCGCCTTAGGGCTGGGTTCCACTGCCGATCAAATCCGCATGTTATGATCTATAGTCCGACAGAGTGTTAAAAAATATCGTGTATAGCAGGAAGCCAAAACCAATGTCGACCAAGGTAGATCGATCACATCCAGATCGATTCCGATCGCGTCCTTGTCGAGAGAGATTTGATTGGCAGTGGGAATCCATCGTTTCCATACTTGACTTCATGTATAGTTGCTATTACAGGACCTACAGTTCGGGACATAGAGTCAAACTTTCGTTTTATAGGCCTATACTGATAGTATTACGCGTGCATTGATACATAATAAAGGCATTTCCTTCCTTTGTACGTTAGCGTGGGGACGATTAGTGAAGTTCACCACGATAATAATGAAAGGCTTGACCGTCAAAAGAAAGATGACCCTTTCCCAGGAACAATGAAAGCAGTGTCCAGCTGTCTTGAAAGACACCATCCTGGCGGAACAATACAAGAAGAATCGAATAAGACACGCTGATTCAACAACACACACAACGAGACATGTTTTAGACACAGCTCGCAGAGGGTGCGCTCGCTTGTGAGTTGGGGTATCCCTCTTGCCAATTAGCTAAGAAATCATGTAAGCCATTTTGATAGTGTAAAATTTGTATGAATTTTACATACTAATTTTGGTGCAAACACCACACATCACGAACAGCTTCTTAGTGTAACTGATTAGGCCTATGATAACACAAGCAGTTGTATGGGCATAGTATTCGCGCTGTTACGTCACTGATAGGCAATCACGGGACGGATACACTGATTTGGTCTATCAACAAACATCAATTAGAAAAGCTATCTTTTTCGATTCTCTGATTAGATAGAATGATGTGGAATCGGGTTCTTTAGTGTGATCACTGTAAAGGTAAGATTATATGCCTAACTAAGACTTGACTCATTTCAAAAGAGCGCGTACCCTTATGTGATCCCCAAAATTCATAAAGAAAGGGGGAATGGAGTAGGGGATATAATAGGCTTTACCAAACATGCCAAATGGAGCAGCATCGCGCTGTCGACGATGCTTTTAACACATGTCCGAAATCATTAATTTTCCTTCAAAATATATGAAGCTGAGAGTGATCAATTTCACTAACATAAAAGTCTTAATCTCATTTCGTTCTGTCCCTTCTTTTTCATTAATAGAAACCATAATGATGAACGAGGATTCAAATCCTTAGGTTGTGGCATTTCTATTGCGTTTGACGGTTAAATTGCGGTATTGTGAAGGTTTCCACAGGACACATAATTCGCTGTAATTTAGATCAGCTGTAGAACGCGGGCATCCAATATTGATCATTATTTTAAGAAATATTTGTGAAAGATCGTGAAGATATCTTACGATACTCAAATTTACATAATCATACTACCAAATACCCAACGTCGAAGAGCTCTGCAAACTTCATAGTTGTGTTGATGATATTAAGCGATGGTCTCGCGATAATCATTTGAAATTGAATTCTGATAAATCAGAATTGTCAGGCGGGCTAGTTTTCTCACAAAAATGTATCTCCCAGTCCGTCAGAGATCTAGGAGTTATGGTAGATAAGCATCTGAACTTTAACAAACAACAACAAACGAACAAATGAAATAACACACACATTAATAACTCATGTCGTTCTGCTGCATCAGGGGTAATATCCGTAAGTTATCGGAGCAGTCTTCCACCGAACGTCTAATTCATGCATTTGTTACTTCTCATCTTGACTACTGCAATTTCCTTCTTGTTGGTCTCCCTGCTTCGAGTATTGCACCAAATTCAAAATTCAAAATACAGCTGCAAGGCTTGTAACCCTGACAAAAACATCTGACCAAATTACCCCAGTTATCCAATCCCTCCACTGGCTCCCCATACATCAACGTATCACCTTTAAAATCATCCTTATTGTTTACAAGATAAATATTATGGATTAATCTTACCTCCCTTCCGCTCCTCCACTTCAGCCTGTTCTCTCTCTTCTCTCCAATTATCACGTGGTCCCGCACATACCCGCTATGGTGATATAGGACCTTTTCTGTATTTCCCCACCTCTTTGGAATAAACTCCCTCTCTATATTCGTATAGCTGAAAGTGTTGATATGTTCAAATCATTGTTGAAAACTTGTCTGCTTACTCAATCCTAATCTTGTTGTTGTTGTTGTTGCTGTTATGTACATAGTGCTGTATCTTAATTATACCTCTATATTTTTAAAGTATATATCGGGCATCCTTTCTCTTTATACGATTATTGGTGCTGTTCGTCATTCCCAGGTTCGCTATTCCGAAGGGTCATTAATCTGAAACGCACAAATTTCCTATACCGAGGTTCGTTAATCCGAAAATGAAAAAGGGTTCGTTAATCCGAGCATTGCGTTATTCCGACTGTTCGTTATTCCGGAGATTCGTTAGATTGAAAATGAAATTCGGAATAACGAAGCTTCGGAAAAACGAATCTTCGGACTAAAGAGTCTTGTGAATAACGAACCTTCGGAATAATGAGTTGTTACCAACATTATTGGGCATTGGCAGGTTGATGTGCGATGCGTTGTAATGTGCTGGATTGTAAGCAAAAGTAAATATGTTATTTTTTCTTAATTGATCAACTTCATGTACATTAAAGTGTAGAGAGTTATATACGCCTACGCATGATCATCTTGATCTCAGTGGCCTCAAAATATAATTTAGAAGACATCCCATTGCAGCTGTAACAAATCTGTTAATCCAAAAATTACACGAAGGTTCGTCATTCAAAAAGGCGAATTATCTATCTATGCCGAAAAATAAACGTATGGCTCATCTTGCATGATTTAGAAAATGATATAAAGTCTCATCCACAGTTACAAAATAAGGAGATGCAGTTGAAAATAAAACAAAATGACCGGATTTCACAGCACACTCACCCGAAAGAGGAATACGTATCACACACGAAACCGCTTTCATCAATATTGGAGCATTGTACTATACATGGTGAATGTATGCTTTGCGTAAATCCAGTTTCCGAACAAAAAAGCTATACTCTTGAAAGCTTAGTCAGGGGAGCACAATTGACTGAAAAAAAAAAATCATATCAATGAGATACTTCAACAGACTAAATAGAGAAATCACAGGCCTGCTTCTTAACTCTTTATGTGCCATGGTGGAAACACCCTGTGTGCCACGTTATTCTGAGACACGAAGGTAGTCATGCTTTGAGAAAGAATTCTGTTTTTCCAATTTGTGTAACTTCTACAAATTTCTGTTAAGATGGGCGTAATAGTAGGCAAAGTTGAAGAGGAATGCCAAGCTTTGTTTCGATATAAATTGTATGCCGACTCTATTTTCATTTTTTTTTTAATGACCAGTTGCTACATTACTATAAAGGCATGACTTTTGCACATTAAACCGTGACAGAAACATAGAATGTACGAGTAAATCTAGTTGGGAACATCGCTTGATAGTCGTTCACCACCTAGAATGCAAGCCGTATACTGTTAGTATGAGAGGAACAAAAGCACGAGAAACGCTTTCATTGTGCCGCGGGATTAGCAGTAATTAGCGGTTTATTGATCCGTCTTGGCGGCTTTGTTTGTTTAGCAGAATATGCGAAGTTGGCATGCCGTCGACTGAGTCGGAGGTGCGAACGTGGCACATAAAGATTTAAAGAGTTAGTATTGATATTATACACTCGATTTATTTAGTGCTCCACTGTGAATCGAGCGTAAAAATACAGTTTTGGTTATTGCTGAAAGCAAAACGGAAGAACACTTCGAATCGCAGCGTTTATGATTATATCAGTATGCTTTACTTTAATGTAGCTTGTAGATACATGCATAGTACTTCCCGTGTCCGAGGCACTCGGATAGAGGTCATGAACTTCATGTCCAGTTTTATCATTTTTAGTATGTCAGTGTAGTTCATTCTTTTAATGCTAGATTTCATCAGCCCCCCCCCCCCATGCTGAGTCTGATATATCAATACTAGTACCCGCCTTCACGATGTGCAAAATAGCGCGTTACTGAACATGCTCCAATACTCGAGGTTTTTTTTTCCAACTTCTCAGACAAAAGAGCGTACACGCGAGGATTGTACACTTTTTGGTTCAGACGCTCCAGCCACCCTCGGAAAGTTGAGGGGGTTTTTTTGCAACCGTTCACACGTACAGAAAATAACCCGCTAATTGCCAATCGATGAAACTATTGTTCTTGTGCCTCACAGTGGTGTGGAGAGCACGCTGTTGTTAATGATGAGAATAAAAGAACTCAATCAAGTTTCTAAACCCGACCGTTCAAGTACTGTCGGGGCAAATACCGCGCTCATTCAGAAATATCAACAAGATTTCTGAGGTTATGTATCGCGCTACTGGTTCGCACTAATTTTCTGTTGTGTGTGTGTGTGTGTGTGTGTGTGTGTGTGTGTGTGTCCACATGTGCAAAAGACTGGAGTTTGCTAAAGGGTAACAAAAATTGAGTTCTGTAACATGCTAATTTGTGTACGTGTGAACCCCCTATTACAGGTATGTTGTAAGACATTTGTTGGACTTTCCTACAAAAGGAGGTTTGATTCTAGCCTGCTCGCTTGCTGTGTTCTATCATTTATTTTGCAGTAACGTGTCTGTTTGTATTGCTGGTATGCCATACGGAATATTGTACCATGAATCCACCTTCCTGGGGACCGTTTCATGAAACTTTTTGTCAGTGATTTACACTGACAACTGTTAAAAGCTACTGAAATCCTTGCGTCTGATTGGCTGATGGCAAATTTGTCGGTGAAAACCTCCGACGAACTCGTTGATGAAACGCCCCCCCCCCCCCCCGTTGATCTACTTTGCGTTTCGTTTGCTTTGTATACGCCCTTGAACAGGTGGCGGTTTTTTCCTCTCTCTCTCTCTCTCTCTCATGTCATGATAATTATAGTCGTGTATTGAATGTTATAGGATATGACTATAAAACTGATCTGAATAGCAATGGTGATGACAATTACTACTGCTGGCATAAGTGACAGCTAAATGAACAGATGTTTCCTTGTTCTGATTTCACCTCTCCCTCATTTCTCACTCTTGTTTGGCCCCTCCCATGAATGATAAAAAAAAAACAACAACAACAACAGACTTAACCGCACAGCAAGTCAGATAAATGCGTGCTGGCAACCAATAGACCTACGTGACACGTATCTTTTAGGTTGAAAATAACTTAATGGCCACGACAAATCATATGAGAGGAAATAATGGCAGAAGAAAAAAAAAAACTGACAACCTTTCTAGTGTAAATTTCTGCGAAAACAGGTGCCTCCCCCCCCCCCCCCAAAAAAAAAAAAAAAAGAAATGCGCGCACTGCAACTATTTCAGGTTATAAGCAGTCTGTAAACCGACCGAACGGCATAATTCTATTAAAATGTCGCCTTATCTCGGCTTCTTTAACAGTAAAAAAACCACACGTTGAACAGTATTGGTGTATTACACATTGATGTTAACACTAAAACAAAACAAAGGGGTTATTCGTCGCTTCATACTTACAATCAAATCACGTGTCAAAAAAAATAATGATGATATAAAAAAGGTTCCGAATGCCGAAGAAAATATCGCTTTCCTAGATGCCGCTGCAACAAGCTGAAGTTTACAGTGTAAGAGCTATACCTACCCAATTACACAACAGTAGGCCTACATAATATCATGACAACATATATTGAAACTTCTTTCGATCTCACACTCATAAAATCTGCGTACCACTGCGTGTGAAAATTAGAATGAACATCACGGACATATCAACTGAGAAGTTCCTCTAGATACTTCTTCCCGACTTGGCGATCATCAAACAGTAAAAGACGTGACTATTAATTTATTTGTATCGAATGTAAACTGTTTACTGTAAACGAAAAAAAAAAAAAAAAAAAAACTATACGGAGTGCCTCCTCCGTTTATTGTCCTTGCCGTAACCATGGAGCTACTACGAAACCAAACAAGAAGCACGCATGGACGGCGCGTTTCATTGAACTTGATAACCACGTGTTTCGCACTTCGGCACATATTGCACTGCGCGAAACGTAGCGATTACCGTACATGTGGCGGACATACTGACTTTGGTCAAGGAATGGAAATGGAATACATTAAGAAAAATATTATGATATTTAAATACCGACATCATGAAAATGTTTGGAAACAACGAATGATTATGGAGTATAGAAATGAAAATGCCAAACAAAGATTTTCATTCGCTCATAGGGAAGCTCTCTAGAAGAGATGAAAGCATCTCCCCTCGTATGGCAGTATAAGTTTCCCCAACAAGCTGAGGTTAGTGAGGTGTACACCAGGGCTCGACACTAACGGTGGCTCGGTGGACCGGGGCCACCAAAAACGCACGTCGGGCCACCAAAAAAAGTCGGATGTTTGCCTTTACTTTTGGAAATGGACAGCGGTAACAGTCGACTCCCTATAAGATGCTAAAATAAATGTCAGATGTTGTTTTTATTTTTGGAAATGAATAACGGTAATATTCGACTCCGTACGGTACTAAAATAAATGTCGGATGTTTGCTTATACCAAGGATGCTTATACTTTTCGATTTGAATAACGGTAAGATTCAGCTCCGTACGGTGCTAAAATTAATGTCAGAAATTCGATTTTGCGTTCGGAAATGAATAACAGTAATATTCGACTCCGTACGGTGATTAAATAAATATCGCATGTTTGCTTTGACGTTCGGAAATGACTACTAATGATATACAACTCCGTACGATGATAAAATAAATGCCGGGTATTTGCTTATGCGTTCGAAAGTAAATAACAATAACATTCAGCTCTGAAAGATGTTAATATAAGTGTCGGAAATTTGCTTTGACGTTCGGAAATGAATAACAATGATATTGAACTCCGTACGATGATAAAAGAAATGCCGGATGTTTTCTTTCAAGCTCTGGATTTGTGGAAAGATAATAATGTACGTTCATCACTTTTTTTTTTCATGATTCATTCAAGAATTTCGGGAGTCTGACAGCCATCGGATCTCGTTACGATGTTTTTGTATTGTTTACAGACAAGTATGGCAAACATGAGAGCAAGGCTTCATAGAAGATGAATTACCCTGGTGGCAATCATTGAACGACAATTTCAATTCAATGGGCAATCGTCGGGACCACTCGCGATGTCAGAAAAAATAAACACCTCAGCATCGAGCAATTTCTATTATTGAATGAGCAATCGTCGGGACGATGTGCGACGTTTCAAACTCATACCAAACGGTGATTTAAGTTCAGTGGGCAAGCCTAGGGACGATGCGCGACGCTTTAACAATTACTAAACGCGTCTCTGACCAGTGATTCAAGTTGAATGGACAATCGTCGGGACGATAAGTGCGACGTTTGAACAATTATGGATTAACAAACTCGCCACGGAACGGTGATTTAAATTCAATGGTCAATCGTCGGGACGATGAGCGACGCGAAGCCATCACCAAAAACCTTTACAAAACGGTTAGTCAAGTTGAATACGCAGTCGTCGGGGACGATGTGCGACGTTTGAACAATCAATGAAACGCTTCGCCGATCGACAAAAGACCTCCTTAATTGATTAGTCGCGACGAAAAGAGACGACTTCGTTCCGACTCGTCGGAACCATCTTTTGTTGATATTTATAATGAGCCAAAAAGAGCGCAGTAATGAGCACATGAGGCCCAAAATTTGGATCGTCGGGGACGATTGGCGACGATCTTTTGTCTCATATCGTCGCGACGAAGATATCTCCCTAACACAGATTTTCTGTTGTGCCTAACAAGATCCTCAGGTAGTGATATTTAGATGACTCCAATCTATTGTACTCTCATTCTGACCCAAAATATCTGGACGAGAACAGTGAATGACGAGCTCAAGGAAGTTATACTGCGGGTTTCTAGCCATGAATATCAAAGAGACCGCACATATGCTTCTAAGCAACTCCATACATAGATTCCCCGTGCATTTGGTGCTCCTCCCCTAAAAAAACAAACAAACATCAGTTTTCTTTCAACGTTTTTTTTCTTTTAGGCGTTGTTGTTGATAAGAAGCTTTCACGTAAGTGTGAAATCAATGATAATTCTAACATTTCGCATTATATCGGTACAATACGTTGGTTAAAATATCTCCCTACATGTGCATTAAAGTCACTGTATTCAAATTTAGTAATTATATATTTTCTATGTTATGGGATAGTACCCACTTTTTTTTTTGGAAGTGATTTCAATGAAATAATGCTGGTTGGTGTTATTTTGCTGAAAGTACATTAACACTGCTAAAAATGTTCAATCTGTGAATTCTCAGGTCCTTTAATAGTTAAAGGATGTTACAGTATTGGTGGAGATGAGAACTGGACTTTTATTTTTTATTATATTGTTTTTTTGCGAGAAACCAAGGAAACACTTACGAAATACATGTAGTAGAGAGCATACCCTTTTAAGAGGAATTCAAAGTATATTTCATGAAAATCGGGTTTGGAATGACTGAAACAGCCAAAAGCAAAGTAAAACAAAGCAATCGTAATAAATGGTGGGTCCCACACTTTATAAGAATCGCTATGGTTTTGGATATCTCAGCCACTTCGGAGCCAATTTTCATCAAATGAAAGTTGAATAATTCCTAATGGAATTACATGCTCTTTCATATTTCATAAGAGGTTTCTCATTAATTCTCCAAAAATGTTAGACAAATGAAATTAGGTCTCAACCAAAATTATGCGATCTTTTTAAAGCTCTGTGCACTCAGTAAACGCGGTAGACATTAATTGAAGAGTCTGTTTGCAAAAAAACGATAAGTCCATATTTGCCAAATGGAGATATTTGCGATTAATGGTCAAGAAAAATAAAGAGAATAATAAGAAAAAATTTGTTTCTTTTGACCATAACTTTAAAAATGTACCTTTATATGTAGTGACCGATATATCATTTAAAAGGTATTAGTTTTTACTTTATGACAGAGACCGTACTTCAAAATCTTCCAAAATGGACTTATCGGTTTTTGCGAACAAACTCTTCAATTACTGACTGCAAAATTGACACTGACTGACACGAAAGGGAAGTTAGTATACTTCTGATGGTGTGAATGATTTTCCGCCAGGTTAACATGATGGAAAAGGTACGAACGTTATATAAGATCATCTACAATGTATAGACATCACATCACTATTAAACATCATAATTGTTATTTCAAAAATTTAAACCTCTTTGTGGAAGTAGAGTAATCAGTTTCCTTGCAACCTTTGCCTAGCAGTTTCAGTGAGGGCAAATTTGACATATTCATTAGTGATTAGGGCATATCACTTTTATTATAATTTTTTTTTTTTTGCAAGTCTCAAGGGTCTCATCGATTTCGGATTGTGGGGAAACTTGTCTGGCTGCTAGCATCAGCTGCGGAACTCATACTCTACCTAGCGGGGAGACGGTTGCCATGGTTTATAAGTTGATGCAGGATGCAGACATCGCTAAGGTGATTGATCATCCAATGTTGATGGGGAAAAGACGGTACATCTGCGTAGTTCCAGGTAAATTCCATTCACGTGTACTTCTTAATATTATGACACGTTATAACTGTAAGAAAAAAAAAATGCTATTGAAGTCATGATGTTCGTTAATCGAAATATTGCCGAGACTATGTATATATTTAAAAGAAGAAGTTGTTCGCGTCAACAAAAGATTCTTGCCTGAAATTCCAAGTATGATCCTCTGGCATATAAATAAACAATGGAGCAGGGTGAACCCCGAGTATATGAACACTTATTCCTCTGGATGGGGGAGTTTGTAGATGTCGTTGTTTTCTACTCAGCATAAATAAGTGTTGTCCCTTTTATTTTGAGTCGAGTGTCTGCTTATCTGCTCCGAGTATCAAGTTAGGTACAGGAGACGTACATCATTTATAAGGATGTTATGTTAAGCCAGAAAACACTTACTGTTTTTGCAGACGTTGTCTTATGGTAAATAAGGGACAACTCATATTTTCATTGCAGGCGTATATTGTCTGTTGCAGAAGAAACCGGTAACACTTAGTTATGTATTAGAAATCAGATATGAAAATTCAACGCATCATTTTCAAAGATGTACTGCCGCTTCATTAAACATATTTTAGCAAAGTAGATTCATTATTTTGATTTTTAAATATTCTGCAGAAATCAATCTTCAGCAGAGCTTTCGCATCGTTTTCACGTCAAGCAAAAGCTATGGAAATACATGACATGATGACTTCAATAATACAGATATTGTTTTTGCTGTTTAAGTTGTTGTTCCCGTGTGCTATTATCTGTGATTTTTGTTTGTTTGTTTGTTTGCTTCTGTCGGCTGACATAAGCCTGTACCTCGGCGCCATGTCAGAATGGCGGATCGTGTATGGAAACCGAAACCGGCTACGAGTGTATTTGCACCACTGACTACTACGGACCCCAATGCTGTACGTTGTTCACCATCTTTCTTTTTTTTTTTCAATTCGCCGAGAAGTTGTACAAAAAGTACACCGAATACTAATGGTATATTTCAATTGTCACTGCGTTCTTGATCAGCTGCAATTATAACACCAAGGACACAGAAGGAATAAAGTTTCCCAAGCCAGTCCCTCGACCTTGTCAATATCCGGCGCCACCTAAAGGTCGCTACTCGTCAAAACCCAAATCAGATTTATTTCTATCAAAATGAGAAAGTATATTTTAAAGAACAACAGCATACAAATTGATTGGATTACCCTTGGACGTTGTAATTTCGTTAATTGAAAATAGTTTCTATTGAGATGCATCATTATTGTCCAATAATTTTCTTGATTCCTCCTGTCTGTCTCTGTCAGTCAGTTGACTTAGTTACTTTGTGAATGTTTAACTCTTTATGTGCCATGGTGGAAACACCCTGTGTGCCACGTTATTCTGAGACACGAAGGTAGTCATGCTTTGAGAAAGAATTCTGTTTTTCCGATTTGTGTAACTTCTACAAATTTCTGTTAAGATGTGCATAATAGTAGACAAAGTTAAAGAGGAATGCCAAGCTTTATTTCGATATAAATTGTATGACGACTCTATTTTTAATTTTTTCTTTTGAATGACCAGTTGCTGCATTACTGTAAAGGCATGACTTTTGCACATTAAACCGTGACAGAAACTTAGAATGTACGAGCAAATCTAGTTGGGAACATCGCTTGATAGTCGATCACCACATAGAATGCAAGCCGTATATGAGAGGAACAAAAGCACGAAAAACGCTTTCATTGTGCCGCGGGATTAGCAGTAACTAGCGGTTTATCGATCGGTCTTGGCGGCTTTGTTTGTTGAGCAGAATATGCGAAGTTGGCAAGCCGTCGACTGAGTCGGAGGTGCGAACGTGGCACATAAAGAGTTAAAGATAATATAAAGTTTTGGTACCTCAAACATTTCCCTGAATTTCCTTGTCTTAGTTTTAGTCTTAGTTTGGTACGAAACCATTGTTGCATGATTACTAAGACATGAGAGCACTTTGGGACGAGTAAGTCTCACAGTGTTAGTTATATGAAAGGTACTTTAACCTGAAACACAAACTAAGACAAGGAAATTCAGGGAAACTTTTGAGGTACCAAAACTTTATATGTGACCGTGCACCTCAAAACGAACATAAAGTCGCACACACTGATTTTGCGTGAGGACTGAAAATAAGTGAAATGGGTCAACCTAGCCGAACTTGACTTTTTGATATTTTCTGAAAGAGCGGGTCTTCTTTTACATTATGCTAAAATTTGGTATCATAAAACAGGCAGGAAAGTGTGTTTTTTTAGCAGTTTATCTCGAACATTTCTGGTAGAATAGTGTGATTAGGTGTGTCTTTAGAATCCCCTTTTCATTTCTGAAAAACATTGTCCACATTCTTCACTTTCAACTCTAATAACTTTTAAAAGGATAGTGATACTGCTTTGAAAGTTAGCATTGATTATGGACAGAATGTGTTAATGAGGCATGCTTAATTTCAGTTTAATCTGATAATCCCTTCATTGTTGTTACTCAGGTGGTTTACTTCCTGTTTTTTGTCCCGTTCATCGCACAGCCAGCACAGTTTGGTAAAGATTAAGCGCTTGAATAGACACTGCACTTCAGAGCCTCTTTTCTCAGTTCACACTTTTCCTGAGGTTGTGCTTTCTTTCCAATATTTAGATTTAAGGTTAGGTTAAAGCTTAAAGTTTGTTCTTTCAGAATATTATGGTCTTAACTAAAAATTCATGTCTGGCGACTTTTTTGTTTGTTTTGAGGTGCAGGGTCACATATTATCTTTAAGGCTTGCATGCATTGCTCTTCTTGATTTTACCTTGACGTCAATTTAGTAAGTGAAGTTATTAAAAGTGTATTTACCTATCAACTTGACTTGCAAAATGTAGCATGCCCGCTTATATACACGCCGGATGGGGGATCTCCTCTGAGGTATTTCTTATTTCCGGGAATCGACCTGACCGGAAGTACATCTCGCGTGGAGTTTGAGGTCAGCGCTAACCACGACGCACACCTCGCCCTGTCCGGTATAAACGCGGCGGAGAGATTTATGTACCGATTAGGTATTACTAATCGACCCCATTCCATTTGTCTTGTTTCCCTTTGTGTGTGTGTGTTTGTGTGTGTGTGTGTGTGTGTGTGTGTGTGTTTGTGTGTGTGTATCATAACTTAATTAAGGACATGAAGGACTAAGGACATGAAGAGTTTGTTTGCAAAAACCGATAAGTCCATATTTGCCAAATGGAGATATTAGCGATTAAAGGTCAAGAAAAATAAAAAGAATAATTAGAAATTTTTTGCTTCTTTTGACCATAACTTCAACTAGAAATATCACTTAAGGTGATTAATACCCCAGCCCCGTGACGACAGTCTTACCCAAGTAATGATCTTTCCTTGATCTTCTGCCATTTAAATGCCGTTACCATGGCAACGCAGCTTCCGACACGTCCGAAAAATATGTCTTGCACATCTTCCCACCAAGACTATTGTGTGTGCCACATTTCATAAACTTTTGTCAAAAACTGAGGAAGTAGTTCAATCCACAAGATCTTTCCTTGATCTTCCGCCATTAATATGCCGTTACCATGGCAACGTACTTTCGGGTACTGTCAAAAAATGCGTCTTGCACATCTACAACCAAAGGCACAAATCTGTACCAAGTTTCATGGAAATTGGGCAAAAACTGAGGAAGTAGTTTGCAACACAAAATTTTCCATTATTTTGGCTCATAATATGTGCGCTGTTACCATGGCAACATACTTTTTGTCACTGTCAAGAAATGTGTCATGCTGACCTATATCCTAAGACAATTCCATGAGAATTGGAAGAACACTGATGAAGCAGTTTTGCCATGAAGCATTTGCCCTATATTTTACCAATAACATGCCGTTACCATGGCAACGGACTTTTTGCCACTGCGAAAATATGTGTCTTGCACATTAACATATTCAGATGAACATCTGTACCTAATTTCATAAAAATTGATCAAAAACTGTGGGAGGAGTTCGCGACGCAAGATTTGTACCCATTTTTGCCCATAATATGCCGTTACCATGGCAACGTACTTTTGAATACTGTCAAAAAATACGTCTTGCACATCTACAACCCAAGGCACACATCTGTGCCAAGTTTTATGGGAATCGGTTGAAAACTGAGGAAGTAGTTCGCGACGCAAGATTTGCAACGGACCGACCGCCCGACCGCCCGACCACCCGACCGACCGCCCGACCGACCGCTCGACCGACCGCCGACCGCCCGACCGTCCGCTGATTCCTATATACCCCCTTCAAACTTCGTTTGGCGGGGTATAAAAATATACCTTTATATGTAGTGACCAATATATCATTTAAAAGGTATCATTTTGTACTTTATGACAAAGATCGTACTTCAAAATCTTCAAAAATGGACTTATCGGTTTTTGCAAACAAACCCTTCACATGAAGCCGTTCATCACCAGTAAAAACGAAAACAACATATGAATGTAGAAAATGAGATGAGGTAGCCATGTGTGAAGTGTGCATGCATGTGTGTGTGCGTGTGTGTGTGTGAGAGTGTGTGTGTAATGTGTTGTGTATGGGGGAAGTGGTATACGTGTACTTGTCTGCATTTATTATGTTGTATAATTTGTACATATGTTATACTCCATGTAAATATGTTACACCTTGCCATATACTGTAGTATATTGTGTAAAGGGGCCCCGGCCACAAGCTGTGCTTCACTGGGGTCCCAAACCTATCAATCTGAACCTTTGTAGATTATGTCTTGTACTTTTGTTATGTTTGATTTGGTTTAAATAAACTGAACTTAACTGAACACAATATTCGTACATAATCAATGACACTGCATCACAAAACCAACAAAAATGTCATTGCGCCTGGATATTAGTTAAGCTAAGATTAAGCTGAAATTGACCATCTATATAAACACATTCTGCTCATTATAAATGCCAACTTTCCAAGCAGTTTTGAAAATGAAGAGTGTGAAAATGAATTTCAAGATATGAAAAGGACCCTCCAAGACACTGATCTCACTACTGTACCAAAAAACAACAACAACAACAAAAAAACAAAAAACAAAACAAAACGAAAGTTGTAGAAAAATTTTTCAAAACACACTTTCCCTTTCATTTTATGATTCCCCGACGCAGCTATGATGGAGAAGAAGAATAACTAGTTCAAAATATGAAAAAAAAAATGACTTGCTTGACACGTTTAATATCTTTTGAGTTCTCATGTGAAATCAAGGAGTGCGACCTTTTGTTGGTTTTGTGATGCACGGTCACAAACATTGAGAGAATAGACCCTAAACTATAAAACGATGACTCATTCAAATCGACCCTTAACATTTCGAAACGCTATCCACTGCAGCGACAGCAGTGAAGGAATTATCAGATCAAGCGGTCTTGATCATGCTATATCAACACATTCTGTCCATTGGTTACTGTAAAGTTTCAAAGCGGGAACATTTTTCATTTAAACGTTTTTAGAGTTGAAAGTGAAGAGTGTGCAAATGATTTTTAAGAAATGAAAAGTGGCTTCTTGGACATACCTAGACTCACACTTCTGCCAGAAACATATTTCACCTTAATTTTATCTTCCCAAAGTTAAGAATAATGTAGACGAAGAATACTGGTAGCTCTTTTTAAAAATATATAAAAAAAAACTGAAGATCGACTTTGTTGACCTGTTTTTACTTCGTTTTTTCAATCCTTTCGTAAAATTAACTGCTGCGACTTTCTGTTGGCTTTGTGATGCAATGCATACATGCGCAGAAAGACTCCGTTATCAAAAGGTGTCAATCGATTTGTACTCAAATCAGACTTTTTTTTTAATTTTGAGGGCAGTGAGTTGATTTACGAGAAGTTATTAATCTCAAAGAGACAAGTCCTGAGTGTGGACTGAACTTTTGAACAGATTATCTGATTTTCCTTCAACTGTCACTAATGTCTTGTACTAACATCACTGCACTTTGCCAACAGTAATGTACATGAATGGTGACCTTGTCCTTCATTAAATTCTTATTTTTTTCCTGGATATTGAATACAAAATATAGTTTTTGGAGCAGGCGGAAACACGATTTTCTTCGTCCAGCGAGATTGCTCATCAGCTATCGGTGACGATTTCGCATGTTCTACTGCTGCTTCAACGACTGCGATGGAAGCCAAGCTAACAACGATGCCGGCATACGACCACTTCTGGGTGACATTCGACGGCGGGTGTATCGAGGTCGGTCGCTATGGCAACTCTGTTCCCTTCATGAAATGGACAGACCCAAACCCTCTCCCGATACAGTTCGCAGGGGTCTGGACGGGATGGGGCTCTGACGGTTACTGGAAGTTTAAATCGCTTTGTTGACATGGATGCTCTTATACTCGGCACCTTTTGGGAAAGGTTTTAGCACAGTGATACCCAGCAATTATTTCATTATCTTTTTGTAAGTTAGAGTCAGGATTTTTTTTTTGTAACTCTACACATTCTAGTAACGTTTCATCTATCTATCCACGGAATATTTTGCAAGGAAAACATAGATTAATGTTGTGAAAAACAGCGATTAGTCAACGGACGAGAGTATACCAGGCTACCTTCAATTAAAGTTAGTACGATTTGTACAAGAAAAAAAAACGCGCATTGTTTTTTTTTTGTTTGTTTGTTTGTTTGTTTTTTTTGCTGGAACATTTTTAGTGACAAAGGTAATTATGTGTCCAAATCGTGCAAATTTCCTGGGCGTGTTTGTGAATAATCAAGACAATGTCACGCACATTAAAGACGCTATAGAGCAAATTATACTGTCCTTCTTGTCTTCCGTGGGTCCACGTATAACAAATGACTTGAAATAGATTTAGTTTGTGAATGTGTGTGTTGTGAATGGGAAAGTCGATCTGAAAATCGGTGAAAATGTGAAAATCGTGAAAGATTCGAAACTGTTCTAAACTTACCAATCTGTTTTTGATGTATGATGAAAAGAATCTTGGCATTGAATAGATATTCATAATATTATGATCAAGTTGAGTTTATATCCGCGATGGATGTGAAAGATGCCAAGAGTCTGACTGAGAAACGGTTGTAATGCCATATTCATTTTAAATTAAGCTAACCATTGGAAAATAAAATCTCTTTCAACTTGCTAAATTTCCTGTAATAATAAAGTTATTAATTTCCTCTTAATATAAAGTTATCAATTTCCTCTAATAATAAAGTTATTGTTAGAAATAGTGCATGTTATTGTCAAAACATTTTTTTTTTCTATTTGGGGATTTAATAAGTAGCACACATTGTAAACAGTGGATTACCTTCGTTTTGCGATGGAATTCTTCAGAGCCTGAAGTGAGGGACAAATCGCATCCCAGATGGCTTAAATAATATATGGAAATAAAGAGAAAGGAAAATAACCAATAAAAACCCTTGCAACGAAATCAGACGTAAGACAGACATTTTCGTCGAAATTCATAAATATTCAAGTTCAACATGCCTTCGACTGTGCATCACAAAGCCAACAAAAAAAAATCGAAAAAATAACTGTTTTGTGTGAGGACTCAAAATAGGTGAAAAGGGTTAGGCTTGTCATTTTTGATATTTTATTATCTATGAAAGAACAAATCTTCGTCTGCCTAATCCTTATACTTTGGATCATGAAAATAATTGGAAAATGTTTTTTTTTTTTTTTTCTAAAACGCTTCTTGGTATGATTAAATAGGATGCCACTCTTGAAATCTGGATGATTCTACTGCTTTGGAAGTTGGTTTTATGGATAGAATTGTCCGGAGAAGTAAGAACATTAGCAACTTAATGCAATCATCTCTTCATTGTGTTTGCTGAAGAGGTTTACGTCCTTGTTTAATTCTAGAAATCGCACAAAGTGAAGTTTGGTGTGATTTAGCACGTCATTAGAAGTGAAACTTCTGCCCCTCTTTTCTTAGTATTTTTTTTTTCAAATTGTGATTCTTATCATTATTTAGGCTATTTAGGCTAGATTAATTCAATCGTATTAAGATATACATCATGAAGCTGAGAATCCGCCTTCTCAGAATCTGCCATTATGCTATAAATGCACGTCTGACAACTCTTTGTTGGTTTTGTGATGCTGGTTTATATATATGTATGTATATAGTTATATATATATATATATATATATATATATATATATATATGAAGAGTTTGTTTGCAAAAACCGATAAGTCCATATTTGTCAAATGGAGATATTTGCGATTAAAGGTCAAGAAAAATAAAGAGAATAATAAGAAAATTTTCGCTTCTTTTGACCATAACTTCAAAAATGTACCTTTATATGTAGTGACCAATATATCATTTAAAAGGTATTATTTTGTACTTTATGACAGAGACCGTACTTCAAAATCTTCAAAAATGGACTTATCGGTTTTTGCAAACAAACTCTTCATATATATATATATATATATATATGTAACTATATGTATATATATATATATATATATATATATATATATATATATATATATTGTTGTACAGTCTTCATGTCACAATGTTCTGTTTACCTATTCTCTGTTATCATAGGAAGTTAAACATGTCCCACTACAACAAAAGGATCCGAAAGTCGGGGGAGGACAATTTTCTGAAAATGGCATGATATTATTCCCGTATTTTTCTACTTTAATTTCATATATAACACAACTCATAATAATACTCGGTTGCAGAGATATCGATTATTATTATTATTGTTATTACTTATTCGACCAGGTAAAGAATATAGGATACATATCATTAACATCACAGACATGAAACAAAAACCAGAATGAACATTACAAAGGATACATTGTACTGTACACGTTACACAAAATGAAAATGAAATGAATGGAGACTACATAAGGGTCAGGGCACATAAAAGTAAATACATTTACTATTGCCCGGTGGCATGTGAACCCACACATGTTGCCCCTAAGAAACATTTAACAATAATTAGAAAATTATCACTCAACCCCTGATCCCCAACCCATAGTCCTTATCAAACTTCAAATCATAAAAAAAAAAACACTATACAGTTCCAATATAATCATCCAACCCTTGACTTCATTTATATTCATACATTAATTTCAAAAACTGAAAAAATACGTCAACATAAATGTAGGAGATTCCTGGATTTCCACACGACCCCCAACCCTAAGCCTCTAACCTCTTTAAACATAATCATCATTGTCGTCAGCATAAAAATAAAAATGAAGCACATGTGTACAAATCAAAACTAAAGCTATTACTCAATGTGATTAATACCCCATCAAACACCGAGAATGTAAACTCAGCTAACAATAATTTGTATACTGTTACAACAACTCAATGTTCAACGTGAACAAAATTACAATGATGAATTTTGAACACCCACATATCATAACAGTCACATATGCCGAATTTCAAATCAATTGCCCAAAAATCTGAAAAAATAAACTAAAATCACATTATCATATGATTATCATTCAAAATATGGAGTTACCATGAAACACATTTCCCAACAATTAAAAAAAAAACAAAATCGATATCAAATCCAAAACCAAATACTAAAAACAAAAAAACAAAAAAACAAACAAACAAACAAACAAACAAACAAACTGAGAGTTAGCCAAACCAAAATTGTTGTATAATCCTCATCCAAAACATACTGATATCATGGCAACACTTTGTTCAACAATGACGAAAAAGAATAAATAAATTTGCGCATGTGCATATGTACTACAGCGGTCACATGTGCCAAATCTCAAACCAATACCCCAAAACGCTCAAAAGCTCAGTGAGCTAGCTAAATCCACAATACTCTTATCCGAGTTTTTTGTTCGAAATAAGGAATTATCATTGAAACACACTATTCAACAATACCAAAAGATTAATTACGTTTGCACATCATTCTTTGTACTGTAACTGTCACATGTATCAAATTTCAAGCCAAATACTCGAAAACTGGGAGCGAGCCTAATCCACAATAATTTATATTTATATAATAAGAGGGAGTTCCATGGTAGTAGACGCAGTGGATTGCGAAGGTGGTCAAAGTCTCTTTTATGATTTTATCAGTGCATGTCAAGTGTTTGAGGAAATCAGAGTTTCGAGAAAAACGCCTTCAAAGTTGTCCTTCCGACGCTGGGGAGGCGAGACAGTTTTCACCGCTTGACAATTGAAGGCGCGCTCCTAGCGACCTCCGCCATGTTCAGTCAAGCTTAGCGCCAGCGGTCTACGCACGACCAATCGGTAATCAGGATGCCACGCACTGACCAATAAGATCACTCACTCGTTGCTAGGGGCGGAGTCTAGCTGCGGCGCTAAATCCAAATCTTCGGACACGTTTCTCTTACACTGAAAGTCGGAAAATCATTGCCCAGTAAAAACGCTAATTTCTGCTAATAGCTTCGAAATTTCGGCAGTTGATGGACAAAACATTAGACTACAAAATCATGCCAAGAACAGAAATCTGATTGTTTTGAGCAATTTTGATGATGTGACTTCAAACTCGACTTTAGGATCCTTTTGTGGTAGCGGGTCACATATGTTTTGTCGAAAAATGATATAAACTTTGAACTATATGAACTAAAGCTATTGTGAGTGAAATAGATTTGAACGTACAATCTTAACCTGCGGCTTGTTGTTGGTTTTGTGATACATGTGGACACATGTAGGACCTTTGATCATGGTGATTGCATTCACACAATAGATTTGAAAATATCAGCAAAACGAGTGAAATTTTCAGTATCCTTCTGAGGTCCACCCGGTCCACACCCCGATGTGGTTGACTGGAAAAGGATCCGGGTCCGTCCAGTTGATGAAGGCGACTTGGTTGCCATGGCGACCAATCATGAGACGGCCCTCGTCAAAGGTCAACCAGAAATGGTCGTACGTCGGAATGCCAGTTAGAACGGAGTCGAAAAAAGATGCAGCTATGTCGACGGTGCATGCAGTTGAGTACGGTGTTGGACATTCTCGCTGTACAATTACACGTTTCTTGTGTGCGCCGATAACTGCTTCCACAGAGTGTGAAAATAAAAAAAGAGGAAGTACATCTTCAACAACACAAACTAACAAGTATGATGGGTGAAGGATGGAAGATAATGATTTATTAAAGATAACACATTTATTTTGGCGATCTGCGTGTGATCACGGATTACCTTCTCATTTTGTACTGATTTTAATTCCTTTTTAGATTCTAGAGCTCCACACTCATTTGCATGTATGGTCGGATGAGACCAATAAGGGCTTTATCGCAATTTCGGGGATATCGGGGGTATCGTCGATGTCCTCTACAATAATCATGGTGTCAATTTTGATTTATGTTCATTTTCAGTATATCATTAAAAGTTAAAACTACAAAGACGCTATTGCACCCTATATCCATATTTGAACATTGCTTATGAATGCACCCACCTTCTTTTTTTTTTCATGGAAATTGACTCCTCCGTTTCTCTGCAATCTCAAAACTTTGCACGCGATAGCCCTTTCTGATGCTAAGCTGACTGTATATTAGATATCCCTGTATTCTCTCTTCATTCATCAACATTCATGAACACGAGATCTTGATTTCATGATGTCATCACTCTCAATAGGGCGATTGAGATAAACGTTGTGATTATTATTATTTGATTGTTTTAGGTATTTTTGCTATGTCATGGAAAAAAAGCGCCTGCTTGCCCCGTCCATGACTTCCCCAAGCAGAAGCAAACTATTTGCCCAAAGAAATATAGAGAAAACGGTTTACACCTGTACCAATGCGGTACATCTTTTGTAGATTTTTGCTCTCACTGGACAAGGCAATATTCGCATCGTGGTTGGCGCTGACCTCAAAATCGACGACCAGCGCACTTCCAGACAGTTCGACATCGAGAAAAGCGAACTCCTTATGTGGTCCCCCAGAATCCTCAGTGTAAATCACTGGGCAGGCTATGATTGTAAAGCAAGGGGAATATCATCAGGAGTTCACAATCCAAAAGAAAAAAAAATGTAATTACTGTAGTTTGTTTTCTAAAAGTTGTGTGTATAGGCAATGAAGGACAGGACCGATATACTGTTTTCTTTAGGCATAAAATGTCATCAGAGGGTCGGTTATGTACAATTATGAATACATACTTGTACTGATTAACGTAATGATATAGGCTTTTGTAAACTGCAGACTTGATAACATTTATGTTTTATTTACCATTTTGTATCTTATTAACAAACGCTTGGTGGAGTCTGATTTAAAAAGTCCCCTAATCGCAATTGGAGAGAATAGTATAGAAGAAAATAAGAATATAATTATATTAGATGGATAGAGGAGGAGAAACATACCACATTGTGGTCCAAAATAATAATCTGTACATGCACACTTGTAGCCAGTTTCAGTCTCGTTACACGTACCACCGTTTTGACACGGGGCCGACGCACAGGCTGAATTGAGTAACAAACAGATGACAAAAAAGGAAACAAAAATACAACGCAATTACACTATTAATTCAAATCATAATATTTAAAAATAGTTCAATTATCTATACACACTTTCGTCATATTCGGCTCATCCACAAGGCGCTTCATTTTACAAAACCTAGTTACAGTTAGATATTCTCCACCATTCCATCGTAATCGCTCAGAGGATAAAATAAATGAAGCAATGATTGGTAATGTGACAAATCATGCGTATTATGTCGAAAATAAATGATTAAATTGAGTCCTTACCATTTTTAACGGTAAAGTCTCTGACTAATGATTGATAATCCTAAGCTGCTGAGGAAGATCGTGTAACTGCTTGATATAAAACTTCACGTTTAGGTGCCTTGTGATGCAGATCGGCATATGACTTACGTGGGATACAAAAGATGTAATTCCTTGTTCCTTTCAGCGTAGGATGGAGCTGAAATATCGCCATCTCCTCATCTGGCATCAACCTGGGTACCAAGGCAACCGTCTCTCCGCTAGGGAGAGTCAGCGTTCCACACCATGTAACATGCCATTGGCAATGATTTTTTCGCGTTTTAACCGATAGGGTTCCAGAAACTTTCAAAGAAAATAAAAGAAGAATTAAGTTGCCCTTGTATAGTGATTGAAAAGGAAAAAAAAAAATCGTACGGGGAAGATTATGTGTTAATTCATTTAATGTGAAGCAAACAGTAAAAAATAAACATCAACATGGATACAGTTAAGTTATGAATGAAATAGGTGAAGAAAATGTCATTGCAATTTCATGTTGATAAAACTTCATGGAATTTTCACTGTTTGCGGGTTAACGACCTTATTGCCTATGAAAGAGTCACAGCTTGCTTTCATTTTTTTTTTCTCTCTCTCTCTCCCTCTCTCTCCCTGTTTTCTCTGCCTCTTTCTCTCTTTCCTTACAATATAAAGTTGACGACCGGCAGAGAAGCAAAGTATGTGACTTCAAGCTTATAAGCACCCAAACAATTCAACATAATTATTTTCTTTTTTGAACTATGTATTATGTCATTATATAAGGTCTTGTGCAAAGTTATTGTGTTTTGTTTTCAACAAACGTTATTTGTATTGAGGAGAGGGATCTTGTAAATTCTGTCGCAACTGCCAGCATTTCAGGTTTCTGAGGGGTATCATTCGGTATTTTTTTTTCTCTCTCTCTCTAACTGCCAACTTTTCAGGTTTTAGAAGAGTTTAATTGGATTTTTTTTTTCTTTTCTCTGGTTTGTTTCGTTTGTTTGCTTGTTTCTTTGTTTTGTTTTGTTGTCATTTTGATGCTAAAGGACAAGTTCACCTTCATGTAGACATGTGGGTTGAGTGAATACAGCAATATTAGTAGAACACATCAGTGACAGTTTGAGGAAAATCGGAAAATCCGTTCAAAAGTTACGAATATCTGCTCAGTAACGGTTGGATAAGAAGACTACTATAGCTTGTGATGTCGCATGTGTACAACGATAAAAAGAAAGAATAAAGAAAACTTAACATATTTCCTTTTTTCTCCCATATCAAAAGAACACTCGACTTCTCTCTTTTAGAAGACAAAGGGAATGATTACTCTTTACATATGTCAGCAACAAGTCGAAGAAATGTGTACTTTATTTAAAAAGTAAAGTTTTGTAAAATTCTCTTTTTATTTTCCTTACATTGTACGCATGTGACATCACACATTGTAGTACTGCCCTACTTTGACAAAAGGAAGCAAGTGACATTTCTATAGATATTGACCTTTTTTGGTTATTGATTTAACATATTTGAGGTATGCTCTATTTAACTGAAAAATCCAAAAGTTACAATTTTGGCCCATTTCTGAGATATTTGGGTAGCAAAAGGAAGCAAGTGCTCAAACTTGCATGAAAAAATTGGAGAAAGGAAGCAAGTTACAGCTTCATGATATGACTGTCGCTTGCTTCTCTTTGCCAAATCATTTATATTTACACACAACCTGAAATACTTTGACAAAAGGGAGCAAGCAACATCTTTATGACATGTTTGTCACTTGCTTCCTTTTGCCATTTTTTAATGTTTGCTACAAATCTATAACACTTTGGCAAAAGGAAGCAAGTAACATACTCATGATAAAACATGATTGTCACTTGTTTCCTTTGCCAAACTTGTACATAATCATATCTGATGTAACGGAATTAAGCAGAAATAAATCAAATCAAATCTAATCAAATCAAAATCAAATCAAATTATTTATATTTGCACACAATCTAATTCTTCGGAAAAGGAAGCAAGTGACATCCTTATGATAATTATGATTATCACTTGCTTCCTTTTGCCAATTTTTTTTTTTATGTTTGCTACAAATATATAATACTTGGCAAAAGGAAGGAAGTAACATACATTTGTAGGGACCTACTCATGATATGATTGTCACTTGCTTCCTTTTGCCAGATTTTTCATGTTTGCACAAAGAAGCAAATTGAAAACCTGAATATAAGAACGACCCAAGTCCAGTTTTTGGCCGAATTAAGTTTGACATGGGAAATAGTATTGTAGCCTATACATAGACTCATCTTGTGTATAAATGATAAATCCTAATTACCCCCGGAAGTTCCTGAAATTAATGAGTTAAATCTTATATGAATGTAAAAATGAAGGACTTGGGTCATTCTTACATTCATATAGACATAGCGCCCCTTCTCATCCTTCTCTTATCTCTATAGCAGAATATCATGTATATGATTCAAAGAACGACCCAAGTCCATCACACAAAATGCCCACTCCACAATTAATGTAAATGTTAATTTTCATAAATTTATGTTCTAATTTGTATATACAATGTTGCTTTCCCATCACAATTGAATAGAATATTATTGGACAAATAAAAGAGATATGAAGTTGTTTTTAAGTTTACTCGAAGTGGTCTTCCATGGACTTGGGTCGTTATTATATTCATAATACTCAATTACATCTTCATGATATGACGGTCACTTGTTTCCTTTTGCCAAACTTGTACATAATCATATCTGATGTAACAGAATTAAGCAGAAATAAATGACAATTTTAGGTTTTCTTCTGGATTAAACAGAAGACACAGTGCACATGCACAAATAAAACAGATACCAAACCACAAGCATAGAACATACATAGACATAGCACACTATATGCTGTACAATGCGAGGTATTTTTAATATGCTTGTTAGTGTGAAAATGTAAATATGAAATTCAGTACGCTGTGTGTGAGGAGAAAACTGTCAAGTGTGTCCAAAAGTGTCCTCGTATTTGTTAACAATTCGTATTATATGATTCTGGTAATGTCCGTCCCTTTTCAATGTTTTTTTGTTTGTTTGTTTGTTTGGTTTTTTTTTGAGGGGGTTGCGAAATATGCTTTGCATGTAATATTGTCTTGTATTTCAAACTATACTGTTTAACAACAGTGTTATTTGATATTCATGGGCAGGTTTTATGTATTATTTATAATTTCGTTGTTTAAATTACCTCAATACGGCCTGTCGGTAGCCATGGTACTTTTATTTCTATCTTAAATCGTTTACATATAAGAAATAGTATCAAATATAATTATAGAAAGGTTGATTTATTATCCAGAACTAGGCATCTTCGTCAACTGGCTTTACCACTTTTCGCTATGTACACGGCTTGTTAACAAGAAAAAAAAAATCCCGAAAAAGAACAAAAAAAAAAAAGAAGAAAGATCTGCACTCCTTTTTTCCCCTCGTTTGCGGAGGATTCAAGGTTGTTTGTTGTTTGGGGTTTTTTGACACACCCAAATCCTACTGTGTTACCTGACATGCCTTTTTCTGAGTTGAATCATGATAATAATTAGATTCAAACCAACAAAATATCCCTAGATCTAAACAAAGCTAATGTTATGGTGTTTAGTAATATAATTACTCATTTAACAGATTCAATTTCAATGAAAGGGGTAAAATAGCTACAGGCAAATTTAATTGATTGTAAATTATTTTGGCAGGAACAAAAAACACAAAAAAGGGCCAGCACTGGAATTTTAAGGTTTCCCATATGATGTAATAAGTACTTTGGACAAACGTTTAGATTTTCACTATCATTTTGTGTACTTCATGTTTAAACACTCGTTTTGATTTTAAGGTAAAGTTTGTTGAATATTTTAGGGATTTTAAAAAAAGATCAGATGTCAATCAATAACAGTAACGTATTTCCAGTTCTCAAATAAATTGTAAAAGACTGTGATTTTGGGTTTCGGGAAAAGCTCGATGGGATTTATTGCTACCTGCGCACTGCAGGTACACAGTATCCCACAGTGTGTTCGCAATGTGTTCGAATATACGACTACGTGAAAACGCTCGAATTATACACTGTGGTGTGGTTTTTCACATAAGATGACCTGGTTCAGACTTAACTGACGATTAGCAATGTGTTCTAAGTGTTCAAACGCTCGGATTGAACAGAGTCAAGAAATTTCACACTTTGTTAAACAGTGCGTGCACACTGTGAAGCATTGTGTTATTTCCGGTTTTGACATCTTGTGTGGAGGTTTTCTACTTGCAAAATGACAAATAGGGAAATGGCAATTTATAGGAGAATTTTGATATCAGGGATCGCCCGATTGTTTCTATGGGTTCTTGCGTCAAAATCTCTCAATAAGTATTTTATTTCGGCTTCTCTTGTCTCAAAACATAAAGTTGACATAAAAGCGTGCATTGTGGTTCCCAAGTTGATAAATTATGAGAAAATGGGAAATGGCAGTCATTTTGCATTTCCGAAAATACTCAACAGGTTTCTTTTATATTTCTGTCGATTTTCACAGTTTTGTCAATAAGCATTCAATTGAGTTACAATCTACTGCAAAGCAAGAACAGGCATTAAGAAATTAGGACGTTGCGTTGTCATTGGGGTTACCTTACCTGCCAGAGACTTATGTTTGACTTTGTGCATTATAAATGATTGCATCATTTTCATGCAACAGGGACCAGGGAGCAGAATTCCCGAGACTCAATGTATAACTCAGGTCTTAATGCGCCACCATGTAAATGCCTTGTGTGCAAAATTATTTGGAGCCGGCAAAACATGCATGCTATTAGAAAACATTCTGTTTTGGAAAACTGTGTGATATTACACGTGATATATATTTATGCTGGACATGAAATGAATAGAGTTGTACAAAAATAACCCAAGTTTATTTGCTTGATTTGAATTTCTGTGACATTCTATTAATATTTCATTCGAAAATAACCAGTAGCTGTAGCTGTAATAAAGAATTAGACTTGCTTGATTTATTTATTTGTTTTTGGTTAGTTGTTTGTAATGTTTTTTTTTTCTTTTTTTTTGTACATAAAACCGTTTCCTACCAAATGCCAGGCAAAGTAATTACCCCTTATAGTAATGGAATCAAGAGTAAAGCTTTCAATATACCTGGTACGTTCGGATTTATCAATAGGTTTGGGAAGATCTGTGCGTTTTTTTGTTAGTAAACTATGACACTCCGTCGACTTAACTGTCGGGCGTTGGAACGTGGCTCATAAAGTGGTAAATTTACTGGCACTGAATATCACACCATTCTACCACAAGAGTGGAGAGTGCATAAACGAATTCATTTGTCTCAATGTCCCTTCGCTACTGATAAAATTATTACTAGATCGTTATGTGAGGCACAAACTTGGCAATCGCCTTATTATGTTCGCCATCTTTAATGACAAATATGTTCATTCTTTTTGTCCGCTCTTGACAACTTACAGGTAAACAAGTAGGTCATAGTATCAAATCCTGCGCAATCTCTTGAGGTTTGATACAGCTCTATAATTAAAAAGATTTTACATGCTATTATCACTAGTTGGAGACATTAAATCTAATGACAATGATTAATGATTACACCGATATGAGTAGGAATGTCTATTATCTATTATGTTCTTCTCCATTCACTTACACATGACCTAAAGCCTTCAGAGTGTAATCACATTTTTATTTTCTCATTATTTTGTTTGGAATGTTTTTCCACTCTTTCCCGGTTATGAAGGGTTGTTTTTGTTGTTGTTGTTGTTGTTGTTTTTTTTTTCTTGTAAGCAGTGTTAAAATTTCGACACTGAGTACTGCTAGGGACATTTCGTTTAAAGTGCGTAGGTGCATTACACGCTACCATGTTGACCATTCGGTGAATTAATTCGCCCGAATTAACCACGCCTTCAACTAGTTCTTATCTTCTTGTGTGTGTGTGTGTGTGTGTGTGCGTGTGTGTGTTGTGTGTGTGTATGCGTGTGTATTTTTTTATGAAGGCTATCGTAACAATTCCCTGCTTCATTACCAAATACCCATAGCCAGGGTAAAATGCTGGGACTTGGAAGCGGACATTAGATTTGCCCTTGAGACAGCCGAAAACTGTTCACGGATTGCGGACTCAAAAATTATTATAATGAGAAGGCATTAACGTAATGGCATCCGGAGGTCACGATCATGTGCTCTGCACGTGAAATTCGGAGCTGTTCAGCGTCGTGTAAAAAAAAGAATAAATAAATAAATAAAATCACATCGTCCCCTGCCAGTGCTTGGTTTAATTCTGAAATTCCTTTTGCATTCGTGAACGATACCTCACTCACGGTTTGATACAGTGCGACATTATTTCGGCAAGTACTTCTCTGATTTTCCATTTCAAGCTTTTGTAGAGTACACCCTTAACGTTTTGCCGCTTTAACAAACTCAAAATAGCAACTAATCACAACCTCAAAAGTGATCTAAATATCAAAATTGAAGAAGACAGGAGAAAAGGTAGTCACTTTTTGGTCACCGTCGTAAGAAACTTCCAGTAAATCCACGGAAAGAAATTCAAAGCAGCTGATAGCTCCCGGTATGGAAGAGCTCTTGAATACCAGTGTAGGAACATTCATTCATATTTCAGAAGCTGAATGGGCTACAACTTCTTCCATCACTCATACATCCCGTAGTCGGAGCGGAATTCCGTTTTATCATCGCATCGTTGTGGCGCTTTGTCTGTGCCTTGTCACCGCTGTCGGTTTTCTGGGCAACTCCCTGGTGTTCACGTCTGTAGCGTTTTGTAAGAAGCTCCACACAGCCACGAACGTCCTTATCGTCAACCTGGCCATCGCCGACTTCTTGACCTGCGTGTGTCTGCCTTTCCTCGTGATCGGTCTCGTCAACCGTTCCGGCGAGTACCCACTGCCCGACGTCGTCTGCATCGTGACAACAGGGTTACTCTTTTCGTGTTCCGGGGCAGCCATCCAGACACTTGCTGCAATATCCATTCTCCGATGGTACGTAATCACGAAAGGTGTTCGTGGTCGACGAGGTTTCAATGAACCGAAGAAAGCGATTGCTTGTTCGATATTCACATGGGCAACGTCGATTATATACGTGGTCGTTCCGGTTCTCTTCGGAGTCGGTAAACTTGGCTATTCCAGGTTCTACTCGCTGTGTTCCGTGACGGATTCAAATCCCTTGGTTCACTATTTTGTTCTTATCCAGGGAAGTGTCATCATTCTGACCCTGATCGTCACGGCCGTATTCTACGCCCGCATTCTCGTCTTCGTTGTCAACCACGGTCGCAGTTTTCGCTCTAAATTCCCAGTGGTTGACCGCGAGATTCGTTCAGGGACTGGAGGATGTGGAGCCACCAAGGGGCACTTTAATTTCAATGCAGCATTGCAGGAGAGGGAGGTGAAGATCACCAAAAACTTGTTCACCATCGTCTGCGTGTTCGTCGTCTGCTTCCTACCGAGCGGGGTCAATTTTGCGATTCCTGGAGCAAGCGTCCTGACCCTCTATGGGTCGATGATGATGATGGCCAACAGCGCCCTGAATCCTATCATATACGGCTTGAAACATCCGAACTTTCGTGACGTCTTCGGCAAGATCATACACTGTCGTCTGTCCGATATTCCGGAACCCAGCAGACGCCTTTGCTTCAGATTCATGAAACCTTAGGTTGGGATACTTCTTACCGCCTCAGCACAATATTATAAGCAGACACCATCTCTACCAAAACTACACCAATCTACATGTTGAATTAGCGTTCCCAGTAATTGTCGGAAGTGTTGTGAGCGATAGACTTGAAAGTTCTACAGTCACCATAAACTCCTTAACTCCATATTTAATATATGAATTAAAAAAGAAAAATAAAAGTGTCAAGCATCTGGAAAATTTATGGTACCCGTGTTGTTATGCCGCAGATTCGAGTCCTACATGTATCTGAGTGAAAATATTTTGTAGCAGAAATTTCGTCATTATTTTTGGTTACAAAATCGATGGGAAGCTGTGATACGATGAAGTCATTTGCTGGAATATTCATTACTGCTGTTAAAGCACCTTTTGTTTTGCACACAAAAATAGGGAATCATTGAAATGTCATAACTTTCTTACTGACAGCCCCATTTAGATAGGATATCTTTTTTTTTTTTTTCCGGCGTTGTCCTTATAAAATTTTAGTCTTTTCTGTTACGCAACTTCAAACTTGTCTTGAATTCCCCTTTAAGTACACATTTTGAAAAGCCTAGTGTTGCCTCATCTTTCATACGTATTATAGGAATCCTCACATAATCCTTGCGATTGAATCAAACAGTACTGTTAACATATCGAAGCGTCATGATATAGAACATGCTTTTGGATTTGATTTGATTTGATTTGACATATTCTCTGTAAACCGATGGCATTTAATGTGTCATTGGTTAACCTTATAAAGCCCAAGGGGGGGGGGGGGACACAATGTGCCCCCTACCAGATTTTCATTCGCCACTCCTTCGCCCTCCATCCAATTTTAACAAAATTTGGTGACTTTTCGTAAAATCTTACTCCGTACGTTTTGATATATAATTTAGCCATATTTGATATTGCTGGTTGCCATGGCAACCATAAACTGACAACCATGTCAGTCAGATTTTTTTTTTGTATTTTTCTGTTCCAATTCCAATCTACAATATTATAATGTATGAAATAGGCGTTTCTTGGATGGAATTTGCTGAAGAAGCAAAATGTGAAGTAATTACGGCTCTGAAATGCTTCACCTATTATTTCCTTTGTTTTCTGTGCCAACGGCATAAAACAATAGATATAACAGAGATACTTGAAAATAACAGTATTTTCCAAAGATTGCCATTCTATTTTGTGTCATTTTGATTCCTTCACCCAAGTTATACCTCTAATATCATTTGTTTATCACATTATCAATCTGCAAACTTAAAATTCCAATATTATGGGAATATGAAATATGATTACTATGCATGTACCTATCCAAACAATACATCACAGGTCTCATAATGTATTTCTTTATTTTGTTATGAATAGCGTCCCCATGTGGTGACCTTGAGAAATTTCAACAATTTAATAATGAGCCTTGACTTGCACATCATTTGTGGCAAATATGAAAAATATTGGTCTATGATAAGACATATATACTGGGGATAAAGAAATTATACAGAAAAATCATCTTTTCAACATATTTCCTATGTATCTCTTTATATTTTGGTAAATAGCGCCCTCTATGGGTGACCTTGAAAAAAATTCAAGTATGCGGTCATGTAGAGTATAAATTGCTCTACCCTTGTGCCAAATATGACGATGAAGCATCAAACAATAACAAAGTTATATAGGGCCTGGGAAGGGTCAAAATAGCTTGGGCTTAATAGGGTTAATACTGTCGTATCGGTCAGTCAACAAGAGCAGCTTTCTTGTTTATCTACACAGAGAGAGAGAGAGAGAGAGAGAGAGATGAATTATGAAAGAGAGAGTGTTAGAGAAAGTGACAGAGAGAGGGAGTATAAATCAGGTGACAATGCTTTATGTGCCATGCCATAATGGGAAAATGACTCTTTAGAAAATTGACATCATGACTGATACGTTTTGCCTTTATCAGTGTATCAGTGTATTTTTGGCAATCTTTCAAAGGTACTTTGATATATTTAGTTTATTTGATGTATAATATCTATTATGCTTTACGATATCTTTACGATGTATCAGCAGGAAATGATAAAGTGTGACCATGCAGCACAAAACCAACAAAAAGTCGCACCCATTGACTGTACGTGAGAACGTGAGTCAACCAGATCAATTTTGTGTTCTTTAGATTTTCTGAGAGAGCTATCCTTCCTCTACACTATTCTTTACTTTAGGATCATAACATACATGGGAAAGTGCGTTTTCAGCAGTTTTTCTACAACCTTTTTCGGGGAACAGTAGAATGATCAGATATGAGTTTTAGGCCCCTTTTCATTTTTTTGAAGTACTTTGCACACTCTTCGCTTTCAATTCTTATAACTTTTTAAAGGATAACTTTACTGCTTTAAAAGTTGACATTGATTATGGACAGAATGTGTTAGTAGAACATGCTCAGTCTCCACTTTATATAAAACGGGCAGGAAAGTATGTTTTTTTAGCAGTTTATCTCGAACATTTTTGGTAGAATAGTGTGATTAGGTGTGTCTTTAGAATCCCTTTTTCATTTCTGAAAAACCTTGTCCACACTCTTCTCTTTCAACTCTAATAACTTTTGAAAGGATAGTGTTACTGCTTTGAAAGTTGGCATTAATTATGGACAGAATGTGTTAGTGAGGCATCTTTGATATCAGTTTAATCTGATAATCCCTTCACTGTTGTTACTGTGGTGGTTTACTTCCTGTTTTTTGTTCCATTCATCGCACAGCCAGCACGGTTTGGTAAAGATTAAGCGCTTGAATAGACACTGTACTCCAGAACCTCTTTTCTCAGTTCACACTTTTCCTGAGTTTGTGCTTTCTTTCCAATATTTAGATAGGTTAGGACAGTCCATTTGATATGAGTTAGACATCATGTTAAAGCTTAAAGTCTGCTCTTTCAGAATATGGTCTTAACTAAAAATTCATGTCTGGCGACTTTTTGTTTGTTTTGAGGTGCAGGGTCACATATAATGTGTGTGTGTGTATGTGTGTGTGTGTGTATTTTTATGTGTGTGCCGTAGTAGTACTAGTACTTGTCGTAACTAAAAAATACGTTTTATGTAATACAGAAAGATGACATTGGGCTATTTTCAGAGAACGGTCAGCCTGAGACAGAGAAATATTCCATCTACCTGATTGTGCCCTTTTACTTGACTTTACTCTATTAGATAAGACAACGGCATGAGATATGACATATGATTTATGCTTGCTGTACATAAATTAAAGGTTTTAGTCGCCACACTTCAAATATTAATTTGTCGGATATTATGTTGAATACCATTATCATTCTCGATATCGTGGCCATATATTTTTAATACATATACGAATACAATCATACAATAAACAGGTCAACCAATATACGAATGCAGGTTTGTATTTAGGGCTTTTGTTTAGGGTTTCTTCTACAAATTTATGATCCGTAACATTTAACATCTGGTCACCTGTTCGATATTGTGGTCACTCCCTATGAAGGCAAAAACACACTGTCCATTTTCTCTGTTCATATCTAACACATATCTCGGAGCGACAGACCATGTCTTGAATATGAAGAGAGCATGGATAATTGGTTTACCTTTCTGGGAGTGAGTAATTAAGTTATCAAAAAGAGTGGCCATGTTGAATGTTATGGACCATAAAAAGTTAGAAAAAAACCTAAACACAAGCCTGCAGTCATTCAGGCTGGCCATTTCACATCTCTTCACTGACACATTCAGTGTGCCTTCCTGTGACACTCAAACTGGGGAAAATAAGTGAAATTTGTCATTGTTGCCTTTAACGTTTATGTGCTAAGTCATGCATGCCACTTGTTTAGTTAACATAGATAGATATAGATGAATGGAGAAGAGTTCTTCTTTCCTCACAACTGAAACATTGCACTCGCCAGTGGTGGCAATTATGAATGTGTAGCCTTCCATGAAGAATTTAAGCATTTTCAGCTGGCTTACTGGAACCAACTCGATATCTTTATAATCATAATCTTTGCACGCTGTTGTTTTTTTTTCTGATTTATTTCAGCATAAAAAATGATAACGAAAATTTAATCTACCACAGGTGTGCTTGAGTGTGCTCGTAAAAGAATTCCATAATTTCTATTTCGTGGTGCTTTATACAGTTTTGTAGGCAAGAACAAAAAAGTTTGCTATAGTATTGCAAAGTGCCTGGTCGGATACAGGTATTCCGAATTACTTGAAATACCAAAGTACAAGAAGTGGTAATTTTTAGAGTTTTTGGCCAGCAAATAGTTGATTTGCATGGGATTTTAAATTGCCTGTGTTGAAAATGCATATTGACGTAGTATGAATAAGCAAGTGCTTGATTCTGAACACATTATTCACTCCGATAACCATACCAATAAGTTAAACACACATACAACTATATGTATAGTTTATTACAGGACGTCGGTCATTCAGCTATTGATTATCCGTATTCTCTGTTATCGGAGGTCGACTAGCTAACGTTATTTTTTTTCTATTATTGATCTAATGTAATTTTGGTGCCAAGTGTCACTCAAAGCAACACACATTCAACCATTAGTAAGCAAATACACAACAGGATATATCCACAGTGGACTGCAACTCCTTATAGTCAGTTCTGATGTCAAAGACCAGTGCCGTGTTTGGCTTTGTCCCTGAGTGCACAACAGAGGTTTACTGTACAATACAGCGACAGCAATGGACTAGTCGAAATATCAATCTCATCGGTCAATATCAATCAAAGGATACACTTGAACAGACATGGAGGGATATCTTACCTCCATTCGTTGTATTGCCGTGTTATATGAAGTATGAAACATTACAATACCATGTAGATATGTAGAATGTCAATAAAGAACCCAGTGAAAAACATTTGTATATCCTCAGCAAGATATGTTACAAAGTGTTTTGTTTACGCATACTTATTCATCTGGATATCCAACAAAATCGATTATGCAGATGTCCTGAAGTGGCCGGATAATCCAGGTCTAACTGTTTGAAGTTTCAAGAATCAAATTTATTTTATTCAGTTTCATCAGATAAACTCAGAAATTATATGCAATGTTTAAACAGAACATATTTGGGCTTTTTTCTTTTTTTTGGGGGGGGGGGGACAAAACGTAAATTAAAAAAAATTAACAAAACGTAAATAAATGTAAAATAACAAATGATTAAAACCCAATTTCATGATTAAACATAAACATAATTTACATAATAAATATGGGAATGGACATGGAGGGTCCGACTAACAAAGAAAAAACAACAAAACAAAAACAACAAAAACAAAACAAAGCTTGTACGATATGAGACCCTAAAAAGACGTAGAACAGGAAATAACGGATTAAATAAGATACACTCCTATACAAAACTACAGATAGAATTGAAGGGGTCGGTGCAATATAGTGCTAACTCACACAATAGTCATTTTGAGATAATCGCTGTTGAATGTTTGGAAAGTCCATACATTGTACATTAATAAAACATGAATGCATGCATTTTTACCATCTTATAGGTTGAATTCAAATATTATATTTTCACGGAGGTTAGAGTGAAGGCTAAGGATTATGAAAATGCATATAACTCAATTTTGACAAAAGTGTGGGTTAGCACTATACTGCACCGACCCCTTCAATTGTAGTTGGATTCAAGGATCAGCGAATAGAGTGAAATTTCCAGTATCCTTCCGACGTCCATCCTGTCCACACCCCGATGTAGTTGACCGAAAGAGGAGACGGGTCAGCCCAGTAGAGGAAAGGTATTTTGTTACCATGGCGACCGATCTCTAGACGACCATTAGCAATGGCCAACCAGAAGCGATCGTATGTTGGGATGCCTGAAAGCACGGTGTTCGAGGACGCCACCATTGGACATTCTCTATCGGCTGAGATGGAATTGGCTCGTGGGCAATCTCGTTGGATGTACGACATCGTGTTGCCAGCACCCCCTAGAGCTGCTGGTCATAGGAGAACAAAAGAAAAAGCACAAAGATCTAGGCCTTTGCTTGTGCATTATTTTGATCCCTTCTTATTACACACATCTCGGGAGGTCAAAAAGTAAAGCATACATATTCATATTCGAAATAGCATCATAAAGCCGCTTCAAGTAAACGTGTGCTTGCATTACATTATCATGGCTGTTCCTTTTCATAAAGCCGCTTCCAGTTAAAGTGTGCTTGCATTACATTATAATGGCTGTTTCTTTGGTTGTGCTATTTTGTTTCTTGTGATCTTTCATCTCGATCAGTGACCCTCTTACAACAACAATGCAACAAGATAGAAATATTTATGCAAGTACGCCCATTTCTCTTCACGTATTCTAGACATACTGCTAGAGGAAGTGTCATTGTCATAATGTGTTAGACAAACATTTTGTGACTGTGTGTGTCTCTGTGTGTGCATGTGTGTTCATGTTTATGCGATTATTCATTCCCAAGCGTTATTTCTGTCGCCAGCTTGATACTCCGAAACGCCACGTCCGTTGCTAATCTAATGCACAACGAATACCTCTACGTAACAATGGGATATGATTGCACCAGATGCAACAAAGCGGAAAGGGTTAATTGATAAGAAAGCGTCATGGTTCAGGGAAGATATGGAAATCAACGCTCAACAGATTGCACATTAATCTAATGAATAGACAGTCCTTTGCAGCAGATACCATACTGCCTTTCAAGGACAGTAAAATTCAAAACATACTGTACACAGAAAAAGTTCCATGCAGTATGAATGTATTTGTTTGTGTGTGTGTGTGTGTGTTTTCCAGATTAGATGTTGGCTTTTCATTAGCAGAACTATGGTCAAGGAAAGCTACAAAAGCCCAGCAGTCAAGAAATCGGTAAACGTAATAGTACTGTTAACCATTGGTAGCAGTTATAAGAAAATATGTATTTAGATATCACATAATGTGTGAAGGTCAGTTGTATGTAAAATTTCGTTGTAAAGCCTAAACTATAAGGAAATATCACGATTTTTCGCAATAAACAATGACTGTTGGAGGTTTAGTTTAGAAACATTTTTCACATATTGTTCACATATTGTTCACATAATGTATATTTAACAATTAAACATGCAATTCGTTATACTGAATCAATTTTTTACATTGCTTTTTTCTTTCCCTTGTTCACGTTTGAGACCTATTTTGAAGCATTAGATTTTTTTTTTTCCACGGGGAAATGGTCAATTATGGCTTTAAGTAATTGGTTGTAATTTTTTTCTGTCTTGCTGAAACTCCCACTCCGATCTGAAATGAAAACAAACGAACACAAACCAAATAGATGTTCGACAATCAAGTGAAGAGTTTGTTCGCAAAAACCGATTAAGTCCATATTTGCCAATTGGAGATATTTGCGATTGAAGGTCAAGAAAAATAAAGAGAATAATAAGAAAATGTTTGCTTCTTTTGGCCATAACCTCAAAATGTACCTTTATATGTAGTGAAGAATATATCATTTAAAAGGTATTATTTTGTACTTTATCACAGAGACCGTAAAGAAATGGACTTATCGGTTTTTGTGAACCAACTTTTCAAGTCTTCAATAGACAAATGTATAACCGTAATAGGTTGACATACAAAATACTATAGATGCTGATGGAAAATTTAATCTATTGGTTAGGAATGAAGAAAAAAATAGCATGCTACTCGATGAAAACAATCAAAAAGAAATGGAGATAGCAAAATAATGGGACAGAGGGTTATTACGTAAAGGGTATCGTATTCCTAATACCAATTAGGTTTGATGAATTTGCGAAATCTTATCAATAACGACCATGGTTTCCATCACAACTACAAACACATATACATACATATACTCTCACACACCAACACACCCACACACACACACACACACAATCTCTCTCTCTCTCTCTTTTACACATACAGACACACAAACACAAATGTTGACAAAGCTAAAAAACACTAACGCAAAAGCAGAGGTGAAATAAAAGAGAAATACAGTTAAACCTGTCTAAAATATATAATTGCGCCCTCAGAGGCTGCATACATACTTTTTAAGGGCCTCTGGTTAGGTTGTGGAATTTTGCTACAAAACCGTCTTTACAGGAGGAAATCATGAGTTGTGTTGTTTCAAGTATGTCAGGACTCCATTCCAGGACATTTTGAGCAAGAATCAACGACATTTTGGTGAAATGTAAGTAAATCCGACTGGTATGTTATTCGCGTGATTGAACTTGCCTCCGTACCATAGCATTAAATATTAATAATATAATGTTCTTATATAGCGCAATTCAACACAAAATATGTTCTCAAAGCGCTTTACATACATACATACATACATGATATGAAACATAGTTACAACTGAAAACTGGCAAACCACATATCATAACGGTACAATTCTACTATACTACTGCAAAAGTTACTGAACATTGTACGCTAAACGAAATAAGTGAGTTTTCAATTATTTTTTGAAGAGTTCAGAGTTTTCTTGGGATCGGAGTAGCTGAGGAAGGGAGTTCCAGAGGACTGGACCTGCATAAGCAAAAGTCCTTTCACCGTATCTCTTGGTCCTTCTTGTGTTGACTTGAAGCAAGTGCCGAGAGGCAGATCGGAGATTTCTTGTAGGGACGTATGAAGTGACGAGTTCAGATACATAGTCCGGTGCCATATTGTGTAGAGCCTTGTGAACAAACAGAATGATTTTATATTGGATCCGGTATTGAATAGGGAGCCAGTGAAGCTCAGCGAGAATTGTTGTGATGTGGTCGTACTTCTTACGCTTTGTTACCAGACGGGCTGCAGAGTTCTGGATCCTTTGTAATTTACTAATTTCCTTGTCTGGAAGGCCAATTAATAAGCTGTTGGAAAAGTCAAGGACGGAAGTCACGAACGCATGTACCAGTAACTCTGTTATTCGCTTGTCAAGAAGGGTTCGGATCTTTCCTATTTTTGTCAGGGCAAAGGAAGCCATACGGCAGATATTGTTGACATGTTGATTCATCTGAAGATTGTTGTCCAGTAAGACACCAAAATCACGAACTACTGCAGATGGCACGACTTGGCACTCTCCGGATGCAATGGGAGTCAGGGTAGTGGAGGGCTTGAAATGAGATGACACATGGAGCACCTCCATCTTTTTGTCATTCAGGACAAGGTGGTTGTATTCCATCCATTTCCGGATATCTGTCAGACAGAGCTCAAGCTTCCTGATGATTCCATTTCTGTCAGTGGATTTCATAGAAATGTAGAGTTGGGTGTCATCGGCATACATCATACAGTCAAATCCATGAGCTTTGATGATTTCCTGGACTGGAGTGGTGTAACAGATGAACAGAAGTGGCCCAGTTACGGATCCTTGAGGGACACCCCATTTAAGTGGAATGGGGTCGGAGGTGACGCTGTTAACTGTCACTTTATGTTCTCTGTCAGTAAGGTATGAAGATAGCCAGGCTAAAGCTGTTTCGGCTATGCCGAACTTACCTTTCAGCATGGAGAGAAGGATCGCATGATCTATCGTATCAAAAGCTGAGGACAGATCTAAGAGGACGAGAATGGCTTCACATTTGTCGTCAAGGGACTGCAAAAGGTCATTGTGCACACGCACATACTACACGCTCAATGACTTTTGCCAGAAATGGAAGATTCGAAATTGGGCGATAGCTATTTAAGCACTCTGGATCGAGATTGTGCTTCTTCAGTACGTTATCATACACAGGGCCGGCGCAGCCGTGGGGGCCGTGGGGGCTCGGGCCCCCACACTTTTTGTGCACCATACAAAGGAATACATAATGTGTCATCACTTTGGGCCCCTACACTTTTTTTTTTTCAACCCGGACACTTTTGAAAACACTGCGCCGGCCCTGATACATTACTGCACAGTGTGACTGCATAGTGTGTACTGGATACAATGACGTCACTTATTCGTTATACCGTTCACGCCCTACGACAATTTGGAAAAGTGACAGCAAAACCACTTCCACCAAAAGAAACATGGAACTTATTGAAAGACCTAAACATTGCTAAGGTCACGAAAAGTGGATGCAGGGCCGGAATACATAAGCAACGACCTATCTGTCCAATTCTGACTAGAAGAGCGGCCATGTTTGCTCCTACACGAACGTCCAATCCTGCAAACCTTGTCACCATAGCAACCACAGTGACAAAGGGAAACTCAAGCGAACAAAAGCAGCGAAAAACTCTACCACCCGTGCTGTTGTGTAACCCCCGGTCTTTGAACAATAAGCTAGATGAGCTGAGTGTGGTGCTAGAAGACAACGCTATAGACGTAGCTGCAATCTGTGAAACCTGGTTTTCACCAAACATGCCAACTGATCTGATTAGCGTTCCTGGCTATCACATGGTTTCCCGACCGAGGGCACATCGCCGTGGCGGAGGTGTCACTTTGTTTCCAAAACAATGCTTCAATGTAAAGGTGGTTGACTGTGTCAAATTTCCCGATGAATTTGAAGGCTCATGGGCCACACTGTGTCCCCTTTGGCTTCCGCGAAGAACGTCATATATCACAGTTGGAGTATTCTACCCCCCCCCCCACAGCCCTAATGCCGCCACCCTAGTTGAACACATCAATGCTACAATCGACAGCCTCCTTACAATTCAGCCCAACACGGGAGTGATCATTCTTGGTGACTTCAACCGACTGGATTTGCAAGAAATTGTCTCAAATCGTGAAACAACCTACACGAGACAACGCAATCCTTCACAAAATCATCATCAACATCTCTGACATGTATGACAACCCTAATCGGCCTGAGCGACCACCGCTGTGTGATGATCAAACCTCACAACCACGTTCCAACTGGAAACACAACACGAAAACGAGTAGTACGCCCGATGCCAGACAGTAAGATCAGGGAATGCGGGTCATAGTTCTGAACCATGATTGGTTAGAAGTTTACGCCGCCGACGATGTATCTGAAAAATGCACTGCCCTTTACGACTCGCTCCACCAAACACTCCACAGGTTTTTTTGTTCCATCCCGCACAGTCAAAATGCATCAAGGGGATAAATCCTGGATTACTCCTCGCATCAAGCACCTCATTGCCAAAAGACAAAGAGCACTCTCAGACAATAAGCGCTACCTTTGGGCTCAGCTGCGAAACAAAGTCAAAAGAGAAATCAGAGCTGCAAAAGAACATCACTACGTCGATAGCATTCGACATCTGAAAAAGGACAACCCAAGTAAGTGGTTCCAACAAATTCGGGTGATGTCGGGAAAAAAAAAAATCCCTCACTGACAAACATTAGCGTTGATAACATCGCTGTGACTGACCACGAAGAAATCGCAAACGCTATCAAAGATCACGTCATCTCCATTGCAGACGACATGGAGCCCCTTGACAACAGTGCGTTGTTGACGTACCTCCCATCTCTCCCCATTCGCACTATTCAACCATGGGAGGTGTTCAATGAACTGAAGAAAATCAAAACGAAGAAAGCAAGCGGCCCAGGTGATATCCCATCAGGATTCATCAGCCTATTTGCTTTAGAACTTAGCCAACCCCTCACAGATGTCATTAATGCATCATTCGCACAAGCAACGGTCCCCATGCCGTGGAAGCAGGCGAATGTGACTCCTGTGCCAAAGTCATCTCCAACCACCATCCACAATCTCCGCCCCGTGGCCCTCACAGACCACTTCGCGAAAATCGCAGTTCACTTCATCGCTAAGGACGTACTACGTGCTATGATCAGTCGATTAGACCCAGCCCAGTACGGGAACCTAAAAGGAGCCTCAACTTCACATTACCTTGTCGACGTTATGCATATGCTCCACAGCCATACAGATAAACCCGCCACAGCATCGACGATATACTCATGACTGACTTTTCGAAGGCCTTCGATCGTGTAGACCACACGACAGTTATCGCCAAACTGCTGGACATGAATGTTCCCATGGATACGTGGAATGGATAGCAGACTTCCTGTCGTGTCGTCGTCAAAGGGTGAAATACAAAGGAAAGATGTCTAAGTGGCGTGAGACCATAGCCGGTGTACCGCAAGGAACCAAATTGGGTCCTGTTCTATTCATGGTCCTTGTCAACGATGCTGCAGCCGACATCGACGAAAACGACAACCTCGGTAGACATGTCCGACGTGTCAAGTATGTGGATGACCTCACTCTAGTAGAAACACGAGCAACAAACGCCGAATCGCACCTCTCCAAACATTGCAAGAGTGGTCTGCAACAAACCTGATGCGACTTAACCCCCAAAAATGTGTCACCATGGATGTGTGCTTTGGAATTAAGGAGCAGCTGTGAGCCAAACACCCTCATGTTAGACCATGTGACGCTGCGCAATAGCAAGACAGCCAAACTCCTCGGAGTCTTCGTACAAGCCGACCTTAAGTGGGATACACATGTGGAGTACATGGTGAAAAGAGCAAATAGCCGTTTGTATGTCCTAAGCACGCTGAAGCATCACGGTATCCCTGTCTGTGACCTCGTTACGGTATACGCCACTTTGGTGAGACCAGTGTTGGAGTACGCCGTGCCAGTGTGGTCTAGTGGTCTTACAGAGCGGCAACGCCAGGTGATCGAGCAAATCCAAAAGAGAGCATGTCGCATCATTCTTGGGAATACATATACCCGATATTCTGAATCGTTGGCAAAGTGCAACCTGTCATCCTTGGCCGACCGCAGACAGCAGCTATGTACGACTTTTGCCAATTCATTGCAACGCCCAACATCCTACACTGCATCATCTCCTGCCACCCATAAAAATTTATGATCACAACACTAGGAGCGGCACCCAACGCTCAGAGCCTCGGTGTAGAACAAGTAGATTCAGAAACAGTCCGATACCACACTTCACACGCATTTTGAATTCAGCAAGAGTTTTCTATGCGTAAGATTATACATGTATATGTTACGTTATGGATTTCACAGGAGGGTTACCCATACCAACAATATTAATCGTTATTATCACCTGGTGATTTGAGATTATTCAGGATACAATAATGCTTAAATTTTATGTATTTTTTCCTCATTTTTCCCCTTCTTTTTTTTCCCTTCTTTCTCCTTCTTTTGTTCTTCCTTTTTGATCACGGCAAATTTCTTGTATGAGTATAATTACAGTGAATTTTGTTTATCAGTTTTGTATGATTTTTGTGTGTGTTTGTTTCAAGGAATATGTTGTATCATATATGAATTCGATGATATCATAGGATATTGAAGGAGAATAAAGGTCAATACCTAGCATTTTTTTTAATGTATACTGTGCTTCTTTGTGTAACTGATAGATATTATGATATACACGGGTTAAGTCATCATCTTGTTTATATGTAATAGTGGTATTTTTGGTTTATTATTATTTCACACTTTCGGGTCCTTGTCACTGATTTTGATAATGGCTTGTGTATCTTTTGAAGTATCCAAAATTATAAGATATTTATGACAATGTATATAATATAGAAAATATGTTTTATTGTTACATATATGTAAGTATTAGAAGAAGTGAAGAGTTTGTTCGCAAAAACCGATAAGTCCATATTTGCCAAATGGAGATATTTGCGATTAAAGGTCAAATAATACAGGGAGGGAGTGAGGGAGTGAGGGAGAAAGACAGAAAGAGAGAGAGAGATAGAAATGGGAGGTAAGATAACAAAAAGATTGATCTTTGCAATCTGAAATGTATATTATAATATTGTGCAATATTAATCTCGCGATTTCTTTTTTAAAGGGAAGCAGTCCTGAGATTTTCACTGTAATGATAATTAAGAAGAGTAAAAAACATAACCTTTCACCAGTCTATACGCGTGGAAATGAAAAACTGTCTCCGTACGCGATTTTTGAAAAATAATTCCTGCAAGCGATCGTGTAAGAGCCGGCAAAAAGATGATACGTCATGCATGCCCTACTCACCAAGTTGACAGCCGTGCCTCTAAAAACCAATTTAAGTGTTGAAATGATTAGTTGCAATTTTATCATATAATGTTTGTTTGTGGTTTTATTATTTCAAAAAAAATATTTCAAGCTTAGATATATATAATTCATGAAAAATTGATATTGTTAACATAAATCTATATGTATTTTTAAACCAAATATACAATTAACTTGACATCAAATAGGCACGGTCCTTTTCTAGCTTCTGTCCGTGTTGCATACTTCTTAGCGTAGAAACCACTCTCGCGCGCGAATTCTTACCATACTAATGTAAACAGTACTCCGTCTAGCTGATTTTGCCGAAGATAACCTTTGCATGAGAGAGTCGAATTCTTCAAAGAAAATATTGTTTGTATCTCAATATTTCTGTAAGATGTCAGATATCGCCTTTCCTCGAAAAAAAAACAAACAAACAAACAAACAAACAAAAAAAAAAACTATGACGTGAGCCGGGAAGGGTAAACAGGGGGTCGTAGGGATATGATTTCGCTCCACTTTGCCGTGCATGTCCAGTCGGCACTGGCAGCAGCTAGCTCAGTGGCACTGTACTGCAGTTCAACCCCGGCTGCAGCCCCACGGTAAATGAAACATAGCTAGCCACTTTCCTTACCTCTCTACGTTTTTTTTTTTTTTTTTCCTCGGTTCTCTTCGAAGTCGATGCTCGAGGTGTTTCTGTTTTATAACTCATGTGAGCAAATGGTCGGGATTGCATCTGGCTTCAGGAGTTTTCTCGGTTTATAACCGAGGGCCACAGCCTGCCGGTCCACGTAAAAACATCGCTTCTCAAATGGTCCACGCACAGGTAGGTCACAACACGATATCGAGATTTTGTAGGCCCTAAGTTTCTTATGTTCGGCATCGTTGTACCGAGATTTCCCAGCTATACAGCTCACCTTTCACGATACTTGTGTGGGTCTGGGACGGAAAAAAAGGATTTTCCTGGGAAATTTTCTGCACGATTCGAGCAAAACTACTGATGTAAGATAGCCTGACCAGACGACGCTGAATGCGGTCGCCCCTATAGTGTACTACAATGCAGGCCTGTAGCTGTGTAGAACCGTGTCTACCTACAATCTGTACTATTACAACATGCATGAGCGGTGAGCGGCAACAGGGCTGCAGCTGCTCTTGTGATAGACTGGAAAAGTGTGAAGGGCAAACCGCGTACGGGGTATCTACCGTAGATCTAGTTGTACCGTCCACACGTGTACTGTGCGAATATAATACACAAAACACACACACACACACACAACGTAGAAACAATGTCAAATACTACTAGTAGTAGCCACCGACGTCTTCATGCATCCGGGTAACTAGGGAGCGTACGGATAACGAGCAGAACACGGCTGGGAAGAGTTGTGCCTCGGTGACGTCTGACTCTCCGCCAGGACTTGCTCATTAGCATATTCACCATGCAGATTCACACTTTTTCAACCAAAATTTACGAGCTTATTTGCTGATTTGAAAGTTTGTTTTCGGTGAAAGTAGTTCATTGGAGGTACCAACAACAACATATTTTTTTTTTTTCATTTCGTGAGGATTGCTTCCTTTTAAGTGTAATATTTTATATTTCATAGAATAAGTCGTACACTTCATTTGAGTTTGTTATGGATATTTATGTGCATAGTTCATCTTTTTGTACATGTATTCCTCTTTTGAGCTTTTTTTTATGTATTCTTTTATATTATTTGCTGTAAAACGTCACAATTCGGCCTTTGGTTGAGACGATGTTGATATCAATAAATCATTTCAATTCAATTCAATTCAAAACGGTAACCGAAATGACCGTTCTAGACATGTGGTTGTCAGAGATAGGGTCGCCAACATGGTTTTGGTGGTCGTTATAGCAGGTTTGATTAAGTTTTACCAATGCGATACATGCTTGGTAGAGCTGAGTTCTCTGATGATAGAGCGATGTGTGCGTCTTGGTTTGCGCTGACCTCAAAATCCACAAGAGACGTATGTGGCGGCAGGCGTAGTCCAGCAAAGAAAAAATTTCTTGCTGCGATACCTCCGTCTGGAGTGTGAATCACTTGCAACTCTATAATGATAGGAATAATAATGATAATAATAATAATAATAATAGCAATAATATAGTAATGACAATAATATCGATATTAATACAAGAAGTCGCAATAATAATACAAAAAATAAACATAATAATACATATTTTAATAGCGCGCTTTCCACTGGATATAGAGAGCGCTATGAAATGTCATCCCTGTACACAATAGGAGACAACATAATTATGTACAAAATAATAGGCAGTGGCACACCTACTGCGATGTTATAATTGACATGTTTTATAAATGTTAACGAAATTTTAGAGTCGTAGTTTTCTACGAACGTACTCTGTAGAGACTGCAACAACAACAGCTGGTAACAATTTAGCAGGAATGCTAATAAGACTTTCGTATATAAAGGACCGAATGTTACAGGCATATAAGAGGGCAGTTCCTCATCATTTATCCTCTGGTGTGGGATGATATTAAATTGTACCATTTAATTTTCCTCTTGTTTGTTTGTTCTTAACCTTCCATATTTCACGTTAAAGGGGATGGTTAGTAACTGATCAATGGGAATCAGTGGGAATGCTGGAGGATGATTGCTCCAATCCTTGTGGGATTCATTTAAGAGTGCATTATATATCTATTGTTGTGTGATTTTTTTTTTTTTTTTTGCTTCAGAATGGTCTCATATTCAAGTAATGTGCAGTTTAATGTTTCCAGGTTAACGTGCCTGGTCAGTGGCGGAGCATTAATCTGCACATTACTTGAATATGAGACCGTTCTGAAGCAAATAATTTTCACACAAGAGTAGATGTACTATTAAAGTTAATGAATCCCACAAGGATTGGAACAATCATCCCTCAGCATTCCCACTGATTCCCACTGATCGATTACTAGCCATCCACCTTAAATAACTAAACCATAAACAAGACAAAAATGCATGGGTGAATTGTCAAATACTAGTACAGCATTAAAGACATTAAGCATGTTGAATATGAGGAATCTACATAGGAGCACTGCATGTAGGGTGTAGATTCCTAGATGCTGATAAGAGGTAAATTCTTACTTGATATCTACAATGGAAAGATGTGACTGTTTATGAAGTAGGAGGAAACAGACGTAGAAGAATGTAAAAAAGAAAAAGAAAAGAAAAATAACAGAATGACCGCAGCATGAAATTTTGGGACACGTGATGGTTTGTAATACAGGGTCGCAAACATAGTCATATACTCTCCTTCTCTCATGTAGAGCCACGTGTAAATGATGTACGTTTCGCTCTGCTAATAATAACGAGCTCCTGGAACCAGGAATAAGGAGACTTAAAACAGATAAAGAAGACAATGTACACGAAAAAAAAAGAAGAAAATAACATACCACATTGGTGTCCGAAGTATTGATCCGTACACACACATTTGTATCCTGTCTCGGTCTCTGTACACGTTCCATCGTACTGACAGGGAGCCGATGTGCAAGCTGCATCGATCAGTATCAAAATATCAACAAAAACAAACAAGCACACAAAATAAATATACATATAACTACAAACATCATCACATTTCTTTACATAAGAGAATATCCTTTTTCACATCTGCTGCCATACCTTTATTCCCCCCCCAATGCACCCCGACCCCCCCCCAAAAAAAAAAAGAGAAGAAAAAAGTTTAAAAGTATCAAACAACACGATCAAGAAGTATGCATAGATGACAATAACAATAATCATGTTATTGAAGAGCAACGACTCAAAACGTGTCCAAACCGTACCGGTCTTTAAGAATACGACTTTTACTAGCAGTTTGATACTGGTTGAATCAGCTCTTTTTTTTCTTTTTTTTCTTTTTTTTTTTTTTTTTTACATATGCTGCCATACTTTTACCCCCCCCCCCCCCGTGTACCCCGAAAAAAGACACTAAAATAAGAGCAGTTTTAAACGACCAAACAACACGATCAAGAAATGCGCATGGACGACAATAACAATATATATATATATATATATATATATATATATATATATATGAAGTGTTTGTTTGCAAAAACCAATAAGTCCATATTTGCCAAATGGAGATATTTGCGATTAAAGGTCAAGAAAAATAAAGAAAGTAATAAGAATTTTGTTGCTTCTTTTGACTATAACTTCAAAAAGATACCTTTATGTAGTGACCAATATATCATTTAAAAGGTATTATTTTGTACTTTATGACAGAGACGGTACTTCAAAATCTTCAGAAATGGACTTATCGGTTTTTGCAAACAAACTCTTAATATATATACGACTCAAAACGTATCCAAAATCTACTGGTCTTTAAGAATACGACTTTTACTATCAGTTTTATACTGTTTGAAACAGCTCCTTTTTTTTTTCGCATTTGCCGCCATAACTTAACCCCCGTGCACCCCGAAAAAAAAACTAAAATAAGAGCAGTTTAAAACTTTTTAACAACACGATCAAGAAGTACGCATGGATGACAATAACAATAGTTATGTTATTGGAGAGCAATGACTCAAAACGTATCCCCACTCTACCGGCCTTTAAGAATAATTCGACATTTACAACCAGTTTGATGCTGGGTGGAACATACCTGGAGTAACACAGACGTACGCCTTTCGCTCCCTCAACATCGGATAGTTCTGCAACATCCTCGCATCTTGACTGGCCAGTAATAACTTACGAACCATGGCAACAGTCTCTCCACTTAGGAGGGTCTTGGTTCCACACGTGACATCAAACGTAGTGCAAAAGGCACTTTGCCCTTTAGCCGGCGAGGCCCGGGAAACTGCTAACGCATGATATTCCAAAGAACAAGGAAAAACAGAAAGCTCTAGATGAGCATGCTATCACAGTATGATCTACTATGAAACGCTGCTCCTCAAACACTTCTCGGGTAGTTTCATAATATGAAACTTGGTGATATTTTCATCGAACATGAAAAAATATCTACACTGTCTTCTCTGTGAAGACTACTTTATGTTGGCTACCTTTAAAAGAACAACAAGATTTGCTGCCAGTCTTACAAGAGGTATGTTGACGTATTAACACTTGGTAAACTTTATAAGCGAATGTGTAGGCTCTACCTTGTTTTTTTTTTTATTGTTTGTTTATGTTTGTTTGTTTTTTGGCTTGAAATAATTTTGCCTCATTGCCTTATGCAAAGGAGATGTGGAGTATAACGATAAAACGGCAAGGTTCTATAGCATAGAACAATATGCACCTTCTACAGTACTTCTGTCAGTCTTTCTTGAAAAGTGAAAAACTAAAACAAATCGATTACTTTACTGTTTGACTGGGTCTGTTTGTTTGTTTGTTTGGTTTTTTTCACGTGACCTTAGGAGTGGATAAGGATATCAGGTTTGCTTAATTCACTATTACTACAAGGAAGTGAGAATTAAATTTCACAAAAAAAGTGCAATTTTCATATTTGTTATTACCAAGGTACGACAAAAGTTTAAGTCTATTATCAATGAGGATACGGCAATTGTGTGATCAATATTCTAAAAGTACGTTCATGAACCACGTGAGTACAAATTTCCACTGCAAATACTGGTGTTTCATTTCTAGCATTGCGAACAGCTGGTAGATCTATGTACCAGAGTTTGTTAAAAAAATGACTAACTGACAACATTCATAAGCTTAACCTGGACAATAACTGTCCCTGAAATAAGGAAACACTAAAATGCAATTCTTGTGAGTGGTTAGAACATCAGTAACCCGATAGCTATGTGCGACTCACCGACATTCATTAATACGAAGGCAGCCGTTAGAAACATCTGTAATGTTCGCTCCATTCACACGTCTAGGATGAGATGAAGTCCAAATGTGAAAACACTGACAAACAATATTCCTTAAATCAGAAGATCTCGTGGTCAATATTGCCTTGTGCCAATATCAGTGATTATTTGAGTGTCCGGAGTACGGCGGCGCAAAATGGTTATGTTGGCTCGAACTGCTTCACTATTGTCTGATATAATCTGCTGTGACCATGATGGAACTGAATCAGGCATACATTATTAACTAACGACATTCATATTCTGTATTCCTGAGTAGACACACTACTGAATTATTTACAGCCGAAATGAGTAAGATAATGTGATTGGTGCGGATATCTTTCTGTGTGTTTGTCTGTCTCAATAGGGGTGTTCACATCAGCCCGATGTTTCGAAATAGTGCGCTATTTTCTGATTAGGAAATTCACCCGATCACAAAATAGCGCGCTGTTTGATAATGTAAATACAGATTGGCGAGCTAATTCTATCGCTTTGATCGAGAAAATTTCTCTAGTCCAACTCGGGAAATTTCCGTAATAGTGGGATAATTTCCTAGCGCGCTATTTGATAATGTGAAATTGCCTCAAGAAATTAGCGCGATGCATCCCATCATGCCTAGCGCTATCCACTGGTATACCCGACACTGTTTGCGCATGCTCAGTTGAAAAAAAAAATCGGGCTAATTCTCTTCGGGCTGATGTGAATAGGAAATGAAATAGCGCGCTTATTTGCGATCGCGAAAAATATTTCGAGCTTGGATTTTCATCGGGTTGATGTGAAAACGCCTTTTGTGTCAATCTCTGTGCCTCAACCCATGATTAAAGAAATCCTTGTCTGATTAAGCTTTATATTAGGTGTTACCAAAAAAAAAAAAAAAACCATTTCCCACTTTTGATCCTTAATAGTTCGAAAACTATATATCAGATAACACTGTCATTGATATGAGTAATAGCTGAATAGTGTACAATTTAGTTGGAGGAGATTTGAATATGATAACCTATATCAGTTTCATGAAATCCATGATTAATTTTAAAGTTAGGTTCCAGATTTTGGTCAAATTTTAACCCTCTGTACAAAACCTGAACTTCACACAGGAACTAATGACGTGTATGTGAGTGTGATAGGTACCTACCTACAATGACCCTGAACAATGGACGTTATGTGGATACCACCTATTCAGAGCTCTGCTCCAAGGCACATGAATGTTCATGATGGATTGCCCTGGGCACTGCTAGTCTGAATTCATGGCAATTTAAGGTTTGTTTTTCTTTGTCAGATGTTCCTGAATGGACATTCGCGAGCCTTTCAGAAGTTTGCGATTTTTGATAACCTGCATCCTGGTCAGATATGACACAAACTTGACTAAGAGTGGTCGCGGTGCCGAGTGACTACTTTTTGTTGGCTTTGGTCCTCACGCCGCCCTTTTCTTGTTTGCGTGCGATCGCTAGCTGGCGCTTCCCAGGATCCTTCGCTTTCTTTGTTGCCATGGTTTCGACGCTGAAGGCGATGTGATCTGTCTATTTCCGATTGCCGGACTGCGTTTTTTTTTTTTGTTTTTTTTTTTTGTTTTTGTTTTTTTTTGTTTTTTTTTTTTTAAGACGGCGCAGATTGGGGCATGGCGCGTATTAAACCAATGGGAAATGGGTTAGGGTTAGGGTTAGGTTTAGGGTTAGGGTAAGGGTTAGGGTTAGGGTTAGGGTTAGGGTTTGATGGTTAGGATTAGGGCTAGGGTTAGGGTTAGGGTCCCCAATCTGTGCTGTCTAAAAAAAAAAAAACACGCTGCCGGACTTCACCATGAAGATTTTTCCCGCGCTAATTTGCGCACTAATTTGGTGGTCTCCTCTTCTTTTGACCCTGCCCCACAAAACCAACAAAAAGTCGCCAGACATTGGATTTTCAGTGAAGGGCAGATTCTGAAAGCGCAGACTCTACGCTTTAAGGTGGTGTAAAGTATATCTTATTTCAAATGGATTTTCCTAAGATATATAAATATTGAAAAAAAAAACACATTTTGGAAAAGTTTGAACTGAGAAAAGAGGCTCTGAAGGACAGAGTCTATTCAAGCACTTAATCTTTACTAAGCCGTGCTACCTGTGCCATGAATGGGACCAACAAAAAAAAAAGACCAAAAACATGATGTAAACCACTGCAGCAACAACAATGAAGGGATTACTAAATTAAGCTAAAATCAATCATGGTCTAAAAACACATTCTGTTCATAACAAATACCAATATTCAAAGCACTAGCATTATCCCTCTAAACGTTATTAGAGTTGAAAGTGAAGAGTGTGCAATTTAAAGGACTTTCAAAAATTAAAAAAAGGGGCTTCTGGGAAAAAAAACCTGATCACACTACTCTACAAAAAAAAAAAAAAAAAAAAGATTGTAGAGAAACTGCTGAAAACCCACTTTCCCATTCAATTTATGATACCAAACTCAAGAATAATGTAGAGGAAGAGTAGCTTTTCAGAAACTATGGAAAAATCAAAATGACTTGTTTGATCCATTTCACTTTTTTTTTTTTTTTTAGTCTTCGCGTAAAAATAAGGGGTGCAACTTTGTGTTTGTTTTGTGATGCACGGTCACATATATAATGCAATCGAATTTTGGAGGGCAAATATTTCAAAAAAAAAATTAGCTATGGAGAGGACAATGTTAATTGCGAGGAAAGGAGAACTCTTCCTCTTTCCACTGATATGTCTTGCACTACTGAGCACATGAACTTTAAAGATAATATTGGCAAATTGTACTTTTTCCAAGTTTGAGTGTCACATGAAGGAAAAAGACGTCTCACTGAATGGATGGTATCTGTCAATGAAAGTGACCAAATAAAGAGGACAGCCTGAAGGAATGCAGGTTTGTGATAAGGGGTTCTTTTAACATTTTATGAGCCATTACTTAACATGGCCACCTGTCCAATAACGCGATCCACACAGACCATTTTTTCTCTGTTCGCATTCGACACAAAACAACTCATACGCAGCGACAAACCATGTCTTGAATATGAAGAGAGAAAATGGATAATGGGTTAATCTTTGTATGAAGAGAATTGTGAACACAAAAATCTACACACACACACACACACACACACACACACACACACACACACACACACACATGTATACCAATGTAGAAATATCAATAACACATGAAAACAGCATTTTTTTCCCTTGCACTTTTCTGCATCAACTGAAAAAGCAAGAACAATTAGTGCAAATATTTATACGCCTTTCACGGTGTCAGTAACACTACATTTACTTTTAAACAGGGTTAACAGCGACAAACCATGTCTTGAATATGAAGAGAGAAAATGGATAATGGGTCACTCTTTGTATGAAGAAAATTGTGAGCGCACAAATCTACACACACACGCACACACACACACACACACGCATATATGTATACCAATTTAGAAATATAAATAACACATGAATACAGCATTTTTTTTTCCTTGCACTTTTCTGCATCAACTGAAAAAAGCAAGAACAAATAGTGCAAATATTTATACGCCTTTCACGGTGTCAGTAACACTACATTTACTTTTAAACAGGGTGAACAGTACTAACTAGGCTGCTGCATCTCACCATAATTCAGATATTAGCGGCCACGAATGCAGAACGATTTTCATATTTGACTCATCGGGCGGTATAGTCCACTCATAAACTTATTAACTAATTAGAAAAGGGGATAAAATCCCTGCAGAACAATACAAACATAATCAAATTCGTTTAAGAAATAAAAGAGCTATGATATCTTAAATTCTTAAATATTTCATAAAACATTATTGACAAGTTATGAATACATGACTGTAGGCCTATTCAATTCAGCAAGTTGATGACGTATGCTCTAACAAATTCTTATTTATTTCATATACATCATTTACAAAATTTCATATTTCAGCTTCATGAAGATAACACTTGACCTAAAACAATCAAAAACAAGTAAGACCAATTGGTAATCCTAATTTGTGTCCGTTAGAATGCTCCTACCTGTACTAACTATGAATAACAATTTTCCAAAATTTGTATATCTCGTTCATTAAAAAAAAAAAAATGTTAACAGTCTTCATTGCCCTAGAATATCCCAGAATTTGACTAAGAACTATATAAATTAACGAACAAAAAAAATTAGACATAATCGTATTTCCATTTAAAGATGAAAAAGAGAGAAGAAAAAAAAAAACAGCTTCGGCGCTTTAAAGTACTTCTAATATGTGAGATAGTGATATAAAATCAACCAGTGTTAAAAAAAAAGTTAATAAAATCAATTTCATGTATTGTTAAAAGAAATTAACAATTATACTGCAAATGAAAGATGAATAACATTTACGTATTTTGTTTCAGCCTGAATTGAAGGCATAACCCGTCTTTCGAAAAAAAAAAAAAAAACAGCTTTCAAGAAAAATATATAAGACTGACACTATGTTATAACAATTATGAACAGTTATTCATTTTTTTACAAATTTCTGGATTTGGGTTTCTTTTTTTTATTTCTGTTTACATAGTGTCGATCTCATTGCCTAATGTCAAACTCAAGGGATGTATGACTCGAGTCAACTTGCTTGATTACATGCACACTGCAGACGCAAGTACGTAGTGTGACAGCCTCTCTACGTGCGTGCTAATGGAGCAGATCTCATGCATCCAAAATTGCACGGCATGGCATAAATACTGCAAAAATGTTTGCGTGATAGTTAAATGTGACAAATGATCAATATCAAGGAACCAATGAAATGACAAAGATCTATTTCAGCGTTGTATAGAGGTGATAATGGTTGCACTGCATGTGTGCAATCCTGTCTGCTGGTTTGAACAGCTTACTATATGAAAATATCATGTGAAGTCTGATTTTCATTTTGTATCTGCACGCTCTACGAAAAAAAAAAAAAAGCAAGATTCTGTAATGGTTAGTGATTGTTTCTTTATGGGTTGTATATATAATTTTCTGTCCCACCACAACAAAAAAATCCAAAAGTCGCTGACGGCTGGGCCGAGAAAATCGAGTTTAAAGTCAGACCATCGAAATCGGTCAAGATCGGTCAGATTTCTGTTTTTGGAATGATTTTGTGTTCTAACGTATCGTTTGTCGTCTGCCAGAATCTCGAAGCTAAATGATCAACGAAAAGCAAGAAATTAACGTTTTCTCGGCCATGATTTTCCGACTTTTCAACAGAAAAGAAATTTAATGTGTCCGAAAATATGGATTTAGCGCCTGAAAAATTGCGGAGGTTGCTAAGGGCAGCATACATTCATTTGTCAAGAGTTGAAAACTGCCTTGCCTCACCGTGATCATGAAAGCATCAGAAGGAAAACTCTGAAGGTTGTTTTCTCGAAACGCTGATTTCCTAAACCACTCGACATGCTCTGATGAAATCATCGATAATAATATATGTCCGTAACCGAGTACTTGTAATGAGCCGCGTTATACATACAATTAAGGCGAAGTGTACGTAAAGCAAAAATGTCAAAGCCTACTTTCGGATCATGCAAATACACACACACACACACACATATATATATATATATATATATATATATATATATATATATATATATAAACAGTATATAGTATACAGTATATATATATATATATATATATATATATATATATATATATATAAGGTTTTTGTGTTGGTGTGTGTGTGTGTGAATGTGAGCGCGCACGCGTGTCCGTGTGTTACAGTTATCATGACGATTTAATCTAGCGTTCATTATATGTGACCGTGCATCACAAAGCAAACACAAAGCTGCACCCCTTGATTTTATGTGAGGACTCACAAAAAAGTGAAATGGGTCAAAAGAGTCAATCTTGAGTTTTTTATACATTCTGAATGAACTATCCTTCTTCTTCATAATTCTTTAGCATTGGATTATTACATGAATGGGAAAGTGTGTTTTTCACCAGTTTTTCTACAACCCATTTTTGGGGGAAAGTAGAATGATTAGGTATGTCTTAGAGGCCCCTTTGTCCTTACTTGAAATCCTTTGCACACTCTTCACTTTCAAGTCTAATAACTTTTAAAAGGATGACGCTACTACTTTCAAAACGCCCGGTCGTCGTGAGAAAAAGCTCGGGATGGTAATTCTGAATTGTGCGCACGCCGCGCATTCCGTGCAAAATTCCCATTCACCTGTGTGTTACTGAGAGATCGAGTATCACGTACGAACTAGACCGGTTCCGAATACACGACAGCGGCCGAACTGTTGCTCTCTCCTAAGCCGAACGCACGTAATGACGCCATTCTCAATCGTTCGGCTTACAGTTTTGGAGGATTCGGGATCTCTCTCTTGCTCATATCTCAGCGAACGAGTACGCGCGCCTATGCGTACGCTGGCCTGGCCACACTGTATGAATGTTTATGCGAGATCGAATCGAGTACGAGTAGCAAGCAATAAATTATGTATGTTGACTGTATGTATGCCCCATTATACTTCGTAACATCACAGTAATTCGCGATCGAAATATTCTAGGTCTATTGACTGTAGAACAATAATGAATCAATAAGTTTAGACTATAGCCTATACTACAGCCTAGGTCTACTTACTGAAGTCGACAGAGCTGGTTGACATATTGGTACGCGGGGTCGGCTACTCGCCGTTTATATTACCACTGAAGTGAGATATAATAATGTAGTAGGGAGATATACAAGTTAATGTACCCCCACGCGCGGGCGCGCATACGTGCCCGTATACTGAGTATTAGCAGACCATTGGCCACGGATGAATGACCCCGCCGAGGTGTCAAGGGACGCCCGGACGGTATTCCCGAGCAGACCGACGGACAACCGCAAGACCGAGAGACAACCCCCCGCTAACTACTGACCGCCAACTCACCTCCAGGCTGACACCAGACAGGTCCATACCATAGGTGAGTAGGCGATATCGGCCATTATACAACAGTGGCGCTGCGAGCAAAAAGAAACTGCGTTTTTGTGTGTCTTTTCGGTAAAAGATACCGGCAAGAGTTTCTTTTCGGTCTCTCTCTCTATATATTCGTTTTATAAAGTTTACGCGTTTTTTGTAAGTACCGCTTACGACTAGTGTGAATATTTTAGGATTTCTTAGGTCCCCGGGCACTTGATATCATTCTTGGGGAAGATTTTTCCGTAGAAATATAGCAGATTTAAACAATTAAGGGGATATCTGGGTATTTGAGTGGGACACTAAGGCATAGAATCGGATCCCGCGCAGGCTATTTATAAGCAAAGTAGGAGTTTTTGTCCGTTTACCATTTCATTGTCTCACGGCGTGCCGAGAATTCCAGGGTTGCGTTTTGGCGGGAGTTTAGGACTCCTGCCACCTACCCTTTTCTAGTACGGAGTTTCCGAGTCGATTTTCGATTACTGTGACAATAGATTTGGATTTAATAGCTATTTAGTAGATATTTATATATAGATTTTTTCTTCTTTTCTGCGTATAAATGTGGTATATAACCGGATTTTTTTTTTGAAGATATTACGTGGATACGGGAATTAGTTTAATATTGTTCCGTTAGAGCATTAGGTTAGGATTAGCTCGTTTTCCTTATTTTGTAAGTTATTTAAGTGTCCCGAATTTTGGGAACCTTATATAACAACGGCATTTTCCGAGGAGGATTCTGTGAACCTTTCCGCCGAGAACCTTAACCGGATTCGAGAGGAACGGGAGCTCGGTAAGTGCACGTTTTCAATCGATTTGTGTGTTGTTTGGGTGTGCTGGTTCATAGTCTCTTTCGAATATTTTATTTTGAGCGACATTCTTGTGATTTTTCTGTTATCAATTGCCCCCTGTCAGAGATAGAGAAGGGCTAGATCAGGCGAACAATAAGTCTAAAATTCGCATTTTTGGAATTTTGTCTAAACTATACATTAAATCGGTTACACGTGCGGATGCTGCCATTGTCGGGAAGCGCGCTTGTTGCATCTCGTGATCACCGATTCGCGCGTTTTCCTTAAGCTTCATTATTTTTCGCGACTTGTGAGCATCCACCTGTTTCCTTGGGGATAGAACAAAACCCCATCTCCCGTCGCACCAGGGTGGTGGATACCGCATGCACGTAAGTAGAATTCCTTTTTGGTATTTTGTCACGGCTTTCTTTCTTTTTGCTACTTGTACTTTCTCCGCACTTGGTTCGTTCTAAAAAGTTCCGCATATATTTTGTACTTGTATACATGATTGTAAAGTGATGTGTGTGGCTCTATACGTGACGAAACAACTTGTGAGATTTGAAAAGGTTATACTCTTTTGCCCCTTCTCTCGTTGATTCGCACTATTTTCTTTCTTCCTCGCTACACTGTACACGTGCATATGAGAAAGGGTGTATGTACAAACTTAGATTTTTTTTTTTCTTTTTCGGGTAGTTGCTTCTGTTTCATCAGGGCTAACAGGCGTGACTAGATTATCTGGTACCGTATATGCCTTAGGTAGAATACCTTGCGTTTTTGTTCTCGGTTTCTTCTTCCATTCCCTCTTTGCGGAATTAGGCCTAGTATCAACTCGTATATATTAGAGACGATTTTTAGTATCAATTCTTGTAGTTCTGACGCGTTTGGCAGAGTATTTCGAATCATATTGTGTCTATTTGAAGTATAAGTCTATTGATACGTAATATTTTTCTTTGCTCTTTCTTTTCTCTCTGGTTTGAAGACGATCGATACGGCTTCACTTGAGAATTAGCAGCATATATATTGGATTGCTGCCCACACTTGTTTACATGCTTGTCTTTTCTTCCTCTTTTTCAAGTTGATACTTGTATTTTTTTTCTTCGCCTCTTTATTTTCGACGACTTTACGAATACCCAACTTGGATTTTCGCGGTGGTCGGCGTCTTCATATAACTTCGCGTGAAACAGATCGCGTTGCGGAACAGATAATCGCAGCATCCCCGAAAATAATTGCATTTATTTTTCATTAGGGTATGTCATAATAAGAATTGCAGTTGCATATTGCATTGCTATTCAATGAGTTTGTTTGATGATTGATGATTGGATGCATGTTAGTGCTGGTGATACGGTCCATTCATCTGTTTTTACTTTTGATGTTCATAATTGTGTACGCTTGTTTCTTGTTAACGCAATTTCTATTTTGATTGCTATGCTATTTTGTTCACGCTATCTTGTGATTATTAATGTTTGTATTTTGAATGCGCAATTCTTATTGGGTGTGTTCGCACGTAAATCAGTCAGTTCTCTCCACAATTTGGACGTTCTTGAAGTGAAGAAAACTTCACAGAAAGGAATGATCCGAATATTGGAGGAGACAGGACAATTTCAGTAGATCATATTCGTATTTCTCTTTTTTGTCTTCTTGCTTTTGCCCTTAATTCCATCGATGTGCGGTCTTTTCCCATTGTAGGCCTATTATATTACGTGCTGGCTTACGCTGGGAAATTATTCTCCGCATCTTTTGCGTAAGTTAGCCCTTTGTCGGGAAAATCGCGCAGTTTTCGCATCGTTCCTTTTCATATGAGCTCATCTGTTTTCGCACCTGGTGGTGAACGAAAAACATTGAGTTTTATTTTACTTTGTTCTTCGATTAATTATTGCGGGGTTAAATAAAAATTCCGTATTACGAATTATACTCGCGTGATCGGTTCGGCACCTGTTTTTAAATAGGCTGCCGTATAGATATATATAGGCCGTGCAGATAAGCACTGCTGACCGGACTTAGTTCGGTTCACACGCGTTCGCTACAAAGCGGGTAAGTATACGACTCGGTCACTAGACCAATAGGCATACTCATATGGTTGTTTCAAACATATGAAAGTTTATTGGGTATGCTATATACAGTGCGTATTTTGCGGTTTCCGTGATTTATTGCGGCATTACTGGCGATTTATACGTGGTAAGTATACTGTAAATTGTGGTGCACAGCTGCAATAGGAATTATATCCGTAGTATTTGTACGCACGCTCAGCCGCTACATCAAAGATAGTGGTGACGGGAGTGTTTAGGTAAGTCATATTTGTAGTGTATATATAGGATATAGATATACTTATTTATATAACTGCACGGGCACTGTCGTGTTTCAAGTTAAGCACTTTGGATACAGCTGCGGAACACAGTAAGTAATATACCATTTTACGATTTTGGTTCGTGTTGTATCGTGCTTTGTCATCACCGCGGAATACGCATATAAATATACCACATATGCACACTCACTGTGATGAAAACATATGCATATTTATGTGACATCTTACGTGAAGTGCAAATTGAGAGTGACGTTCGTATATTCGTATTCCAAGGACAGCCGAGGAATTGCCATCAGTGCATATAGGACTGCACACTTTGCAATTCACAGTGAGTATATATTAATCTCTCGTTTTTTTCTGTGACAAGGGAAGTGTTTGAATATATTCGATTATTTGTCATTCCCTTACTTGTTGCTGTTCCCTTGTTTCCTGTTATGAATCTGGAGCGTTTCGATTAATTTTGAATGAATTGAGGTGTGTATATTGAAATAAGTATTACCTTATGATTGCTGATCACATTAGATATAGTTCGTGATTGATACCGATGCGCGTATATATACAAACCCATCCGACAGCGTAGTTGTTGTTGTTGTTGTTTTTTGGCGTTTCTCGGTCGGACTTGACTATTTACGCCGGACCAACGACAGCGAATTGACGTCGGGGTATTAGTATATGAGCTAGCAGAGAGTGCAAACAATCCCTCTTGAGTTAGCTTACAGTTAAAACTATACTTGTGTTGTATATGGTTTTGGGTATATCATATCAGGCGATTAGTAGAGTGGCCGTAGTGGCAATTTACCAGAGTCCATGGAAGTTATTGGATAGTTTTGTTCTATTCGGTTAACGTGATTTAAGAACATCTATATTCCGTGATTTTTCAAGGGACATAGGTATACCTAGGAATAAATTCGAGTATCCAAATTGTGAATTTAATAGGCTGATTGTCTTAATTTATAATGGAGAAAGTGGCAATCAACTTCTGTGATATTGAGGAACTTAGACGGGTACCAGGCATTGGATCAACCTTGGCTGAGCGTATAGTTTATATTCGTGATGGGGAAGACTTGACTCCGGAGAGGCTGGCTACCATTTCTGGTATCAGAAACGTCCCGGAGTTGGTCAAGTACTTTGACTTCACCCCATTCACGTCTGAAGTAACTTTTTCTGACGCGAAAGCCTCGGCAGGATCTAAGTCGGAGGGTACCCCACCTCAGGCCACAGGGAATGAGTCAAAGTCCGCATCGGCCGAGGAGGCTGAGGGTATAACGAACGGTGGCATGAAATCCGAGGAAAGCTCTAGCTCGGAAAAGATCGTGCCGTATCCGTACGAAAAATACCCCCCTCCGGCTAGCAAGACGGGCGCGAGGGAAAAAACTCAGACCAAACCCACCGGTGATAACTCGGAAGGGAAACGCCAAAATAACCTTAGCAACGGAAGCAATGCACAGGTAAGGCCGGACCAGTCTCCCCAGCGATCCTTACAGGGTAAGAAATTAAGCTCTCCCCCCGTAAATGACCGCCCCCCTTCCCGACATGCTGGGTACGACCAGTGCTATAACACAGGTTCACCACGCAGGACGGAAGGAGGAGGGCGGTATAGGTATTACCAGCGCCAGGTGAGAGAACGATATCCGGACTCCCCCTCGCGTGGGTCGCGGCGGCGCGAACGAAGTTCATCTCGGACCGCGCGTAGCCACGATTATGAGGCATGGGGACCCCAATACGAGGTAAGACGGCAGAGGGAGGACAGACTTTACGAGTCACCGCCTCGGTCGAGGCGAGAGAGACGATATGAAACTCCCCCTCGACGCTACCACGAGAGTGAATGGGAGCCGTCCTCTCCCCCACGACCGAGAGACCCCTACTACGAGTCCCCCCCTCGTCACGAAAATGTGGAATACCGGCGTCGCGGGTCTCCACCTCCGCGGTTAGACAATGGATATCAGAGGCGCGAGGCAAGAGCCCCTTCACCGGGGCGTCACGGGGGTTACAGGTGGGGCTGTGCGTCATATGCACGAGACGGCCGTGAGTTTTCACGATCAGTCGCGTTTGCATCGCCCCCACCAGTAAGGAGAACCTCGCCGCCAATAAGGCATGCCGCGGCCTCCGAGGTGGAAGCCCCCCGGTACTCGGTAGACTATAGGGCCAGGCCTACACAAACAGCACCCCCCTCCTATTCATCAACACGGAGTGGAGGGTCAAACTACAGGCCAGTCACCCTTCCCAGGACGATTACATTCGATGGTACTGGGAGTTGGAAGGCCTTCTTTGCCAAATTCCAGTTATTCGCTGATGAAAGTCAGTGGGACTCAACACAGAGAAAGAACCAGTTATGCTGGACGTTGGAGGGTGAGGCCAGCAACTACATTGCGACAATCTTAGAGCGAGAACCAGACATATATTATCGTGTTCTGGTCAAGAAGCTCGAGAACCGTTTCACACGGCGGGAGCTACCAGAAGTGTCGCAAATGCACTTCACATATGCACGGCAAGCCCCCGAGGAAACTACCACGCAGTGGGCGGATCGCCTCCTGACCTTGGCCTCGCAGGCTTTCCCCGGATTGCCGGAGGGCTACGTGCAGAGGCAGATTGTTATGCGTTTCTGTCAGGGTTCTTCAGACAAAGAGGCGGGGCAACATGCCCTCAACTCCCGCCCACGAAATCTTGATGAAGCAGTTGATGTCCTCAAATGGTATCAACACACGCATCGGGCCATCTTTGGGAAGCTCCGGAAAGAGGTGAGGCAGGTCGCCTTCTCTGAGGAGGACACCCGAGAGCCCACTGTTCAGATGGTAAGTGCGCCCCTGCCCAAACAGGGAAAGGAGCAAGGGCCACTTGAAAAAAGGGTGTCAGCCCTCGAGGGCAAGATGAATCTAGTCCTCGATCAACTTGACTCTCTAAGAGCCACAGTTCAAGGGCTGACAGCAACTTGCGCCAAGATGGAGTCCCTACAAACCAACATGCAGGGATTAAAGGGATCCATCCAGGGCCTGAGTGAGATGATGGCAAAGACTCGAGCCTCACCAGCCAGACCAAGGGGCTCTCCGGCAAGACCAAGGCCCTCTCCCGGTAGGAGCAATTTGTGTTACCGGTGTGGGAAGCCTGGCCATTTTGCTAGGGAATGCCCCGAAGTGAATAGCGACAAGTCCGTGTCCTTCATGGGTGAAGAAGAGGGAAACGACTGGGGATCGGGAAGGGAGGAGGGCCCAACCCGATCCGAGTAGACCAGCGCCCTCAAACATCAGCCTCTCCGGGGAGGAAGGAACTCTCCAAGGGAGGCGGCCAGGGCAACGCTGACAGGGACACCTCATCAAGAGGAGCAAGAAAGGATGCCCCCAGGGAGCAAGAGGAAGTGAAAACTTCCTACGCTACTAGTGCCGGGCATCCTCCTATTCCACCGAGTCCCTGGGTAACACCCCCATGGCCCCCACCTTGTAATAGTATTGTGAACACCCTGAAAGACACGGATGAAATAGTGGTGTGCCGAGTCAAATCGTCATCACTTTTCAGAATTGATATCACCGTTGGACAGAGGCCTGTCCGTGCGGTGGTAGATACAGCAGCCGAAGTGACCATCCTTTCGGATAAGACATACCAGATGCTTCAACCCACCCCTCCCCTCATCAGAGAAGTAACTTTGAATGCAGCTGGGAGGGACATGAAAATGAAAGGCATGGTAGTGGGACCGGTGCAAATGACATTGGGGACACATGTTCTGAATGAGCATATATATGTGGCTCCAATCGAAGATGACATGCTTTTGGGAGCAGATCTGCTCCGTAAACATCATGCATGCATTGATATACCAGGTTCCATACTTTGCTTTCAGGGAGAAGCTTTACCTATGACCTTTGGCGAAGGAGGTGCAGTAGCACAAGTGTTCATTTCCGACCCAGTCACAATCCCCCCTCGATCTGTGAAAAGGGTGAAATGCAAGATTAAAACTTGCGTACCCTGGAAACAGTTTGTGGTGGAACCGGAGCGGAGCTTAGTCGGTTTAATCCCTAGGACGCTGCATGAGGAAAGAGATCATATAGAGATCTATTCTCTGAATCCAACAGACAGTCACATACGTTGGCGAAGGGACCAGGTAATTGGGCAAGCGCAGGAAGCCTTAGTTATCCAGCCCCCCAATAGTGATATGTCAGACAATATGCAGGTCCATCAAGTTAACGTTACCGAGGACAAAATCCCCCCTCATTTACAAGGTTTGTGGGAAAGATCCTCGGTACAACTTGAACCTGAAGAACAAAAGGTACTTAGGGACTTACTTATTGAATTTGAATGCGTCTTCGCCAAAGACGAATTTGACCTAGGGAACTTCACTGAGGTTACCCACTCCATTGATACGGGTAGTGCAACCCCCATCAAGCAGAAGATGAGGCGCACACCCATGAATTTCATTCAAGAGGAACGAGCACTTCTAAACAAGATGTTGTCGGCCGGAGTGATCAAGCCCTCAGTGTCCGAATGGGCATCCCCCCCAGTGCTGATAAGGAAGCGAGATGGTGGCGTCCGATGGTGTATCGACTACCGTAGACTAAACAAAGTCACAAAAAAGGACGTATACCCCCTTCCTTGCATTGATGAGTGTTTGGACACTCTGGCTGAAAACTCTTGGTTCTCCAAACTCGACGCCAACTCTGCGTATTGGCAGGTAAATGTCCGAAAACAAGACCGGGAGAAAACAGCCTTTCTCACAAAGCATGGGCTATACGAGTTTGTGCGCATGGGCTTTGGCCTATGCAATGCTCCCGCGACCTTCTCCAGGGCAATGAACCTCGTCCTCAGAGGGCTGAATTGGGACATTGCTTTGGCATTTCTGGACGACGTAGTGGTGCTCGGTAACTCTTTGGAGAACCATGTCAACAATCTCCGATTGGTCCTTGAACGATTCAGGGACTTTAAGCTCAAACTAAAGCCCAAGAAGTGTTCCTTTTTCCAACGTCGTGTGGAGTTTCTTGGCAGGGAGGTGGACGCTAACGGCCTGTACCTAAAAGACGAGCATATCAAGGCCGTCTTGGACTGGCCAACACCTAAATGCAGTAAAGAGGTGGAACAGTTCCTCGGTTTGGTCAACTATCACCGCGTCTTCCTGAAAAACTATGCCGAGGTAGTAGGGCCGCTGTATGGCCTCACCGGCAAACGGGAGTTTCGCTGGGAAGCTGACCACCAGGCCGCCTTTGATCAGGTAAAAGAACTACTGACCACTGCCCCTGTCCTTGCACTGCCCAACTCTGTAGACCCCTTCATCCTGGATACCGATGCATCTGGTACAGCTATAGGTGCTGAACTCATTCAGGTCCAGGAGGGACAAGAGAGAGTGATTGCTTATGGCAGTTGCTCCCTGTCCCCGGAGCAGCGACGGTACTGCGTCACTAGGCGTGAACTGCTCGCGGTCGTGAGGTTTACACGTCAGTACAGACACTACTTGTTGGGTAAACACTTCACAATCCGCACTGACCATGGGAGCTTGACATGGTTGATGAACTTCAAGGAGCCACAAGGTCAATTGGCCCGTTGGCTTGAAGAACTTAGCCAATATGACATGAAGGTTGAACATCGACCCGGTACGAAGCATCAGAATGCAGACGCATTATCGCGCATGCCCCAGGGTGATTTTCTCTGTGAGAATTATCGCCTAGGCATGGAGCCCGATGATCTACCCTGTGGTGGATGTTCATATTGCAGAAAGGCACATAACAACTGGTCCCTTTTTGCCGATGTCATAGATGACGCTGTTCCACTAGCACAAAGAAATAACATCTCGGAGATCACAGTGGATCAGAGTGTAGAAGGGAACCTCTTAATCACCCATTTAGACATAGATTGTCAGGAAGGTTCCCCCTCTCTGTCCATTAATGGAGTGGCAGCTGACGAAACCGCCCCCAGTCGCCCAGTCGACTTAGACTCAACAGACTCCCTACAAAAAGAGCAGGAGGCAGACGCCCAACTGTCCCTTCTACGTAGGTGGTTAGTCAGTAAGGAAGAGCCGGACGAGGGCACAATTCTCTTGTTGGAGCCCGCCAGCAAATTCCTTTGGATCAACCGAGACATGTTTTTCTTAAAGGACGGCATCATTCAAAAACAGGACGATGACGAGTCTGTGCTAGTGGTGCCAAAATCATTGCAGCAGGAGGTGATGAAAGTAAATCACGACCTGCCCTCCGCAGCACATGCAGGCGTGACTCGAACAAAAAGCAAACTAAAGTCCAAATACTTCTGGTATGGCATGTCACGTGACATTCAGGAGTATATCAAGAGGTGTACCACCTGTAACCGGAGCAAGAAAACGGTCAGGTATGGGAGGCACCCCTTGATAAACTATCATGCGGGAGCCCCCATGGAGCGAGTACACCTGGACTTTATTGGCCCACTGCCCAAAACCACACAGGGCAATGAGTACATTCTCATGATGGTGGACCAGTTCACCAAATGGGTAGAATGCGTCCCCCTGCCCTCGCAGACAGCTGAAGTCACAGCCCAGGCCGCAGTCAATGAATTTTTCTGTCGGTTTGGGTACCCCTTCCAGATCTTCACTGACCAGGGCAGAAACTTCGAGAGCAAGCTGTTCACCAATATGTGCAAGCTGTTACACATCCACAAGGCAAGGACAACTCCCTACAGGCCATCAGCCAACGGGCAGGTTGAAAGATTCAACCGAACCTTGATGGATGCAGTACGCTGCTATATTGATAAGTCCCAACGCCAGTGGGACCAGTATCTTGCTCAAATAGCAGGGGCCATCCGTTCCACTGTGAATCGCAGCACCGGATTCACACCAAACCAGCTGATGCTAGGTCGGGAAACCAACCAGCCCGCAGAACTAGTCTTCCCCCTCCCCCCATCCGTCCCAGTCGGATCACTGGACGAATATTCATCTACACTGGCGGAGAATATTCGTCGGGCACATGACACTGCCCGAACTACACTCCAGTCGACACAGAGACGGATGAAGAGGGACTATGATGTAAAAACACATCTACGCCAGTTTCGGGAGGGAGACAGGGTCTACTTGTTGGATTCAGGTACCCCCAAGGGAAAGTGCAAGAAGTTACTATCCCCATGGAAGGGTCCTGCCGTAATCCACAAAAGGTACACTCCCTATTTATATCGAGTCATATACAGGAACAAGGTGTTTACTGTGAACCACGATAGACTCAAGGGGTGTACAGATCTCAGTGAGATCCCCAAAAGTAACTTTGGGAAAGACCTGTACTGCTTCTGCAGGAAGCCGGATGATGGTTCCCTTATGATCCAGTGTGACGGCTGCGATGAATGGTTCCATGGTGCCTGCGTCCGTATCACGGAGGCAGACAGCATGAACATAGACAAGTATTTTTGCCCCTTCTGTAAGCAGAAGAAATAGCGCTTTTATACGAATGTGGGCTATGCTTATGTACCATTTCATCTTGCAGGTCATCACCATGGACGATCTACTTGAAGTCATGGAAGACTTACGTGTGTTTGACGCGGAAGAGCCGGGAGGGGAGCCGCAGGACACAGGGGGACTCGTAGAGGCAGGACCTCCTCCACCTCCTCCACCTCCTCCACCTCCTCCACCTCCTCCACCCCCTCCACCCCTTCCTCCTTCACCTCCACCCCTGGCGGTACCTCCCACGGGGGCGAGGAGGCGAACACACAGGAGGAGAGCACGACGCCTCAAGGCGAGGTCCAGTGGGCCCCAAGCCCCGGCCCCCCAGCCCTCCCAAGCTGTGGCCCGGGCATGGGCGGGGATGGCCCGGGGTAGAGGCTCCGCCCAAGGGCTGGAAGCAGTCATCAGGATGACGCCAGCTCCAGCCATGGGTCGGGGCCGGGGCCTGCTGAGGCTGGTCCCCGCTCCTGAGCCCCTGCCGGGTTTCGACTCTCATTTCCATCCGGATAGGTTATGCAACCACATGTGGAGTCAACCGAACCCCGGCAGGGACCCCGTCCACCCGGTGCACTTGGTCGGGGGGGTACTCAATTACTGCGACCCCGAGACTTACCTCGACCCCGACTTCGTGGACCGGGTGGTGGCGGCCCAGGACGGGGGCAATGCCTGGAAGCTCGCCTTGGGGATCCACCCCAAAAAGGCCTCCACATTCACCGACCAACATTGGCGGGCACTCCTGCACCATCTAAGTCACCCCCAGGTAATCGGGCTTAGTGAAGTCGGGCTAGACTTCACCGTGCCCCCCCCGGCAGTGGCCAGAGCAGGAGAACCTGCTTAGGGCCCTCCTTGATCTAGGTACGAGGGGCAGGATTCTGATCCTCCACCTCCGGGGTGTAGGTGACCAGACGGGCGTCCATGCCATCAGCCGGCGCCTTATCCAGCGGAGCTGCCCTGGGGATCAACGGATCCACCTCCACTCTTTTAGTGGAGATAGCCTCCAGGTCAGGGCCTGGACGGCCCGATTCCCCCACTGCTATTTTGGGGTGTCGGCGCTTGTCCGGTCCCTGGCAGATCCCCAGCGGACGGCAGTGAGGGAGATCCCCCTAGATCGTCTCCTTCTGGAAACTGATGCGCCCCACCTCGCCCCTCACCCAGGTATGCGTTACAATATGCCACGCTTCCTGGGTGATGTGGGCAGGCTGGTGGCCGACATCCGGGGTCTCCCTCTGGCCCGGCTGATGGCAGTGACAACTGCCAATGCCCAGCGTTTGTATGGGTACTAGTAGTATTAGTTTAATGATCTGTAATGTATTTTAAGGGAAAGTCACCCGTGAAAATTGTAAAATGAAATTATAATGTTATAAGAGAAAGGGAAAGTTACCCTTTTTTATGTTAAGGTTAAGAAAGGGAAGGGTTAGTTTTAGAAACAATGATAATCATCTGCTGTGTTGTTGCAGCGAAGGGATAATAATAAGTAAATTATAGATTTTTGTTGGGAGTGGGATGCATATTTTCACGGGCACCCGTCATGGTCGGTTGGAGGCGTAGGCTGACACCATATATCATTTTCGGAACATACCTCCCAAGGGTCTCTGGGTTGTGGGCTTCGTGTGGGCTTAGCCGGAAGCCCTTTCATGTATTTGAGGGGACTAGGTCTGTTTTCAGGCTGAGAAGTCTGCTCGACGTACTGAGCCGGATTGTCCAGAGAATACATTCCAAAGTGGAAGGTCACTTCACGGTCGGTCCTGCGGACGCCCCCCTAGACGACTAAGGGCAGATATGGAAATTGTCAGCCTTTACGGTGGGGATATTGAATTACAAATTTGGTTACAGTATTAGTGAAAGTCACTGGTGACAGTTTGGGATGTTGCCATAACTGTTGATAAGTTATGGGCTCCGGATGAACGCCGCGGGGAATATATATTATATAACCCCGGCAATTTGAATTTGAGAATTATACTGCATGTAAATGCAGGTTAGGTTGGGGTATAGTTTAAATATACCAATGCGGAAATTGCAATTTGTAACGAGTATTATTGAACTCAGGTGGATATACATGTAGGTTTATATGGGTCTCTTTATAAAGAAATCGGACGATACTGCAGTTATATATCGAAAGGTTTTTGAGTAAAGGATATAAAATGCTGTAATGTTGAGATATTGGAGGTTAGAATGGAAGGATCTTTCCGAAAATTCGGGAGATTATATCAAATACATGGGAGGGATCTTTTTTTTTTTAGAGCTGGAAAAAGTGGGTTGTAGCTTTGTTGGCCGGGGGGTGTGAAGTGAGATATAATAATGTAGTAGGGAGATATACAAGTTAATGTACCCCCACGCGCGGGCGCGCATACGTGCCCGTATACTGAGTATTAGCAGACCATTGGCCACGGATGAATGACCCCGCCGAGGTGTCAAGGGACGCCCGGACGGTATTCCCGAGCAGACCGACGGACAACCGCAAGACCGAGAGACAACCCCCCGCTAACTACTGACCGCCAACTCACCTCCAGGCTGACACCAGACAGGTCCATACCATAGGTGAGTAGGCGATATCGGCCATTTTACAACACCACAGCTTGCAGTGTAGCACTGCTTCGCTGTGCAGCTCTGCCCGCGCTCTTGCAGGGACAGCAATTTCGACCCGTCTTATACCAGCACGAACCAGAGCATTTGTAGCTTGTGGGATCTACCGTTTGATTGTCAGCAATAGACAAATCTGCGAATGATATGTCCTCTATAGATCCATATGAGGCCGTAGCCGTCGGCCCTTCGGCGTGATATTCTTCATCGCCGCAAAAATGAAAAGGCACACATTTACATATCGTCAAATTATTACGAGGATCGAGTCGCTACGCAAACGGTTACTACTGTGCATATATCGCGATCGGCGCTGATCTAGCGACTTACAGCACTAGCTCGCGAAATGTATACGAGTCGATGAGCAGCACACGCAAAACCGAACAATCACATCCGAGCTTGTGCCGAAGACTTGTCTCCTCGGCCTCTAGCCTCTGTGAAGGAACATCTCGCTGATCCTCAAAATACTTTCGACAAGACATAGTTTCGTACTCGCGCGAACTGTGTTCCAGCATCAGCAAAACAGAGATTTATCCCCATTAAGATCGACGACCGGGCGTCTTTAAGGTTAATCTGATTATCCCTTCATTGTTGTTTCTACGGTACGTCTTTTGTCCCTTACATCTCACAGCACGCTAGCACGGCTTTGTAAAGATCAAGCGCTTGAATAGACGCTGTACTTCGGAGCCTCTTTCTAAGTTCGCACTTTTCCAGAGTGTGTGCTTTCTTTCCAATATTTAGATAGGTTAGGGGAGACCATTTGAATTAAGTTATACATCATTTTAAAGCTTAGAGTCTGCTCTTTTAGAATCTACCCTTAACAAAAATCCATGTCTGACGTTTTTTTTTTTTTTTTTTTTTTTTTTTTTTTTGATTTTGTGATGCAGGGTCACATATGTATGCGGATATTAACAAAAAGAGTGAAACTTCCAGTATCCTTCTGAGCCCCACCCTGTCCACACCCCGATGTGGTTGACCGGAAGAGGGTTCGGGTCAGTCCAGTCGATGAAGGGGACTTTGTTTCCATGGCGACCAATCCTGAAACGCCCATCAGAAAATGTCAGCCAGAAGTGATCGTAGGTTGGAATGAGTGATAGAACCGTGTCGGAGGCGAGTGATGTTGCAACTGCCGTGCAGGCACCCGCTAAGCTGTTCTCTGTCGGACAATCTCGCTGTACCAACGCCATGGTGTTTGATGTTCCACCGAGGACTGTTCCCATACAGTATGGAAAGAGATGAAGAGAATCAGGGATGCAACAATGAATGAAAGTTTCATTGTTTTTGTTCTGTACAAGCTTTTAATCTACCAGGTTGTCATGATAACATGAATATTATGCTGTGATATTACCTCTTTCTTAAAATTCTACACTTTGAACCCTTCTAAACATCCTGCGCCCCCCCCCTCAAAGAGAGAGAGAGAGAGACAGACAGACAGACAGAGACAGAGAGAGAGAATGAAGATGGGGGAATTAGGAAACAAGAAGATGGCAAATGGGCCAAAGGTTCAAAAGAAAAATACTCGTGCCCACTTTTACGTGAAGTAACGCAATAAATGTTCCAAGGACTCCGAAAGGAAGTCTTCATATTTATTCGTGTATAAACAGTAAAGTAACTATTATCTGCTTTTGAGCTCAAAACGGTCTTATATTGTGCTCAAGAAAAAAAAAAATAGAGAGAAACAACCAGTTTTACCGATGCGGTACATCTGGACGAGGCTTGCGTTTTCTCGGGACAAGGCGATTTGAGCATCCTGATTAGCGCTGACCTCAAAATCGACGACCAGCGTATTTTCAGAAAGTTCGAAATCGAGAAAGACGAACCGCCTCGTCTTTGATCCCCCGTCCACAGTGTGAATCACAGGGCATGCTATAATTTCAGACCAAGGGAGATGCTTTACTGGGAAAATTCATGGCTGGAAAATTATGTATAAATATGAAGAGTTTGTTCGCAAAAACCGATAAGTTCATATTTGTCAAATGGAGATATATGCGATTAAAGGTCAAGAAAAATAAAGAGAAAAATAAGAAAATGTTTGCTTCTTTTGACCATAACTTCGAAAATGTACCTTTATATGTAGTGACCAATATATCATTTAAAAAGTATTATTTTGTACTTTATAACAGATACCGTATTTCAAAATCTTCAAAAATGGACTTATCGGTTTTTGCGAACAAACTCTTCATATGTACATACAGTGTATAATACAAAGCTACCATTATAGACAGGTGGCCTCTATGTATAGACAGGTTCTTTCACATGGTTTTTCTCTCAGAAGGAATTATTCTTAGTGTTTGTATACGGCATGTGGTCGTTATGACGGGTTTGGCTGTAGGCCTATATGCGTTATAATGGAAATAATAGACAGAAATCTAAATCATCTGCCTTTGTTCCTTCCGAAAGGAAGCTACACGAGAGGCAATACAATCGGGTATTGTATGTCTTCGAACCAATGCTATTTTTATAATGATACGAAAATGAGTTATTCATAAACGAAACAGAAGAGAAATTAGCAATGTTTACCTCTTGAATGACAACAAAGTTATGTTATGCCCATAGTCTTCGTATTTTTTTTTTTTTTTGGGGGGGGGGGGATGAAGATTATATAGTTTTAGTAAATAGAAATGCAGACATAATATAATACATTTGTATATGTATTTCATACACATACACAAAATCTATTTGTCCTTAAAAAATCTTACCCAATGGCTATGTAAGGGAAAATGAGAGCCAATTATTGATAACGTGGAGTTGATGGATGAGAATCAGTAATACATACCACATTGGGGTCCAAAATAATCGTCTGTACATGAACACTCATAGCCGGTTTCAGTCTCGCTGCATGATCCTCCGTTTCGACATGGAGCAGAGGCACAGGCTGAATTAACGGACAAAAAATATCAACGAAGCACATACACGTACGATTACTCACACACGCACACACACACACATACAAACCCGATTAACAATTAACAGTTTATTCATCTAAATCACATAACAAACTCAACGTTAGCCGCCATAGTGCATTTAAGCCTCAGAGTCAGGAGGTCGTCAATCTTAACCGACAGCTTATAGTAGGAGACACCGAACATCGTACTGAAGCCTGGAACTTCAGATCCGCACGTGTAGAGGAAGTCCGTCGAATATATAGCATTGGATACAATATTCACTTGGTGAGACGTTTGGTAAAGACCATTCCAAAACCATTCTATAAACCGTTACATAAAGAAGTACCTTTATTATACAAAACATCTTTTGCCATAATCTGTTTGAGGGCGTATAATGTTTAAGTGCATGTAACCCAATCTTGTGATGTAATGTGATTGACGTACAGAAAAGAGATCATTCAAATACCGAGGTGCAGTATGACGAACACATCGATACATAACTTTACCTAAATGCTTTGATCTGCGAATTTGCAATCGATCTGATTTCATTGAGGAATACAATAATCTACTTGGGGATAACTGGATCACTTTTAACACTGCCCTCAGGGACCTGTTTCGTAGAATTTGCAACTTGTCTAAATGTGTTTTATTGGTATCTCCCCACACTACAGAACTGTAACCAAAATGAGCTTAAATAACAGATTTGTAGAATAATGCAGCTGTTTTCTTATGGATAAAATATCCCATTCATTTTAATAAGTAAATTTTTTCACTATTTTAGATATCAGATATTCAATATGTCTATTCTAGTTATCCTCAAAAATCTTACCCAACATGCCCAATGGCTATGTAAGGGAAAATGAGAGCCAATTATTGATAACGTGGAGTTGATGGATGAGAATCAGTAATACATACCACATTGGGGTCCAAAATATTCATCTGTACATGAACACTCATAGCCGGTTTCAGTCTCGCTGCATGATCCTCCGTTTCGACATGGAGCAGAGGCACAGGCTGAATTAACGGATATGATTATGGATAAAATATCCTATTCATTATGATAAGTAAACTTTTTCACTACTTTAGATTTCAGATATTCAATGTGTCATTCCATGATAAATTCTCATCAATAAAAATCTTCAAATGAATAGGCAAAAACCGTTAACTCCATATTGGCCAAATGGAGATATTTGTGATTAAATTTCAAGAAAAATAAAGTTAATAATAAGAAAATTTTTGCTTCTTTTGACCAAAACTTCAAAAATGTACCTTTATATGTAGTGACCGATAAATCATTTAAAAGGCATTATTTTGTACTTTGTGATAGAGACCGTACTTCAAACTGTTCAAAAATGGACTTATCGCTTTTTGCGAAGAAACACTTCAAATATTTACAAACCTTTGCTTTTATAATGGGTGTGTCACTAATATGATACACCCGTATGTGTAGGAAAAAAAAAACAACAACAACAACCTTTGAATATTGCATTGCATATAATATTCATTTGGTATAAGACGTTTGGTGAAAACCAAATCTTTCTCGATCGTTAAATCTTCCGTTAATCTATAATCTCATACTGAAAAAAAAAAAAAGCTGCTTTATAACTATACAACTACATTTCATTGACATCACATTGTGCAGACCGGTATACAACTCACCCGGGATACGGCAGATGTACCGTTGTTTTCTTTGTAGCATGGGAAGGTTCCCCAGCATAGCTATCTCTTCATCACTCATCAACTTAGGAACCATGGTAACCATCTCCCCGCTAGGGAGAGTATGCGTTCCACAGCTAACGGCAGTCATCGAGCAAAATTCATTTTGTTCATCATTTGGCAGGATTCCAGAGACTTGCACAGTATAATCAAAAGAAGGGGGAATCTCATTTGAAAAAAAAAAATAATGATATGGATCCATTTTATGCATCGAAATAGATAGTAAAAAACGAGAAATAAAAACAAGATATATGGAAGTTAGGAAAATGTACATACATTTTAGTAATGAATACAGAAACAACGACATTATTAAGGGAATAAATGAATTTACAAATAAGTAATTAATATAAAGCACTTAGAAAAATGAAAAGAAAATATACATAAGGCCTGCATACATAATACATACATACATTCGTGAATACATAAATTCATGAGTAAGTCTACATAGCAAAAATGGAACATCTTAACACAGGCAGAAAAACGGTTTGACTATCATAAATTTGCTGGAGTACTCATTCGCAGGTTTGTGGGTTGGCAACTCAATCAGTAACCATGCATCACAAAACCAACACACAAGCACACACACACACTTGTGTGGGTTGGCAACTCAATCAGTAACCATGCATCACAAAACCAACACACAAGCACACACACACACACATATACATAAAAAGATTAAAAAAAAAAAAACACCAGACATGGAATTTTAGTTGATGGAAGATTCTGAAAGAGCAGACTTACTCTTTTAGCTTTAAAATGATGTATGACTCAATTGAAATGGACTCCCTAACCTATCTAAACATGGGAAGAAATCACGTACTCTGGAATAGTGTGTACTGAGAAAGGAGGCTCCCAAGTATAGGGTCTATTTAAGCGTTTAATCATACGAAGCCATGTAAGCTGTGTAAAATAAAGGGAAAAAAGAAAATAAGACTTGGAATTTGTCAACACTGACAAATTAGGTGATCCGATCTAATGGGAAATCAATGATTTGAGTCCTGATCCCAATAGGCATGACCATACAGGTTTCATCTGTGTTGAGGGGACATTGGCCATGTGATGTTTGGAGTCTCATTTAGAAAAGGGAGTCAGACCTGCCATCTTTGGTACCGAATTCCGTATACCCTAACAAAGATACAGAATGAAGTATATTTGACCTTTGACCCCATTTTGCACAGACAAGATGGCATCTGAGCAAAAAGTAGTTATTTTGTGAAATGATTCTTGTAACATGGTCTTTGCGTGTGCAAAATATGGGAAAGATAGGACATGTATTCACCAAGACATAGGATGAAACATTTATGACTTTTGAACCTAATTTACATAACCAAGTTGGTGTCCGATCAAGTAATTGTTGTTTTATGAAATAATGTACGCGACATGAACAAAAGTTGTGTAAAATATGGGAGTGATAGGTGCTGTTTTTTCTTGAGTTATTGCAAAGAAAGTTGAAGAAAGAAAGAAACATCTCAATACATCGAAGATAAGCTTTAATTTCAACCAAGTTTTTTGACATGATCCCGACATTCTATGAAAAAAACCAAAAGGCAATAAACAATAGCCCAGAGTCTCAGCTACAACCTGGGAGAAATTCACCTAAGGGTAAGTGAGCTAGTTCTCGATAAAGATAGTCATGTCAATTTTCATTTCCAGAAAAACTGCACTTCCATAGAGATAACACGTTAACTGGTCAAAGTTGACAAGATTACTTTTAATCCATTTTTACGAGATGATATCCTCATTCAATCATAATTTCGTTATACACATATGAAAGAACATTTAACAAGCTACAACATACTGAAATCTGGGGGGAAATCGGCAAAGGATAAGTGAGATACTCTCGAGTGAACTTGAAATTTGATGACGTCATTTTGAAAATTTACTTTTTTATTTCATTAATAAATTTGATATCTTTTAATCATTTTTCCAGCATTGCCATCCCATGAAATGACATGTGCAACTCATCAGCTTTCAGAATATGTAAAGAAAATGGGGGGTCACTGTCCATCCTGACGAGTAAAATCGGATTTAAAATTGGCGATTTTTTGGCATAGGTTGACCAATTTCACCTACACGAGTCCTCACGTAGAATATGGGCTTGGGACTCTTTGTTGGTTTGTGATGCACGGTCACATAAAGTCACGGATACAGAAGCCATTGCTTCTATACTTTGATAAAAATAAGACTGCCAACCAAGCCAAAAAAGAAAAGGAAAAAGAACAAGCAAATAAACAAATTAGAATAATGTGGTGACTGATGACTGTTCCCCCCGGTCCTGAATACCATTTTGTTATTTATTTTTTTTTTTAATGTTAGGTGGCATTTTGTCTTTTATTGTACGGTGTATACACGTCAAACAAAATATTTCACCAATGTAATATTATTTGATATTTATCTGTTGTCAATATGTGTTTATGAATGTGTGACAAAATCAAATTTCCTTGCCATGTTTCTATACATAATTTGGAAAATAAAGAAATGAAATGAATGAGGATGTCATTGAAGTATATAATATTTGTATGATAAAAGGCTATCGAATGTTCATGCGACGATACTTATAACTGTTGGGAATTATGTTTCTCAACGAAATAGTAAATCTGTGTTTCTATGGATTAACAAACCTCCTTTCCCTACTGCGTATTTAAAGAACTATACACCACAGAGTCCCTATGCAATATCAGTGTTTAACGTTTAATCAACCAGATGAATGAAATATATGAAGACATGAATATAAGAACGACCCAAGTCCAATATTTTGCCAAATTCAGTTTGACATGGGAAAGTGTAGCTTATGAATGGACTCATCTCGTGTATTTAATGATAAATCCTAATTACCCCTGGAAGTGCCTGAAATGAATGAGTTAAATCTTATATGAATGTAAGAATGAAGGACTTGGGTCATTCTTACATTCATATTATAGCGCCCTCTCTCATCCTTCTCTCATCTCTATAGCAGAATATCATGTATATGATTCTAAGAACGACCCAATTCCATCACACAAAATGGCCTTTCCACAATTAATGCAAATGTTAATTGTCATAATAATATACCTGTATGTTCTAATTTGTATGTTACAGTGTTGCCTTCCCATCACAGTTAAATAGAATATTATTGGACAAATAAAACAGATATGAAGTTGTTGTTTTTTTTTTTCAAGTTTACTCGAAATGGTATTCCATGGACTTGGGTCGATCTTATATTCAGATACTCATATGTTTTGTGTGTGTGTGTTTTTTTTTTTTTTTTTTTAATCAGTCATCTCTTTGACATTGTTGCACATTGGTGTTTTGAGAGCGTTTTGCGATAATTTTCGTCCCTATTCTATTTGACACAACAGTTTCAAATGAGAGCATACACGTTGGAATACAGCAAAGCTCCTTTCTAAACTTTATTTTGGTTGATTTGCCTACTCTTTATATTTGGCGTCTGTTAAATTGATCATGGATGTATATAATCATGTATGTATGGTATATATTCAAATGAATGAGTTAACCGTGTACATCGATTCCTTTTGAATTTGCCAGCATCATAATCATTAGCAACACGATTCCTTAAGGAATGGATACACATACATATATCATAATAATCTACTCATGTACCTTCCATTATAGAACTAGCATTTTAGTGCCCCCGTAAAAACAAAACAAGCAAGCAAACAAACACACGCAAAACATAAAACATTGAGAAAAAGAAAAAAAAAAGCTGTGAGTGCCTAAGAATCATTACAAACAAACACACACACACACAACTCGATCAACGAACATAATTATTATTATTCTCTACTCACCAGGGTGAACTCCTACGAATGCAACCAAAAGAACAAGGAACAATTTTCGGGCCATTTGTGAAGCACTGAAGGGCATATCAGCTCGGTTTGGCAGAGATCGTTGATGGTCCATGATGTTCAGTCAGTTCAATGGATCTTGCTCAAGTGAGAACGAGCGGCTACCTAGTTCGAGCGCGGCAGAAATATTGGTTACTTTGGCTTTGACTATCGGCCGTGCTCTGTTTAATTCGCAATTATCGACGATGCCAGCGCAATAAAGCGATTAATCTTTGGTTCACTCTATCAGTGTGTCTTGTTGGTCTGTTTGTGTCTCTTCAAAAAAAAAAAAAAAAAATTATAATTATAACGATCGTACAGTATACGCGTGCGTTTGGGCAATGAAAACAAATGCGTTGGTGCCCATAAGTAGTAAAAAAAGAATACCATCTCTGCGTAGTATGTGTGTGTGTGTGAGAGTGTGTGTGTGTGTGTTTGTGCTTGTTTGGAAGTTATGTTATAATTGAGGAGCGCCAGTTTTTTTTTTTTCCTTCGGGTTCAACCCTTTCATTCAGGTTTAAATGCATTTAGATTAGCAATAACTTTTACTCCACCTCGATCAATAAACGTCTCTATATTCAAATGAAGCCATGGTAGGAATCTAGAATAATAATGATTAAGTGGTACGTCAAGTCGTTCTCCCCCAAAATAGTTTTTTTTTTTCCTCAACAAGCCGGTGTAAAAGCGACAATTTCTGAGACAATAATGTTTTAACCGTTCTCTCATGTTTCCCCATATTCTGAACCGGCATTCAATATCCATCTATATATCAAGAACTATTAGGTACAGTGTAAAAAAAAATGTCACCACCTGCAGTGTCAAATTAACACAACGAAGTGCCAGGTGAACACTTTTCAACACCATCGCAACATACTTTCTACACCTGTCCTCCATTGACCCAAGGTGGTGAATCTAACACCGGTGTTTCTTTAGTGAATAATACAAAATGGCTTGAAGCCAGTCAATAGTATAGTATATTTATGTTAGAAAATTGGGATCATGACTTGCATGGGGAAACTAATAAAGAATGCACTTATGGATCTTAGTATACTTCTGCTCGCCAAGACTATACTTGGCTGCGTACCCATTGCCAGTCAGGAACGTTAAAGATGAGCAGTGAAATTTTCTTGTATTGTCGCAGTCGGTTCCCCAAAATAATTTAAAGGAATGGTACAGTATTGGTGGAGATGAAAATTGGGCTTGAACTTCTTTTGCGAGATACCAAGAAAACACTTATGAAATAATGCAGAGCATACCATTTTTAGAGGAATTCAAAGTTTACCTGATAAAAATCGGGTTTGGAATAGCTGAAACATCCAAAAATAAAGTAAAATAAAACGATCGTAATCACTTGTGGGTCCCACACTTTATTAGGATCGCTCTGTTTTGGATATCTCGGCCATTTCAAAACCAAATTTCATTAAATAAACACTGAATCCCCCTTGGAATTACACGCTCTTTCATATTTCATTAGAGGTTTCCCACTATCTCACAAAAAAAAAAATGATAAAAACCTGAATTTAAGTCTCAACCAAAACTGTACGATCCCTTTAAATGGAAGGAGGGGGAGCGTGAGTGGGTGGATGGTGAGAGAGAGAGAGAAAGAGAGAGAAAGGGAGAGGGAGGGAAATAATACTTTAATTTAACAGTTAGCAGTTTAATCTACCTAATGCACTATACGCGTGTACAGGCTATCAAGGTCAAGCCCATCAAATGCAATTGGAAATAGGTCTTTCATTGTCGGCGAGAACCTAACCGTCTTTTTATCAACCCCATTGATATAAATTGGTTTGCTTGTGATGTAATCCAATAAGTATTGCCTGAGGCGATTAAAATGATAATGAACAAAACAAAAAGCGCACGAAACAGGACCATAACCAAATACTCATTTAACAATCCGTCATAATGAAGAGAATTTAATTCCACGGAGCAATCCAAGGTCATTCGTTGACGCTGAAATGGATCCTATGACACGATAGTATTACGGCTTTTATCTTTTTTTTTGATGGCACGTACTTTTGATGATAATATCATCAAAACCAAACCGTTCTTCTCATCAATCAATCATGTGGTTTACCTCCCATCGTTGAGGTTGCATTACTCATCACGAATCAAGTACAACAAAAAGAGAAAATTTCTTAACTCCGATATATATATATATATATATATATATATATATATATATATATACATGTATTAATATATATATATATATATATATATATATATATATATATATATATATATACATGTATTTTATATATGAAGGGTTTGTTTGCAAAAACCGATAAGTCCATTTTTGAAGATTTTGAAGTACCATCTCTGTCATAAAGTACAAAATAATACCTTTTAAATGATAAATCGGTCACTACATATAAAGGTATATTTTTTAAGTTATGGTCAAAAAAAAAGCAAAAATTTTCTTATTATTCTCTTTATTTTTCTTGACCTTTAATCGCAAATATCTCCATTTGGCAAATATGGACTTATCGGTTTTTGCAAACAAACTCTTCATATATATATATATATATATATATATATATATACATATATTAATAAATGGGTCAGAGTTTTGAACGATGTACAATTGAGCCTAAACAAAACTAAATTTTAAAAGTGGAAATTACTCAAAACCATTTATTTTACCTGAAAGACTATGTTTCAAGCTTTAATATGAACCCAATTATACCAGGATCTTTCCAGAGGAACAAGTTTTTTATTCACCGCGGAAGTTTACCATGCCCAGTGCAGCGAACGTTCGTCAGGAATGATACTGCACATACATTTGAATACCATTGAACATAGCTTGCAATTATTTATTTAAGTTTATAAAGGTAACGAAATATTTAACGAGATATATGAATGTGTTCGCAGAATATTAAGATTGTACTCTTAACATGTACGTAATGGCAGACAACTGATGATTTAATCAAATTCGTTATTTCTTTTGAAATATTATTGTTTCGCTAAAGACTTTCCCCACTTTACGCGCATTTTACAGAAACTCAATATTTCGACCTCTTATTTCACTATCCCATACTTTCATTCTTACTCCCAAATAATAAGATTTTTTTTTCTTTTTTAAGATGTATCTGATCTAGGCAGTCTCTATAACCCCACAAACATACATCACGGAGGTTCGCATATAGCTCACGGACGTACGGAACAAACAAGATATTAAACAATGCAGTTATCTGGAGTTGGAAACGCATTCTACTCATAACAAACTGCAATTTCATGTCGAGAACAAACTCCTCTGCAAAATCCTAGATAGTTATTACTAATTCTCAATTCCAAAAGCTGATTTATCTTTTCATGCTGAGGAATGAAAGAAAACACTTTTCCATCTCTCGTAGATGAACGTACAAACGTACGTGTAATCTTAGTGACGTATGTCCATCTGATGAAATACTACGCCTTGTCGTTAGTATGTTCCATCAAGCAAATCAGAGAACTCGGAATTATAACGGCTATACCATTTGTAAATTTACACTTCAGGTTTAAAGAACCAAATGAAATGTTATGCCTTGTCAGTTGTAAGCAGGCCATCAGTAACCTCTGAATATTGGGGGAAAAAGCTATTTTCTACACACACTGCTTTCAGTACCATTACCCAAATAAATTGGATGATGTTTTTGACAGCATGTGTTATTATAACTCTATATAGATGTCTTAACCGATGATCGGTTATTAACCCAAGTCCGTATGAAAAAAAAAAATAGAACAGGAAGATTGCCTTAGGAGTTGACTGATTTCAAAAATTTAACGCTCCCATGCACGTCCTTGAGAACGAATATATTCATCAAAATTTTGTAATCACGAAGTAAAGATTCAGGTCTTAAATTTGTTACCTAAAGTCTACGATACAAAATTTTCTTTAAACGAACAAGGTCACAGGTGAATATTTCAAAAAATTTACAAAGAAAAACAAAAAGAATGTGCTCCGTTATTGAGATACAAAGTTTAGCTGCGGAGGCCAAGAAGAAATCTCTCTGCGTTGCTCCTTGTGTCATACACTGTTACCGAGGAGAATTTGTGATTTATATTCGTCAAAAATGACATAAGGTTTGTTACTCCGAAGTTTCGTTAAAACACAGTCAAACAGTAAGTCCATATAACTTAGATGGATTTTTTTTTTCTTTTCATTTTTGGAATAAGAAACCTTTGTAATAATGAATCAAGGTAATGACGGACATTCGGAGTAACGATTCTTTGGAAGAGTGAACGTATCAATGTACGACCTTAAACTTATTACTTTAAATCATCACGTTTTTCAACATGTGTTTTCAAAGGAAGCACAAAAGCACAAACAACTTGCCGATCTCTTAAACGCACCGTGGTCAACCATAAAGAAAAGCAAAGACAGTGTTTTAGAGTTGTCCCGTGAAGACGGGAAGAATACATGATATTTCGGCAACGCAGTCTATGAAAAAATACAAATGCTATCACAACTATGATAGTTGTGACCCGCCACGACAAAAGGATCCGCAAGTCAGGGGAGATCATTTTTCAAAAAAAAAAATATTTTATTTCTTTATTCTTCCACTTTGATGTCATTTGTAACACGAGTCATAGAAGTGTTCGGTTGCGGATATATAAATGATCTATTAGAGCACGTCGAGAGGTTTAGGAAATCAGCGTTTCGAGAAAACTGCCCTTCAACGTTTTCCTTCAGACGCAATAGATTATGATCAAGGGGAGGCAAGACAGTTTTCACCTTGACGGTATTAGAAGATATGCTCTTATCGACCCTTGCGATGTTCATTCAAACTTAGCGCCAGTGGTCTACAAACGGCCAATCAGAAACCAGGATGCCACGCATAATCCGATGATATCACTCTCTTGTTGCTTGAATATAGCGCTGCATATTATTTACATTATCCCTATGCCATTTGAAATCTGACTTGACGAAAAAAAAAATCATATTCCTTCTCCAGTAGTTCCCTACTTTGTTTGTTTTTTTGTTTGTTTTTGTTTTTTTGTTAGAGGTTATAAAGAGACAAATAAAACGATTATTTTTTTCCTATTTTTTCATGTATCTCGTTGTGTTAAACTCGTCATTGATATCCTGAAAGGCATATGTAAATGAAAGACAACATGCCAAGTTTGCTATTTTTACCTTTGTGCTTTGGAGGATCTGTTTACACATGTGTAAAGCTTCCTCTCATATTAACCTCCTAGCTTGATAGTCAAATGAATGTCCTAACATATGGTACATAGAGACAATATTGATTTTCATCAAGATCTTCAAAGAAAAGTAGTAGTTAAAAAAGGGTATAGTTTAATAACACAACAAGTGTAACTGTCCTCCATCCCCCCCCCCAAAAAAAAAAAAGAAATTTCTCTAACAAATAAATTCAAAGGACCATTGTTCAAATCAGATAAAAAAGATGGGCACAATGACACACATATGCAAGTACCAACAAACAAAAGTTGAACAGTCATCCGAAGACAAAGTGGTTATACTTTCTGATTTTGTCCTGTGTTGTATTATAATAATTCTGCACGTGTGCCATTACACAAGGACGATTGAGACTGTGGCAATTTATATGTGGATTGGACACCTCCATTGGGTGGACAAACTAATACCATAAGCATTTTGACCAGTCCTGTAATCTGTCATGCTTGTGACGGAATCCGTTTAAACTTCAATCTTCAGCTCGTGAGTGAACGTTAAGGACTTCATAATATGTAATACAACAATCGACGTAGTAATTTTGTTATCTTTTCAAAACTTTTCAAATGCATATCAAAAAAAAAAGAAACACGCAGATAGGTTATAAGTTAATAAATAAAATCATTTTCATGAAATAAATTTCTATTTCTGGCCTCGTATCCATTAGCAGGCAGTAACGTACGTGATGAGGTGTGAAATTTCCTTGTATTGTCAAAGACTGTCCCCCAAGATTGTTAGAATGGAGGGCGGGGGGGGGGGGGTGAGAGAAAGACAAGATGGAATTCTTACAGAGTTTGAAGTTTAAGTTGCATATATATGTGCACAGGTTTTGAAGGTCACACATATAAAATGCATCAAATTTGCCAAAGAGGTTTTCATTATCGGTGAACACTTTGATATACAATGTTTTATTTTGTTTGTTTGTGATGTTATCGCATTAGTATTGCCTGAGCCGATAAGAATAGCAATGAAAAAAAAAAAACAAACAAACAAACACAAGGAATATGATCATAACAGAATATTCATTTATCAATCCGTCATAAGAAAGAGAATGTAATTTCCCAAAAGCAATTCACGGTTATTCGTGGAAACTAAAATGGCTCTTATGGTACAATAATATCGCAAAACATCATTATCATTATCATCATCATTATTTGATGGCATATACATTTTGATGATATTACCATTAAACCAAATTGTTCTTTTCATCAATCATTCGTGCCGCTTATCAGTTATCATTAATGTTGCTTTTGTTATATAGGCATCAGTAACCGAGAAAAGTACAGCCAAAGGTGAAATTTTCCTGCTCCGTTTGGCTTCACAATCTCCACAGATAAAAAAAAAAAAAACACACCAAAAGTTCAATGTGGATTGCATGAAAGCAACAACTTTAGTAGAACACGTCGATGAAGTAGTAGAACACGTCAAGGGAAATCGAACAATTGCTGCAAGAGTTATGAATTCTTAAAGTTCTGGTTAATGAACCACTAGTTGAAGAAAGTACTTTAGTATATGACATCATGTGTGGAGAAAAAAAAATGACAGAAAAATTCAACATGCATGCATATCATCCAAGTGTCAATCGGGACTGACACATAATACTACAAATACAGAGAAAAGTTGCAGACAAGATTAAACTAAAATACCATACCGACTACTATATAGTTTAAATCGATGTGTGCCATAGCGTGTATGCCTTGCCCCTTCGCCCAAATGCTCACCATTTGTTTGAGACCGCGGTATTTAATGTTTGAAAATGTAGCTTAATGACAACTGTTAAGAAAAATGCATTCCTGGATGCAATGTAGGACCTTAAATGTCACGGCACTCATCAGATGCATGGTTGGGAGCTTAAGGAACTGGTGAGGCTGGCAAGCCAGCGACTTTGTCGGGTTTGTGAACAAGGTATATTTCTTGACATTTTTTAAAGACAATAGTAGTGTGCCGCATGCGATGCGGGTCACTATACCTCGCTCCTCTCATGCGTTCGTACCATTCTCCTGGGCACGCAACACTACATAGTTCTTCATATATATTTTTTTAATCGTTTGTTGTGGTTTTTTCTTATTTGCAAGGTCTCTCTCTATTAAAACGATGCCTTTTTACCAGGCAATCGTAGGCATTGGACACACTACTACGGAAATGCACAATTTGATTCTAAATATCTCTTCACTATAGCAATTGCTAATTAAACCGGGATAATCACGATAGTTACGGAATTGTGTATTTATGTTGGTCTTCTGTTCAACAAAGTGATTCAAATTTCCAGTAACCCTCAGAACCCCATCCGGTCCACAGCCCAACGTAGTTTACCGGCAAAGGATTTAAATCTGTCCATTCGAGGAAAGGATTGACGTTGCCTTGGCGACCGACCTGAAGCCGTCCAGCTGCGCTTAAAGTCACCCAGAAGTAATCGTATACCGGCATCTTTGTTAGTGTGGACTCTATTGCATACGATGAAGCAACCGAGGTACATGAGCCCTTAGCTGAGGAACTAGTAGCCGATATGCAGCTCCGTTGTAGGAGGAAATATGTGTTGCCTCCAATTCCGAACACTGTATTGAAAAAAAAATGCGTCACATAATTATAGTGTAAGGTACTTACAGTGCTGTTCGAAAGATACTTGAATACAATTTTAAAGTGCGACTTCCATTCCATTTTTTCTGTTTTCTTTTATATTCCTTCCTTCCTTCCTTGCACTAATAATTGATATTATCATTTGTACGGTGTAATAAAACACCGACAAAAGATTTATAAATGATAAATTGTATTTATTATGTATTATTATGTGTATGTTAAAACATTTATAATACAATTGAAGCAAGCATGTAAATTCGGTAAGCATAAGAATCGATCCACTGACTTATAGTAGAACCAAAATTTTACACACGAAAATCTCGGAAACAGAAAGTAAACGTATGCCGTCAATTAGGCTTTTTTTTTATTTGTCAGTTTATTCGGGTTTGAATTTCCTTATAAATACAATCTTCTCCATTCAGTAATATTAAATCATAAATTAAAAAAAAGAAAACAGCCACAATCCAAGCACATGCAGTGATAAATCATACCAGATAAAAGTACAGCAGCTGTCGCTGAGATAAGAACGGGCATCTTTTAGTTACGTGTATACGTGTCCGAGCTCGTGTTTGCGTCTGTTGGTATATTCTTCGATTTCGCTCAATCCCCACCCCACCCCCAATCCCCCGTATTATATCAGAAATGCCAAATTCCATTTTTTTTTTTTGAGTGAAATTTTCACAACTCGGCGTCTCGGCACGCGCGCGTGCGCTCGAGCGAGGGTGTGGGAGGAGGGTGTCCATTTGGAAACTCAATGGCATGAACATAGTTTTTGGATACAAGAGGTTTATTTTTCCCCATATTTCAAGCTATTTTATTTCTCCCTCGGAACTTTTGTTTCATTTTGTGTTTGTGTGTGGTAAAATCGGAAATTGAAATGCATATTTGGGAGAGCTTACAATTACCGATCAAGACTAGCTATAGCAATCACTTGGAAAAAAAGAAAAAGAAACCCAAATAAACAAATATTACAAATAATATTCTTTTGCCATTTTCACTATTCTGTAAGGTATCGTCTGACATTCTATATTATGTGACCCTGCATCTCAAAACCAACAAAAAGTCATCAGATATGGATTTTAGTCAACGGCAGATTATGAAAAAGCAGACTCTAAGCATTAAAATGATGTAGAACTCAATTCAAAATGAATAGACTCCCCTAACCTACTTGAATACTGTAAAGAAAGCACACACTCTGGAAAAGTGTTAACTGAGAAAAGAGGCTCTGAAGTACATCGGCTATTCAAGCGCTTAATCTTTAAGCTACGCTTGCTGTGCGATTAAGGCACAAAACACGGGATGTAAACCACCGGAACATCAACAATGAAGGGATTATCAGATAAAGCTGAAACTGAGCATGTTCCTTTATCACATTCTGTTCATGATGAATCTAAACTTGAAAAGCAGTATCTATCCTTTCAAACGTTATTAGACTTGAAAATGAAGAGTGTGCAAAGGATTTCAAGAAATGAAAAAAAAAAGGCCTCTAAGACATACCTAATTGTTATACTCTCCCCAACTCCCCCTCCAAAAAAAAAAAAAAAAAAAAAAAGGTTGTAGAAAAAATGGTGAAAACATGCTTTCCCATTCATGTCATGATTCCAAACTAAAGGATAATGTAGAAGAAGGATAGCTCTTTTAGAAAACGTAAAAAAAAAAAAAAAACCTTATTGACTCTGATGACCCTTCTCATCTTTGTTGAGTCCTCACTTGAAATCAAGAGGTGTCACTTTTTGTTCGTGTTGTGATGCACGGTCGCATATACTACTGTTCACAGATGCATATTCAAGTTCGCTCTCCATCTATTATAGGAATTCACTTACTAGTAAGTAGCTTAATACCACCCTTGGACACGAAAATTAACATAGTGTCAACATGAACGCACGATTGTCCTGTTCAATTTGCTTTCAGTGTGACACGTTGTGTTTTGAGCATTAAAAAAAAAAAAAAAAAAACTTGATGGAAAATGTGCCTTCGCGAAAGAAATCGAAAAAATAACAAATCAAAACAATGAATGCAATAGTTACCTAAGCGGTACATGTTGCTCTTTCCCGCGTTCACTTCAGACAAGGCGATCTGGATGTTTTTGTTAGACGTGACTCCAAACTCAAGGCGCTTTGGATCTCCCGTCAAGGCAATTCCGGGAAAAATGAAATGTCTACTGTCGGATCCACCATCCGGCGTGTGATACGGCTGGCATGCAAACATCTTCATGGAGCACCCGAAACAACAATCCGCTCAACAAGCCCTTTAGATTATTGGGTTTATGGCATTTTGATTTGTGACCGTGCATCACAAACCCAACAAAAAGTCGCAGCCTTCGATTTTACGTGACGACTCAAAAAAAGTGAAATTGGCCAACAGAGTCAATCTTGAGTTTTTCATATTTTCTCAAAGAGCAGCCATTCTTCTTCTACGTTTTTTGTTTTGTTTTGTTTTGTTGTTTTTTTTTTTGAGGGGAAGAGTAAATGATCAGGTTTATCTTCAGGCCCCCTTTCATTTCTTCTTCTTTCTCTTCACTTTGAAGTCTAAAACTTTTGAAAGAAGAATGCTACTTATATGGAAGTTGGGATTCACCATGGACAGAAAATGTTAATAGAGCATGATTAATTTCAGCTTAATCTGATAATATTTTCATTGTTATTGCACCGATGGTTTACATGCTCTGTTTTGTCCCTTTCATCACACAGCTAGCACGGCTTGGTAAAGGTTAAGCACTCAAATAAACACTGTACTTCAGAACCTCTTTTCTCAGTTCACACTTTTCAAGAGTGTGTTTTCTTTCCAGTATTAAGATAGGATAGGGGAGTCCCTTGGAATTGAGTAATAAGTAATAAGTCTGCTTTTTCATTTCAGAATCTGTCCTAAACTAAAAATCCATGTCTAGCAACTTTTGTTTTTTTTTTTTTTTTTTTTGTGATGCAGAGTCATATTTGGTAATAATGCATGAGTTTCTATATTTTGGG